>NC_088361.1:47235272-47255272 GCF_034508935.2 Berghia stephanieae
ATCCAGAGGAGAAAATCATCATTAAATATGATCATGTTTTGGCTGTTAAACATTCTGATCACATGACATTAAAAAAAGTTCGAGCCATCATGAAGAATAAAAAGTACCGATTTTCTTTGTTTAGAACCAAACTGCTGGATGCTGGTTGGACGTGACATCAGACTATTGAATCCTTCGTTTCGTTTATAGATAGTGTGTGCTTGGCTAAGACACTCACAACATTGTCATCCGGAAGTATAACGGACCAACACACAAAACTATGTGTAACCTTGAACTTTTATAGTCTGGTTAATACAGTTTAGTGAGAATTACTCATAAACGTGGATGACAAAAAACAATAACAAAGACATGAGTGACGTCATCTTCATTCTATCTATAGATAGTATGCAGATGACGTCACTCAGGCCTTTGTTATTGTTTTTGCCATCCGCGTTTGTGAGTTGTGAGTAGAATGAATGGTTATTCCCATCTTTTCACTATTTCATTTGTTACCATTTCACATAGGGCCATCATGTCAAGATTATCTCAGTTGGTACTGGAAATTGAATTAGTATTCAATAGCCTGATGTCACGTCCGCCCAGCAACCAGCAGCTTGGTTCTAAACGAAGAAAATCGGTACTTTTAATTCTTCGTGGTGGCATGTGATCAGAATGTATAACAGTCAAATCATGATCAGATTTATAAATATTTTCTCCTCTGGATACACTTTTATGCTCGTCGGAGAGGTACTTCATATGGTCGTGATGTAGATAATGGCGTCCGCCATTATTCCGATAGTTTAGAAGTGACGTCACGACTGTTGAACCCTATTACTTAGCTAAACCTGAAACTTGGTGTTAAAAATTTATCAACGAAATGGTGACATATAAAATACAATTTATTACTTCTCACTTAGTGAGACAAAGGGAACAAAATTGGTGTTTCTATTTTTAGAAATTCAAATTTTATAAAAAAATTAAATTAAAAAAAAAAGAAAACAGATATTTTGTCTCTGGGGTCTATTCCAAGGGAATATTGGAATAACCCAGGCATTACCCGCAGTGGAGAGTTATCGAACAAAGACCGTACCGCTGAGCCACGCATCCCCCTAGGTAAATGCAAATTAAAATTGACGTTTTATTTGAAAAAAAAAAATAAATTTTAAACTCGCATCAATAAAGGTTTTCATATCATGAAAGGAATTAACCAGTAGATTTTTGACCAATCAAAACAAGGAATTTGTGACACACCTTCACACGTGCTCGGACAAAATAATTATTTGTTTATAAACAATAACGTGAATGACATTGCCCTCTCTCTGGTCATTGTTTTTGTTTTCATACCGCCAATGGGAGAGATCTATAGATAAAACGAAGGTGACGTCACTCATGCCTTTGTTATTGTTTTTTGCCATCCGCGTTTGTGAGTTGTTCTCACTAAACTGTATTAACCAAACTATAAAAGTTCATGGTTACACACAGTTTTGTGTGTTGGTCCGTTATACTTCCGGATGGCAATGTTGTGAACTCCTTGGCCAAGCGCATTCTATCTATATTCATGTTTTCGTCCAACCAAGTCATCAATCACATGAGTTGTTGCTGTCCAAGGAATTGGATATTTCTTGAGAAATGTAAACACGCTGCTTTGTAAATGAAAGATGTAAGCATACCCATGTGTCAAGCTGAACAAAATGACCAATCGTGTGAATATTCTAGGTGGGTCACTTTGAGCACATTTTCAATGTGACCAATGACCTCGAGAAACATGGAAATGTAATATGGTTCATTGCCTTTTGGGTGACTAGTTAGCACACGATTTTCGCTATCATTTGGGAATTGGTTAAGTTTGCACATAGTTTTCTGTGTTTGTCCTTTTGATCAAGCGGTAGAGCAGTAGATATTTTACTTATATACATGCCATCGATAGTGAAACCTGTGTAGTTCGCCATGTTTAACAAATCACTGCTATTTTTTACATTATGACGACTGTCCGAGAGGCGTGGTTACCCAGGTGTCTATAGATAGTATGCAGATGACGTCACTCAGGCCTTTGTTATTGTTTTTGCCATCCGCGTTTGTGAGTTGTTCTCACTAAACTGTATTAACCAGACTATAAAAGTTCATGGTTACACAGAGTTTGTGTGTTGGTCCGTTATACTTCCGGATGGCAATGTTGTGAACTCCTTGGCCAAGCGCATTCTATCTATACTGCACGAAAAGACGCTCATGATTGCGTACGTACCATGTCTCACAGGATCACAGACATAGATCACAGAAACCTTCACGCATTAAAACATATCAATTGATTATGAGTGATTAGGATTTATATCTTATTGATTTTATATGACCTGATCCTAAGTAGGTCAGACTGGGTCAAAATGGATGTATTAAAAGGATAAAAATGATATATGTATATATATATATATATATATATATATATATATATAATATATATATATATATATATAAATATAATAGTAATAATAATAATTGTAATATTAAAAAAGATATAATAATAATAATAATAATAATAATAATAATAATAATAATAATAATAATAATAATAATAATAATAAATAATAATAATAATAATGATGATAATAATAATAATAATAATGATAATAATAATAATAATAATAATAATAATAATAATAATAATGATAATAATAATAATGATAATAATAATAATAATAATAATAATAATAATAATAATAATAATAATAATAATGAATAATAATAATAATAATAATAATAATAATAATAATAATAATAATAATAATAATAATAATAATAATAATAATAATAAATAATAATAATAATAATAATAATATAATAATAATAATGATAATAATAATAATAATAATAATAATAATAATAATAATAATAATATATAATAATAATAATAATAATAATAATAATAATAATATAATAATAATAATAATAAAAATAATAATAATAATAATAAATAATAATGATAATAATAATTATATTTGAGGACCAAGTGTTGAAAACGATCTCCCACCATAATGAAAGAATGAACCAGACTATATATATATATATATATATATATATATATATATATATATATATATGTATATATATATCCACTGCTAAGATATGTGAGGCTGTGATGAAAGGTCGTTATTTTGTTAACATTCGCCCCCAAAAATACTTCAAAACATATTTCATTTAGAAAAAAAAATCGTTTTCATGACATAAATTATAAAGAATAGATCAAAATCTGCAATTCTAACATAACATTATAATAGTTATGGTTTTTTAATTCAATCAACCCTAGAGATTTTTTAATCTTTTCAAAATCCTTTCTTAAAAAAAAAATATAGCATTGTGGAGAACATTGTGCTTATTTGAGTCAATAAAAAAATTGATACGGCGCACAACTCTACTGAAAGATTTGAAAATTAGAAATGTATTTTTTACAGATAGATAAACAGATAACTTGATTTCCTTTTATAATTTAAAGTCAGTTTGAAAGTTCGTTGAGTCAAACAGATAATATCATAAAATATGTACCGACGACACTTGTTTCTCAAAATCAACTAATTTTGACACTGTAAAAAGTTGTCAATTTGCGTCATCTATTTATGACATCAAGTATTATTATTACTTCCGTTGTGTTGTTGATTTAGCGGTGATCAGTGTTTGTTATGTAGTAGTATGTTCTAATTGCGTGTATGTTTGTGTGTGTGTGTGTGTGTTTGTGTGTGTTGTGTGTGGTGTATACATGTGTGTGTGTGTGTGTGTGTGTTGGCATTTTTCAGCAAATCGTGGCATTCATAGTGATATTATTCACTTGATCACATGAAGGTATTTCAGTCGCCATTTTGATTCTATTAGGGGAGACATTCCGAAAGCTCCTACATCCCCAGTATTCTTTAAATTTGTATTTTCACCGTTGATATTTTGTCAGGCATTTATTTATTCAGTTTGTCATTATATAGAAGTATTTTAAAAACTCTATAACAAACCTTGATAGATTTGTGAAAGTTTAAAAATTCCCAATTTGACCATTGTTTTGATTTTCGGCCGCCATTGTGATTTGTTAAGTATTGAAAGGTAGTGCAAAGCAGTCCGAGAGTTGTTTTTTTTCTATTAGGGTTAGCTCGAGGGGTTAGTCATAAGTGTTATTAAAGGTGCTAAGGTGTTTGTTTTTCCATAAGTTAAGTAAAGGGGAGACATTCCGAAAGCTCCTACATCCCCAGTATTCTTTAAAATTGTATTTTCATCGTTGATATTTTGTCAAGCATTTATTTATTCAGTTTGTCATTATATAGAAGTATTTTAAAAACTCTAGAACAAACCTTGATAGATTTGTAAAAGTTTAAAATTTCCTAATTTGACCATTGTTTTGATTTTCGGCCGCCATTGTGATTTGTTAAGTATTGAAAGGTAGTGCAAAGCAGTCCGAGAGTTGTTTTTTTCTATTAGGGTTAGCTCGAGAGGTTAGTCATAAGTGTTATTATCACATGAATGTATTTCAGTCACCATTTTTGATTCTTTTTTTTTTACTATTAGGGTTAGTTCGAGAGGTTAGTCATAAGTGTTATTAAATGTGCTAGGGTGTTTGTTTTTCCATAAGTTAAGTAAAGGGGAGACATTCCGAAAGCTCCTACATCCCCAGTATTCTTTAAATTTGTAATTTCACCGTTGATATTTTGTCAGGCATTTATTTATTCAGTTTGTCATTATATAGAAGTATTTAAAAAACTCTAGAACAAACCTTGATAGATTTGTGAAATGTTAAAATTTCCTAATTTGACCATTGTTTTGATTTTCGGCCGTCATTTGATTTGTGATTTGTTAAGTATTGAAAGGTAGTGCAAAGCAGTCCGAGAGTTGTTTTTTTCTATTAGGGTTAGCTCGAGAGGTTAGTCATAAGTGTTATTAAAGGTGCTAAGGTGTTTGTTTTTCCATAAGTTAAGTAAAGGGGAGACAAAATAAATGCAGCCGTTCTGTCCAGGTTGACCTCATCAACTGAACAAATTTACCGCAGTGCTGATTCCATTCAAAGTGACTCTGACATCAACTTATACCCGATTGAATTCTTGAACGAACTTACACCCCCCGGACTTCCTCCACATGCATTACATTTGAAAGCCAACACGTCAGTCATGCTGCTTAGAAATATACATCCTAAATCAGGCCTCCTAAATGGCACCCGTTTGTTAATAATTAAATTAGGTTCAAAAGTATTAGAAGCCAAGATAATTACCGGTAGTAGAGCTGGCGACATAGTGTTTATCCCTAGAATCAATCTGACGACAACAACGGATTCGGGCTTACCATTTATTCTAAATAGAAGACAGTTTCCGGTAAAATTGTCATATGCAATGACAATTAACAAGTCTCAGGGGCAGACATTAAGCAAGGTGGGGATTTTCTTACCACAACCGGTATTCACACACGGAGAACTGTATGTTGCTGTGTCACGGGTCAGAGGCTATAGTGGCTTACGCTTCATGTTGGGCCACACAGAAAAATCAACCGAAGATATACCAAATTACACAGACAACGTTGTTTACCAATCTGCCCTCATGAAATGATGGTGAGTACAGTATCGAATGAAAGTAGTTCTTTCCACGCGAAATTGCGGGCTTTTTACTAGTTGGAGAAAAAAATGTATTGAAAATGAACATGTGCATAGATACTTTTATTTAACTACCATTAAAATGTAAAAACTATAAACGTAAGCTTTGATACTACGCCTAGAATTTGTCTCAGAAAATGTAACAAATAGGGATGGGGTAAAAGTAACCAGGGCAAACTGCGGATATAGTCGGTGTTAGAGTTGAATGAGTTAAAGTGTTCACGATTGTGAGCTAGTTTGCCAGTAATTTGTTTTTTTTCTTTCTTATTCAACCCAGAAAAACTGATGAAAACTATTTTTTTTCTTATTGATGCTATGTGTTTATGTAAAATGCCCACAAACCAAAACAATTTTTGAGCTTTTATATAAGGCACTATCCACTTAACTTGCTCAAAGCGCATTACAATGTGTTCTTAGCCAACAGCAACACTTTACATGTAAAACAAGACATGCCGCCAGTTAGAAGATACTACCTTTTTTTGGGCAGAGACAGTTAACGCTGTTACGGTCGGGTACTCATTTTACAATAGAGTACGGAGGGAGAATGTGAGTAAAGAGTCTTTTCCAAGGACTCAACAATGCGCCATTCGGTACTCGAAGCCAGGAGTTTCCGATCCGAAGGCGAGTGTCTAACCACTAAATTGCATAGCCACACAATACCCGCCAGCTAGATTTGACATATACCAACACACAAAACTATGTGTCACCTTTAACATTCATAGAGTGATTGGTATGATTTTGTTAGAACTCATCACTTATAGACTGTCTAAAAATAGTAACATAGAGCTATGTGACGTCAACTTCGTTCTATATATTCTTTCTAAATACTTAGGTTTAACTCTCTCCTTACAGGGAGAGTATTTTCCCAAAAAAAATATGTCAGGCTTGATTTTTTAAACTCAAACAATCCCTCTACAACACAACTTTGTGTTCTTATTGATTAAACAAAGATCATCGTATTGCACATAATAAATTTGAATAAGAAAATAATGTATATTGTGTCGTAACAAATGTGACGATTTTGCTGGAGGTGGTAAGGAGAGGGTTAAAGTATTTTTGTGGCAAACGTTCCAATTACGACCTTCTAGGACAGCCTCAAATACACAAAGCCTGATTCTTCTTTGCTGGCAATCAACAAAAGAAAGTGAAATACAAGATGAATTCAATGCGGTACAATGAAAGCAACAGGAGCGATCTATATTTTTCGTCCAACCTAGTCATCAATCACATGATTTATTGCTGTCCAATGATTGGATATTTCTTAAAAATTGTAAATACGCTGCTCTGTTTATGAAAGTTGTAAAAACACACATGTGTCAAGCTGAACAAAATGACCAATCGTGATGTTAGATATTTCAAAAGCTGTAAACACTTTTCACTATATGTAGGTCACCTTTAGCACATTTTCAATGTGACCAATGACCTAGAGCGCATGGAAAGTTAATATAGATCATCTCCATTGAAAATAAACAAAAAGAATAATGATAATGCCTCTTGACCACTTCTGAATACAACTCGCCGTACACTTTCTTTTGATGACATGTTCGACAAATGCAACCCATTGACCCAAAACGGTATCATATCGGGATGATTTCGATGCTAAAAATAGAATTTATAATCAGAATCATGAGACTTGTAAAAAGTTATTTTTATTCATTTATTGAGGAGAATGAAATGACTATTTCTATAAGACAAAATCTAACCTTGCTTATTTCTACTTCGTTTTCAACTTATAATCCTTGATATCTGGTTTACCTCAATATAATACCATTTTGAGGAGATTAGTCTCGATTGTGATTTTTTAGACATTGATTAAACCGAAAGTAATATAATATACCATCAGATAATGTCTGGGTTAAGTAAGGAGCAGGAGAGGGGGGGGGGGGGGGGGGGTGGCGATAAATGTTAGGTTGTATGAATCCACAGTAGTTATTATCAACCCTCATAATTTAACTCAGTGCCATTCGTCACCTAATGGGGTCCGCATCGTTCTTCCGCCTTCGTTTTTCATAATCGGGAACAAACTCCCATTGGAACGTGAGGTCCTTCCATCTAAAGATGGCCCTGCTCCCAGCGATCGTGGAACCCAGATGAAAGGTTTTGTCCCAAATGATTTCGATGTTTGGGTAGGGCACGGCGTGAGGGTCTTCGTGAATTCTTTGAAGTAAGGGTTCCACCCAGTCTGTGGGAGGGTGAGGGTGCGGTGGTGATAGTGAAGGGTGGTGATGGCGATAAGTGGTGATGGCGAAGAGTGATGATGGTAATGGGCGGTGATGGTGGTCAGTGGTGATGGTGATAGGTGGTGATGGTGATGAGTGGTGATGGTGATGGGTGGTGATGTTGATGGTTGGTGGTGGTGGTGGTGGTGGTGAGAGGTGACGGTGATGGGTGGTGATGGGAGGGTGGGGATGGTGATGGGTGCGATGGTTTTGGATGGTGATGTTGATGGGTGGTGATGATGATGAGTGGTGATGAGTGGTGATCGTGATAAGCGGTGATGGTAATGGGTGGTGATGGTAACGATGGTGATTGCGATGGGTGGTGATATTGATGGGTGGTGATGTTGATGGGTGGTGATGATGATGGTGACGGGAGCGATGGTTATGGGTGGTGATAGCGATGGGTGGTGATAGCGATGGGTGGTGATAGTGATGAATGGTGATGATGATGAGAGGTGATCGTGATGGGTGGTGATGGTGACAGGTGGTGATGGTGGCGAGTGATGATGGTGATGGTGGTGATGGTGATGGGTGGTGATGGTGATGGGTGGTGATGGTGATAGGTGGTGATGGTGATGAGTTGTGATAGTGATGGGTGGTAATGGTAATGGGTGGTGATGGTGATGGGTGGTGATGGTGATGGGTGGTGTTGGTGATGGGTGGTGATGGTGGTGGCTGGTGATGGTGATGGGTGGTGATGGTGATGAGTGGTGATAGTGATGAGTGGTGATAGTGATGGGTGGTAATTTGTGGCGATGGTGATAGTGCCCGGTGGTGATGGAGATTGGTGGTGATGGTGATTGGTGGTGATGGTGATGGGTGTTGATGGTGACAATGGTAATGTGATGGATGGCGATGGTGATGGGTGGGATGGGATTGGTGGTGATGCAGTGACGATTGCTGGTGATGATGGTGGGTGTTATTAATAATAGAATGTGATGGCATTAGATGGTGTTGATGATGGTATAAATAGGTGACTTTGAATGATGCCGATGGTGATGGTTGATTTATGGTGATGACATTTTTGATGACGGCGTTGGGTGGTGATGGCGGTGCTTGGTAATAGCGATGGTTGGTGATGGCGATGGTGATGCGTATCAGATAACTTAATACATATCAAGATAGAGGGAAAAACTCCAGAAAAAATGAATTCAAATATCAATAGAATACGTTTTAAAAAATCTTTTCCGTTCCGGGGAATCTCATGGGTACAATACACGGACAGGCAAAACGTATAAAACTGCCTCAAATAGCGAGTGACTTGCTTTCTTTTCTTGGTGGTCAATCATAATCTTGATTTTGAATTTTTTGGGATAATGGCAAAAATGGAAGCAATTAGATTTGTCCACGGTAATTCCATGATGCGACTCTATTAAACTGCATTATATGTTCTGTACCAGATGTGTATTGCCCCTATATAAGATTGCACTGGTACCTTATATGCATTTTCTGCATCAGGAAATAAAGGTTATTATATAAATACAGGATAAATGTGAACACTTCAAATAGTAAAACAAACAATAAAAAATATTTTTTTATAAGCATGGCGATAAAAAATAAGGATAGGACGGAAAATGAAAAACTGAAAAAAGCAACAAAATAAACCAAAATAGTGGAATATTTAAGAAATGAGATAATGAAGATTTCATTGTTTAAAACCAATTGGAATAAAGGAATGGATGGCTTCTAACTACATATTACAGGTTGGAAAACCGAACCCAATTTTGGGCAAGTTTTAACATTGATTTAATGGACATTGTTTTTCGTCTGTTTGAGAGCATTTTCATTGCAGAAATTAACCAAACAATTCGGGTTACTAGACCTGTAAATATGTATGCGTCGACTTAATAGGTTTATAAATATAGATCTATATCAAATAAAATCAAATCAAGGGGGAGTGAATTTTCCAATGTATAAAACAATAAACATAATACGCACTGAAGGGAATGCCTAATTCAACTTTATAAGACATACAAATCGAATAAGATGTTGATTTTCAAAAGCAACATCAAAGAAAATGGCAAAACATAGATACATTATATAAAGGTGGTTGTTTCATATACCGGGTGATTCAATAAAATGTGAACACTTCATGACAAGTACTACTTATACTTAATGCGTTCATTTGACGTGTGCACATTTTAGGTTTGACAAGTAGGTACTACTTAGAGGGTGACTCAATAAAATGTTAATAACTTCATGTGTACTTACTAGGGAATGCGTTCAATTGAAGTGTGCACATTTTAGGTTTGACTAGTAGGTAGATGATGACTCAATAACATGTGAACACTTCATGTGTACTTACTAGGGACTACGTTCAATTCACGTGTGCACATTTTAGGTTAGAATTTTATTTTATACATCTAGTACCGCATAGTGTGCGGCCATGAGGTCTAGTGGTATGACACTCGCTTTCAGATCGAAGGTCCTGGGTTCGAGCATCGCTCGGCGCATAGTTGAGTCCTTGGAGAAGCCTCTTTACTCACATTCTCTCACCGTACTCAGGTGTAAAATGAGTATCTGGCCGTTAACAGCGTGATCTCTGTCCGAAAAAAAGTAATCTCGCATAATAGGCGTCATGTCCCGTCCTACATGTTAAATGTTGCTGTTTGCAGGGACCCCTTGTAAAGGGCTTTGAGCACGTTTAGTATATTGTGCTATATACGAGTAAAAACTCAATTTTTTAAACCGCATACAAATGACTTTCAAATTATATTGAATCAGCTTGTAAGGATGTGTTCTTCTTTGCAGAGCTGATAACCCAAATTGTTGCGGGCTCATTGTTGTTAATGAAATCCTCCGAAACCGACGCCAAAACGATTTCGAAGTACAAATGGATATTAGTTATTGACCTTGGAAATGATTAAAAAGTATTTGACATCAGAGCGATTAAAAAATTAAATTATAGTGAAGTGAAAATATCATCCTCTTATTGCTCCAATCTTTTCCTAGATAAAATGATAAGTTCAAGATGAAATAATATACGATTCTTTCATTGCTTTATATTTATTAAACGAGATATTGATCTTTATCGTGCCGAAAAATATAAAGAGCTAACGAGTATGTGTTATATCACGATAAAAATATAACAAGTTTAATAAATACAAGGAAATGAAAGAATACGTTTATTCCACACCGACAAATAAGAGTATTAGATATTTTGTAACCAAATGGTATGGTATTAGTACTTCTAATCGCCATAATGTGTTTCCTTCTCCTTCTGCTTGAATGACAATTTGACCCGAAACATAAAAACTTTGGATTTGTATTAATGCGCACCAAAACATTATTTATATCAATTACTAATCAAGTTTTATACCAAAATTCACACCCTCCAAAAAAATGGCCGCAAATATTCTGCAATCATTGAATACAATTTTTATTCAACGATTAGACTATTTACTAAGAAATGATAGGGTTTTCCAATGAGAGGGGTGGGATAATATAGATCATAAAACTGAAAGGCAAACATACAATTTTTGGGTTTCAAGATTTCTTTTAAAATCATTTGGGTGTTTGTTTTCTTGTTTCCTATCCAGTCTGGCGTAAGCAAATTTATTACTAGAAAGTAGACCCCGCCAAGAGCATTATTTTATTACTTAAATAAATTCCTTTATGATTTATCCATAACCTTCTCGCACCATCTGCAGACAAATTGTCACGTCCCTTACGCTTCAATAAACATGTTTTTCTTTCTCAGATTTGATTTTTATATCTTTAAATTTGAAAAACAAATATCGTAGTTATAGCCTAAGAACTTGATGCTTTTTTGTAAAAACTGTTTTCCTGTACACAATAATGCATAGAATGTCGTGGGAGTCCAGATAGCTCAGGTGATGGAGCACTCGCTTCACACGCAAAGGGACCGAGATTGATCCCGGGTGCAGTCGAGAATTTTTCTGACCCCCACCCCCCTGTGCACCTAGCAGTGTATGGGTAGCTGAGTCTGTTAGATTTGGCGGGAAGTACCTACTTAGCGTCCAAAGGATAGCAAGCAATTACTATTGTCCCTTTCACTCCGGCTCCATGGGGCCAATGGCTGTGAAGGACTACTATTACTATTACTACTACTACTACTACTACTACTTCTACTACTACTACTACTACTACTACTACTACTACTACTACTACTACTACTACTACTACTACTACTACTACTACTGCTACTACTACTACTACTACTACTACTACTACTACTACTACTACTACTACTACTACTACTACTAATTCTACCTTTTCCAAAGACTCAACACACAATGCGTCGAACCCAGGACCTTCCAATCCAAGAGCGAGTGTCATGACACAAGACCACATAGCCGCACGATAAATTAATAAACCGACAAATAAAAAGGATGGAGGAATGAGAGGGTGGAGGAGACGGTGGGGGGGGGGGGGGGGGGGGGGGGGAGAATTTCAAACAGCCAATCTACACCTAATCTCGATTATAAATCTGTTAACAAACCTAATATTCAGATCACCGGTTCTATTTCTTCTTTCAAACTCAAAGTCCGGAATCGCCTGCCACTGAAATGTCATATCCCTAAGGGAAAAGGCTGCGTTTTCCCGGATATTGTGGTTACACGTTGTTGCAAACGACCTGTCGAGGACAACTTCAATGCTTGGAAACGCTATCACGGTAGGGTCGACTGTTATGCGATCTAGTAAGGGCTCCAGCCAATCTGTGGACATTGTTGTTGTTGTTGTTGTTGTTGTTGTTGTTGTCATTGTAATGGTAAATGCAAAAGATGAAAGGAAAAAGGCTTCGAAATGAAAAGAAAGTTTTAAACGGTCTGGTGGTTATAACTAGTTCATTGAAATAGGTAAGAAAATATTTAAAAAATACGCTCTTCCATAAGATATCATTTGATAGCGTCGCCTAGGTATTCCATGAAGGAATATGGTTAATCCATCAAACAGGATGTCTGATGTCAACAGGAATCACCCATGTTGTCCCAGTGAGATACCATCGCCTAGAAATTCCATGAAGGAATATAGATAATCCATCAAACAGGATGTCTGATGTCAACAGGAAACACCCATGTTGTCACAGTGAGATACCATCGCGAGACATTCCATGAAGGAATACAGATAATCCATCAAACAGGATGTCTGATGTCAACAGGAATCACCCATGTTGTTCAAGTGAGTAAATTAGGGGTTAATAATCTTTCCCAAGGAAAATAAAAAGAAGGTTCCTGAAGCGGGGCTCGAACCCGGGATCTTCCGGATCACAGTTTAACCACTCGACAACTTCGCCCCCCCCCTTAAATTAGTAAAACATAAGTAAAGAGCAATATTAACATAACATAACAATAATCATTGATATAGCGTCCACTTCCAAAATGATAAAATGCTCGTCTGCACTTAAGTCTTGAACATTTATTTAGGCGCATAGGTTCTGGTCATAAAGCAAAAATCCTCCACACTCCAAATGAAGCAAAACTATTCTTAAAATAACAATAACAAACACACAAACAAACAAATAAACAAATAATCAAACAAAACAAAAACAAAGCGTAAACAACAACAGGGAATGTTCAACAGAAACCAAGAAAATGGCAAAAAAAATAAATAAAAATAAATAAATATAAAAAAAAGAAAAAGAAAAAAAAAACCTCCTAAACAAATAATCAGAATAAATTGTCAAAGTGTCAGTAGATACCTGCCAACTTGAAAATAAAAAAAAAAATTCAAATCGTATTTTTAGGAAAAATATAGTTAACTAGGATAGGAACGGCAAAGACTGCATTCACTTCTTTGAACAGAGTTTGGAAAACCAAGGATATCTCCCTTCGATTAAAGTTCAAAGACTTTTCAACTCTAACATGAAGTCTACTATCTATATGGATGGGAAACTTGGATTGCATCGCAGACATGTATAAGGAGGATATATATTTTCGTAAACAGATGCAAGCGTAAGATACTCAGAATAAAATGGATGGATAGAATTAAGAACGAAGAAGTATGGAAAAGAACACAGCAGAAACCAGGGGGTGGTGATGGTGGTGGTGGTGGGGGGGGGGGGGGGGGGGGGGGGTTGGAGGAAATAGGAAGAAGACGAGGAAGGTTGATTGGGACATACCCTTTGAAAGAATGACTCCACAATAACAAAGAAAGTATTGAACTGGAAACCTCAGGGCAGAAGATCAAGTGGAAGGTCACGGGGAACATGGGGAAGAATTAAAGAAGCTGATATACAGAGAAGTGATTAGACATAAAACGAGATTTAAAAAGGTTAGCTCAAGATAGAGAAGGATGGAAACTGTTTGTGGCCAATACCCTGACCCAAGGTGAAAAAGGCAATGATGATGATGATGATGATGATGATGATGATGATGATGATGATGATGATGATAGCTAACTATATAGGACAACAATACACCCGCACACTGATTGAATGATAACCCAAAATCCTTAAAATTATCCAGTCTGGCACCAACGTTCATTTTCAATAAGTTTTAATGACTTTGAGAAGCTCATACAATTTTAAAATTGGAGCCAAAAATTCGGAAATTTACATATTTTTCGTAGTATCTAGTATGAAGGTCTTCCGTAGACTGATGCTAGAAACCGTGGTATGTAAAATATAATATGAACGTGAATAAAACACTTCGAAAAAGAACAAATACCAACCCCCCCCCCCCCCCAAACAAAAAACAAAAACAAAAACAAAAAAAACAAAAACAAAAAACAAAAAACAAACAAAAAACAAAAACAAAACAAAAGCAACCCCGGAACGTTCCGAGCAGAATACCCGTCTTAAGGTAATAACATTAATACATCTCTTAAAATCTAGAGAGACGGCAGAGACGCATTTGACAATGCTGCGCGCCATATACATTAATGTCTTTATTCTATTTTTGTTATTGGCTGAAGAAGGGGTTTGGGCCCAAAACGTTACGTGTTTGGTATTTTATTCCTTTTTTTAAGCTGTTGTATTCACTTTTCATTATTGGAATAATGGTATAATAATAGAATTTGTAGCAAATGTGCGTTGTCGGCAAGAGATATACATTTTTCGTCTTTGGGAGTGACTAACACTTACTCTAGTAACATACCATAACATAACATAACATAACATAACATGACATGACATGACATGACATGACATGACATGACATGACATGACATGACATGACATAACAAATGGTATAGGGCGAAATAGGATACAAGCCCTCGAATGTCCTTTATATTAATAGTGGTGCTAAAAATCTATTGATTGAAAGATTGTACTAATGATAAACATGGTAAAGTTAATTAATCGACTTGACTGTAATAAAAAACATGAGCATTTATATAGGGCAATATACACTAAACGTGCTCAAAGCGCTTTACAAAGAGTCCTGACCAACAGCAACGCGTAACATAAAGAACGAGACATGACGCCTGGTAGGCAATAATACAATTTTTCCGACATAGACAAACCTCTTGACGCCCAGGTATTCATTTTACACCTGAGTACGGTGAGAGAATGTGAGTAAAAAGCCTTTTCCAAGGACTCAACAATGCGTCGAGCGAGGCTAGAACCGTAGCCATCGTTATGTTATAGATAATATGCGCTTGACTAAGAAGCTCATAACATTGCCATCCGGAAGTATAACGACCGACACACAAAACTGTGTGTATCCATGAACGTTTATAGTCAGGTTAATACAGTTCAGTGAGCATTACTCATAAACGCAGATGGCAAAAAACAATAACAAAGACCTGAATGACGTCATCTTCGAGCTATCTATAGCCTGAAACTTAAATCCAAAAAGACTGGCAGTTTGACGTCATTATTTGGTTTTTGCACCGCCTAGTGAGTTGCCGTTAGTACAACTCACGATTTGTTTTCTTTTGTGGAAAAAGACTGGCATTTTGACGTCATTTTTTGGTGTGTCAGGCCTGAACTTTACGAAGGCCACGCTAGAACCCAGGACCTTCCAATTCGAAAGCGAGTACCATAGACCCCAAAGAAACACAAACATAAATCTTTAACCGTAACATGCAAAACACACACCTCACACACACACACACACACACACACATACAAACACATACACACACGCACACCCGACCATGCATTCATGTACACATAGAAAATAACCACAATAAGATAACAATGCATGATATTTGCAAATAAGATTGAAAGCCATGTCAACAGCAGTGCAAATAAGTGTTATATAAAAACATTCCCTTTATATAATCCCCTGTATACTAAGACCTTGAAATAATCTATGAATAATGAAAATGTTGTCGCTTGAAGCTCGTAGGAAAAAAAAAAAGTATAGAATTGCAAGCTTCAATTTATAAGACGAAGACAGCTACTTTGGACTAATAATAATAATAATAATAATAATAATAATAATAATAATAATAATAATAATAATAATAATAATAATAATAATAATAATAATTGAGATTTTATATAGCGCAATATCTACTAAATATGCTCAAAGCGCTTTACAAGGAGTCCCTGGCCAATAACAACATTTAACATTTAGGACGGACATGACGCCTGTGAGGCGATATAACACGTTTTTCGGACATAGACAACGCTGTTAATGGTCAGCTACTCATTTTACACGTGAGTACGGTGAGAGAATGTGAGTAAAAGGTATTCTCCAAGGACTCAACTAGGCGCTGAGCGAGGCTCGAACCGAAAGCGAGGGTCATACTACTAGACCGGGATCGATCTGTGCATGTGAGGCGAGTGCTCTACCAACTGAGCTATCGAGACCCCAGCCCACCCCTTATCTACTTGTAGCTTAGTAATTACTTTATAATGCACGCACACTGGAGGGCCAAACAATTTGGCCTAGCAGGCATGTAATGAACATTTAATCAAACTAAGTTTATTGCTTATATTTTTATTTTATAAAAGTATTTATATAATAACATTTTGAAAAGTGTTTTCTCAAATATATAGTGATATCTCATTAACCAAGCGATAGATTTCCTCAGTTGATAAGAGCGACGCATGTGGATTTTCAGATGTTACAACAAAGATAGACGTAATAGAGGACATGACTCACTTGGAAAACATTCAATGTGCGAATCCAAAAACACTATAACCGGGGCCGTGGACACGTAATAACCGAGAAGACGTGCTCTGGTCAGACCCTGTCGTTTCGTTGCACGAACAATGGTCACCTTAGGAAAAGGGCTGAAGTATTTCTCTAGTGGCAGTTTGAGGTGATCTGGAAGGGTCAAATTGGAAGTTGTGATCATAGAGAATACAGGACTCCCTAGTCTGTGGTTGTGATCTAGTGAACTTTCAACAATGAATCCGTCACCATCCCGCCACAGGGCCAACCACCACCACAAACACCCCCTATACCCACAGAGCCAATGCCGACACCACTACTACCATCACACCACCACCAACCCCCACCACCACCACCACCACAACCACCCCCACCACCAGAGAACCAACGCTGCCACCACCACTATCATCACACCACCACCACCACCACCACCACCACTACCACAGAGTCAACGCATCCACAACCACCACCACTACCACCACACCCACTACCATACCCACCACCACAGAGCCAACGTCGCCACCATCACTATCACCATTACATGGCAACATCACCACCACTACCACCACCACCACCACCACCACCACCACAACCACCACCATCTTCATCATCATCATCATCATCATCATCATCATCATCATCATCATCATCATCATCATCATCATCATCATCATCATGGAATTTTGAATATAGCACAATATCTACTCAATGTGCTCATACTACTTTACACTGGGTCCTAAGATAAAGGTAAAAGTAAACATATAGTACGAGACATGACGCGTGTAACAATTAAGGCAAATTTTTCTCGACGGAGACAACGCCTTTTCTATCCAGGTACTCATCTTACACCGGGATGCAACGAAAGAATGTAAATAAAGAGACTTTTCCAATGACACAAATTTGTGCTGCTCACAGCCGGACCCAAATCAGCTGAGCAATTATAGAGCACAATATCCCCTAACAGTTCCCAAAGCTCTTTACTAGGGATCTCTAGCTAACAGCAAGACTGAACATTTGTATCAGTGAGTGACATAACCAGTCGGAAGGTGCAAATTTTGGATTGCAAATTTTTGCATTTTCTGAAGGAATATGCTCCCCAGAGCATTTTAACCTTTATTTGAAGTAAATCGGGCGATTTTTCGTGAAGTTATTGTCAGAAGTATGGGAAAGGAATCTAGTAACTTTTCTCAAATTTCATACTTATTCAACTTGACTAGCTGTAAAAAATATTTTGACGTAAAATTAAACGTTTGAGGACAACCCCCCCCCCCCCCCCCCCCCCCCCCGAAAATAAGCAAAACAAAAAAAAGTTGAGCTTTTATATAGAGCATTAATCACTAAACTTGCTCAAAGCGTTTTACAAGGGGTCCCTAGACAACAGCAACACTTAACATCTATAACGAGACATGACGCGTGTTAAACGATGTTACATTTTTTCCCGACAGAGACAACGCAGTTAACGGCTAGGTACTCATTTTACACCTGAGTACGGTGCGAAAATAAGAGTAAAGAGTCTTTTCAAAGGACTCAACTATGCGCCGAGCGAGGCTCGAACCCAGTAACTTCCGATCGGAAAGCGAGTGTCATACCACAAGACCGCATAGCCGTACTGATAACACTATTCCTTATGGGCTCATTGTTGTTATGGAAATCTCAAAAAATGACGCAGACTATTGTCCATTACAACAATGTTAAACTAGGCCCATAAGTGGGTTCGGAAGTCAGACCTGCATATATGTACACGTCAGCCACATGATATATTTGCCTGTCAAATTTATGTCCTACGGATCGACTACACGAAAATGAGGTCAAGAAAGTGGAATTATTATCGATAATCGATTAACGTTTGAATACTGTTTAGAATCGACGGTCCGATTATTAATTGGGATCCTCCCTAATCCAGGACATCTTATGGATATTACTCTATTTACAAGGTCAATTCAAAGTTATGTGGCTATGTGGTCTAGTGGTATGACACTCGCTTTCAGATCGGAAGGCCCTGGGTTCGTGTCTCGCTCGGCGCATGGTTGAGTCATTGGAAAAGGCCCTTTACTCACATTCTGTTGCCGTACTCAGGTGTAAAATGAGTACCTGGCCGTTAACAGCGTTGTAAAAGCGTTCCAATATCGCTTATCAGGCGTCGTGTCACCTCCTACATGTTAAGTGTTGCTGTTAGTCAGGGACACCCCTTGTGAAGCGCTTTGAGCAGGTTTAGTTGATATTGATATATACATACATATATGTGACCCTACGCCTCGAAGCGGTATTAAGTCGGGATTTGGAAAACGAAGAAAATCGGTTTTAAAATGGGAATGATCAAAATTATCAAATTTCAGTTTTTGGTTGTTTCAGAAACTACAATCATTTTTCTATATGGAAACGTAATAATTCAACATAGATATTGAGGATAAGTTATATAAATTTAAAGTTTATAAAAGCAATTATCCATAACAGAATCAAAACGAGAGTTGACTTTCTCTCAGAGACCAACAATTTCCAAGACTTAGTAATATTAAGTCTTTTAGTCCACCAATACCATGTAAGATACCACACCAAAAGCGCGTTTTTTATCTATCTCAGAGAAAGCATGACTGTTTCCACAATTTCATGGTTCAGCCAATAATGAACTTTAAAAACTGTAAACAAGTCTAGGTTTCCCCCTGACAACTTTACAAATGAATGATTCTGATTGGTTAACGCTCATTACATGCGCCTGTTGGCCATTATAATGCCCGGGCAATTTGTCATGACGTCAGCATGCATGTGTTACATATGTGTGTGTTTGTGCATTTTGATACACAACACGTGCTATTATTTCTTTATCTAGCTGCATTGGTTAATGATCGAGGTGAGGGTCCTTTGTCCCTCTTTCTTTATTCATGAAATTATAGGACATGCTAAGATTTTAATTGGGTGGGGTTCCTGACCTCCCATAGTAGGCAGGGAGGTACTTACTGTCTTCTATCCCCCAATATCTGTTTTCCAACTAGCTTTCTGTCTTTGTCTTGGAATGAGATTACTTGGTTTTGTCCTGGCCCTGACCGGATACCCTTGGTGAGAGGGGAAACAGATGTATAGTTAGTTTTGGGAGATGATATTTTTTCCCTTGTAAATCATCTCTCTGTTATGTAATGTATTCTGTTTTGTTTATATTATATATGATTT
>NC_088361.1:47262772-47267772 GCF_034508935.2 Berghia stephanieae
CCTCCTCCTCCTCCGCCTCCAAAAAACACCTTGTCCAAAACTGGCCTCAAACTCCTGTCCTTACTATCTGGTAGCACGATATTCATATTCTCAATATTCTTATCAACAATCTTATTTTCAATATTTTGATTGACAATATTTTTGTAGTCTTGCAATATATTCTCTGCAGAGAATCGGTGCTGAGTGTAACCATTTCCGGAGTCCTTGTTTCGATTCAATCTCCCGCCTTTACTGAGCTCTAACTCTCGTAGGCGATTCTCCAACTCGTAGAAATCAGAATCCTTGGAGGTCAAGGCCGTTAGAATGTACATGACCCACACCACCAGGATCGCCATGACCACCCGTCTCAAACGACGGTAATATCCAGAGTTCCTCATTGTGGACAACAGTGCGTGATCTAATTTGAAATATATAAAAGAAATTTGTTACCTTTTGTCTCAAAACGGTAATAGGTCGGGATGAGCATGTGAGGATAAATAACAAACAAACTTAAGCTTTCATATAGCGCAATATTCACTAAACGTGCTCAAGGCGCTTTACAAAGGGTCACTGAATAAACGTTCAACTTTAAGCTTAACTCTCAAAATTTGATTTGAAAACACAAAACAATTTAAAAAAAAAAAGAAACCCCCTCCAAAAAAATAAACAAATAAAAACAACAAAAAAACCACACAAAAAAAACAAACAAAAAACAAAAAACAAATAGAAAACAAAACAAAACTCAAGCAATCTCCACTTAATTTGCTCAAAGCGCTTTGCTTTACAAATGGTTGCTAGCCTTACATTAAGGACAAGACCTGAGGCATGTTATGCGATATTTGAGTGTTTTTTTCCGACAGAGACAAAGCTGTTTACGGAGGTACTCATTTTACGAGAAATTGAGTAAAGTGCCTTTTTCCAAGGACTCAACCATGTTCCGAGCGAGGCTCGAACCTACCGATCCGAAAGCGAATGTCATACCACAAGATCACATAGCCTTAGAATAACTGCAACAATTAACGCTAAAGACGAGACATGACGCCTGTAAGGCGGTAATACAATTCATTTTTCGATAGAGTCTAAGTAGTTAACACTCTCCTTACCAACTACAAAATAATTGTCACATCTGTTACGATACAACCAACATTTTTCTCGTTCAGATTTCCTTTGTAGATCACACAGTCTGAAGAAATATGTTACAATTATGCTGTGTTATCCAAAATAATTAATCGATAGCATTAAACTATTTCTTTTGAGTTAGAGTTTAAAAAAAGTCAATTTTATGTGGGATGGGTATGACGTTTCGTGAAAATCCGTAAAATGGTCAGTAAGGAGAATATGAAAGGGCCAGCTGTTATAACCCATTTTCGTACGAGAGACGGAAAGAAGATAAACTAGATGCATTCCATCGAAAGCAGCTCAGGAGAATTCTAAATTTCCACTTCCCAACCAAATTAAGTAAACAAATCGCTATCGATTCAAATTTTGGAAACAAAATGGAGACTATTTTGACATATATCATCATCTTAAGGAGAGACAGATATATTTCAGCTAATAAGGCAATGGCGTTATTTTTTACACCAAGCGGACATAACAAACTCAAAGACAGACAAGAACAACAACAAGCGTATAATATACAGGACGATAAATAAAGACATCACGCGCCTCGATGGTACACAAGAACTGAGATGCGAAATAGAACACATGAGATCCATCAGCAGACCGTCATCAGTGGAAAGAACTCACTCAAAAAATCAGAGAAGCTGCCAAAGCGTCCCAGCCGGAAAATTAGGAGGCGATCGGCAGTAATGCATAATGGACTGCGAGAGAATGTGAGAAAACAGCCTTTTCCAAGGACCCAACTTTGCGCCACAGAATTTTTAAAAAAAGCTTTTTATATAGAGCGATATCCACTAAACGTGTTCAAAGCGCTTTCCAAAAGGTCCCTGACCAACGGCAACAAGTAACATGTAGAACGAGACATGACGCCTTTTAAGCGATATTACATTTTCTTCCGACAGAGACAACGCTGTTAACGGCCAGGTACTCACTTTACAGCTGAGTACGGTGAGAGAATATAAGTAAAGAGACTTTTCCAAGGACTCGACTATGCACCGAGCGAGGCTCGAACCCAGGATCTTCCGATCCGAAAGCGAGTGTCAGACAGCAAGACCACATAGCCGCTGAATTAAAGTCAGACAAATGACAGGTTTATGAAAATGATGACCCCCCCCCCCCCCCCCCCACAGAGCAGGTGTTGAAAGTCTAGTCCTTATGTCAGTTTGACATTCTAGAAGGAACGAAAATGACGTCACTCATATCTTTGTTATTGTTTTTATAATATACAGTCATTATGATGATTAGTTCTCACTAAATTATACCAATCAGACTACAAACGTTCCAGGTTACGCATAGTTGTGTGTGTAAGTACGTTGTTTCCGGCTGGCGGAAGTTGTATTTACCTAAACACATAGCATTGATATAGTAGTTTTTAGCCGGCTGATGTCACATGGATAATAAATAAGCTACTTACTTAATGGATAATCTGGAGAAAATGCAAAGCAAGATAATTCAGGCGTCAGCTGGGGTACTTTGCAAATACAAAACGTAATAAAAGACATTGAAAAAAAAAATTGGCCAGAAACTCGTAATTAAAATTAATTACCGATCGACTTCTTTGAAGTCCCAGGTTTGAGAGATTTTTGACATGATGAAAGTAATTTTAATCGATCGATAATTTGACTTTTGAAGTAGAATTTTCTAGCCAAAATGTATTTAATTTGTCAGAATGCGTCATTGACGTATCTAAAGAAAAACCCAACTTGAGCATTTATATAGAGCAATATCCATTAATTGTCCTCAAAGCGCTTTACAAAGCGCCACTAGGAAACAGCAACGCTTAACATGTAGGACCTGACATAATGGCTATTAGACGATATTGCACGTTTTTTCCCGACAGAGACAACGCTGTTAATGACCAGGTACTCATTTTACACCTGAGTAAGTTGAGAGAATGTGAGTAAAGAGCCTTTTCCAAGGACTCAAGGACCCAAGGACTCGCTTGACAATGACTGTATGAGGAGGTTAGAGGCATTTGAGATGTAGGTGTATAGAAGAATATTGAGGTTATCGTGGACAGACAGGTATACGAACGACGAAGTGTTGTAGAAGGTCAAAAAGGGAAGAATACTGATCGATACCATCAGAAAGAGGCAGTTACGGTTTCTGGGACATGGGTGTAGAAGAGACGGAATAGAAAAGTTGGTTAAGTCTGGGATGATCGAAGGAAAGAGAGCTAGAGGAAGACAAAGAATGACTTATTTAAATAACCGAAGAATGGCCAAATGTGATTTTAAAAGCAACACAGTTTTCATGCGCACGCCAGAGACAGCTGACCGGCAACAAGCACGATGGATGATGAATTATACGCCGAAAACGAGTGTCACACCACTAGACCATATAGCGGGGAAGTGTTGCAAAAATATATCGTTATATTTTTATCGTGCAACATCACATACTCGCAAGCTAAAAACAAAAACAAAACGAACGTTCCTGAAGCTGGACTCGAACAAGGACCTTCCGGATCACATTGCAATGCCTTAACCACTTGGCCACGTCGCCGAAACTCACCACAGTCACCAAAAATCATCAAAACTCACCAAAGCTCACCGAAACTCACCAAAATCACCACAAACTCGCCGAAACTCACCATAACTAACGACAAACTCACAGAAACTCACCATAAATTTACCAAAGCTTTGGTGTTTCGGTGAGTTTTGGTGAGTTTCTGTGAGTTTTGTAAAAAGACATACCCTAAAATATACTACACAATAGCTGAAATTCCTCAATTTTGACAATAAGTTCCAGTTTTTTCCATCTCTATCAATCCAATATTATACCATTTCAATTCGGTGGGTCACATTTTTACTCACCTAAAAAAGAAGAAAAATTGATGTGTTATTTTAACATCCAAGTTTACACATTCCTTGATGGGTATCACATGAAGAATACATCTCGCGTGCTATTTTTACTATAATTTACCATTTGTGTTTGGCGTATCTTCGTGTCGTATTCTGGAGAAAAAAAACATATTTAAGAATTTGGCCAGAAAACTCATCCTACAAATATTGATCGATTCAAATAACCCTCATCTTGGAAAAAAACAAAAATCTAACCTGGGACTTTAATAAAGACTTCGCCGAAGTCCCAGTTTTGAGATTTTTTTTTATTGACGAGAGTCATTTATATCGATCAATATTTGTAGGACGAGTTTTCTGGCTAAAATTTAAATACGTTTTTTTTCCCCTAGAGTACGGCAGTAAACCAGTCAAGACATATTATTGTCCACCTTCAGTATCGTCACCATCATCATCATTACATCATGGATATAACAATACAACACACACACAAACACACACACACACACACGCCACGTCACCAAGACAAAATCACATCAGATATCCAGTTTGATAAAAAATCGCCCCATTGATAATTGAGATACGAACGTCCGACTCTCTCTTACAAAACGCCGTGTCTATGTTTTTCAACAAATGAATATAACAGATATATATAAATGAACAAAATACCATACATGGAACATTTCGGGTTCAAAATCCTTCTTTAAGTCACAACAAAAAATAATGAAAACATAAACACATTACAAAAAAAAACAAAACAAAAAAAAAGAACCCACAGCGACGTGATATTTTAGTTATGTATTTATTACTATTTATGTTTTAATTATGTTATTTTTAAATTACTTTTTTTTTGGTGAAGAAGGGTTTTGAACCGGAAACGTTTAGTATTTGTTATTTTTGTTATTTTTTAACGTTGTTTTTTATTTTTTTAATTTCAATTTTTGCTTATTACTTTTTACAGTCCACAGCTTTTAGCAGCTTAGTATCGCTTTGACCTGCATTTTCCCTGAAAACGTCTTGGGTAGATTGAACGAAGTAGGACAATGATTTATGGTTTGTTAGAAAAAAAATTCCCTTTATTCATCCTACAGGGGACATTTGTCT
>NC_088361.1:47272772-47275272 GCF_034508935.2 Berghia stephanieae
CAAGCGCATTCTATCTATAGTCTGGTTAATACAGTTTAGTGAGAATTACTCATAAACATGGATGGCAAAAAACAAAAACAATAACAAAGGCCCCATTGACGTCAATACGCTTCAACAGTCGTAACGTCACTTCCCTCGTAATGACGCATGGTAACTTAGTAACTGGCTCTAAACTATCGGAACAATGGCGGACGCCGTTATAAAATATTTCTCCGACGAGCATAAAAGCGTATACAAAGGGGAAAAAAACCATTATAAATATGATCATGTTTTGACTTTTACACATTCTGATCACAAAACATATGAAATGTTCTAGCCAGCGTGAAGAATAAAAAGTATCGATTTTCTTTGTTTAGAACCACGATGGCCGCTGTTGCTGGGCGACGTGACATCAGACTATTGAATCCAATTTCGAACTATCTATACAGCCATTTGAACCATTAGTGCTCACTAAATGTGCGGCTGGCTGAGAATACCCGGGAAGATGTGGCAAACTTCGATTCGAGATATGAGCCAACATCGAAGATAAAGTGTTTCCATAGCAACACATTTTATTCAGAAATAAATTCATAACTTCTAATTGACATAGAAAGAAAATTTAAAGTGGTAAATGATCAGAAATATGTGGTCTACACCACTGAATAAATAGCTCAAGTTTTGAAATTTGCGCATCTTTCCGGGTTTTACTCAGCCAGCCACACAAATTATATACACCAGACTGTAAACGTAATAAAACTTACATGTAGTTTTGTATGTTTGGCACTTATAATCAGGCTGGCGATTTTGTGAGTACTTTATCTAATGCATAGTATCAAACGAACATTCCTATTTACTGTTATCATCTCCTTACAACGACATCACGTCGGTATGGTTTAGATCAACGTATATTTATTTATGTGAGGTCCTTGTTTTAAGGCCAATATTCTGAAATTAACGCTTTTGTGACTTGTCGGCTCATAACGGTATCGGGTCCGGACGATTTGGTTGCAAATAATTTTTAATGGAATTAATAGTCCGTGAGGATTAGGAGGAGAAATTATGGGAGAAGGAGGAGGGGGAGGAGGAGGAGGAGACGAAGTAAGACAAGGAATAGGAAAAGGAAGAGGAGGTGGAGGAGGAGGAAGAGGATAGGAGGAGGAGGAGAAGAAGTAAGACGAGAAGTCGGAATAGGAAGAGGAGGTGGAGGAGGAGGAGGAGGAGGAGGAGGAGGAGGAGGAGGAGGAGGAGGAGGAGGAGGAGGAGGAGGAGACGAAGTAAGACGAGAAGTAGGAATAGGAAGAGGTGGTGGAGGAGGAGGAGGAGGAGGAGGAGGAGGAGGAGGAGGAGGAGGAGGAGGATAGGAGGAGGAGGAGGAGGAGGAGGAGAAGTAAGACGAGAAGTAGGAATAGAAAGAGGAGGTGGAGGAGGAGGAGGAGGAAAAGAAAGAGGAAAAGTATGACGAGGAGAAGGAATAGGATACAGAGGAGGAAGAGGAGAAGGAATAGGAGGATTCGGATGAGGAATATAAGATGGAAGAATTGGAAAAAGAGAATGTAGAGGAGGAGTAGGAGGAGGGAACTCTACATTAAAGACATAGAACTATAAATAAAAGCAATAACAGCTACAAACCAATTGCTTTCACAATCAACTCACTAATGTAAATGTTGCTTTTCGAAGCTCGAAGCAATAAATAACAATGTAAAATTGAATGTAAGCTTCAATTTAATATACGAAAACAGATAAAATGGACGTTTCGGGTTACCCCTTTATCAACAAAACAGGATGAATGAAACACTACCGTTGAATGTGATAATGTGGTTGTGGCGTTGTTAAGACGAATCATCCTGTTTTGTTGATAAAGGGGAAACCCGAAACTTCCATTTTATCTGTTTTTGTATATTAAATTGAAGCTTACACTCAATTTCACATTGTTTTTTTTACAAACGACTCACTATGAATTTGATTCCTTGTAATGTACTACAGATTTCTTGTAAATGGACACAAAATATATAAAAGAGGAGTTTTCTTGAGTTTAAAGAGTAATTTATGATATGAAATAAGAATAAATGCCATCCAACCACTCACATTATATCCAATGAGCGTGACAGAGTTAAAGTGAATGGTATTATATTCAGCGTATACTTTCGAGCCATAAGCCGTGGTGTCCACACATTGAAACATTGTGTATTATATGACAGGATACAATATGATTTAAGGGGTCTATTAGGTCTTATGCCATTTCATTTCTTTGTGTCAGGGATATTGAGTACACACAGTGAGACACTTACTTTGCCATTCAATATTATAACGGAGGAATCTTATACTCCTGCTTTTTTCGACTTCCGGTGATAATTAATTTTTCAAAAATCTAATTTTTAGTGAAATTCAACGTTTGATTATCCCGTGTCACAAATTATTACTGTGAACTTGATATCATTACGCGTTACTATTTAGTAAGAGGGTGAGATAATTCATATTATTCCACCTCTCTCCCTAAATAGTAAGGCGTAATGATATCAAG
>NC_088361.1:47280272-47345272 GCF_034508935.2 Berghia stephanieae
TCTCTCTCACACACACACACAGACACACATGGAGAGGGGTTGAGAGGGAAAGGAAGAAAGATGGAGAGGGAGGTAGAATAATTGTGGTTGAGAGGGAGAAATGGGATGAATGGAAGGAGGAAAGAGAGAGATGGAGAGAGAGAGAGAGAGAGAGAGAGAGAGAGAGAGAGAGAGAGAGCGACAGAGAAAGAGAGAGAGACAAAGAGAGAGAGACAGAGAGAGCGATACATATACATATTTATATTCAATCTCTCTCTCTCTCTCTATCTCTCTCTTTTTATCTCCCTCTCCCTATCTCTCTTTCTCTCTCTCTCTCTCTATCTCTCTCTTTTTATCTCCCTCTCCCTATCTCTCTTTCTCTCTCTCTCTATCTCTCTCTTTTTATCTCCCTCTCCCTATCTCTCTCTCTCTCTCTCTCTCTCTCTCTCTCTCTCTCTCTCTCTCTCTCTCTCTCTCTCTTTCTCCTTACATTTGCTTTCTAGAAAATATTGCAAATTGCAATATTCATCCCCACTGCGATCTTTTTAAAATTTTTTAACATGTTTGTAAATGCATTTGTGAAATCTCGCTCAGAAACTGAGATAACAAGGCAATGGCTATCTCACTGACAAACAAACAAATAATCAGAAAATAACAATAAAGTAAAAGCTAATTAAATTTATAATTAGATATAAATAAATAAATAAATAAATTTATTTGGGGGGCATTCAAAATTTGCAACAAATGATTCCATTTGTTGAACTATTGAATACAACTCACGATTTATTTTCTTTTGCGGCCAAAGACTTGTCTTTTGACGTCATATTTTGGTCAGTCTCATGCTAGACACGTCTATAGGTAAACGATGGCTACGGTTCTATGTTAACGATGGCTCCCGATCGGCCCCGGGTGCAGTCGAATTTTTTCCTGAACCCCCAGCAGTGCTTGGTAGCTGTTCTTTCCGATAGACTGGCGTCTTATCCAAAAGATAGCAAACAATTGCTATTGTTCATTTCACGCTTAAGAGATTGGGATAAGCTCCGGCTCCATGGCACTCGTGACTCTAAAGGACCACCTGTTGTCTTGTCTCGAATTCTCTGTGTCATTTTTACACATTCTACATTTATAACAAATATAATCTATTGTGAGGCCATGTAGTCTAGTGGTATGGCACTCGCTTTCGGATAGGAAAGTCCTGGGTTCGAGCCCTGCTCGGCGCATAGTTAAGTCCTTTGAAAAGGCTCTTTACTCACATTATCTCACCGTAATCATGTGTAAAATGAGTACCTGGCCATTACATCATTGTCTCAGTCCGAATAAACAATGCAATGCCGCCTAACAGGCGTCATGTCCCGTCCTAAGTGTTGCTGTTGGCCATGGACACTTTGTGAAAGCTCTTTGAGAATGTTTAGTGGATATTGCGCCATATAAAATCTCATTTAAAAAAATTCATGTTGAATCTCACGTTTAGCCTCGCTCAATTTGAGGTCACAATTTATGTCAGGGTTGGAAATCTAAATTTTTCATCTCGGCAAAAACTCTCCAAACTTGAACTTGAAAGGTTTTGTTTTTTGTGTTTTTAAGGGTTTTACGGCGCTTGCAACACATTTAGGTTATATCAGCGCCAGTAAAAAGGAAGAAAATGGGATAGTCGAAAGTTCTAGAATTACAATTAAAGCACCCAAGAGAGAGTGAGACAAAGGGGAATTGGGAACAAATAGGGATCAGATGTAGATTCCAAGAGCATACCATCAATGTACTTAGCTTGAGATCACCTATGTCTCATCCGGACACAAGCACAAAATCCAACAAGGAGGAATACACTCAGATGCTTACATTATACATTAAAAATAAATATAATAATACATAACAGAGAGATGATTTACAAGGAAAAAAATATCATCTCTCAAAACAATAACTATGCATTTGACTGTTTCCCTCCCAGCCAGGACTCGGGCCAGGGCCAGGACTCGGGCCAGGGCCAGGACAAAACCAAGTAATCTCATTCCAAGACAAAGACAGAAAGCATGTTGGAAAACAGATATAAGGGGATAGAAGACACAGTATGTACCCCCCCCCCCCCCTGCCCACTATGGGAGGTCAGGATCCCCACCCAGGAACTTGAAAGGCATCAGGTTTGAGATTATTTTGTAATGATGAGGTTCCTTTTAATTAACTCCCTCCTTACCAGCCATTTTCAGATTTTTCCCAAAAAATTAGCACCCATCCAACCCTAAAAAATAGATTTTTCTTACACAACCAGAAAAAAACAACACGTACATTCCATATATAATATTGTTCAACAAAACGATCTACAGAAGAAAGTGTCAATTTTTATAGCTATGCATGACAAACAAATTTTCTTTAAATTTTGTGATGTAGAAAAGACACCAGAATGAGAGAGAGAGAGAGAGAGAGAATTATTGTCTGTATGGTAACGAATATGACGATTGTCATAGGTTGGCATGGATAGGGTTAATTGATGTTTGAAGGACGAGATCTAAGGCCAAACTTTAATATATGCATTTTTTCATAGCACGACATAATACTGTCACCATTGAAAGCCTTTCCATTCTTTCCTTGTATTAAACTGATCTCTTCTTTATTAACTATCATTTAAAAATTATAGATATAGTAATATGTATTGATTAAAACGTATTAATTATTGTAATAATCCCATAGCTTAAATTTGATCTTGTGCATAAATATGTAATGTATGTGCACGAATGATTAAGCATCCATTAGCATAGCTTACCTTGCAATCATTGAAGTATAATATCAATTCAATCAGTCTAATGCTATTTTCACTGCCAGCTGTTGAATAACCAATTACAGTCAGAATTTTTATAAGTGGCGCGTGTTTTTCGTCTTTTTCTCAGTTGTCCCTCAATGCACAGCTGCAAAAAAATTGTATGAACCTCTGAATCAATTTGTATTAATAAAAACGTTTTTTAAAATGAATTTTAAAACAATAGAAAAGGATTTCGCTTATTAAACTTATTACATTCATTCATTCATTAACCGTCTCCTTACCACCTCTAGGAATAATCGTCACATTTTTTACAATGCAACCAACGGTTTTCTTATTCTGATTACATTATGTTATTGTTATAGCTATAAAACCTTGACACTGTGTTGCAGATCTCATTGTTCTGAACAAAATATAGAATATACTCGTTACTATTCTGTTTGAAAAATATATTTATTTGTTGGGTGAGTATGACATTTTGGGTAAAATTCTGAAAATAACTGGTAAGGAGAAATTTAATGGTGGCTTGAGTTTTACTGCCAGAGCAAACACTCCCCATTTATCCGGGTTTGTGACGGGCGTCACAAGGTGCTGGGTTGCACCCGGTAAAGGGGTGTATATATACAGTTATATTAAAATCGATAACATATAAGGATCGGAACTCATAGAAGATTTACATTATCAAAATTACGAATTTTAAGATAATTCATTTTGAAGGAATTAAAATGGAATGTTCGGTTACTTTAAACTTAAACTATATAAATACATTGTCTGAATAAGAAGGAACGATGGCAATCCTTAACTATCAGATATCTATATTTTATAACTTTCTATACATATTACTGATGAAATCAAACGAAAGTAAAGATTACACGCTTTCAACATCATTTTGATTGCAAAATTTTGAGAAACAGCTTATGTATATACCAAAGAGGATTGCATAAATTTAATTCAGACTGGTCAAAAGTAGAAATTCATCACTTTATGATACAGTGTTTCCACAAATATGTACATTGTTAAACAAAAACAAAAAACAACAAAAAACAAAACAGAAAAAAACCAAAAAAAAACGCAAACAAACAAACAAACAAAAAACAAAAACAAAACAACAACAGCAACAACCAAGAAATACTTGACATATCAATCATCACATGCTGATGACGATGATGACGAAAATGAGAAATGGGACGGCTACGGAAAGGTTTCGAGCATCACTCTATCCAATGAAATGTAATTTTCCTCCAGTTTGCGAAGGCTGGAGACTTCCCTTGTTCTATCATTTATTGCCCTGTCGGTGAGATTAAATTTGGTGTTCCTTCTCTCAATCTTTCCCTCTTTCCCTCTACTTAGACCCAATGACCTAGATTGGATTGAGCTCACAGTGAAATGGGGGAAGTTGCGCAACCTCGTGTCAAAACTCCCTGATTAGACCGTCTGCTTTGAAAACTGTTTCTGGTATATTTATTTTTGCTTAGGAGTGCCGCCTGATTGAAACCATGAAATTATATCAGCTTTTATATTTGCCAAAGTTGGAGCCTTGAAGTAACCATGGGCCACCGAATGGTAGCGTTGTTCAACACATTGGTGCTTCGAGGAAGGCAGCAAACGGTATTTAACCAGTCTTCAAAAACCTTTGCAATGATCCCAGAAAGATATTCTCTACCTTCCAGATGATTCACAGTATAAAAAATGGTAATGGCATCCTTTTAAATACCCACTATCTTCACCGCCTCCAAGAATAACAATGACCCTGTCCAGAACCCATGGGCCTTTTTCTGCTCGAATTATCAGCCGTCATATATTCGGATGTATGTTTACGCTCACCCAGCTCCATATATCTTTGGATGATATCCATATCAAAGCTGTCTTGGATCCTTTTCCTGCCACGTCATTCCACACTGGTGATCTCTCTGTCGTATTTTGATAACCATCTTCTCATTGTTGATTGTGAAATTCCAATTCCATAGCCATCATCTTTAATGGCTTATCGATAGATACAAGAATACTTCTTATCGTAGCTTTACGAGAGTGGAGACTCGATATATATTTTGTATTGTTTCGTACGTATCGTTTAAGAGCTAAACATGTTTTAAAAATCTTTAAGGGGCGGTTTGGGTCTAATTATCAGGAAAATCCTTCAAAAATTGAATGTTGAGATATTGGCGGAAAACAGGATTTTATGGTACAAGTAGTAAGAATAGTGGGAAAAACGGAAAGCTATTTTGCTATTTTCTCTGTATGTCATTTTTCTAAGGGTATGGGATATTGTGTCAACATTTTTCCGAATCTATTCAATGAAATTGTCTAAAAATTGCAACAATTATCACGGAGATAATGTATTATGTCGTCATAGAGATATAGTTTTGATAAAGTATGTGCATTTTGAATTATACTCTAAATTATACATTTTTAAACATCAATTTTGTCATAACATTTTAATTCGCCACTTTTTTCATGTTCTAATAAACATTCCATAAGCTAAAGTGTAAAATCTATCTTGGTGACACACTATACTACAATGTTGATAAGAGGGAAGAATATGGAGGTTATCCCTTCATTAGTTTTTGTGGAAAGTTTGCCACAATATTGTTATATTTCTTTTATGCCAGACCCCCAAATCAGGTCGCAAAACGGATATCAACTCTTCACGAAGTCCCATGTTTGAGAGCGTGGTTTGCCCAAGACGATTGTCATTTAAATCGAGCGATATTTGAAGGACGAGTTTTCTGGCCAAATTTTAAAATATGGTTTTTTTCCAGAGCACGGCAGGATGATAGGTCACATGACATACAAAGCTGTAGTCTAAATAGAGCACGTGTTTCTAAGTCATATAGGCCGTCGTTTTATGTACTGATCAATTACTTATATTAATCTGTTTAATATAGATAGGCACAGCTGTTTAACAAATGTAACCCACTGCCATAATAGGGTATTACGTTGGGGTAGATCAGAAGGTAAAAAGAGAATTTATAGTAATTATGAATATTTGGACAATATTTTTGGTTTTATTGAAAATATCAAAGTGATGAATTATGAGGCAGGCACTGGTATCTGATACATATCTGAAATGTATGTATGACAGAGTGCCAGACAAAAATTGTTGTGCGGCTATGTGGTCTAGTGGTATGACACTCGTTTTCGGATCTGAAAGTCCTGGGTTCGAACACCGCTCGGCGCATAGTTGAGTCCTTGGAAAAGGCTATTTAGTCACATTCTCTCACAGTACTCAGGTGCAAAATAAGTACATGGCCGTTAACAGCGTTGTCTCTTTAGGAAAATAAATTGTAATATCGCCTAACAGGCGACATGTCTCGTCCTACATGTTAAGTGTTGATGTTGATATTAAGTGTTGATGTTGTAAAGCACTTTGAATACGTTTAGTGGATATGGCGCTATGTAAAAGCTAATTGTTTTAATTGTGTGACAATTCTGATTCTCTTCAATAAAACATGCTTATTTTATCCGATTTTTACATTCTGAATTAGTGACAAATACCAACGTGACAAATTCAGGAGCAGGACGGGTGTAAGATAGAGATACACACTTGTTCAGGATGGAAGGATGGATGGATGGACGGAAGGTTGGATGGATGGATGGATGGATGGAAGGTAGGAAGGAAGGATGGATGGATGGAAAGAAGGATGGATGGATGGATGGATGGATGGATGGTTGGATGGATGGAGGGATGGATGGATGGATGGATGGATGGAGGGATGGATGATGGAAAGAAGGATGGATGGATGAATGGATGGATGGTTGGATGGATGGAGGGATGGATGGATGGATGGAAGGAGGGATGGGAGGACGAAAAGGTGGATAGATAGAGAGATGGATGAATGGCTGGATGGAAGAGTTCTTAGACGGATGGATGGGTGGATGGATGGATGGATGGACGGGTGCGTGGGTGGGTGGGTGGGTAAGGTGGGTGAATGGATGGAAGGGTGGATGGATGGATGAATGGAAGGGTGGATGGATGGATGGATGTATGGAAGGAATGATGGATGGATGGATGGATAGATGGATGGATGGAAGGAGGGATGGGAGGACGAAAGGGTGGATAGATAGAGGGATGGATGGCAAGAGTTCTTGGACGGATGGATGGGTGGATGGATGGATGGATGGGTTGGTGTGTGGGTGGGTAGGTGGGTGGATGGATGGGTAGATGGGTGGATGGATGGAAGGATGGATAGTTGACTGGTTGTTGGATTGATGGAGGGATGGATGAATGGGTGGATGGATTAGTTGTTGAACGGATGGATGGATGGATAGTTGGATGAAGAGATGGTTGAATAGGTGGATGGATGGGCTGTTGAACGGATGGATGGACAGATGGATGGAGGGATGGATGAATGGGTGGATGGATGGATTGTTGAACCGATGGATAGTTAGACGATGGATGGTGCATTAAGTCAATCGACTCTCACCTTACAATGATTAGGATGGATGAATCGATAGATGGATGGTAGATGGGTTGTTGGATGGATATGTGGATGGATGGATGGATGGATAGGTGGATGGATGGATAAATGGATCGATGGATGGAGGGATGGAGGGATGGAGGGATATAGGGATGGACGTACGGATGGAGAGGTGGATGGAGGGATGGATGGATTTTTTGAAGAGAAGAGGAAGATAACAAAATGCATTGTTCTTGAAGGTCTTTATTCTCATTAACTCAACACAAAGGGGGCACCCCCTGTCCCAAAAATCTCTGTCAGTAGGTAAAATTCTACTAGACAGGAAATTGGCCAATATAACTACCACTAATGAAGAAGGATAACAAAAACGAATCTCCAAATTACAGACATATTACTTTACTGTGTATTTTATAAAAGATATGGAATCCATTCAAAAAATGTTTCTTTCAACGTGTTTTGTTGATCAAGGGGTAAGCCGAAACGCTCACATCATCTGTTGAAATGGGATGTAACGGATACAAACATCCTAACACTCTATGCTTATTATTTCGTTCTTTTCTTGAAGATGTTAAATTCATTCTTGTATATTTTACCTCACATAATATACTGTTTACTCTATTAAAATTCTGTAACAATCTTATTCTTATCGTCTGTGTATCCTTTATTCTCTACTCCATTGAGCTTTGATGGATCGACGCCATTTTCTGACGAAGTCACGTGATCAAGATACGAGTCGTTCCTCTTTGTTTTGTCCTGATAACCAGTGGTCGGTTGGTCGGATGGGAGATAATTCTCGTCAGTGGACTTATCCCGGGTGTCGCCCAAGAAACCGGTGCAAAATGGAATAAACCTGAGGTGAACGAAATGAGGACAGACATTAAAAAAAAAAACAAAACAAAAAAAAACAAAACAAAAAAACAAACAAACAAACAAACAAACAAAAAACAAAAAAAATAAAATTGAGAAAAGAAAACAACAGACAAACTTCAGCTTTTATACAGTGCAATATGCATTAAACTTCCTCAACGCCCTTTACAAGTGTACCTAGGCTTGTGGTCGACTGGCATGGCACTCCCCTTCGGATCGGAAAGTCGTGTGTTCGAGTCGCCCTCTGAGCGGCGCATAGTAGGTCCTTGGAAAAGGCTCTTTACTCAATTTCTATCAAAGTACCTGGAAGTCAACAACGTTGTCTCTGTCAGAAAAAAATGTAATATAGCTTAACAGACGGCATGTGTCTTGTCCCACGTGTTAAAGTGTTGTTGTTGGCTAGAGACCACTTGTAAATTTCTTTGAGCACGTTTAGTGAATATTGCTCTTTATAAAAGGCACACCTTCCTGGGGTCATGCCTTGCCTTCCAGTTGTGGTTGGCTTAGGAACCCTAGCAAATCACATTGAGCACAACCAATGGATATCGCACTTTATAAAATATCAAGATTATTTTCAGATTTTTTTCTCTTTCCTTAAGTCAAAGACGGAAAACTCACCTGACAATTTTAGATTTGTTTAGATATTTTTGAATGACTGGAATTTCATACGTGGACCAGTCTCCGTCACTGTCATCAGATCTCTTCCTCCATAAAAGCATTCCTCTCTCTTCCAAGGTACCTGGGAGAATAAAAAAACAAACCAAAAAAAAAAATATAATAAAAAAAAAACAAAAAAAAAAAACAAAAAACACATACATGACCAGTTAAACTTCATGAATAATTTTTTTATTTATTTATAAAAACTCAAACATTTAAATAATAAATGCTCTCAAAAATGTCGCTGATCATCGACATCATGCTTGACGTGCGTTACCGAGATTAAATCATCATCATTATTATTATCATCATCATCATCGTCATCATCATCATCATCATCATCATCATCATCATCATCATCATCATCATCATCATCATCATCATCATCATCATCATCATCATCATCATCATTTTTATCCTATCTGAAATTAATAAAAATCACAAAAGTCAGAGCTTACCTGGTATAGTGTTATCCAAAATAAAGGCCACCAATCCACCCACCATATTGTTAGTACCACACAATACATTTAACACATCATCTGCTGTGTCATCTCCTAAGTAAAGAAATGTTAATGGTTTGACAATCAAAATTAGACAACCGTCAATATTATAATATAGAGGTTATAGATTTTGAGTTATGTCCCTTGACAATCATTCCACTCACCAAAATGTTTAACACATCATTTGCTGTGTCATCTCCTAAGTAAAGAAATTTAATGGTTTAACCACAATATATCAACATTAGACAACCGTCAATATTCTAATATAGGTTATATATTTTGAGTTATGTCCCTAAGTAATAATTTCACTCAGTAACATGTACACATTTTACACACCATTTTCTGTGTAGGTAATCTCTTGGCAATTAAAGATATTTTAATGGTTTGATAATATAAGGTAGGGTGCTCCATATTCGACACAGAACGAAAGTTCGACACTCTTCGATAGGATGCTTTCAAATCTGTTTTTCATTTAAATTTATATTTTTGGACATAAAAACGTTGATACCTTCTTTACCGCCGATAAATTTGCTTTCGGTTTCATCTACTTGGTTAAACCATTAACCGATTAAAAAACTTGATGGAAAATTTTGTCAGACCCATGTCTGATGTAAACAGGAATCATCCATGTTGTCCAAAGTGAGAAAGCTTGTAATTTATATTCTTGTCCGAGGACAAAAACGAAAATGCCTGAAGCCAGGCTTAAACATGAAACCTTCTGAGTCACAATGTAATGCCTTAACCACTAGACCAACCCCCTCCTTGCTTTCCCCCACCTTCCATCTATTATCTACTTACCAACACTAAAAGGATTGGCGGCAACCCATGTAGGAACGCTGAGACCAAAGAAAATGGCAAAACCAAAGATAAAGAGATTTCGTGTAGAGTTGAGGTCCACGTGCTGGAGGTTGGAGATCCCCACGGCTGTCACCATGCCTGGACGGGTGGAATGATAAAAACAAAACAAAACCGGAAGTAGTAATAGGTTTCTAAAGAATAAGTAAGAATGTTGTCCACGGATTTTTAAAACTTGTATCTACTTTTCTTTCGATGAACGTTGGCCAGGTTTTGGCTTATTTTTCATTATTCAATTGATGAATATGTGAAACCTTGGTGCTCGTAACAATGGTAGTCATTTAGTCAGTTAAGAAACGTATTGTTTTATTAACAATTTGGCTAGAAAACCTGTCCTTTATATATCAATAGGTTTAAATGAACCTCATCTAAGCAGAAACTCTCAAACCTGAGACTTAAATAAAGACTTGTCCGTTGTCCCAGGTTTGAGAGTTTTTGACAAGATGAGAACATTTAAATCGATCGATATTTGAAGAACCAGTTTTCTGGCCAATTTTTTTTTAGAAACGTGCCTTTTTCAGAGTACGACAATTAACTGGCTAATTAGTTATACGTATATATTAACTACTGACTCACCAAAAATGATGAGGAAAATTCCGCCCACAATTGAGTCAGGCAACATGACGAAAAGAGCCCCAAATTTGCCCACACATCCCAGGATAATCATGATTAAGCCAGCGACTTGAACCACTCTTCGACTGCCCACCTGGGAGTAAAAATTCACCGAATATATTATAGAGGATATTGAAAAATGCTGTACAATGATAATACAACTAATGATGATGATGATTGTGATGTTGAAGATGATACTACTACTACTACTACTACTACTACTACTACTACTACTACTACTACTACTACTACTACTACTACTACTACTTCTACTACTACTACATTACTACTACTACTACTACTACTACTACTACTACTACTACTACTACTACTACTACTACTACTACTACTCTACTACTACATATACTACTACTACTACTACTACTACTACTACTACTACTACTACTACTACTACTACTACTACTACTACTATACTACTACTACTACTACTACTATACTATCTACTATAATAATAATAATATATTAATAATAATAATAATAATAATAATAATAATAATAATAATAATAATAATAATAATAATAATAATAATAATAATAATAATAATAATAATAATAATAATAATAATGATGATGAATTTTTAAAAATAATAATGATATTATTATTATTATTATTATTATTATTATTATTATTATTATTATTATTATTATTATTATTATTATAGTATTATTATTATTATTATTATTATTATTATTATTATTATTATTATTATTATTATTATTATTATTATTATTATTATTATTATTATTATTATTATTATTATTATTATAACAATAATAGTTCGAGCAAATTATGTGATATTGCGGGTAAAGTCGTTATTTTTAGACCTCTCCCCCCTCCCCACACCCACCCACGTCTACCCAACAGTGATTTGGTGGCTGGTCGAAGGTATTTTGCAATAGACTAGCGTCCTATCCAAAGGGTAACAAGAAATTTCTATCCGCTGTTTCATGCAATTTAAACCGGGATAAACTCCGGCTCCATGAGCCGAATGGTTCTGAAGGACTACTTTTATTTAGATAGTACCCTATATAAAAGCTCAAGGGATTTTAGTAGACCACTATTGAAAGAAAATGTTTTGTGGCTAAAATTTATTGATGCTATGCCGTTTAGGTCAAATGCTCACAACATCCGCAAGCCGGATATAATGTGCCAAGATCAAAACTGTGTAACGTGACCGGTTTTAATCGGATTGATAAACTTTTTTGAAAACTACTCAAAAAAGCCTCCCTAAAATAATAACAAAGAGGCGAGTGACGCGAATTTCTTTCCTTCTATACAATGTGTATATTCAGGGTGTGGTAAATCCTACCTTAGTGATTCCAATGGCTCCGATGTTGCCACTATAAGAAGTATTTCCGCCTCCACATCCCCAAGCACCGGCCAAGAGACACGTGATCCCTTCCATACCTATACCTGGAAATAGAATCGTTACTTATTCTCAAGAAGATCTCCAGTAAAGTTGACAATTTTGTCCTTCCAACAATGATTGGGTAGCTAGAGTGGCTTTCCAAAACTCCCTGTTTTTTTTTTCAGTTTTGAGATATTGAGGATTCTTTCCCTTAAAATTTCTCATTCGCTCTATTATTTTATCATATACTTTAAAATTATACAAATCTAGGGAAATTTTTTGTGCTGATTGATTCTTAAAATAAATATTACATTTCAAATTATTTTATGGATGGAAAATCTCAAAAAGTAGAAAAAACAACTTAACAAGATTAGGAAAACCAGGCTTCACTTGCTATTGTAGATTTTACGTTATAAAACCGAGATTAACTCCGACTCGATCGCCCTAATGGCTCTGAAGGTCTACTTTATCCTCTGCATTCACGTCATGAATCTTAGGCATGTAATATTACCCTTTTCGATACCTGAAAATAGAGTCATTGGTTATTCTCTATCCTATCGCCTTGATTCTCAGACAGTAATGTCCTCATTCCCTTTACGAAAATAGAGTCATTGGTTATTCTCTGTCCTATCGCCTTGATTCTCAGACAGTAATGTCCTCATTCCCTTTACGAAAATAGAGTCATTGTTTATTCTCTGTGCCATCGCCTTGATTCTCAGACAGTAATGTCCTCATTCCCTGGACCTAAATAAATAACAATGTGAAATTGAATGTAAACTTCAATTTAATTACGAAAACAGATAATATGGACTCTTCGGGTTTCCCCTTTATCAACAAACAGAATGAATGAAACACTACAGATGAATGCGATAATTCCCTACACCTGAAAATAGAGTCATTGGTTATTCTAGTTCGATCACGGGTAAATTTGGGATTTATTTTCCGACTACCTCTCCATCTAGCAGTGATTGGGTAGCTGAGTATGTTGGATTTTTTGGAAAGATCTTTGCGATATATTAAAGTCCCATCCAATGAGTAGCAAGTCATTGCTACTGTTCCTTTCATGCTATAAAAACCAGAATATAACCCATCTCAACGGTCTTAATGGCTCGAAAGGAAATGACTTCTTTATTCCTGTACTATCGAGGTCAGGATAAAGGTAAGCAATGTTTTTATATCTTAATAGTAATTAAACTTAGTAATTCCGTGGTACATTACCGTCCATCTGGACCCATTTCAGCTAAGGAATTCTACAGAATACCGAGGTTTGTCTATCACAGCAAATTCACTAAACTGCTTCAGGTCTTATGGGACAGGCTTAAGACCATTTCAAAATAGACACCAACCTCTACTAACTGCACTTCCTGGAGGGGACGAGACGCCTGTCATCCGTGCGCATGCGTAGTAGTCTCCAACAGATTCAATCATGGAAGCCATGATGGCAGCAAATAATCCAACAACGCCCGCAACAGTGACCTTGGGGGTTCCCCATTGACCTGGTGAACAGAAAAGACTATAGTGTTTAGTTTAGCTTTCAACTTTGTTTTATTCCTTCTGGTTCTTGTTATTCTGCTTCTTATAAAATAACTTTTAAAACAAACACAATAAAATAATGCGAAAAGAAAAAAAAACCCATTAAAAACACACGAAATGTTACGGTCGTAACTTCTTTACTGAGGTTTCAAAGTGTACCATCAATCCCAGTGCTTCTAAAAGTTCTGAAGTGCAACTAGATAAACTTAACTTTTTCAGCGCTGAGGCTATATTCGCATTTCCGTCACGAAATGGCTGACACCTGATTAAGGCAAGATGAGAATAACAAGTTATGACAAAGCAACATTCGAATTAGGCGCAGAATCTCAATTAAAATACCCTTCCCCAGGGCCAATTGAATGTTCTGATGAAAGAAATGATACCATTGGTTCAATTGATAGTACTTTTGTAGAAAATAGGACTGGATTACACTATTATTATTGCCTTTCAAAACCGGCCGCACAGTGCGGCCATTGGCCAGTAGAACAGATTCTGCTCTGGCCGCACAGTCGGCCGATGGCGCTAAAGAGTTAAGAACCGTTTAAATATAAATGCCCTGTGTGTTTTTCTTCAAACTCTCTGACTGGTTGTGGCGACGACTCCCTCCACTCCGTCATTTGGTATCTCTGTCCAAAAGATAAATTTTGTGTCGTTCAAGAGTTGAACATGATGTGATTACATATCGAATCAAATCAAATCAAATGCTTATTTTAGACCATTGGGCAATAGTCATAACATCTCTCTGAACTAATTATTCTAACAATCATAATGATAAAGGGAAGAAGAAGAAGAAGAAGAAGAAGAAGAAGAAGAAGAAGAAGAAGAAGAAGAAGAAGAAGAAGAAGAAGAAGAAGAAGAAGAAGAAGAAGAAGAAGAAGAAGAAGAAGAAGATCAAATCTTCCAACAATGGATCATCGGCTTATCACGAAACCAACAGCTTCTTTGGGATCTCCGCAAACACCTCATCTGTGCAAATATCTGAAGGTCATTAAAAGAAACATTACCACAACAGCCTGCGGAAAGCAGACAATCTTCAGCTGCAAAGACGGATGAATCGCATTCAAGTAGCAAGGAAGCGACTACAGGAGGAACTTGAGGCCCATGAAGAAAAGAAAAAAAAAGAGGGGGGGGGGGGGGGGGGGGTTCTACAATTTTGGTGGATTTTAGCTGTTTTCGTGTGGATTTAGCAGTTTTTGCAAAAGTAGGATTCATTTTATTTCTTTTCTCTAACATTAGAAAAGAAAAACACCAGAAAAAAAATTCACAAAAAGCAGCTTTCTTCCACTGGGGCGCAGACTGATATTTTTTGGGATAGTTTTTCTTCTAGTATTTTCCTCACTGCTTTGTCTGGAACTTCGGGATGGGGGAGGGGGGGGGGGTCCCCGATAGCTCAGTTGATAGAGCTGTCGCTTCACTGGCAAAGGGACCAAGAGCGATCACGGATGCAGTTGAGATTTTTTTTTATGACCTCTCTGTATACCCATATGCGGCGGAAAGTACTTTGTGATAGAATAGCATCCTATCCAAAGAATAACAAGAAATTGCTATTGTCCATTCCACACTATAGAAACCGTGATAAAATCCGACTCCATGGTCGTAGTGGATATTTGTCTGGTACTGCTTGATACACACTTATTTAGATCTAGTAGCGGACAATTTTGGGGGATGATTCACCTGGGTATGGAAATCGAAACCAAGCAGTATTTTCAATGACGTCAGATCGGATATCCGTTCTGGCAAGGTATCCCCAGTCGCCTTTTTTATCTGGGAAAACTCCAGTCTCTGTCAGAATCAAGCAGATGATCCACATCAGTATAATACCCATCAATACCTGGAGAAATAGAGTTAATAATCTAATAGCCTTGTATCATTTATAAACGGTTGGGTTAGTTGAAAAAAAAACAAGCAAACAAGACAAAATGACATGATCAAACACGCCCTTTCGCCTGGCATCGTTAGAAGGAATATAGATAACCCATCCAACAAACCTCTGATGGCAACAGGATTCACTCCTGTTGTCCAAAGTGAGCAAAGTGGGGGTCAAAAGGGACAGCGTTGCTCAGCGGCAAGGTCTTCGCTTCGTACCCGAAAGGTACCGAGTTCGACTACCCGCCGAGCTGTGTGGCCTTGAGCAAGTCACCTAGCTTTAGCTCACTTTGCGGCGCTGCAAAGTGGCTGACGCCTTGGTTATTCCAGTCTTCTCTTGGAATAGACCCTGAAGAAAAAAATTCCTTCAGGGATGAATAAAGTGAATTTAAAAAAAAATTGTTGTTGTTGAAAATCTTACCGAAAAGAAAGAAACAAAACAATACAAAAACAAATACGAAATGCCAAAATGACGTGACTCGTCGCCTTTGTTAACTTGTAGCCAGACACTGACCAAAAAAATGACGTCAAGAGACAAGCCTTTGACCACAAAAGAAAACAAATCGTGAGTGGCATTCAATGCTTCAACCAATGGGATCACTTGTTTCCTAGAGCTCTATTAACCCTCTCCTTACCAACTATAGGAAAATCGTCACATTCGTTAGTTACGATACAACCAACCTTTTTCTTATTCAAATTTCTATTTTACATCATAAAATTTAAAGGAAACGAACAGTGTGTTGTATGATATGTTTTGCTACATAAATTGTGTATCGCAAGAATTTTACTGCTATTATGTCTGAGTGATAACAAATCTATTTTGTGTTAGTTGGGTGTGAAGTTTTGGGGAAAATCTTGAGAATGGCTGGTAAGGAGATGGTTAACGACAACTCAATAGGCGCCGCAAAAAACCTAAAAAATGACGTCAAAATGTAAGTCATTGTGTTTTCTAGTGTCAGGCGAATATTTAACGATGGCTACGAAATTAAAGGAGGTGAGATGTTTTTTTAATTAAGACTGAAACAGAAACATAATGAATAAAAGCATAAAACACACACACACACACACACACACACACACACATATATATATATATATATATATATATATATATAATATATATATATATATATATATATATAAATAAATATACAAATACAACTACAATAAAAGGACGCTAATATCAAATTGATAAAATTATCTATATTTTATATTCAGGAATTTGTTCTATTTGTTCTAGCTAGATCATTCACGATTTATCCGCTCAGTCGATAGAGCACTTAATCCACACTAGGATCAAGGACCAACATTGATCCCGAGTCATATGGAGATTTTTTTTTTCTACTCCCCCCTCACTCAGTATTTACCAAGCGATTGTAAACTTATAACCCACCGCCTCAAAACGGCATTATGTGGTGGTGATTTTAATGTTGAAAATGGGGATGATATAATGTTTGAAATTTCCATGTGCACATGGGCATTGTTGGTCACACTGCAAAATTAATGTGCTCAAAGAGGCCTACACAGTGAAAAGTCTTCTCTGTTTTCGAAATATGAAACACCACAATAGGGCATATACAGTTCAGCTCGACTCATGTGTATGTTTACTGGTTTCATAAAGAAAGCAGTGTGTTTGCATTTATCAAGAAATATCCAATGGTTGGACAGCGCCAGATCATGTGATCAACTCAGGTGGACAAAAATAGGAATACAGGTCACTTCCATTGAATTTATAGTTAAATACACGAGAATTTGGTTACATTAATGGTTTGTTGGAGAAAATTCTAATGTATTTTCATAAAACTGTGAAAACTAAAAATTCTCATTCCCGCCTTTTTGAAATTTAAATTCATTTTTCGGCACCTGAGTTCACCTCGACATGTCACTAGATGGAGACAGTACGTCACATTTATATAAAAACAATTTCCTTCAGGGAACAAGGAGAATATGAGTGAAGAGCCTTTTCCAAAGACTAAACTATAGAGACAGTACGTCACATTTATATAAAAAAAAACAATTTCCTTCAGGAAACAAGGAGAATATGAGTAAAGAGCCTTTTCCAAAGACTAAACTATAGAGACAGTGCGTCACATTTATATAAAAAACAGTTTCCTTCAGGGAACAAGGAGAATATGAGTAGAGAGCCTTTTCCAAAGACTAAACTATAGAGACAGTACGTCAGATTTATATAAAAAACAGTTTCCTTCAGGGAACAAGGAGAATATGAGTAGAGAGCCTTTTCCAAAGACTAAACTATAGAGACAGTGCTTTCTATTTATATAAAACAATTTCCTTACAGGGAACAGAGAGAATATCTTCAGGGTGGTTCCTCCAAAGAATGGAATCTCAATGCTACCTAGGTATTGGGAGAACAACGTGATCAACAGCACCGTCCTGAGGAAAAAAAATAAGATTTTTTTTAACGACAAAAAACAAAAAACGAAACGAAAATAAAACAAAAACACTTACAAAAAAAAAAAAAAAGAGAAAGCGAAATCTTAAAAACCCAAACTTTTCACCGGCCTTGAAATTAATATAACCAACGGATATAAATACCTACAAAATACACACGGATTACTACTTTCTAATCAAAACTGCTTGTTGTAATTATATTAATAGTTAATATTAAAATGTTTAGATTTTTTTTAGTGAGTACGTCCCACGTAGGTGATATACAGCTGTTGTTGACGCTTGATTTTCTTCTTCTAATAATACTTAGTACGCGCAGGTTATAATGGGCGCCATGGAGCATACGATTTTCACCCGTGACGGTCTATGTACAAATAATATGTTTATAATGATGATTTACAATATTTGTGCGCCTAGAGCTGTTTTGTTAACGGGATTGGACGCTATACAAATAAACTTTATTATTATTATTATTATTATTATTATTATTATTATTATTATTATTATTATTATTATTATTATTATTATTATTATTATTATTATTATTAACTATTTTTTTAATACCCAACCAAAGGTGTTCCATAGATGACTAGCGCCTTCCTTGACTGCAGCTTCAGCGACAACACAATATAGTGGTCACACACATAAACTCAAGGACCAACCAAGCACACACACACACACACACACACACACATATATATATATATATATATATATATAGTATGCGCTTGGCTAAGAAGCTCATAACATTGCCATCCGGAAGTATAACGGACCAACACACAAAACTCTGTGTATCCATGAACGTTTATAGTCGGGATAATACAGTTCAGTGAGCATTACTCACAAACGCGGATGGCAAAATATAACAACAAAGGCTTGAGTGACGTCATCTTCAAACTATCTATCTATCTATATATATATATATATATATATGTGTGTGTGTGTGTAAATAAACGCAAACACACACACACACACACACACACACACAGAGAAACGGTATGGACTACTCACCCTAAGGCAATCCACCAATGAGTAGCACATTTATAGGATGAAGTTTCAAACAGCGACAAGCCGATCAGACTGATCGTGGGTGCAATGGTCAAAGGTCCGATAAATCTGATCACTAATCCAATCATTCCACTGAATCCAATCACAATTTGTATCAGGGAAGCGACCATAAGACTTCCGTTTATCTGGAAATATATATATATATATATATATATATATATATATATATATATATATATATATATATATATTGAATCGTGTTTGATACAAATATGGTACGAAAAGTGCTCGACATGTAGTAATGGAGCGAATTATTATTTAAAATATTTACCACAATGTTTGGGGCAGTCTACATCAATGTTTCAGGCTTAATTTGCCATCTTCAGGACTGAGTTGTTTTGTTGACTGTTGTTGTTTCTTGAAGTGGTTCCGGTTTGAAGTTAATTAAGAGGAATTTGCGCCGATGGGGACACTTTCCGTAGATCTCACTTTTCATGTTGAGTGTGGCTTCATGAGGTTGTTTGATTATAGTATATTTTTCTTCCAGGCATAAGCTACATTGTTTTGATGTTGGTGTGTATCCTGTTGCTTTAGATAAAATTTTCCATGAAATGTTGTGGTCTATTTTGTTGTCTTTTAATTTCCAAATATGTTCGCTGAGTTTTGTGGATGTTTTTTTGTTAGTGTTTCTAAATGTTGAGGTGTGGAGGTTGTATCTTGTTTTGAAATTATTTTCTGTTAGTCCTACATATTTTTCTTGCTTGTTTGTTTTAGTTTCTGTGACTGTGGCTTGGTAAATTAAACTTGATTCTAAGCATTGTTTGTTTAGCGGGCAATGTTCTTTATTTCTGCAGTTGCATTTTCTAGTGGGTGGGTTTTGCTCTTGTCGGTGGTTTATTAATATTTTTTTGTTGTGGCTTGAAATTATTTGTTCTATGTTGCGCATACACGAGTAACTTATTTTTATGGTATTCCTGTTGATAATTTTATGTAGCTTGTGGTTTTTTGGAAAGTGTGTATCAATTAACTTCAGGAACTGCTGTCCTATGTTTGTGCTGACGTTTATGTCGAAAGGTGGGTTGAACCAAGTTATGTGTCGTTTTCTTGTTTTACGTTCTTCACTTGTGTGTTGGGGTTTACATGAGAGGGAGGCGTCTGTGTATAAAAATGGTGTGTTGTATCCACTTTTTGTGAGTGCTTCTTTGTAGGGGGTGGCTGCGACGTCGAATCGATATAGCACCAAGAAGAGAAGCGTTCATCACATTAAAAGATCACAAGCCTGACTTCAAAAATAATCCAAAATGTAGACTAATAAATCCATACAAATCTGAAATTGGAAAAATCAGCAAAAAGATATTAGAAAAAATAAATAAAAACGTCAAAGAAGCAACTAAATTCAACCAGTGGAAAAACACCGATGAAGTCATTGAATGGTTCAAAAATATCCAAAACAAAGAAAACTGCACCTTCATCTCTTTCGACATTTGCGATTTTTACCCCTCCATCACTCCAGACTTACTAAACAAAGCATTGAAATTCGCAGCAAAATACACCAACACCACAGAAGAGGAAAAACACATCATCAAACACACCAAGCACAGCACACTATACTACGACAACACACCGTGGACAAAGCGACACAATGATTTCGACGTAACAATGGGTTCGTTCGACGGTGCTGAAACATGCGAACTGGTCGGACTCTACATCCTGTCACAACTACAACATACACACACATACATCGGCCTCTATAGAGATGACGGACTCGCTATAACCAACAAACGACCAAGAGCGAACGAAAACATCAAAAAACAAATCTGTAAAATATTCCAAAACAGTTGACTTCCTCGACATCACATTCGACATAAAATCCAATTCATTCCAACCGTTCAGAAAACCAAACAACACCATTAGCTACATTAATAAAAACAGCAACCACCCCAGTCCCGTCATTGAAAACATACCAAAAAACATAGCACTGAGGGTGAGCAAACTTTCGGAAAACAGAGAGATATTCAACGTCGCAGCCACCCCCTACAAAGAAGCACTCACAAAAAGTGGATACAACACACCATTTTTATACACAGACGCCTCCCTCTCATGTAAACCCCAACACACAAGTGAAGAACGTAAAACAAGAAAACGACACATAACTTGGTTCAACCCACCTTTCGACATAAACGTCAGCACAAACATAGGACAGCAGTTCCTGAAGTTAATTGATACACACTTTCCAAAAAACCACAAGCTACATAAAATTATCAACAGGAATACCATAAAAATAAGTTACTCGTGTATGCGCAACATAGAACAAATAATTTCAAGCCACAACAAAAAAATATTAATAAACCACCGACAAGAGCAAAACCCACCCACTAGAAAATGCAACTGCAGAAATAAAGAACATTGCCCGCTAAACAAACAATGCTTAGAATCAAGTTTAATTTACCAAGCCACAGTCACAGAAACTAAAACAAACAAGCAAGAAAAATATGTAGGACTAACAGAACATAATTTCAAAACAAGATACAACCTCCACACCTCAACATTTAGAAACACTAACAAAAAAAACATCCACAAAACTCAGCGAACATATTTGGAAATTAAAAGACAACAAAATAGACCACAACATTTCATGGAAAATTTTATCTAAAGCAACAGGATACACACCAACATCAAAACAATGTAGCTTATGCCTGGAAGAAAAATATACTATAATCAAACAACCTCATGAAGCCACACTCAACATGAAAAGTGAGATCTACGGAAAGTGTCCCCATCGGCGCAAATTCCTCTTAATTAACTTCAAACCGGAACCACTTCAAGAAACAACAACAGTCAACAAAACAACTCAGTCCTGAAGATGGCAAATTAAGCCTGAAACATTGATGTAGACTGCCCCAAACATTGTGGTAAATATTTTAAATAATAATTCGCTCCATTACTACATGTCGAGCACTTTTCGTACCATATTTGTATCAAACACGATTCAATACACAGCTCCGCACCGTTGAGCACTCTTAGACACAAAATGGATACTACGCCACAACTTAGACCTACTACTTTCCCATATTCTACAAAGAATATCCCTACCTGCAACAGAAAATCTTACATTAAATCACTAATAGCAAGAACAGAAACATTTGTCAAGAATCTACGATGGAGAACATTCTTTTTTCTGAACCCACATTTAGAAACCACCCACAAAAAAACGTACGGCTTCAACTCTACAAATTCACCCCCCCCCCAATACCTGAATTAAAAAAATTAGAAGACGGACTTTTAGATCTCATTCAAAGTGTGCAGTTCAAAAACAAAAATAACAACTTTCAAAACCAACTGACTAACGATGTGAAGAAAATAAACAAAGAAAAACAACTTCTGATACCAGCCGACAAATCCAACAACTATTATAAAATGACACCTGAGGAATATGATAAAATGACACACAAACAAATCAACAAAGACTATAAGAAAGACAGAACACATAGAACCGAAGAGATCACAAAAGAAGATAAGAATATAGCGAACAGACTTGACCTTAGCGATCGAATCGATATAGCACCAAGAAGAGAAGCGTTCATCACATTAAAAGATCACAAGCCTGACTTCAAAAATAATCCAAAATGTAGACTAATAAATCCATACAAATCTGAAATTGGAAAAATCAGCAAAAAGATATTAGAAAAAATAAATAAAAACGTCAAAGAAGCAACTAAATTCAACCAGTGGAAAAACACCGATGAAGTCATTGAATGGTTCAAAAATATCCAAAACAAAGAAAACTGCACCTTCATCTCTTTCGACATTTGCGATTTTTACCCCTCCATCACTCCATACTTACTAAACAAAGCATTGAAATTCGCAGCAAAATACACCAACATCACAGAAGAGGAAAAACACATCATCAAACACACCAAGCACAGCACACTATACTACGACAACACACCGTGGACAAAGCGACACAATGATTTCGACGTAACAATGGGTTCGTTCGACGGTGCTGAAACATGCGAACTGGTCGGACTCTACATCCTGTCACAACTACAACATACACACACACATACATCGGCCTCTATAGAGATGACGGACTCGCTATAACCAACAGACGACCAAGAGCGAACGAAAACATCAAAAAACAAATCTGTAAAATATTCCAAAACAACAATTTGAAAATCACGATAGAAGCAAACAAAAAAACAGTTGACTTCCTCGACATCACATTCGACATAAAATCCAATTCATTCCAACCGTTCAGAAAACCAAACAACACCATTAGCTACATTAATAAAAACAGCAACCACCCCCGTCCCGTCATTGAAAACATACCAAAAAACATAGCACTGAGGGTGAGCAAACTTTCGGAAAACAGAGAGATATTCAACGTCGCAGCCACCCCCTACAAAGAAGCACTCACAAAAAGTGGATACAACACACCATTTTTATACACAGACGCCTCCCTCTCATGTAAACCCCAACACACAAGTGAAGAACGTAAAACAAGAAAACGACACATAACTTGGTTCAACCCACCTTTCGACATAAACGTCAGCACAAACATAGGACAGCAGTTCCTGAAGTTAATTGATACACACTTTCCAAAAAACCACAAGCTACATAAAATTATCAACAGGAATACCATAAAAATAAGTTACTCGTGTATGCGCAACATAGAACAAATAATTTCAAGCCACAACAAAAAAATATTAATAAACCACCGACAAGAGCAAAACCCACCCACTAGAAAATGCAACTGCAGAAATAAAGAACATTGCCCGCTAAACAAACAATGCTTAGAATCAAGTTTAATTTACCAAGCCACAGTCACAGAAACTAAAACAAACAAGCAAGAAAAATATGTAGGACTAACAGAAAATAATTTCAAAACAAGATACAACCTCCACACCTCAACATTTAGAAACACTAACAAAAAAACATCCACAAAACTCAGCGAACATATTTGGAAATTAAAAGACAACAAAATAGACCACAACATTTCATGGAAAATTTTATCTAAAGCAACAGGATACACACCAACATCAAAACAATGTAGCTTATGCCTGGAAGAAAAATATACTATAATCAAACAACCTCATGAAGCCACACTCAACATGAAAAGTGAGATCTACGGAAAGTGTCCCCATCGGCGCAAATTCCTCTTAATTAACTTCAAACCGGAACCACTTCAAGAAACAACAACAGTCAACAAAACAACTCAGTCCTGAAGATGGCAAATTAAGCCTGAAACATTGATGTAGACTGCCCCAAACATTGTGGTAAATATTTTAAATAATATATATATATATATATATAATATATATATATATATATATATATATAATATATATATATATATATATATATATATATATATATAATATATATATATATATATATATATATATATATATATAATATATATATATATATATATTTATGAGTGTTGGTGGGTACTTGTAGGTACGAAAGTGCTCGATAATGGTGGTTAGAGCTAATATATTATGCCACCATGATAGAACAACGGCTAAACAACCTCTCTTCAAATGAAAACATATTCAACGAAACAAAACAAGACTACGAAATGACACTCAAACAGAGCGGACACACCTCAACACTGAAATACAAAAATTTAACACACGCTACAACACCAAAACAAAACAGAAAAAGGAATATAATATGGTTCAACCCGCCGTTCAACAACGCAATCACTTCAAATATCGGCAAGCAGTTCCTTGCACTCATCGATAAACACTTCCCGAAGAACCACCGTCTGCACAAAATAATCAACAGAAACAACGTCAAGATAAGCTACAGCTGTGCACAAAACATGAAACAGATCATTACCAACCACAACAGACAAATCATATCCGAACCCAGCAACACCAATACAAATAAAGACAACTGTAACTGCTGAAAGAAAGACAATTGCCCTCTTAAAGGAAACTGCCAAAAAAAACGCCATAGTCTACAAAGCCACCATAACCACTGATAACACCGCAGCACAATACATCGGCAGCACAGAACCCCCATTCAAAACACGATACAACAACCACAAAGCCTCCATAACACATGAAAGCAAAGCAAAAAGCACCAAATTAGCAATGCACTATTGGGAACAAATAAACACACAAAAAACACCAACAATAACCTGGGAGGTCGTCAAGCAAAGCAGCCCCTACAGATGCGGTGCTAGAAAATGCAATTTATGCCTAACAGAGAAACTGGAGATTTTACTACACAACTACAGAAACAATAGCACCTTGAACAAAAGATCTGAACTGATGACAATGTGCAGACACTCTAACAAATTCAAGCTCAAAACGCAAAAGGCCAAATAACCCCCCCCCCCCCCCCTTTCCTTCCCCCCCCCCCTTTCCCACCTCCCTACCCCATTATACCCCTCCCCCTCTTCCCTCCCTCCCCCCCCCCCCCCGCCCCCCGACACCACAATAATATCACACACACATGTACACACAACACACAACACACCTACGCGCATACACACACATACACACACACAAACTCATGATATAAACACGAGAGCACATCACAATACATATCAACACTAATCACCACTACACAACGAAACAACTTTAGTTTGGAGTAAGAACTTTTCTACGGACATTACAATGGACTACGCCGACTGAAGAAGTGTAAAAAACACAGAAACGAGTCGTCTCGGCCAAAAAAATGTGAGTGAAAATTTGCATTATATATATATATATATATATATATATATATATATATATATATATATATATATATATATATATATATTATATATATATATATATATATATATATATATATATATATATATATATATATATATATATATATATATATATAATGTAAATTTTCACTCACATTTTTTGCCGAGACGACTCGATTCTGTGTGTTTCTCACACTTCCTCAGCCGACTGAGGAAGTGTGAGAAACACACAGAAACGAGTCGTCTCGGCAAAAAATGTGAGTGAAAATTTACATTATATACTAGCTCTAACCACCATTATCGAGCACTTTCGTACCTACAAGTACCCACCAACACTCATAAATATATATATATATATATATATATATATATATATATATATATATATATATAAATATAATATATATATATGTATCATGCCCTGTAGTCTTTTGCCGTCTGTCCGGATTTAGATAAATGTATAAACATGTTTAATGTATTTTTGCTATTGAATGAAAAATTTGAGCTTTTATATAGCGCAATATCCACTAAACGTGCGCAAAGCGTTTTACAAGGCGTCCCTGACCAACAGCAACACTTAACATGTAGGACGAGACATGACGCCTGTTTGGCGGTATTACAATTTTTTCGGACAAAGTCAACGCTGAAGTTGGTAAGGAGAGGGTTCAGTCTGCGTGACACACGGCAGAATGTTAAAACACATGTAGATATAACAAGCGTGTAGTCTCACGTTACCATAGAACGACTTTAAGTCTCTGTGGGAAACTAGCTAATAGCTAAAGGCGACTATGATTTGTTTATTTTCAAACCTGTTGTGAGGCTATCTTGTGTTGACAACCCCTCTCGGTCGTCCTATGAATACCACTCACCATGATATATAAACCAGTGGCAGGCCGCAAATCGTCGCTATTCTAGTTCACACAATGCAGGGCTGGTCGTATGAGTAACGTTCGGGGCCGGGATATAGCAAGGCATAGAGCAGGTGAATCTGACGTTTGAACGAATGACCACCAAATCATAGTATAGATAGAATGCGCTTGGCCAAGGAGTTCACAACATTGCCATCCGGAAGTATAACGGACCAACACACAAACTCTGTGTAACCATGAACTTTTATAGTTTGGTTAATACAGTTTAGTGAGAACAACTCACAAACGCGGATGGCAAAAACAATAACAAAGGCCAGAGTGACGTCATCTGCATACTATCTATAGAAAAGACTGATCTGTACTGTGTAAATCCGCAAACGGGTGACCAAAAATTAAGTCATAGGTTAGTGGAGGCCGATCTATGTAATGTTAGGCCGATCAAAGAGTGATCATTAAAATCATAGAACCTTGCCTTAAAACGTGTTTGGTCAAATCTCTATCCAGACACAAATAGTGTGCGTGAAGTACTTTGGAGAAGCACTTTTGATCTCAATATATGCTTTATCTGGGTCGTGTTCGGTCGAGAGTACTACACATATTCTTTAAGAAGCCAGACCAACGCCGCTACAAGAAAACAGAGGAGCAAACCTGAGACAACAAGAAGACTAGATTTGTTTGTGTGCATTATATTGTCTTTGCGTGTTATCAAATAAATAGGTACGTTTTATTGTCAAACCCTTTTACTATAAAATTTTACATTTTCTTATAATTAAAATAAAGTCATAATTTAATTAAATCAGCAGACTTGTTTAGTATTTTAAAGCTTACTTTTGTGGGGACCTTTTTCAATATTATTAATCCCATTGTGGTTGGAAATTTCTTTCTACCTCAATGTCATAAAACTAATGGGATGTAGTACACACCTCGTTCATGTTGGATTGCCATATGTCTCTGTGTTGATCTGACCCAGGCTCAAATGGAAGCGTCCCATTGGCTGTGTGGATATAAAAAAAATAAGACGATCAAAATTTTAATATTCACATTTCAAAATGACTTATCATGCTTGGAACTGGTGTTGCGTAATTCTGAAGAAAAAAAAACACGCGCTAGTGAAGATAGTGGCAATAAATCTCGTCCTTCAAAAGTCAAACGATTAAAATGACTCTCATCTGGGAAAAAAAAACATAAAACCCGCGACTTCTCATGAGTTTGATATTTTTTTGGTGACTCCTTGCATCAAAAAACGATAATATGTCGGGGAGAATGGCGGGGCAAAAATGTTTTTAAAAAAAATATAAATGAGAGAAAATGTGAAATTTTATGCTGTTTATGCTATAATGATTTTACGGTGCTTGAGACACATTAAGGTCAATTCAGCACCACTACAGATGAAGAAAATGGGATAGTTAATAGATAATATAGATTTACAACACGTGAAAAAATAAGATAAATGGGAATGGTACAATGGTACAAATAGAGTACATATATTCTGTACCCAGGAGCATACCATCAGTCTACCAGAGATGACCTGAATGTCTGATCCGGACACAAGCATAGGATCCCCGGAGGAGAAATACACACAAATTCTTACATTAAACATTAAAAATAACAATACATACCAGAGTCACAACGGAAAATGATCATCTCCCAAAACTAGAACTATACCATTGACTGTTTCCTCCACAGCCAAAGATTCTGACTAGAGAAAGGACAAAACCAAATAATCTCATTCCAAGACAAAGACAGAAATCAAGTTGGAAAACAGATATTATAGAGGGTTAGAAAAGACAGAAGGTAATCTCCCTACCCACTATAAAAGGTCAGGAACCTCACCCAAATGGATTTTTAGATATTTCTCTTTTAAACACACCATCTTTATTCTCCCCAATAAAACATAAAAACGTAACCCAAGACACTTATTTTATTTCTACAATGTGAAATTTTATTATCAATATCATCCCGACAAGATATCGTTTTGAGACGTTCAGCAGATCACATTTCTTCAATATTTAATGGCTTGTATTTGCCAAAAGCCCAATGGGTTCATCCGTGCAAATAGTAAACAGTCACAGATTACTTTGACGAGCAAATGCATTCAAAACTGTTTTAATTTTTTTTAAAGCATTCATTTGATACTTATTTCAGTGACCAAAGAGAAGCTGAGGTCGTGACGTCACACATTCCTCACTTACGGTTCAAAACTCCTTGGAAGTTTGTAACCAGTCCTCTTCTGGAATATGTTACATATTGAATCATAAGGTGGCATGACTATTTTAGTAGTAGGATGTATAGGCAGATTCTAGTGATTCTCTGTTGTAAAAGAAAGATCGAGGATGGATGGTCTTTGTTGTCAACGAGCCTTTATTTACGCTAGAAAACAAGATGCCATCAATCTGAAACCAGAGGATCAGTTGCACAAGGTACGTATCCAGTCCTCCAGAGGTCTGGTTTTACACTTCCAACGAGATTGGAACCAGTATTTTGATATGAGACAATTTATTATATTAATAAATACAAAGACCCAATCTCAAGGTCGTGATTTTGAAATATTTTTTGGTCGGAATAAAATGCCTTCATTGAGAAAAGTGAGCATCTTTCTAAAAACTAAGCGGGAAATAAACTTCACTTCACTAAGGACCGATGTCGGTCCCTTCGCCTGTGAAGCTAGTGCTCTACCAACTGAGCTATCAGAACCCCCCCCCCCCCCCTCGGCCACCCCATATCAAAAGCTTTTTTTACGTTTCAATTTAAAACATTTAATTTACTCCAACATAACACCGTTCTGAGATAATAGGTCACACATAATATGACACCCACCGTGTCAAAGCAGTTATGTATGATGATGTTGATGAAGTAAGTGTCGGGGCAGCGTGACTTAGCGAGTATGGTTTTTGCCCTTTTGCTTAATACCCGTTTTTTGTTCGACCGCCCGCCACGCTGTGTGTTTGGCTTTGAGCAAGTCACCCTGCCCTGGCTCACTTTGCTCAACTGCGGATGGCGCTTGGGTTATTCCGGTCTTCCCTTGGAATATACCAGAAACACAAATTTTCACTTAGGGATGAATAAAGAGAATTTATTATTATTCTTTTATTACATTAAATTTATAGACACAGATTTGAAACTTGGGGTTACTTTTACACGTGGAGAAAAAAACCCTTTTTTTTTTTACATTGCAAAAGTCTTGAAGATTACAATTTTTCATCTTTCTGTTTCTCAATTCATTTATTTGAGTTCCATTCATCATCATCATCATCATCATCATCATCATCATCATCATCATCATCATCATCATCATCATCATCATCATCATCATCATCATCATCATCATCATCATCATCATCAGCCTTTTTCACCCTGGGTCAGGGTATAGGCCACAGACAAACAGTTTCCATCCTTCTCTATCCTGAACTTAGTTTTTATAAATATCGTCCCATGTTTTATCACTTCTCTGTATATCAGCTTCCCTTCATAAATTATGTCATTACAGAAAGTCTTCGGTCGCCCAAGCTTAAAAGAAAAAGATTTAATTTGTCTGCCTGTGTTTCTGTAACAATTTCAGTTTTACGGAAGGGGAGTAAACACTTCGACAACCCCCAACCTGGAGGACCAGGTGACTCAAAAAAGGGGAGTCACAAACCTTTAGTCGTCTTTTACGACACGCTGGCTTGGCGTTGGGCTATTATTGCACCTTCTCTGTTGAGAACCCCGGACACCATCACAAAAAATAATAGATATCTTTTATAATATCGTTATGAGACACATATTATGGCCTTACCTGTTTCTATAAATGCTGGGCATTTGTCTTTGTTCTTGACCATCAGTACAAACACTGGCGTAATGAACGCATAACTGGCACCCTGGATAATGGGGAGTCTGAAATGGCAAAAGAAATGAAATCTTATATTGCAAGAGAAATAAAATGAGATCCCATAATGCAAATGAAAGGAAATGAAGTCCCATGATGCAAGTGGAAGGGAAATGAAATCCCGTGATGCAAGTGATGACGGTAGAACATTTATTTGTGACCCATCAACGCCATCAGCCTCTAACACCTCCAAAGACTTTATCTTGTTTGTATTTTTTTTTGAAAGCGCTTAAAATCGGATTACTCAATCGTTTGTCGATTCCACCTCACTATCTTAGGTGCTGTAGGTCAGTGTGATGTTCTGATTAGGGTCATTAATCCTCTATATATTGTAATGCTTCTTAACAAAATAAGTGTTCGGATCAGGAAACAAGCAGATTACACTGTACAAGGAAAAATCCGTCCTAAGGATAATTGAGACATTCGGATTGTGGAGTTCCGGTTTAGTGAGACCTGACTGTATTTTGTAATTGAGGTGTGTTCCAAAAGTTCGGTTTTGTAAATTTCGACACAAGAGGTCATTAATATTATAGAAATTAATAACCAAAAATAAATATAACATCTTCAAAAAAGAACAAAACACCAAATATGGGACGTTTCGGGCTTAAAACCCGTCTTCAGCCACAAATAAAAACGATACAACTATAGATACATTACTTAAATAACCAGATATTTGGATTATGTTTCTATTGTATTATTCTTTCTTTATTTGTCTAGCACTGTTTCATACATAAGTTTTCAGATCTTTGTTTTACATGGGTGCCTGGTTCATAATTTGTCACTTAGTAAGTTGGAGTTCCTTTGGGAAATACTCTTTATTCACAATCTCTTATCGCACAAAGGTATAGATAGTAGGAAGTTGACGTCACTCAGGTCTTTGTTATTGTTTTTTTTTGATTTTGTTTATTGCCATCCGCGTTTACTAGTGATTCTCAATAAACTGTATTAACCAGACAATAAACTTTCAAGGTTACGTATAGTTTTGTGTGTTGGTCCGTTATACTTCCGGATGGCAATGTTGTGAGAGCTTCTTAGCCAAGCCAATTCTACCTATAGAATGAGTAGGCAAACCTGGCCGGAAATAGCATTGTCTCTCCTAAAGAGAAAATATTGTCACCGCCTAATAGGCGTCATATCTTGCCTTCATGTTAAGTAGTGCTAATGGCTTGGTAACCACGAGCAAACGGATTTGAACACATTTAGTGGATACTGCATTATATAAAAAAGGTCACGTTTTAAGCTTTCTTTAGGATTACCTGACTCCAAAGGTAGACTGTAGAATGCTGGAGAGTCCAACAACAAATACTATGGTGTTGATGATCTCACTGGTCCCTACGTCATCATTGGTCAGACAAATAGCGCTTGCTATGAGGAAGGGGTAAGAAAACAAGGACCCGAAACACGTCAGGAATTGCTAGCAATGGGACAGGGAGAAAAAAGAAAAAAAAAATAAGAAGAAACAATATTTGTAAATACTAAGTAGCGAAATAGTAAGCCTGGGATTGGAACAAATGTGACCCTTTGCCTCAAAACGGTATTAAGTCGGGTTCGTAGAGATGTTGAAAATCGAATTTATAGCCAGAAATATCAGACTTGTGTTGAGTTTATACGATTTATTGAGGAGAATGGATACCTTATTTTACGGTGCTAATGCCAACAGTTTTGTATTTTTAACCAGTTTAAAATTAAATTCGGCTTTTAAGCATCTGGTTTGTTCCGACATAATACCGTTTTGAGACGATGGGTCACAAATGTCATAAGAGCGTTAAATGAAGACCCCAAAATGTACACAAAAAACCCAATTAAAAATTACGTTTAAATCGTGTTAATGTTTTACGTTGTTAGAAGAAGGGTTTCGAGTCCGAAGCGTTCTGTGTAAAATATTTTGTAGTTTTAGTAGTCGCCATATGGCAGTAGAAGTGGTAGTAGTGGTAGTATATAGCAGCGTCAGCAGCAGCAGCAGTAATAGTAGTAGTAGTAGTCGTAGTAGTGGTAATAGTTCTAGTTTTAGTAGTAGTAGTAGTAGTAGTAGTAGTAGTAGTAGTAGTAGTAGTAGTTGTAGTGGTAGAAGTAATAGAAGTAGTAGTAGTAGTAGTTGTTGTTGTTGTTGTTGTTGTTGTTGTTGTTGTAGTTGTTTTAGTAATAGTAGTAGTAGTAGTAGTAGTAGTAGTAGTAGTAGTAGTAGTAGTAGTAGTAGTAGTAGTAGTTGTTGTAGTAATAGTTGTAGTAGTAGTAGTGGTAGTAGTAGTAGTATTAGTATTAGTAGTAGTAGTAGTAGTAGTAGTAGTAGTAGTAGTAGTAGTAGTAGTAGTAGTAGTAGTAGTAGTGGTAGTCGTAGTAGTAGTAGTAGTAGTAGTAGTGGTAGTCGTAGTAGTAGCTGTACTAATAATAAGAGCAATAATAATAATAATAATAATAATAATAATAATAATAATAATAATAATAATGATAATAATAATAATAATAATAATAATAATAATAATAATAATAATAATAATAATAATAACAATAATAATAATAATAATAATAATAATAATAATAATAATAACAATAATAATAATAATAATAATAATAATAATAATAATAATAATAATAATAATAATAATAATAATAATAATAATAATAATAATAATAATAATAATAGTAATAATAACAACAACAACAAGGATAATATACGACACTTGTTGAGCGCCATCAATGAACCAAACATCTCATAGCGCTTTATAGATAATGAATTACGTTATGAACAGAGTCAAAATTAAACATGGAAAAAATATTACTAAAGAAATAGTATACAAACAACAACAACAACAACAACAACAACAACAACAACAACAACAACTACAGTCCACTCCAGATAATCGTAGCTTGGTTTATCGCAACTTTTGGTTAATCGCAACATTTCATAAGAAACGAAATTAATTCTATGTAAAAGTCATATGTTAATCGCATCAAATATTCGAGATTAAAAAGTGGCAAATTCAAGAAATCGACAAACAAAAGCTCATGATTAGTTTTCATCATCGGCAAAATTATGACAGTTTAAGAATAGATTGTGCTACAACAACAATAACTACTACTACTACTACTACTACTACTACTACTACTACTACTACTACTACTACTACTACTACTACTATTACTACTACTACTACTACTACTACTACTACTACTACTACTACTACTACTACTACTACTACCACCACAACAACTGCAACAACAACAACAACAACAACAACTAGTACTTCTACTTTTTCTATTACTGGTAATACTACTACTACTACTACTACTACTACTACTACTACTACTACTACTACTACTACTACTACTACTACTACTACTACTACTACTACTACTACTACTACTACTACTACTACTACTACTACTACTACTACTACTACTATTACTACTATTACTACTACTGCTACGACTACTACTACTACTACTACTACTACTACTACTACTACTACTACTACTACTACTACTACTACTACTACTACTACCACAACAACAACTGCAACAACAACAACAACAACAACAACTAGTACTTCTAATTTTACTATTAGTGGTAATACTACTACTACTACTACTACTACTACTACTACTACTACTACTACTACTACTACTACTACTACTACTACTACTACTAGTACTACTACTACTACTACTACTACTACTACTACTACTACTACTACTGCCACCACCACCACCATTACTACTACTTCTACTACTACTACTACTACTACTACTACTACTACTACTACTACTACTACTACTACTACTACTACTACTACTACTACCACTACTACTACTACTACTACTACTACTACTACTACTACTACTACTACTACTGCCACCACCACCACCATTACTACTACTTCTTCTACTACTACTACTACTACTACTACTACTACTACTACTACTACTACTACTACTACTACTACTAATACTAATACTACTACTACTGACACAACTAGTATCGTCACAAATTACCTTCTACTTCTACTTTTACTATTAGTGGTAATACTACTACTACTACTACCACTAACTACTACTACTACTACTACTACTACTACTACTACTACTACTACTACTACTACTACTACTACTACTACTACTATTACTACTACTACTACTACTACTACTACTACTACTACTACTACTACTACTACTACTACTACTACTACTACTGACACAACTAGTATCGTCACAAATTACCTGAAAGGCAAGCGGAATCAACAGGTAAACAGGAGGCGTCTCATCCACCCCATACAGTAACGATTCCCTTTTCTTTCTGTTTTCTTGCATTTTTAATCGATATTCTCTGAAAAGATAAATTATAACAACAGCCAATAATATGTATGAAGTTGACGTCACCCGGCTGTTTGTTATACACATTGTGATAATGAAGATGATGAGAAGGAGAAATGGAAGGACTACGGAAAGATTCCATCACTCTATTCAATGAAATGTAATTTTCCTCCAGATTGCGCAGGTTAGAGGATGCCTTTTCCCCAGTCTTCCCTTGTTATATCATTTATTGCCTCGTCGGTGAGAGTAAATTTTGTGTTTTTCCTCTCATTCATCCCCTCTACTGTTTTGGCCCAAATGAGCTCGATTGGATTGCGCTCATAAGGGGAAGTCGTACAACCTCTTGTGAAAACTCCCTGACTAGACAGTCTGGTTTGAAAACTGTTTCTAGTATATTTCTTTTTACTAAGGAATAAAGTTAGCCCTTTGATAAACGGTCATAATATGTAGTACTGGCTGATTGAAACCATGAAATCATGTCAGCTTTTATATTTGCCAAAGTTGGAGCCTGAAAGTAATCATGGGCCACCGAATAGTAGTGTTGTCCAATACAACACAGCTGGGTGCTTCGAGGGAAGACTGACTGGCTGCAAACGCTATTTTGCCAGTCTTCAAACAGATTTGCATTGACCACAGCATTTATATTCTCTACTTCCAGATGATACAGAGAAGAAACAATGGAATGGCATCGTTCTAAATATCCAGTATCTTCACCACCTGTCCAGAACCCATGGGCTTTATTCTACCCGAATTATCAGACTTCAATTCCTTTGTCGGATGTAATAATAATAATAATAATAATAATAATAATAATAATAATAATAATAATAATAATAATAATAATAATATTAATAATAATAATAATAATAATAATAATAATAATAATAATAATAATAATAATAATAATAATAATAATAATAATAATAATAATAATAATAATAATAATAATAATAATAATAATAATAACATACTTTATTCATCCACAGAATGGAAATTCGTTTACAGCATGCATGAAAACGTATAAACACAAAGTTGTGAATCTATGGCTACAATTTGTACACATGTATTTATATATGCAAATGCACAAAAATGTAAAAATATACAGCCAAGAACCAATAGCAACACTTTATATATTAAATTGATATATGCAAATGATGTATGTTTACGTTCACCAAGCTCCATACATCTTTCGATGATATCCATATCAAAGTTGTCTTGGATCCTTTTCATATCACGTCGTTCCACACTGGTGACCTCTCTGTCGTATTTCGATAACCATCTTCTCTTTGTTGATTGTGAAATTCCAATTCCATAGCCGTCATCTTTATAGGCGTATCGATAGATACAAGAAGACTTCTTTTCGCAGCTTTACTAGAGTGGAACCGATAGAGATTTCGTATTGTTTCGTATCGTATCGTTTAAGAGCCTAATATGTTTTAAAAACATTTAAATGCTCTGTGAAACGTTCAAGCATAGATAAAAATTTTCAAATTGAATTTATACAAACAGCATTTAATGCTGATTTGACAATATTGAGTGTACAATCCTTATTTCAAATGATTTAAATCTAGAGATTTCGTATCAGTCTTTTGTGATTGGATTCAATAGTCTGATGTCACGTCGCCCAGCAACGGCGGCCATCGTGGTTCTAAACAAAGAAAATCGGTACTTTTTATTCTTCATGCTGGTTAGAACTTTTCATATGTCTTGTGATCAGAATGTCTAAAAGTCAAAACAAGATCAGATTTATAATGCTTTTTTCCCTCTGAATACGCTTTTATTCTCGTCAGAGAAATATTTCATAAAGGCGTCCGCCAATGTTCCGATAGTTTAGAGCCAGTTACTAAGTTACCATGCGTCATTACAAGGGAAGTGACGAGTGTTGAAGAGAATTTCAACATGAAGTAGAGAGATGCCATGAATAATAAATTCGATAAGTGGTAAGTTTATAACAGTTAAAGCAAATTGTTTTTATTCGGAAACAAGTGTGACATGAACTCATAATCACAAGTTGGAACTAGCGTGTCAGCACGAGATTTTTTTTGATAAACCTTGATTCATCTCATGTGGTGCGTAACTTGTTTACATATTTAACAGTGTACAATTTCTAATTCTATGACAGCGGTTTTATAATAGATCTAGTTTTTTTATTATTTGTCGTTAAGAAGAAAACTTTTTAATATCTACATTCATTAAGACAAATTGATTCAGAGGTTGACATCGTTTTTTACAACTTTTGATAGAAGGAAGCTGAGAAAAAATCGTATATTCTATTATACTCAGTAGAATAGATAGTATGCGCTTGGCTAAGAAGCTCACAACATTGCCATCCAGAAATATAACAGACAAACACACAAAACTAATTGTAACCATGAACTATTATAGTCTGGTTAATACAGTTAAGTGAGAGTTACTCATAAACGTGGATGGCAAAAAACAATGACAAAGACATGAGTGACGTCAACTTCATTCTATCTATAGATTATTGTGACACTCTTTTGTCCCGATTGACTGCAAAAGACACAAATGGGCACGATCTATATTAACTTTCCATGTGTTCGAGGTCATTGGTCACATTGCAAATTGTGTTCAAAATGACCCACTTAGTGAAAAGAGTTCACAGCTTATTAAATGTCTAACATCACGATTGGTCATTTGGTGCAGCATGACACATGGATATGTTTATAACATTTGTAAGCAAAGCAGCGTGTTTACATTTGTTAAGAAATATCCAATCGTTGGACAGCAACAAATCATGTGATTAATGACCTGGTTGGACGAAAACATGAATATAGATCGTTCCCATTAAGGCAGCCAGACTTGTTACTCTCAAAAACTCGAGAGAGCACATTACTTCTACTTTACATGACCGTCACTGGCTTCCTGCTCACCATAGATAGAACGAAGATGACGTCACTCGGGTCTTTGTTATTGTTTTTTGCCATCCGCGGTTATGAGTAATTCTCACTAAACTGTATTAAAAAGGCTATAAAAGATCATGATTACACATAGTTTTGTGTGTTGGTCCGTTATACTTCCGGATGGCAATGGTATGAGTTTCTTCGCCAAGCGCATACTATATATAGAATAGAGTACAACATTATTTGATAGATAGTGTGCGCTTGGCTAAGAAATTCACAACATTGCCATCCGGAAGTATAACGGACCAACACACAAAACTATGCGTAACCTTAAACGTTTATGGTCTGGTTAATACAGTTAAGTGAGAATTACTCATAAACATGGATGGCAAAAAACAATAACATAGACCTGAGTGACGTCAACTTTGAACTATCTATACGTTTATAAATGTTTTACTAATGTAGGTCCTTCTTACTTACAAGACGTTATTGAAGTCTTAATACTCTCCTTACCAACCATAGGAAAATCGTTACGATCCAACGAGCACTTTTATCATCCTGATTTCTTTTGTAAATCACACAATTCAAAGAAAAATGTTTATATAGCTATAAAAACGTGACACTGTTTTGAAGAGTTTATTTTGTTGATCAATATTATGCATAGAACGTATCGATTGCTTTTCTGTTTGATTACGAAAAAAACTTTTTTTTTTTTTTGAGTGGGCCTTAAATTTTGAGTAAAACTTTGAAAATGGCTGGTAAGGAAAGGGTTAAGTTCATCAAAATATCTGTTAATAAAAGACATAAACTGAGTTAATAATTTTCACCAAAAAGCTTTTAGCCCTCTCCTTACCACCTACAGCAAATCGTCACATTTGTTACGACACAATATACATATTTTCTTATTCAGATTTATTTTGTACATCACAATGATCTTTGTTTAATTAATAAGAACATAAAGTTGTTTTGTTTGAGTTTTTAAAAATCAATTTCTTTGCTGGGTAAGCTTACATTTTGTGAAAAAAATGAAAATGGTCGGTTAGGAGAGAGTTAAACTGTACAGCTCCACGTCTGTGGAACTCTCTCGGTTTTAGAACAACATCTGCTCCTTGTGTTCTAAGATTTTAGAAGCACCTTAAGACTGAATCATTTTACAGGGCATTTTATGGTTGATGGCTTTTTGTTTTTGCTGTTTTTATAAACAATATATATACATATGTGTGAGCCTGTGTGTGTGTGTGTGTGTTTCTCTCTCTCTCTCTCTCTCTCTCTCTCTCTCTCTCTTTCTCTCTCTCTCTCTCTCTCTCTCTCTCTCTCTCTCTCTCTGTGTGTGTGTGTGTGTATTTGTGAATGTGTGTGTTGGTATGTGATGGTGGATGGTGGACGTTTGAGTTAATTGTAAAGCGCTGCAGAGCACTTTTAGGTGGACGCTTAGGCGCTATAAAAATATATTGTTATTATTATTTATTATTATATCTACTTATCGTGCACAAAGCGATTTACAAAGGGTCTTTGACGAACAGCAACACTTAACATGAAGAATGATACATGACGCCTGTTAGACGATATTACAATTTTTCCCCGACAGATACAACGCTGTAAACGGTTCGGTATTCATTTTACACCTGAGTACATTGAATGAGAGAACGTGAGTAAAGAGCATTTTCTAAGGACTCAACTATGCGGTAAACAAGGCTCGAACCCAGGGCCTTATGATCCGAAAGCGAGTGTCATACCACAAAACCACATAGCCGCATAATCCAGTATCCAAATTCTATTTTTAATACAAATTCATCTTTTACAACTTTAATCCATCTTGAGATGAAAACCCTTTTTCAACAGGTAGACCACATATATTACCTTGATTTTTACTTACAGATAGCAATTGAAATAAATACCAAACTAAACAGTGAATATATTCAACACTTTTTAGATATCAGAATAGAATTAATATCCACAATTCATTCAAACAAGAGACTGTATTAAATGGTGTCATTTAGGTATCCAATGTGGATAGTAAAAATAAAAGTCAGACAATTGAACTTGGGCTGCCAGATGGCCAGAGTTCAACATGGCAAATTTTGACTTAAAAAGTGGCCAGATTTATGCTCTGCATTAACTCCCCCCCCCCCCCCCCCCCCCCCCGAAAAAAAGAAAAAAAAAAAACAAAAGCAAAAACAAAAAAACAAACAACAAAAAAAAAAAAAACAGTTTACAGCCTTATGATGTCAAATTTACAATGATAATTTGTGACGTCAGATTATCAAGTATTAAATTAGATTCTTTAAAAGGAAGTATCTATCATTTAAGTGTTTTTGAACATGTCTATTGTCCAAAGGTGATTAAATCGGAATTAATTGTGGGGTAGAATAAAAGACTTTTCACAACCAATTAAAAAATGAAATTTTCATATAGGCAAGACCATTTTTTTAATTGTCAATCTAAAAACATTTTGTGCCAGTTGTTTTAATTCTTTAAAAGTCAAAAATAAGGAAAGACAAAATGCGAAACTTGATTTTTCCACTTGTCTGAAAAATAATCCACAAAAATACAAAACTAACAAAACATACAAACACATACACAACACACACACACACACACACAAACATACACACACACACACACACACACACACATCACATGCATGTTTAAAGAAACAAAAATAAACTAAAAATGCAAGCACGAAAAAAAACGAGAAAAATAAACAGATCAAAACAAACGCCAACTTTTAAAAAATTGAGATAGAAACAGATAACTGGCAATCCGAATATATGTCATATAATATATATATATATATATATATATATATATATATATATATATATATATATATATATATATATATATATATATATATATATATAATATCTTAAATCTCCGTACTCGTTCGTGCGGGGAAAAACTCCACCATCATTGCTTTGTTATCATAAAATTTCATTGAACAACAACTGGCTTTATTATCCTAATCATATAATACTAATATTAATAATAATCTTCGTTCATCCTTTTCGGAAATTGTACAACAGACGTGGCCAAGAAAAGAGATGGATTAAAGTATTGACATTAAAAATCTGGCCAGTACCAGCGTTGTTCTTGTGGAAACAGAAAGTTTTCATAAATCCTTGCAGGCGCCATGTCTTGTCCTGTATGTGAATTACTGGTGTTGACTTGGTACACCCTGTAAAGCGCTTTGAGCACAAGCTCACGTATATATATATATATATATATATATATATATATATATATAATATATATATATATATATATATATATGAGTGTTGGTGGGTACCTACTTTTAGATACTTGAACGCTCGATTACATCAACTAGAGCGTGTAAATGTAAAATAATGAAGACACTCACATTGTATTATATATCAAGACAATCGTTTCAGTGCTTGTAGCACCTCTTCGGCTGACTTCATCCGTAGTTCGTTGCGTCCCTATTTCTTGTTCCGGTGTTTTTGTTATTAAATGGGTGGTGATTGGTATTGTTATGAGGTGACAAGATGTAGTGTGTTCTCATTGTATGTTTGTTTGTGTGTGTGTGTGTGTGTGTGTGTGTGTGTGTGTGGGTGGGTGTTTGATGTTGTGTTGTTGAATATAGTTCCATGGAGAATAAAAAAACGAAGGGGTGGGGGGGCGGGGGTAGGGAAGCGGTAGTGATAGGTAAAAAATAGTACCATTACTAATAAAAATAATATTGATGATGATGATGATAATAATAATAATAATAATAATATAATAATAATAATAATAATAATGATAATAATAATAATAATAATAATAATAATAATAATAATAATAATAATAATATAATAATAATAATAATATAATAATAATAATAATAATAATAATAATAATAATAATAATAATAAGATAATAATGATAATAATAATAATAATAATAATAATAATAATAATAATAATAATAATAATAATAATAATAATAATAATAATAATGATAATAATAATAATATTAATAATAATAATAATAATAATAATAATAATAATAATAATAATAATAATAATAATAATAATAATAATAATAATAATAATAATAATAATAATAATAATAATTTGAAGTGTCTGCGTTGTTGAATGGCGGGTTGAACGAAATTACGCTCATTTTTCTGTTGTGCTTATGCGCTATGGCATGTGTCCCATTTTTGGTATTTCAGTGTTATGGTGTGGCCGCCATGTATCCTGTGCGGCTATGTGGTCTGTGAGGTTATGTATTCTTGTGGTATGACACTCACTTTCGGATCGGAAGGTCCTGGTTTCGAGCCTAGCTCGGCGCCTAGATAAATCCTTGGAAAATGCTTTTTATTCACATTATCTCACCATACCCAGGTGTAAAATGTCCGTCAACAGAGTTGTCTCTATCTAAAAGTAAGTGTAATATCGCCTAAACAGGCGTCATGTCTCGTTCTACATGCTACGTGTTGCTGTTGGCCAGGGACCCCTTATAAAAGATCACGTTTTTAAAAATTTGTAATTTTTGGGAAGAGATCCTTAAACAATTGTATTGTTTTTTTCATTCATTCTCTCTACAGTAGATTTTGTTGTTGTGTTATATATATACTTGCGATCAAAAGAAAGTATACACATTTAAAATCGTCGTTACTTTTTTATCCGTTGGCGAAGGCTAATGATTTTCCACTGAGTTGTTTACCATTGGCCTCTCTGTGTACCGATAGTTGATGTTTTTGTTTTTGACCTAAAATGACCTTTTAGCCCCTTACTCTGGACAGGAAGTGTGTAGATTAATTTTTTTGCCATCCGTGTCTTCTTGAAACATTTTCAAGGCAGGAAACACAATGCAAAATATCATCCATTAATCTACGCGACGTCACGACTTAGTTAAGAACAACATGCACATGCCATTGGTCATCTTTAAGCTGGACAGTCTGTGACCAATGTCGGTGAATGCTTAATATCACAAGCAGATAGTCGTTAGCCCCTTACCGTTTGTGTCGTTTCAAATCGATCCAATATATATATATATATATATATATATATATATATATATATATATATATATATATATATATATAGTATGCAGATGACGTCACTCAGGCCTTTGTTATTGTTTTTGCCATCCGCGTTTGTGAGTTGTTCTCACTAAACTGTATTAACCAGACTATAAAAGTTCATGGTTACACAGAGTTTGTGTGTTGGTCCGTTATACTTCCGGATGGCAATGTTGTGAACTCCTTGGCCAAGCGCATTCTATATATATACATAAATACATACGTACGTACATTTTTTAAAAGAATCTGTCCCCAGACAACATGTTCGGATAAAGAAATTTTAATTTGTGATTATCGGATTAGAGAGACGCCGCGGTATATTTCACATACCAGTTTATTTACGGCAATGGCCATATTTTCAATTATAATTACTTTTGGATTTCTTTGTGACAAAATAATGTTTTCTCAACATATCTACCACCAAAAAAACAAAAACAAAACAAAAACAAACAAACAAAAACGAACAAACCAATAAGCCTTACCAATGCTCAACTCACGATTATTTCTCATCGTGTACAGACAGAATGAAGTTAACGTCACTCGGGTCTTTGTTATTGTTGTTTTGCCATCCGCGTTTATGAGTAATTCTCACTTAATTATATTATCCAGACTATAAAAATTCATGGTTACACAGAGTTTTGTGTGTTGATCCGTTAATCTTCCGGATGGCAATGTCGTGAGCTTCTTAGCCAAGCGAATACTATCTAGCACAGATAACATGCCGTCCCGGAGCGGTGTGATGTTTAGGTCTGGGAAATTCCATTCACAGCTCCATATATAGATAGTATGCAGATGACGTCACTCAGGCCTTTGTTATTGTTTTTGCCATCCGCGTTTGTGAGTTGTTCTCACTAAACTGTATTAACCAGACTATAAAAGTTCATGGTTAACAGAGTTTGTGTGTTTGTCCGTTATACTTCCGGATGGCAATGTTGTGAACTCCTTGGCCAAGCGCATTCTATCTATATCACACCTTGGGTTTATAACTTTTGTTATCGTGGAGTACGACCCTGGGGTGGTGCAATTGAAGAGTGGTTTTCCAAAACTCCCTAAGTCCGTTTTTCCCCATTTGAGATATTGAGGATTATTTCTCTCATAATATCTCATTCGGTCTACACTTGTGTCATAATATTTAAACTCCAAATTCTCACAAGTCTAAGGAAATTCTTGTGTCAATTGATGCATATAACATAATTTACATTTATAATTTATAATTGAGCTTTTATATAGCGCAATATCCACTAAAATGTGCTCAAAGAAAGCGCTTAACAAGGAGTCCCTGGTCAACAGCAACATTTAACATGTAGGACGGGACATGACGCCTGTCAGGCGATATTACATATTTTCGGACAAAGACAACACTGTTAACGGCCAGGTACTCGTTTTACACCTGAGTACGGAGAGAATGTGAGTAAAGAGCCTTTTCCAAGGACTCAACTATGCGCCGAGAGAGGCTCGAACCCAGAACCTTCCGATCCGAAACAGAGTGTCATACCACGAGACCACACATTTCAATTCATTTCATGGATGGAACATCTCAGAAAGTAGAATAATCGACTTAACGGGTTTTGAAAAACCAGCCTTCAGTTATAGATAGAATGCGCTTGGCCAAGGAGTTCACAACATTGCCATCCGGAAGTATAACGGACCAACACACAAACTCTGTGTAACCATGAAGTTTTATAGTCTGGTTAAGACAGTTTAGTGAGAACAACTCACAAACGCGGATGGCAAAAACAATAACAAAGGCCTGAGTGACGTCATCTTCGAACTATCTATATATAAGGTATTATAGTCTTCAAAAAAGCATGTGAGCTTTTATATAGCGCAATATCAACTAAACGTACTCAAAGCGGGCTCCCTGGCCAACAGCAACACGTAACATGTAGAGCAATATATGACGCCTGTCAGGCGATATTACACAACGCTGTTAACGGCCAGGTAATCATTTTATACCAAAGTACGTTGAGTAAAAAAAACTTTTTTCAAGGGACTCAACTTTGCGTCGAGCGAGGTTCGAAACCTGGACCTTCATATCCGAAAGCGAGTGTCATACCACAAGACCACATAGCCGCACAAGATGCGGAAAAGCTAATGGTTAAAAGAAGGAAAACTTGCATGCTTTGGACATCTGCTCAGACATGACAGCTTGTGCAAGACAGTCGTGCAAGGTACGATGGAAGAAAGTCAAAGAAGAGGAGGAAGACAGTGGAACATGTGGAAAAGGGATGTTGTATGAGCTGACAGAAAAAGTAATGACTGAGATGTGTGGCACTGTGCTGTGAAAACTGCATCCCGGAAGTTCCCCCCCCCCCCCCCCACGACCATCTGGTCGTTCGTGTTTGTGAGTAATTCTCACTAAACTGTATTATCCAGACTATAAATGTTCAAGGTTACACATAGTTTTGTGTGTTGGTCAATTATACTTCCAGATGGCATGTTGTGAGCTTCTTAGCCAAGCGCATACTATGTATAGATAGTATGCGGTTGGCTGAGAAACTCACAACTCTCGGAGGTATAACGGACAATACACAAAACTATGTGTAATCTTGACCGTTTATAGTCTGGTTAATACAGTTTAGTGAGAATTACTCATAAACGCGGATGGCAACAAACAATAACAAAGACTCTAGTGACGTCATCTTTGTTCTATCTTTTGGGTTTTTTTTCTCATCATCTGTAAATTCACTTTTAGGGATCAATACCGTTTTGTGACGGTCGGCCGCATGATTGATTGATGAAGTAATTTCATCCCAAGACAAAGGCAGAAAGCATATTGGAAAGAAGATAAAGGGGGTAGAAGACACAGTAAGTGCCTCCCGGCCCACTATGGGAGGTCAGGAACCCCACCCAGACATGTTTCATTGTTCTGATTCGTTCTGGTAAGATTCTGGCATAAACAATAGGTGAAAAAACGGGCTCTAGCAATGCTGTAGAAATGGTTCCGTCTCGAGGGAGTATTTGAAGATAAATCAATGGAAGTCATTACCGTATAAATGATATTTATTGTATTTCAACTGTGAAATAAGTGAAACTTATTTATATTATCATAAATAAAGAAAATCTAAGACAATACAAATGAAATAACAATACATACAATAATGAAGAATGGTTTTACAGCGCTTGCAACACATTTAGGTCATATCAGCACCAGTAAAAAGGAATGAAATGGGATAGTTAAAAGTTCTGGAATTACAATTAAAGCACACAAGAAAAGGTAAGACAAAGGGGATTGTGTTCAAATAGGAAACAGATGTAGATCCCAAGGGAACACTATCAAAGTACTTAGTTTGAGATCACCTAAACGTCTCATCCAGACACAAACACAGATCCCCACTAAGAGGAAATACACTCAAATGTTTACAAATCATAATACAATACATAACAGAGAGATAATTTACAAGAAAAAAAATATCATCTCCCAAAACTAACCATACATTTGACTGTTTCCCTCCCAGCCAGGGTATCCGACCAGGGCCAGGAAAAAACCAAGCGATCTCATTCCAAGACAAAGACAGAAAGAAACTTGGAAAACAGATATTGGCATGGGGATAGAAGACACAGTAAGTACTTCCCTGTCCACTGCGGGCCGGGGGTGGTCAGGAACCCTACCCAGGACGCGTATTTCTGAGTAAAGCAGATTTTAAATTAAGTATTTACACCACCAGTAAAAGGGAGACAACAGATGATAATGAAAAATGTCCATCAAACAAAAAATACTCAGGCGAAGAAAGAATGTTCTCGCTCACACATTATGACCTCGCTCATCCTCCTGATTTGGAATTCATGTCACCCCCCCCCCCCCCCTCCTCCCTTATCTTCCTCTTACCCACAAACACACACACACACACACAAACAAACAAACAAAAAAAAAAACATGTACACACTTTCGCGAACGCATAAACATAACCACACGTTCACACACAGTCACTCTCAAATAATAGGTCCGTAAACACACAAACACACACACACACACGCACACACAGTCACTCTCACATAATATGTCCGCAAGCACACACACGTACACACACAGACAGACATACAAATACAAAACGCATAATCATATATTATTTTGAATGTTTGAAATGTACAAGTAACGTTGAAATGGAATGTATCGAATTCATATATTATAACTCTCGATATATACAAACTATATATAACAGGTATCGATTAAATGCAAGTACTCCCACCTCATTGTCATACTCGCTAACCGGAAGGTTGACACACAACACATGTAATAAAAATGATAACGTCCGCTCCCATTGGGATTTGACGAAACAAATTTGACTATTCAGTAAAATCATCACGATGACTAATCAATCTCATAACACACGCAAACCATTTTCATGTCAATTGTAAACACCATGCGATATTTGGTGACGATTGGTCCAGTGGTTTTGGAGTATTAAAAATAAAATAAAATTTGCCGAATATAATATATAATAAGATATACTCGGGCGCTTTTCGTCTACACCTAAAATCCCTTTTTATCGACTAGTCTTCACGGACATAACGCAGCTGTGAATCGGCGTGCCATATATTCTCTATCGAAGTGATTTTGAGCTGCCAGAAGCTGTGGATTGTAAAAAATAATTTAAAACAAAATGGAATAGAACAGCTTCAAAAATGAATTTTTTTTGTCAATATCCCAAACACGAAAATTTCTCAGTCGTCGACCGGCTTTTTTTTGTTGTAATGTATGTTTTTTTTTCTATTTGTTTGACGGCTGAAGAAGGGTTTTGAGGTCGAAACGTTCTGTGTTTGGTATTTCGTTCTTTTCTTGAAGCTATTATATTTATTCTTGTATATTTTACATCAGATAATACACTGTATTAAAATTCTGTAACAGTCTTATTCTTATCGTCTGTGTATCCTTTATTCTCTACTCCACTGGGCTTTGATGGATTGACACCATTTTCTGATGAAGTCACGTGATCAAGATATGAGTCGTTCCCCTCTGTTTTGTCCTCATTACCAGTGGTCGGTTGGTCGGATGGGAGATAGTTCTCGTTACTGGAGCTGTCGTGCCGGGTGTCGCCGAAGAAACCGGGGCAGAATGGAATAAACCTGAGGGGAACGAAATAAGGACAGGCATTAAAAGAAAAGAATTAAAAAATATAAACAAAAAAGCATGAGCTTTCATAATATACAGCAATATCCACTAAACGTAATCAAATCGTTTTACAAGGGGTCCCTAGCCAACAGCAGCACTAAACATTTAAAGCCCCCCCATAGACGCCGACATCCGCTGGTAGCGGGACGGATGACCTATCGCTTTGACCCCATCCCTGCGTTTATCGCAGATGATTTTTGCCCACATACGGGGAGATATTTTTTTTAGGCGATCGGCGATCGGGGGCGTGGCAGTATAAAAAAGTGGACAATTTTTTTCGGATTTTCGCTGTTTTCACGTCGGATTCGTGATCAGCGTCAAATTTACAATAGGTTTGATACTAAGAACTGTGTGTTTACTCCAAAAATTGGTGAAATTAGAAATAAATTTTAATTAATAGTGAGGCTATGTGGCCGACAGAACCGATCCCAGTTACTGTCTGTTATTCTATCTTTCGTCTTGCCACAATAGTGATTACTTCTCACTAAATTATATCAATTAGACTGTTGAAGGAACGAAATTGACATCATTCCACTCTTTGTTATTGTATTAAGGCAGTCATTTTGGTAATTAGTTCTCACTAAATTATATCAATCAGACTTTTAACGTTCAAGGTTACTCGTAGTTTTGTATGACGGTACGTTATTTCCGACTGGTGGATGTTGCGAGCATTTTACCTAAACTCATAGCATCAATAACCGTCCAAGATATTCGCATCATATGTAGCAATAGCTATAATAATCTAACATGTCGAGAGAGAGAGAGAGAGAGAGAGAGAGAGAGAGAGAGAGAGAGAGAGAGAGAGAGAGAGAGAGAGAGAGAGGGAGAGAGAGAAAGAGAAAGAGAGAAAAATTTACTTGCGCTATATATACCGCTATATTCAATAAAGGTGCTCAAATCACTTTATAAGGGTCTTTGGCCAACATAAAAACATGTTAGACGAGACATGACTGTTAAGCGATATTGCAATGTTTCCCGACAGAGACGACGCTGTAAACAGCGAGGTACTCATTTTAACAGTGAACAAGGTGAGAGAATGCGAGTAAAGAGCCTTTTCCAAGGACTCAATTATGCGCCACTCAGAGCGGGACTCGAATCCAGTACCGTCCGATCCAAAGGCGAGTGTCATTTCACAAGATCACATGCATAGCCGCACAAAAAAGTGATGAGAGAATAGATTCATATGTATTGAAGGAGGAGAGAGCGGATGGAGTGAGTAAAGTTCTTGGATATTTATAGAAGGAACCAAATTGACGTCACTCATCTCATTGTTATTGTTTTTTGACACCCATTTTTATGATTAGTTCTCATTAAAATATATCAGACTATAACGTTCAAGGTTCCATGGAGATCTTTGGGTTGGAGTGATATTTCTGGCTGGCGGACTTTGTGAGTATTTTAATTTAACACAGAGCATCAATAGAAGGAATGAATTTGACGTTAGTCAACCCGTTGTTATTGCTTTTAGACAGCATTTTATAATTAACTTATCACTAAGTTATATCAATCAGACAATGAACGTTCGCGTTTGCAGTTTTGTGTGTTAATATGTTATACCCCGATGGAGATGTCGTGAGTATTTTTCCAATACGCATAACATCAATACATTTGCAATCCGATTTAAGTTTAAAAGCAACGTAGACCACGGAAATTTTTCCATTTTGTGGACAATAAAGATTTTTTATTTATCGTCATTATTATTATTATTATTATTATTATTATTATTATTATTATTATTATTATTATTATTATTATTATTATTATTATTATTATTATTATTATTTATAAAACAAATCGACAGTGTTCCCGTGGCAGGTTAAACGGGTACTCCTCGGGACTACTCGCATTCGCACCCCCCCCCCCAACCACCACCACCACCACCACCACACACGCACACAGCTCTTTTCTTTTTTTTTTTGGGGGGGGGGGGGGGGGGGGGGGGGGGGGGGCGTTGTTTGTAGATTATAATTCAAGGTTACAATGCCCACCCCTGTCATCACGTAGTCAAGGCTTTTTGGCATCTGCCAATCCCAAATGTCTGTGTCAAGGTCGACCGTCATGTCGCGTCAACGGGTGAGGAGGGAAAAAAAAATAAAAGAACTGGCATATTATTATATCATTACATTGAAAATTATGAAAACTATTTTTTATTTTGTATGAAATCCTTTATAAGTTTTACGATGAACAAGAACGAAACTTTTGCCATCTACCTCTTCCTGGCGCAACATTTATAAAAATATTATTAAAAAAAAATAATAACACAGCATTTATTTGGCGCAATATCCACGTGCTCAAAGCGCTTTACAAGGGGTCCCAAGGCAACAGCAATATTAGACTTGAAAGACGAGACATGACGCCTGTCAGGCGATGTGACATTTTTTCCCAACAAAGACAACGAACGGCCATGTTCTCATTTTACACCTGAGTACGGTGAGAGAATGTGAGTAAAGAGCCTTTTTCAAGGACTCAACCCTGCGCCACTCAGAGCGGGTCTCGAAACCTGAACCTTCCGATCCGAAAGCGAGAGTCATACCACTTGATCCATCACAAAACAGGGAGGGGCACTTTTCTGTCGGCCACATAGCCTCAATATTAATTAAAATTTATTTCTAATTTCATCAATTTTTGGAGTAAAAACATAGTTCTTGGTATCAAACCTATTGTAAATTCGACGCTGATCACGAATCTGATGTCAAAACAGCGAAAATCCGAAAAAATTGTCCAATTTTTTATACTGCCACGCCCCCGATCGCCTCGAAAAATATTAAGCAAAGCGGGCTTTGCGGGCGATCGACCGTACCTAGGTTTATCGGCCAGGTATTTGGCCACACACATTGCGTTTTCATCCCGGTTTGCCTGATCGGGGTCTGGACCAGGATCATATCCGGGCGTGTATGGAGCCTTTAAGACAAGACATGACGTCTGTTAGGCGATATAAAAGTTGGATTTTTTTTCGATTCGAACGGGACAGCGCTGCTAACGCCTAGGCACTCATATTACACCCGAGTACGTTGAGAAGAAGTGAGTAAACAGCCTTTTTCGAGCATTCGACTATGCTTCGAACCGAGGACCTTCTGATCCGAAAGCGAGTGTCATACCACAAGACCACATAGTCGCACAAATTTAATTCGTAGCTATAATAGATTTAGACAAAAAGACGATATTCAACCACCATCAACCAGCGTCTTTTTCCGAGGCACGATCAAGATAACAAATATGGCCCACTGTTTCTATATGCGGCTTTGTGGTCTAGTGGTATGACACTCACCTTCATATCGGAAGATCATGGGTTTGAGTCTTGGTCTGAGCACCGCATAGTTGGAAAAGGCCCTTTACTCACATTCTCTCACCGTACTCGGTGTGTAAAATGTGGACGTTGACAAAGTTGTCTCTGTCGGGAAAAAAAATGTAATATCTCCTAATAGGCGTCATATCTTGTCCCACGTGTTACTGTTAAGTGTAGCTGTTGGCTAGGGGCTTCCTGTAAAGCGCTTTGGTCACGTTATCGGATATTGCGCTATATATAAGCTGCACCTTCCTGAAGTCATTTTTGTGCTACCAGTTGCCGTTGGCTTAAGACGCCTAGTAAAGCACTTTGAGCAAATCCAATGGATATCACACTTTATAAAATATCAATATTATTTTCATATTTTTGTCTCTTTCACTAAGTCAAAGACGGAAAACTCACTTGACAATTTTAGATCTGTTTAGATATTTTTGAATGACTGGAATTTCATACGTGGACCAGTCTACGTCACTGTCATCAGATCTCTTCCTCCATAAAAGCATTCCTCTCTCTTCCAAGGTACCTGGGAGAAAAAACATATGATCAGTTTAATTAATTCATTAATCTAATAATTAAATAATTAATTTATTCATTTATGCATTCAATTATCTATTTATTTATTTATTTATTCGTTCATCCATTCATTCATTCAGTCGTTTATTCATTTATTTATTTATCTATTCATTTATTTATTTATTTATGTATTTATCCAAACAAATATTTAACCAATAAATGCTTTCAAAATGATTCTGATAATTAATGCTATATATATATATATATATATATATATATATATATATATATATAATATATATATATATATATATATATATATATATATATATATATATATATATTCCTTGACGTTCTTAAACGATATATTATCATCATCATCATCATTATCGTCATCATCATCATCATCATCATCATCATCATCAATATCATCATCATCAATATCACCATCATCACCATCATCATCACCATCATCATCATCATCATCATCATCACTACCACCACCACCATCCTATAACATATATATAACAATCTAAAAGTCAGCGCTTACCTGGTATAGTGTTATCCAAGATAAAGGCCACCACTCCACCCACGAGCATGTTTGTACCACACAATACATTTAACACATCATTTGCTGTGTCATCCCCTGGGGATTCAATACATTTTTATGGTTTCATAACATATTAAAGATAGACAATCGTTAATAATCTACGATAAGTTATCTATTTTGAGGTGTGTCCCTTTGCAATCAAGTCGACCACTTTTATCTTTGTAGTACATACCACAGTTAACCATGTTGTTTTCTGTGTCATCTCCTGGGCCCATTCTTGTAGAAAAAGTTACGTCTATCACCACTTATCATTAGGTACCGCCGCCTAGGCATTCCATGAAGGAATATAGATAGAACGATATTGGCGTCACACACCTCTTTGTTATTGTTTTTAACCAGCCATTTTTATGAGTAGTTTTCACTAAATTCTATCACTTTGACTATAAACGTTTGAGATTACACATAGTTATCGTGTGTTGGTACGTTATATCCGGCTGGCGAATGTTGTGAGCTTTGTGGATAAACGCAAAGCATCAATAGGTAATCCATCAAAAAAGCTGTCTGATTTCAACAGGAATCACCCATGCTATTCAAAGTGAGCAAGTTGGGGGTTAATAATCTTGCTCAAGGAAAAACAAAACATAAGATAAGTGCCTAAAGTCGGGATCGAACATGGGACGCTCCGGGTCACAGTACAATGCCTTAACCGTGTATGTAACCAGTCCTTCCATCTATTATCTACTTACCAAGACTAAAAGGATTGGCGGCAACCCATGTAGGAACGCTGAGACCAAAGAAGGTGGCAAAACCAAAGACAAAGAGATTTCGTGTAGAGTTGAGGTCCACGTACTGGAGGTTTGAGATACCCACGGCTGTCACCATGCCTGGACGGGTGGAATAAGAAAACAAACAAACCCTGAAGTTGTTATAAAAATACATTAAAAATTGAGCTTTTATATAGAGCAATAAATATCCACTAAACGTGCGCACAGCGCTCAACAGTAACGCTTAACATGTAGTACGAGACATGACGCCTGTTAGGCCATATTGTATTTTTTTTTCGGACAGGGACAACGCTGTTAACGGCCAGGTACTCATTTTACACCTGATTACGGTGAAAGAATGTGAGTAAAGAGCCTTTTCCAAAGACTCAACTATGCGCCGAGCGAGGCTCGAATCCAGGACCTTCCGATCCAAAAGCGAGCGTCATCCTTCAAGACCAGATGGTTGCACTTTTTAAAGAGTCGAAAACTTGTCGACAAAATATCGACTTTGTCAAAAAAAAATTAACCTTTGAGAAAGTATATCTGCTCTCTAATGGTGATAGTTCCCTAGATTCTGGTTTATTTTTCATTATTCAACGGATAAATAGAGAAACTATTGTTATTTTAGTAATGACAATAATCAAACATGGCAGATAAGTTGTGGGTTACACCTTCTACTCTTCCGGTTCCAAACTCATTGGTGTGTGTATGTAACCAGTCCTTCGGTGAGTATAGGTTATCTATGAAATCATACGATGGCATAACTATTTCCGTTGCAGGATGTAGGCTACAGGCAGATTCTTACCCTTCTCCTAACTAGCCATAGGAAAATCGTCACATTCGTTACATACGACTAATCAGCACTTTTATCATTCAGATTTCTTTTGCAAATCACAAAATTTAAAGAAAAATGTTTATTTATAGCTATAAAAACGTGACACTGTGTAGTAGAATTCATTTTGCTGATCAATATTATGCTTAGAATGTATTTGTTGCTTTTCTGTTTGAGTAAGAAAAAAACTATTTTTGTGTTGGGTGGGTGTGAACTTTTGGGGAACATTCTGAAAATGGCTGGTAAGGAATAGGTTAAGGTTAGATGCTAATTATTGACGACCAGCATTTATTTTTTAGACTAGAATATAAGATACCATCACTCTGAAAACAGGAGAACAATTACAAAAGATATATATCCTGTCCTCTAGAAGAGTAGTTTTACATTTCTATTGAGATTGGAACCAGTTTTTTTGACATCACATGTCAAGCACAAACTCACCAAACATGACGAGGAAAAGTCCACCCACAACTGGGTCAGGCAACATGACGAAAAGAGCCCCGAATTTGCCCACACATCCCAGGACAATCATGATGACGCCAGCGACTTGGACTACTCTTCGACTGCCCACCTGGGAGTAAAAATTTCAAACTTGTATATAGACCAATAAAAAATATACCATGCTTTACAATAATAATACAAATCCTAATGATGATGATGATGATGATGATGATGATGATGATGATGATAATGATGATGATGATTATAATGATAATAATAATAACAACAACAACAACAACAACAACAATAATAATAATAATAATAATAATAATAATAATAATAATAATAATAATAATAATAATAATAATAATAATAATAATATAATAATAATAATAGTAATAATAATAATGATAACAATAATAATAATAATAATAATAATATAATAATAATAATAATAATAATAATAATAATATATAATAATAATAATAATAATGATAAATAATAATAATAATAATAATAATAATAATAATAATAATAATAATAATAATAATAATAATAATAATAATAATAATAAATAATAATAATAATAATAATAATAATAATAATAATAATAATAATATATAATAATAATAAAAATAATAATAAAAATAAATATAATAATAATAATAATAATAAAATAATAATAATAAGAGGTACTTTGAGCACATTATGTGGACATTGCGGGTAGAGTCGAGCTTTTTTTTTAGACACCCCCTCCCCCCTTGCCATCCCAACAGTGATTGGAAAGCTGGGTCTCTTTCATCTGATTGAAAGTACTTTGCAATAGGCTAGCGTTTTATCAAAGGAGTAGCAATAAATGTCTAATTTTCAATTCATACTATAAAAAATCTGGGATATACTCCGGCTCCAAGAGCCTAATGGCTTCGAAGGACTACATTTATTAGGGTATTACGTTGTATAAAAGCTCAAAGATGAAGCCCGGATTGTTCTCACTCCCTCTGACCACGTAGCAATAATTGGATAGCTCTGTTACGCCTGACGGAGTACTTTGCGGTTGACTAGCATCCTATCAAATTGGTAGCAAGCAATGTTACTCTCCGTTTAACGCTAGATACACCGGGGTAAACTCCGGCTCCATGGGCCTAATGGCTCCACATTTATGTGGATATTGCGCTAAATAAAAGCTCAAGTGTTTTTAATGGATCGATATTGGACTTAAACGTTATGAAAGCCAAATGCATTGATGCTTTGCGTTTAGGTTAAATACTCACACCATCTGCAAGCCGGATGTAACGTACAAAGACACAAAACTGTGTATAACCGTAAATGTTTTAAGTCTGATTGACAGAATTTAGTGAGAACTAATCATTAAAATGGCTGTCTGAAGACAATAAACAAAGAGCCGAGTGACGTCATCTTCGTTCCGTCTATACAATGTTTTGTAAGAGTGTGGTAAATCCTACCTTAGTGATTCCAATGGCTCCGATGTTCTCACTGTAAGAAGTATTTCCGCCTCCACATCCCCAAGCACCGGCCAAGAGACACGTGATCCCTTCCATACCTATACCTGAATACCAGGAAACAGAGAAATTTGATATTTTCGCGCTATAGCAATACAAGTCGAAATATTTGTCCATCACAAAAGTGATTGGGGAGCTGGGTCAGTTAAATCTGGCGAGAAGTACATAATTGCGATTGACAAACGTCTTATAAAAAAGGTAGCAAGTATATGCTATTTTCCGTTTCATGCGATAAAAACCGGAAAAAAATCCGGCTCTATGGTTCTAATGGCTCTGAAGGGACTAGTTTCTGTTCTTAGGCATGTAATATTCCTTTTCCCTGAAAATAGAGTCATTGGTTATTCTCTGTACTATCGCCTTGATTCTCAGGCAATTAATGACCTCATTCCCTACACCTGAACATCAGTCATTGGTTATTCTCGATCGATCTCGTGTGAATCATTTATTTATTCTTCCAACCCCCCCCCCTATTCATCCAGCAGTGATTAGGTAGCTGACTCCGTTAGATCTTGTGGAAAGTATATTAGAGACCTATACAAAGAGAAGTAAGAAATTGCTATCGTCCATTTCTAGCTACAGAAACCGGGATAAACACCTGCGTCAATGGTCTAATGGATAATGGTCTTATCCTCTTGACCATGAGGCATGTAATATCACCCTTCTGGTCCCGAAGTTGTGACCTTTGGCAAGGCTTGTAGAGAGTAAATTTCTACAAATTCATTTATATTATATTGTTTGCTTAGTCTCCCCGATAACCTAACATGCCTTCGGTTTTATGGAACGGACTAAACAACCTTTCAACTTTGACACCAACCTCTGCCAATGGCACTTCCTGGAGGGGAAGAGACTCCTGCAAGTCTTGCGCATGCGTAGTAGTCTCCAACAGATTCAATCATGGAAGCGATAGTGCCAGCAAATAATCCAAAAACGCCTCCAACGGTGACCTTGGGGGTTCCCCATTGACCTGGAGAATAGGAAAGATTATAATGTTTAGTCAAGCTTTCTTCTTCATGAATTTTTCCTTCTTGTGCCTGTTTTTCTGCTTCTTATAATAGTATCCAAAAAGAGGGAGAGATATTATGGTAATTTCTTTAGAGTTTTTTATGAATTTTAAAACACACACAAAAAAATTTGAGCTTTTATGATATAGCGCAATCTCCACTAAACGTGCTGAAAGCGCTTTACAAAGGGTCCCTGACTAACAGCAACACGAAACATATAGGAGACATGACGCCTGTTAGGCGATATTACAATTTTTATCGACAGAAACAACGCTATTAACAGCAAGGTACTCATTTCACACCTGAAAACGGTGAGAGGATGTGAGTAAAGAGCCTTTTCTAAGGACTCAACTATGCGCCAACGACGCTCGAACCCAAGACTTTCCGATCCGAAAGCGTGTGTCAAACCACAAGGCCACATGGCCACGCCTACATAACACCGTATTAAAGTGGTGTGTCACATTTATTTTCATATTCACCTGGGTATGGAAATCGAAACCAGGCGGCATTTTCAATGGCGTCAGACCGGATATCCGTTCTGGCAAGGTATCCCCAGTCGCCCTCTTTATCTGGGAAAACTCCAGTCTCTGTCAGAATCAAGCAGATGAGCCAGGCCAGTATAATACCCATCAATACCTGGAGAAAGAGAGTAAATTATTGCCTCGTGCAATGCAATGTATAAATGTTTTGCATAATTTTTCAAAAAGAAAAAATTTTAAATAATTAATTACGCCATTCCGTAGGGCATTGTTACATACCATTGTCATACCTTCTCCTGAAGAAGATAGGTACTTCATCAAACAAATGTCTGATGTCAACATGAATCACTCTTGTTGTTCAAAGTGAGCAAATTAGGGGTTAATAATCCTGCCCAAGGAAAAATAACGAAAGTTCCTGAATCGGGGCTCCACCCCAGGGCCTTCCAGGTCAAAGCGCAATGCCTTAACTGCCCGGCCACTTCGCTTCCTCTCCCCCCCCCCCCCCTACCCAGATGAAATAAAAAGCTGTGAAATAGTTTTAAAGTATACAGGACCAAAATGTAAACAATATGACCGAATAAATAACGAATAATAATGAAAAAAAGCATCATAAAAAGAACATCAAGGGTTGGTCGGGGATGCATCTCCACCAATACACAAGATGCGCCCAAGACCTTGACTGCTGGAGGTCCATCTGCGTCAAACCCTGGATCAGTGACGGAGCACGGAATGGATATCCACCAATACACAAGACTCTCTCAAGACCTTAACTGCTGGAGGTTCATCTCTAGTAAACCCCTGGATCAGGGACGGAGCACGGAATGGATCTCCACCGATACACAAGACGCGCCCAAGACCTTGACTGCTAGAGGTCCGTCCATCTCTCGTCAAACCTCGGGATCAGGGACGGGGCACGGAATGGATCTCCACCAATACACAAGACGCGCCCAAGGCCGTAACTGTTGGAGGTCCATCTATCGTCAACCCCTGGACCAGGGACATCACACATGATGGTGATGATGATGATGATGATGATGATGATGATGATGATGATGATGATGATGATGATGATATCAAATTTATAAAATAACCTATTTTTTATATTAGGAAGGAGTTTATTCTAATTGTTCTAGCTAGACGAGATACGATTTATAAATAGCACTTCCTTATAGGGATCAGGAGGTCGCGATGGCTCAGTTGATAGAGCTAGGATCAAGGACCAAGGATCGATCGGGATTTATTTGCTTCCATCTCATCCTATGATTCAAGTATTTGTTGAATTGTAACCCATCGCCGCAGAACGTTATTATGTTGGGGTGAATTAGGTGCTGAAAAGTGAATTTATTGTCACGTTGGTGAATTTTGTATAATTTGATGAAGATAAGTCTAATATATCTTCATTTTAAAAATGATTTAATAAAATTGAGATTTTATATAGCGCAATATTCACTTAACGTGCTCAAAGCCATTTACACCAACAGCAACATTTAACCATAAAGGACGAGACATGACGCGATAGTAAACATTTGCTCTGGCAGACAAGGCTGTTAAGAGCAGGGTACTCGTTTGAGAACAGTGAGAGAATGTGAGTAAAGAGCCTGTTACAATGTAGGACTCAACTTGGCGCCGCTGGGAGCGGGATTCGAATCCAGTACCTTCCGATCCGAAGGCGATTGTCATACCACATAACCGGACAAATATAAATATGAGAAATTGGTTATGATTATATCTTTTGTTACGAAAAATGAGTCTAAATTCTTAAAATGACAGAAATTTTTTTTTTCACATTTATGGTTATTTTCGCTCTAAAATCCCTCTTTGACCTCTACCCCGACATGATACCGTTTCGGGCGATGAGCCACCTATTATATGTTGTTGGAGACATTTCTCATGTATTATCTTAAACGAATGAAAACTAAAATTCCACATTTCTGTCATTTTAATATTAAATTCATTTTTCGGCACCAGAATACAAGAAAAAGACAATGCGTCACATAATATAACTACGACTTCCTTACAGGGAACAGGGAGAATATCTTCAGGGTGGTTCCTCCAAAGAATGGAATCTCAATGTCACGTAGGTATTGGGAGAACAACGTGATCAATAGCACCGTCCTGTGGAAGAAAAATAAGATATTTTAAAAGTAAAACAAAAAGAACCCCATATCTCACCCCCGACCCCATCCAAAGAAATAAAACCAACAAAAGTAAGACAGACAAGCAACAACAAAAAACTCCTTTAAAATTGAGATTGCAAAGCCGACTTAAGCGTATTTGTAGGCCTTTAGCATTAAGATTTCTTTTAATATAGCGCAATATCTACTCGTAAAACGCTTTGAGCACGTTTAGCGGATATTGCGCTATATAAAAAGCTCAAGTTTTTAAACATACTCAAAGCGTTTAAAAGGGTCCCTGACCAATAGCAGTGCGTAATATGTAGAATGAGACATGAATGGCGCCTATTAGACAATATTTTTTCCCCCGACAGAGACAACGCTGTTAACGGCCATATTCTTATTTGACATCTGAGTACTGCGAGAGAATGTGAGTTAAGAGCCTATAGCAAGGACTCAACTATGCGCCGAGCGAGGCTCGATCGAACCCAGGACCTTCCGATCCAAAGGCGAGTGTCATACCACAAGACCACATAGCCGCGCGCACATATGCTGACAACCCAAATTGTTATCATCTCACTGTTAGAATGGAAATGCTCTGAAACTGTCGCAGTGAATAACAATGTGAAATTGAATGTAAGCTTCGATTTAGTAAACGAAAACAGATAATGTGGACGTTTCGGTTTTGCCCTTTATCAACAAAACAGGAATAACAATGTGAAATTGAATGTAAGCTTCAATTTAGTAAACGAAAACAGATAATGTGGACGTTTCGGTTTTGCCCTTTATCAACAAAACAGGATGAAGGAAACACTAAAGACGAATTAGTAAAGTGATCAAGACATTATCTCATTAGTCTGCAGTGTTTCATTCATCCTGTTTTGTTGATAAAGGGGAAACCCGAAAGGTCTAGACGAATGAGAGAATGTGATCACATAATCTCATTAGTCTGTAGCATTTCATTCATACTGTTTTGTTGATATAGGGGAAACCCGAATGGTCCACATTATCTGTTTTCGTTTATTAAATTGAAGCTTACATGAATCCCATGATGTGAGGGCCTTTTACATTTTACTTCTTTTTATTTTTTTGAAGGGACAAAGCTGTTATCGGCAAGGTAGTCATTTTACACCCGAGTGTTACTTAAATAAGAGGCTTTATATAGGATTGGACACACAAAAACACCCACACACACTCACACACACATACACACACATACACACACACCAACACACACACGGACACACACACAACACACACACAAACACACACAAAACAAACAAAACACACACATACACACACAAACACACTCACACACATACACACATACACACACACACATACACACACACATTCCCGCACACACAGAGACAACGGTAAAGAGGACTCACCCAAACGTAATCCACCAATGACTGGCACCTTTATTGGCTGCAGCTTCAAAGAGCGACAGCCCGATCAGACTGATCGTGGGTGCAATGGTCAAAGGTCCGATGAATCTGACCAGTAATCCAATCAGTCCACTAAATCCAACAACAATTTGGATCAGAGCAGCGATCATGAGACCTCCGCTTATCTGAGAAAAACAAATATAACATGAGGCTATGTGGCCTTGAGGAATGACACTCGCTTTCGGATCGGAATGTCCTGGGTTCGAACCCCGTTCGGTGCATAGTTGAGTCCTTTGGAGAAGGCTCTTTACTCACATTCTCTCACCGTGCTCAGGTGTAAAATGAGTACCTGACCGTTAACAGCGTTGTCTCTGTCCGAAAAAAAGTGTAATATCGCCTAACAGGCGTCTTCTACCGTCCCACAGGTTAAATGTTGCTGTTGGCCAGGGACCCTTTGTAAAGCGCTTTGAGCAAGTTAAGTGGATATTGCGCTATATAAAAGCTCAATTAAAAAAAGAATTAGCTTTAATATGACGTGTGTTATAATCTTTTACACGACTGTTCGTATTCAAACAGATGTATGAGCGTTTTTACTGTTTCTTCTTCTTTTTTTCTTTCTTTTTTTGCTTTTGGCTGAAGAAGGATTGTGAACCCAAAATATTCCATGTTTTGTATTTCATTAAGAGACAGTAATAATGTAGATTTCATTTTTAAATAAAACATCTTATGACATTTCTTTTTCATATGTACTGTAGAATTATATTGCTTTGTTTAATATTGCATGTTTGGGTGGTTGTATGTTTTAGTGAAAGTTGCCACGTTACTGTTAAGCGCCTTGAGCTTGTTGATATACGTGGTAAGGAGCTATATAAAGACCATATTATTATTATTATTATTATTATTATTATTATTATTTTTATTATTATTATTATTATTATTATTATTATTATTATTATTATTATTATTATTATTATTATTATTATTACTCTACTACATGGGCTGGATTCTATGCCCATTGACGAAATTGTGACTCTAGCCAGGAACAGACGTGCTTGGTCCCAATATGTGAATTCCCTGTGACCGTGACACTTTTATGCTGATGTAGCATAGCACCTTATAGGTGCCGTACTAATGTACAATGCAACTCATTAATACATACCAAAGCTGTTATATTCATTCTTGTACATTACTTTTCACAGTCCACAGCATTTATTAGCTTCGTGTCGCCATGAAAAAAAGGGAGGTTATTTCTTTAACCTCTTCCCCCCCTCCCCCTCCCCCCCCCACCCTCCCCCCACCTCTTTTCCCAATCTAGTGACAGAAATAATATGTCATTTAGAGTCCATGCTTGATTTAGTTCATCGAGAACATTCCGCTATAATACTTCATAAAGGGGGTGGGTCACATATTAAGTCTGTGCTACACAATACAGGAAGTGAAACACGTGTAAGTACACCAAGTGTGTAGTACACACCTCACTCATGTTGGATTGCCATATGTCTCTGTGCTGATCTGAACCAGGCTCAAATGGAAGCGTCCCATTTGCTGTGTGGATATAAAGAAATTAAGACAATCAAAATTTTAATATTCATATGATTTCAGAATTTCAAAATGACGTATCATGCGAGGATCTGGCGTTACATAATTCTGAAAAAAAACACGCGCTGAAGATAGTGGTCATAAAACTCGTCCTTCAAAAGTCAAACGAATAAAATGACCCTCATCTTGGCAAACACTCTAAAACCCGGGACTTCTCATGTCCTAGGTTTGCATGAAACTGACACAGTCACGTGGTGAGGAGGAGGAAGATGCAGATCATATACTGCAGCCATGCAGAAAATACACGACCCACAGAGAAAAAATATGGCCCTCTGCAACCTCTTTACAAAAAAAAAAAAAAAAAAAAAAACAAAAAAAAAAAAAAAACTTTTCGGCCCGCTAGAAGAACTAAAAAAAAGACGAGTACCCCAATCTCTGAAACGGGACTCCTGATATAAAGGCATACGAAAAGAAGAAGAAGAAGAAGAAGAAGAAGAAGAAGAAGAAGAAGAAGAAGAAGAAGAAGAAGAAGAAGAAGAAGAAGAAGAAGAAGAAGAAGGAGAAGGGGGTTTTGGGGGGGGGGGGGCGGTTGTCAAGATGAGGTTCATTTTAATCCATCGATATTTGAAGGACGAGTTTTCTGGCCAAATCTTTAAATACTTGCTTTTTCAAAGTATGGCAATGGAGGTAATGTCCATTTCAAATGGGTCGAGTCAGCTAATATATTGTAGATTTTTGTGAGACCCCATAATATACCGAAAGTTTAGTAAATACTATGTCATGCGGCAAACAATCAAATGATTTAAATAAGTCCATCAGGATCGTACATATTGGTTATTGTCTAACGCCTTTTCTAATCCTTAAAACATTAAATATCTGGGTTTTTCCCCAATGTATGACAACACAGGTTATGTACCTTTCCAAAGATTATCCCCTTGTATCAAATAACTTAAGTTAGAACCTATTGATAAAATGCATTCATGACCCAGTCCATCAAACCGATAATATGTCGGGAAGAGTGTGTGTTTGGAGGGGGTGGGGGGGGGGGGGGGTAATACCATGGCAAAAAGGTTTTTAAAAAGTTATAATGAAAGAAAATGTCAATTTTTTATGTTTTAATGGTTTTACGGAGCTTGCACACATGTAAATATCACCATAAAAATGAAGAAAATGGGATGGTTTAAAGAAATCCAAAAAATATAGATTTACAATTATAACCACACGAGAAAAAGTAAGACAAAGGGGAATTGTACAAATAGGGAACAGATGTAGATTCCAAGAGCTTACTATCAGTGTACTTAGAGATCACCTCAAAGTTTCATCCAGACACGGGCACAGGAACCCAAAGGAGGAATACACTTAAATGATTACAATATATAGATATTAAAGACAACACTTATAACCAGTCCTGCTTATAACAAGACTTATCACAGAGCAAGTATCCAAGGGAAAAATATCATTTCTCCAAACTAGAGCTATACATTTGATAGTTGATTGCTCAAAAACATTCATCTCAATCTATGTTCATTTCCACAAAAGAGTAGTGTAATAATTGATATAGATGAGTGCCTGTTCGCGAGAGCTTATATTTCCCTAAAAACACCCTGGATTCTCCACCAGTATCATAAAATATTATGTAATCCTCCAGAGCCATTAGGCCCATGGAACACGGACACACCCATTCACACCACAGTGCGCCTTACGCGTCTTCACGCATCACAAAATACTTTAAATGAACACCATCACCACGGATCTACCATCAAGCAAAGACGATCGCACAACTGAAGAGACCCGACGCCTCTTGTGTCGAAACGCTGTATTGGACGAAATGTGAGTTGATTTTACTCATTATGTAATGCTCTGAATGGTTAATTTATTGAGCACTGTCATAACTACAGGGCATCTATCATTAATATAAATACACACACACACACACACACATTTATATATATATATATATATATATATATATATATATATATATATATATATATATATATATATATATATATATATATATATATAAAACGATTCATCTCGATAATAATATAATTTCGTTTTCAGACATATATTATGATCTTACCTGTCTCTATGAATGCTGGGCATTTGTCTTTGTTCTTGACCATCAGTACAAACACTGGCGTAATGAACGCATAACTGGCACCTTGGATAATGGGGAGTCTGAAGTGGTAAAGGAAAGGAAATCCCTTGATAAAGGTGATGACGAAAATGTAATCCCATGATGCAAGTGAAAGGAAATGAAATCCCATGATGCAAGTGATAGGAAATGAAATATCATGATGCAAGTGATAGGAAATGAAATATCATGATGCAAGTGATAGGAAATGAAATATCATGATGCAAGTGATAGGAAATGAAATATCATGATGTAAGTGATAGGAAATGAAATCAATGATGCAAGTGAAAGGAAATGAAATCCCGTGATGCAAGTGGTGACGGAGGTACATTTATTTGTGACTCGACGCCTTCACCAGCTTCTAAGACCACCAAAGACTATACCTTGATTGATGTGACATTTAAAATCGGATTATGTTCCAAACGTTTTGCCAGTTGCATTGGACTAGAGTAGGAAGACAAGCGATGTCGGCCAGTACGGCGTTTGAATCATAGGGTCATAAATAATCTGTAAAGGGTCACTTCCCAAGACAGCCCTGGACAGCAGATGGGAAGAGAAAACGGGGAAGACCCAAAGAGACCCGGCAAAGGATCATGGAGAAAGAATTAAAGGAACCAGACCTGTCCTGGACTACAACCACCGCAAAAGCAGCTGACCGCAAAAAAAAAAAAAAAAAAAAAATGGGGATGTCTGATGTGCTTCGAGGCCCGAAGAGGATTAAGTAAGTAAATCGTTTATATAGTGTAATGAATTGTGCCCAAAATAAGGGTTCGGATTCGGAAAGAAGAATAGCAACACGCAACATTTAGAACGGGACATGTCATGACGCATATTGGAAGATAATACAATTCTT
>NC_088361.1:47352772-47412772 GCF_034508935.2 Berghia stephanieae
ATGACGATACAAAATGATTAAAACCGCCCAATATTGCTAATTAAAAATTTTTTTGAAAAGACCCAAACCGCCCCTTAATGTCAACCTAAATAACATTTTGTGCCAGTTGTATTAATTCTTTAAACGTGAAAAATTAGAAATGAAAAGTGCGAACTTGATTTTTCCACTGGTTTTAAAAATACTCCACAAAAATACTTAGCACAACACACACACACACACACACACACACACACACACATACACACATATATACACACACCCATACACTCAACAACAACAATAACAACAACAACAACAACAACAACAACAACAACAACAACAACAACAACAACAACAAAATAAATCAAAATTAAACCAAAAAAAGAAAAACAAAGAAGCAAACAAATAATTAAAAAAAAAAGATACAGGAACAAAAAAGCCAAGTTTTTGAATTTGGCATAAGAAACAGATAACTGGCAATCCAAGTACAAATCATTTTTAAAGTAAGTACATCAACTTCTCTGACTCGTTCGTGCGGAAAATAAACTCCACCCTCATTGCTTATATATAGTCTTTTGCAGAAGAAATCAAATAAAATGAGCTTTTATATAGAGCAATAACCACTAAACGTGCTCTTATGGCCTTACAAGCGGTCCATGGCCAACAGCAACATTTAACATGGAGGACGTGCCATGACGCATGTTAGGCGATATTACCATTCTTTCGGACAGACAACGCTGTTAATGGCCAGGTACTCATTTTACACCTGAGTACGATGAGAGAATGTGAGTTAAGAGCCTTCTCCATGGACTCAACTATGCACACCGAGCGAGGCTCGAACCCAGGACCTTCCGTGTCATAATAGTCACAAGACCACATAGCCGCACATTATTATACAAGCGTCCTGCTAGCTCGGGCATTGTTGAGTGGAAGAAAGGTAGAGAAATGGACAACATACCTTATAATGGCAAATCCACCAAGTCGAAGAACAATTACAATTACAGTATTAATACGATCCTTGTGCAGTCAAGAGCCAATGCCTAAACATAAAAATCATATCTGTAAGTTTCTTAAATAAAACATAATGTGTCAACACCAGTTGAGTTAATGTTAAGATACACACCTACACACCCACATACCCACACACAGAGGCATATATCATGAATAACTCGGTGTGCTATTAAAAGAGGATTACTTCGCCTCCATGCTAATAAAAAATATCTAATACGTATTACCTTTCATTCATAATATGACGTATTTTAAAATATCAATGGTAGTTAGTCAGGTGGTGTGTTGAGCACGCATTCCGAATGCCGAATACCGACACAGCAACCAACACACTCCGTGACAGATGGGATAACAGTCAATAGTTTCTAGATTCAGGTCCGGTCGTAATATTGATGCAATGGGTTTAATTAAAAAGCTCAGAAGATCCGCTACCCGGATATAATGTACCATTACATAAAACTGTGCTACCTTAAACGTTTATGGATAGTATGAAGTTGACGTCACACATGTCTTGTTAATGTTTTTTTTTGACGTCCATGTTTAATGATAATTCTCACTAAACGCTGTTGTAAAGCGCTTTGAGCACATTTAGTGGATATTGCGCTATATAAAGCTCATTTTTTTTTATGGGACAGCGTGGCTCAGCGGTACGGTCTTTGCTTCGTACCCGAAAGGCACCGAGTTCGACTACCCGCCGCGTTGTGTGGCCTTGAGCAAGTCACCTAGCCTTAGCTCATTTTGCGGCGCTGCACTGCGGCTGACGCCTGGGTTATTCCAGTCTTCCCTTGGAATAGACCATAAAGAAAAAATTTCCCTTAGGGATGAATAAAGGGAATTTATTTTATTTTATTATTTTATTATAACTAGACTATAAACATTCAAGGAAACACATAGTTTCGTGTGTTGGTCCGTTTTACTTCCAGATGGCAATGTTGTGAGCTTCTTAGCCAAACGCAAAATATCTATAGATAGTAGGCAGATGACGTCACTCAGGCCTTTGTTATTGTTTTTGCCATCCGCGTTTGTGAGTTGTTCTCACTAAACTGTATAGATAGAATGCGCTTGGCCAAGGAGTTCACAACATTGCCACCCGGAAGTATAACGGACCAACACACAAACTCTGTGTAACCATGAACTTTTCTAGTCTGGTTAATAGATAGAATGCGCTTGGCCAAGGAGTTCACAACATTGCCATCCGGAAGTATAACGGACCAACACACAAACTCTGTGTAACCATGAACTTTTATAGTCTGGTTAATACAGTTTAGTGAGAACAACTCACAAACGCGGATGGCAAAAACAATAACAAAGGCCTGGGTGACGTCATCTGCATACTATCTATACAGTTTAGTGAGAACAACTCACAAACGCGGATGGCAAAAACAATAACAAAGGCCTGAGTGACGTCATCTGCATACTATCTATAGAGAGAATGCACTTTGCTAAGAAGCTCACAACATTGCAATCCGGAAGTATAACGAACCAACACACAAAACTATGTGTAACCATGCACGCTTACAGTCTTGTTATGACAGTTTAGTGAGAATTACTCATAAACGCAGATAGCATATAACAACAAAGACCCGAGTGATGTCATCTTCATTCTATTTATAGTCTGATTAAAATATAATTTAGTGAGAATTATTCATAAAAATGGCTGGCTAAAAACAATAACAAAGAGCTGAGTGATGTCAAGTTCGGTCAATCTATTTCATGTTAAACATTCTAAACTTTCTTCAAATGAGGCGTTCCGCGAGTTGAGCATGTCGAAACGATAAATGGTGACGGTGAACACATAGCATTAATTAAAGCTCAGTTCTGGAAAACACTGATTTTAAAATTTGGCAATAAAACTTGTCCTTCAAATATCGATCAATTCAAATGACCCTCATTTAGGCAAAAACTCTCAAACCTGAGACTTTCGCGAACTGTCATTTTCATGTTTCGTGAAGATATGTGGACGTATTATGATATGACACTCGGATCGGAAGGTCCAGGGTTCGAGACCCGCTTTAAGCGGCGCATAGTTGAGTTCTTGGAAAAATAACCTCTTTTCTCATATTCTCCCACATTACTCATGTGTTTTATAAGTTCTTGACCGTTGACAACGTTGAATCTGTAGGAAAATAAATTTGTAATATTATTTATCGCCTAACATGCGTCATGTCTTGTATTGCATGCTACGCTATACGTGGCGCCTTTGTGTATTGACCCCTTTTAATATGTTAAGAGCACCTTAAGTGGATATTGATCTATATAACTGCTCAGTTAGAATTTACCTTTATATTATCCTAAAACTTATATATAGGAATTGTTCTCTCTTTGAAGCTTTTAAACATAATGAGAGTACTGGATTATGTTAAAGACAGTTCGATTATTGATTGTTGCCCAGCCGGTGTCAATGAAACTGGGTTTTCTACCTGAGCCATGCCCAGGGCCTCTCCACGACACGATCGTATTAACTACTACGGAGCTGTGGAAAGGACGTTACAAAAATAGGTCAGCTGTACTTAAAAAAAAAACCCCGGGTCCAACGATCCCCGTTTACAAATGCCCCCCCCCCCCCCCCCCCCCCCACACACTTCTCTCTCCCCCTTTTCCACGAAAAGAGGAATTTCAGTCAACGGCGACTACCCCTAAATATCTCGACCAGAATGAGCGAACACTTCGATCCAATAAAATAAACAATTTAATATTTCTCATATTATTTTCAAAAAAGGGTATGTCCCAAAAGATGCTGTGCGCTATACTAAAAAAATCACAACATTGCCATCCGGGAATATAACGGACCAATACACAAGACTATGTGTAACATTGAATGTGTATAGTCAGGTTAATACTGTTTAGTGAGAATTACTCTTAAACATGGATGGCTAAAAACAATAACAAAGACCAAAATGACTTCAACTTCGTTCTATCTATATATAGAACGAAGATGACGTCACTAGAGTCTTTGTTATTGTTTGTTGCCATCCGCGTTTATGAGTAATTCTCACTAAACTGTGTTAACCAGACTAAACGTTCCAGGTTACACGACATAGTTTTGTGTGTTGTATCGTTATACTTCCGGAGCGCGTTCTCTCTACAAAATTTGTGTAACCCCCTCCTCCCCCATAATATGTTTTACCACACCATTTTTGTTAATTTCCTATTATGATATGGTGGTGATGAATATTATGTTGGTAGAGCGATAGCTCAGCTGGAAGAGCAACCGCCGAAAATTGACGTCACTCAGCTCTTTGACAACACACGGAAGTAAACGGATCAACACACAAAACTATGTGTCGCCTTGAACGTTTATAGTCTGGTTAATACAGTTTAGTGAGAATTACTCATAAACGTGGATGGCAGCAAAAAGCAATTTACGAAGACCAGAGTGACCTCAACTTCATACTATCTATTGTTTTTAGTCAACCATTTTAATAATTAGTTCTCAGTAAATTGTATCCATTGTTGTTGGATTTTGGGAGGGGGGTGGGGGGGGGGGGGGGGGGGGGGGGGGGGTTTAAAAAATAGTTTTACAGCGCTTGCAACACGTTAAGGTCATATCATTAAAAAGGAAGAAAATGGGACTGTAAAAAGTTCTAGAATAAGAATTAAAGCACCAAAGAAAATGTAAGACAAAGGGGAATTGGTTCAAATAGGAAACTGGTGTAGATTCCAAGAGCACACTATCAAAGTACTTAGTTTGAGAAAACCTAAAAGTATCATCCAGACACAAGTACGGGTCCCCACTAAGAGGAATACACTCAAATGTTTACAAATTATTTTTATTATTATATTATTATATATATATATATATATATATATATATATATATATATATATATATATATATATATATATATATATATATATATATATATATATATATATAATATATATTATCTATATATATATATATATATATATATATATATATATATATATATATCTATCTATCTATATATATATATATATATATATATATTATATAATATATATATATATATATATATATATATATATATATATATATTATATATATATATATATATATATATATATATATATTATATATATATATATATATATATATATATATATATATATATATAATTATTATTATTATATTAAAATATTTACCACAATGTTTGAGACAGTCTACATTAATGTTTCAGGCTTAATTTGCCATCGTCAGGACTGAGTTGTTTTGTTGACTGTTGTTATTTCTTGAAGTGGTTCCGGTTTAAAGTTGCTTAACAGGAATTTACGCCGATGGGGACATCTTCCGTAGATCTCACTTTTCATGTTGAGTGTGGCTTCATGAGGTTGTTTGATTATAGTAGTCCTATAGGACAGCAGTTCCTGAAATTAATTGATACACTCTTTCCAAAAAAACCACAAGCTACATAAAATTATCAACAGGAATACCATAAAAATAAGCTACTCGTGTATGCGCAACATAGAACAAATAATCTCAAGCCACAACAAAAAAATATTAATAAAACACCGACAAGAGCAAAACCCACCCACCAGAAAATGCAACTGCAGAAATAAAGAACACTGCCCGCTAAAAAAACAATGCTTAGAATCAAGTTTAATTTACCAAGCCACAGTCACAGAAACTAAAACAAACAAACAAGAAAAATATGTAGGACTAACAGAAAATAATTTCAAAACAAGATACAACCTCCACACCTCAACATTTAGAAATACTAACAAAAAAACATCCACAAAACTCAGCGAACATATTTGGAAATTAAAAGACAACAAAATAGACCACAACATTTCATGGAAAATTTTATCCAAAGCAACAGGATACACACCAACATCAAAACAATGTAGCTTATGCCTGGAAGAAAAATATACTATAATCAAACAACCTCATGAAGCCACACTCAACATGAAAAGTGAGATCTACGGAAGATGTCCCCATCGGCGTAAATTCCTGTTAAGCAACTTTAAACCGGAACCACTTCAAGAAACAACAACAGTCAACAAAACAACTCAGTCCTGACGATGGCAAATTAAGCCTGAAACATTAATGTAGACTGTCTCAAACATTGTGGTAAATATTTTAAATAATAATAATTCGCTCCATTACTGCATGTCGAGCACTTTTCGTACCACATTTGTATCAAACACAATTATATATATCTCATTCCAAGGGACAAAGACAAGGCAAGTTGGAAAACAGATGTAGGGGGATAGAAGACACTGTAAGTGTAACCCTGCCCACCATGGGAGGCCAGGAACCCCACCCAAAATTGTGTCCATCAGACTATAAAAACGTTCAAGGTTGCACATAGATTTGTGTGTTAGTATTACCCACGACCTGGAACTCATGTTGGAGAGGACAAATTCATAATTCTATCATTTTGATTATGCACCTCTTTTATTTGAAAATTGTGGTGTCTTTGAAAGGTTATACTGTACTAATATTACATGGATAAAGAGGTTTTGATTCTGTGACATTTCACATTGTTACATTCAAAGCCCCCTCCTCAGTCCACATAATTGAAGAATGGCAAGCATGTACCCTGCTCGATGGGTGACCAGTGGGTTTTGTGCGATCTTTATGAGTTGTCCTATCGAAGACGGGTGTAAAAATTCATCAATGTCTATGACAAAAAATGTATAGATAGTTCGAAGATGACGTCACTCAGGTCTTTGTTATTGTTTTTTGCCATCCGCGTTTATGAGTAATGCTCACTGAACTGTATTAACCCGACTATAAACGTTCAAGGATACACATAGTTTTGTGTGTTGGTCCGTTATACTTCCGGGTGGCAATGTTATGAGCTTCTTAGCCAAGCGCATACTATCTATAAGTGCCTCACGGGTTGCTTGTGTCGTCCAATCTATTACATGTTCATTGTCCACCAGGGAAGAGCTAAATTAGAAACGATGTGAGCATGTATCAACACTGATAATTACTATTTAACTGATATCTATTGTTACACTATTTCAAACACTATTTTCAAACAACCCAAAATTATTTGCTAAACTACGCCACTGAATGCAACTTTGGTGTGAAAATTTTACCCGCGTGAAAGAGAATCAATATACGATTACTGTAAACATTATAAAGATTGAGTCATATTTTATTGCAAACGACGAAAAGATCAAAGGTATTCGGCATTGTGAGAAACCTGGTCTGTCACACACGGTATTCAAAATTCGTAATGAAATGCCACTTAAAATTTAAGACCGCATGCAAAAACTCACGTCATTATATTTCGTAACTTTGAAGGAATTTGTGATATTCCGTTCGCACGATTACTTGGAACGGACTTTTGTAGGTTTATGAAAGTCATGTTTGTGTTCGCGTTTGTGTGGGTTCGTGTATGTGTGTGTGTGTGTGTGTGTGTGTGTGTGTGTGTGTGCGTGTGTGTGTGTGTGTGCTGATGTTTTGTGATACATTATAGTTATGTGTGTGTGTGAGTGTGTGAGTATGTGTGTGTGAATGTGAGTGTGTGTAGGGGGGGGGGGTACTTATAAATGGTATCCAAGACCAAAATTATATTAGGACATTAAACTAAGGGGCGATGAAATTCCGTTTATAGATAGTTATCGAAGATGCCGTCACTCAGGTCTTTGTTATTGTTTTTTGCCATCCGCGTTTATGAGTAATGCTCACTGAACTGTATCAACCTGACTATAAACGTTCATGGATACACACAGTTTTGTGTGTTGGTCCGTTATACTTCCGGATGGCAATGTTATGAGCTTCTTAGCCAAGCGCATACTATCTATAGATAGTACGATGTTGACGTCACTCAGGTTATTGCCTTTTGCCAGACTACAGAGTTGTGTGTTGGCCCATTATACTTCCGGTTCATGACATGAAAAGAATTCCACGCTTCGCCTCACTGGAGAAATACTTGAAAATTTTCCTCATTGTGACAAATTTGCATGTTTGCATATTGTTATCAGTTTTTTTTATGAATGAAAAAATCTTAAAAGGCAGCTCCACCTCTGGCTTTCAACTATTAAACATGTAACTACTGTTTATATCAAGTGTGTAACAAGGTGTAGAATTTGCTGTGTCATTTTGAACCCAGGGTGGCAATGTTTGCGAGTAGTGCTCATGAATCTCGTGAAAAGTAAACCCCTGGTCAAGCCTGTGGGGAGTTCAGTGAATGTAATCACAACACAATTCATTGTGTATAGATAGAATGCGCTTGGCCAAGGAGTTCACAACATTGCCATCCGGAAGTATAACGGACCAACACACAAACTCTGTGTAACCATGAACTTTTATAGATAGTATGCGCTTGGCTAAGAAGCTCATAACATTGCCATCCGGAAATATAATGGATAACACACAATACTCTGTGTAACCATGAACTTTTATAGTCGGGGTAATACAGTTTAGTGAGTATCACTCACAAACGCGGATGGCAAAATACAATAACAAAGGCTTGAGTGACGTCATTTTCGAACTATCTATAGTCTGGTTAATACAGTTTAGTGAGAACAACTCACAAATGCGGATGGCAAAAACAATAACAAAGGCCTGACGACGTCATCTTCGAACTATCTTATAGATAGTTCGAAGATGACGTACTCAGGCCTTTGTGTTAAGTTTGACATAATTTAGGATGACACAGGATACTTTTGTAACTATGGTTTTTATTCAAACCCAAAGAACAACATATTAACATGGAGACATCGTGAGTGAATTTCAGTAGGAAGGAATCAACAGTAAAAGTGAAAAGTAAACACGGGTTATTTATCATAAGAGTGAATGCCCTTGGTTCAAGGGAAATAACCAACCAAGTATTGTAGAGAGACATTATTACACAATTGTTTCTCTTAGACCATTAGAAATCATAAGATCATATACTAATAGTAATTATACATAGAAATAATTCAACACTTTGTTATTGTTTTTTGCCACCCGCGTTTATGAGTAAATCTCACTAAACTGTATCAACCAGACTATAAACGTTCATGGTGACACAGAGTTTTGTGTGTTGGTCCTTTCCGATGGCAATTGTAAACCACCCATTTATTCACTCATCGCAGACCCTTCGCTTTTTATATCTACCGTAAAGAAGAAAAATCCCAAAGTATGAGACTGTAACCGGTCCAAAAAAAAAAAAAATGGCTTAATGTCACTAACCCTATTCTGATCAATTCTTGTGTTCGAGCCAATTATCATTAACATCCATCAGAAGATTGTGAAGATATACACGTGAACGCATGTGCAACCATATTTTAATTTAATGCGTTATTGGTTCTCCTTTTTGTGTACAATACTCACAACCTTCGCCAGCCGGATATAATATACAAACACACAAAAGTAAAATGTGAAATCGAATGTCTGATAAATATAATTTGGTGAGAACTAATAAACAAAATGGCTGTATAAATACAATAACAAAGACCTGAGTGGCGTTAGGTTTGTTCCCTATCGTGTTCATATTAATTTTATTAAATCACCCTGACCGTAGCCATCGTTAACACAATAAGCCAGACACCAGAACCGTTGCCATCGTTAACCTACTTAACGATGGCTACCCTAGAACCAACCAGGATTTATAGTTTGACGTCATTTTTTAGGTTTGTACAGCGTCTAGTGAGTTGTTAGTAGATCTCGAGGAAACAAGTGGTCTCATTGGTTGAACTATTGAATGCAAGTCACGATTTGTTTTCTTTTGTAGCCAAAGACTGGCAATTTGGCGTCATGTTTTGGTCAGTGTCAAGTTGTAGATAGTATCGTTTAGTTACAGCCTGACACTGAAACCCAAAAAGACTGGCATTTTGACGTCATTATTTGGTTTTTGCACCGCCTAGTGAGTTGTCGTTAGTAGTGTTCATGGAAACAAGTGGTTCCATTGCTTGAACTATTGAATACAACTCACGATTTGTTTTCTTTTGTGGCCAAAGACTGGCAATTTGACGTCATTTTTTGGTCAGTGTCAGGCTATAGATAGTATGCGCTTGGCCAAAGAGTTCACAACATTGCCATCCGGAAGTATAACGGACCAACACACAAATTCTGTGTAACCATGAACTTTTATAGTCGGGTTAATACAGTTTAGTGAGGACAACTCACAAAGGCGCATGGCAAAAACAATAACAAAGGCCTGAGTGACGTCATCTGCATACTATCAAAAAAGTAAACGATGGCTACGATAGTATGCACTTGGCTAAGAAGCTCACAACATTGCCATCCAGAAGTATTACGGGCCAACATCTATGTGTAACCTTGAATGTTTATAGTCTGGATAATACAGTTCAGTATTATCCAGACTATAAACGTTTAGTGCGAATTACTCATAAACCCGGATGGCAAAAAAACTATAACAATGACCCGAGTGACGTCAACTTCGATCTATCTATTGATAGTATGAAGTTGACGTCACTCATATCTTTGTTATTGTTTTTTGCCATCCACGTTTATGAGTAATTCTCACTTAACTGTATTAACCAGACTTTTTGTCAAATTTTGTGGTATGTACTCATAGACACCGATATTATGTTTTACTATTTGTTTCAGTGAATGACATAATCAGCCGGATGGTGAAACGGTTTTACTGAGATATTGTCAAGTTAAGTTAGAAGGTAAATTTTTATCCAAAATAAGTTCTTGTCAGAAATGGTTAAATCAAACCTTGTTGTACATCTTCAGAAAATATCAAAGCTTAATTTCACTTCTAAATATTTTTTTACAGCTAGTCAAGTTGAAAAAGTATGAAATTTGACACAAGTTGCTGGATACCTTTCCCAAACATCTGATAATAACTTCATGAAAAAAAAAAATCACCTGTTACTTCAAATAAACATTAAAATTTCAAGTGAGCATATTCTTTCAGAAAATGCACCAGATAAAAAAATGCAAATTCAAAATTTTCACCTACCGACTGATCATGTCATTCACTGACACATTTATCAACACAATTTTTACTTACAGTCATTCCTTATCCATTTGAAAGACACCCGATTAAAGGTATAAGGATATTCAACGCTTTTGTGGATAATTGACTAAGGAATAATGAATAACTATATCCCATTCACTCTTGAGTATGTTTCGGTATCACTAGAATCCCATGCGACTAAGACAAGAAAAATCTCAGACTATTTGATCGATGGTATGTTATGTTCACCGTGAAGAAATTTGCGATGGCCAAACTAGGGATGCCTGGTTAATATTGTAAATCATGCCAAACAAGTTATTTAAAAAAAAAACTGACTGACATGAAATTATGCCAGATTATTTTCAGGTAATAGATTATTAAATGATGATGATGATTATGAGGATGGTGAGGATGATGATGATGATGATGATGATGATGATGATGATGATGATGATGATGATGATGATGATGATAATGATGGTGATGATGATAATAATAATAATAATAATAATAATAATAATAATAATAATAATAATAATAATAATAATAATAATAATAATAATATAATAATAATAATAATAATAATAATAATAATAATAATTTAAAAAATAAAAAATAAAATAATAATAATAATAATAATAATAATAATAATAATAATAATAATAATAATAATAATAATAATAATAATAATAATAATAATAATAATAATAATAATAATAATAATAATGATGATGATGATGATGATGATGATGATGATGATGATGATGATGATGATGATAATAATAATAATAATATATAATAATAATAATAATAATAATAATAATAATAATAATAATAATAATAATAATAATAATAATAATAATAATAATAATAATAATAATATAATACTACTACTACTACTACTAATAATAATAATAATAATAATAATAATAATAATAATAATAATAATAATAATAATAATGATAATAATAATAATAATAATAATAATAATAATAATAATAATAATAATAATAATAATAATAATAATAATAATAATAATAATAAAAATAATAATAATAATGATAATAATAATGATAATAATAATGATAATAATAATAATAATAATAATAATAATAATAATAATAATAATAATAATAATAATATAATAATAATAATAATAATAATAATAATAATAATAATAATAATAATAATAATAATAATAATAATAATAATAATAATAATAATAATAATAATAATAATATAATAATAATAATAATAATATAATAATAATAATAATAATAATAATAATAATAATAATAATAATAATAATAATAATAATAATAATAATAATGATGATGATGATGATGATGATGATGATGATGATGATGATGATGATGATGATGATGATGATGATGATGATGATGATGATGATGATGATGATGATGATGATAATAATAATAATAATAATAATAATAATAATAATAATGATAATAATGATAATAATAATAACAATAATCGAAGCCTATTTTGTACAATTTGTGTTAACTAATATTAAAACCATTGATATTTTAAAAACCTCTCCCCCGAATAGAAAGTCTATAAAGCCCATCGGGTCCCAAAAAAAAATAAGATAAACAAATTAAAAGAAAAGAAAACACCCCAACCTCCCCCCCCCCCTCCCACCCCTCCCCTATAAAATACACCTCCCCCCCCCCAAAAAAAAAAAAAAAAAAAATCAAAACAAAAACAAACAAAATTAAAAGAAAAATATCTTAAAAAACAAAAACACGTTAAGAAAAAAAGAAAAACAAAACCAAAAACAAACGAAAACAGACAAACCAATCAAATGTATAAAAAATATTACCCGCTGACTTCGGGGATTTTGGCATTGAAAAAGTCAAATTTGCAACTAGCTACTTCCAAGTGCATTATGAATCCTCTCCATACTCTCCAGCGAGCGTTAAAATAAAGCCGGAGTTATTCGGGGTTTTTTTTTCGTAATAAACTTGATAGGTTAACAACTTGTCTTCTTGCCCCGTGTTTTATGTCCTTCCATTCGTTGAAGCACACATATTTTTATTCCAAGGTTGAACCTTTCTGGATTTTGGTTGACAGCGTTACGGTCAGTTGTACCAAAGTACATCAAGCGTAACGATAATCTTTTTGTTACACAGTGTCCCGTCGTATGGAATTGGTATATTGATATTGAACAGCGAAATAATCAAAGATTATACTAGACTTACCTTTAGGGAAGTTTACGTTTAATATGGATTATTAAAGTCAACTGATTGGGGAGCACAATTACAAAGAAAAGCTTATTGAAGATTTAACCATCTGTTATTATCAATGTGTAACGCCTCCTTACCTTTATACAATAGAAACTTTCGAATAGAAATAACTTTAAAAAGTAAACAACGGCCAGTGACTTGAAACGTAGTTTAGAACTAACTTACTTGTGCGCATGCTCAGAGCATCTCATGTGATTGCCTTTCACCAATCCGTGATGTATTATAAACGCGATTAATAGTGAGATCAGTTACCAACAAATTAAAAAAAGAAGTGGTAAAATCGTCTCCGGAGATTTCTCTCAACTTCACCGCCCAATTTCGTCATGATTCTAGCTATGATCGGGTCTGAGAACCGCGTTCTCTCCAAGATGTGTGAAGCGCTCTTGTGGGTCCGTCCGTTAGTCGCTGGAACTACTTTGAAGATTTGAGTCGATCTTCAGTCGATACAGGCTAACAGGATTCAATAGTCTGATGTCACGTCCGCCCTGCAACGAGCAGCTTGGTTCTAAACAAAGAAAACCGGGAGTTTTTAGTCTTCATGCTGGCTATAATTTTTTCACATGTCATGTGATCAGAATGTATAAAAGTCAAAACATGATCAGATTTATAATGTTTTTCACCTCTGGATACACTTTTATTCTCGTCGGAGAAGTATCTCATAAGGGCGTCCGATATTGTTCAGATATTTTAGAACCAGTTACTAAGTTTCTATGCGTCATTACGAGGGAAGTGACGTCACGACTGTTGAAACTTATTGTGTGTGTTTGTGTGTGTGTGTATATATATATATATATATATGTATATATATATATATATATATATATATATATATATATATATATATATATATGTGTGTGTGTGTGTGTGTGTGTGTGTGTGTGTGTGTGTGGTTAGGGGGATTCTTGTAGATTTTTTTCTGGTTTGTCTTGACCTATATTAAGTCAGCTCGTGTTCAACTTTTGTATATCTTGAAGCATCGAGCATTCACAACAGAAACACTTGCCCTTGTCAAGAACATAAGTTCTGGCATATATATATATATATATATATATATATATATATATATATATATATATATATATATATATATATATATATATATATATATATATATATAAAATTTTTATTTGAAATATTTACCACAATGTTTGAGACAGTCTACATTAATGTTTCAGGCTTAATTTGCCATCGTCAGGACTGAGTTGTTTTGTTGACTGTTGTTGTTTCTTGAAGTGGTTCCGGTTTAAAGTTGCTTAACAAGAATTTTCATGGAAAATTTTATCTAAAGCAACAGGATACACACCAACATCAAAACAATGTAGCTTATGCCTGGAAGAGAAATATACTATAATCAAACACCCTCATGAAGCCACACTCAACATGAAAAGTGAGATGTACGGAAAGTGTCCCCATCGGCGTAAATTCTTGTTAAGCAACTTAAAACCGGAACCACTTCAAGAAACAACAACAGTCAACAAAACAACTCAGTCCTGACGATGGCAAATTAAGCCTGAAACATTAATGTAGACTGTCTCAAACATTGTGGTAAATATTTTAAATAATAATAATTCGCTCCATTACTGCATGTCGAGCACTTTTCGTACCATATTTGTATCAAACACGATTCAATATATATATATATATATATATATATATATATATATATATATATATATATATATATATATATATATATATATTATTATATCTAATATGAATATACAAATATTCTGTGTTTACTTCAAATAGGCCAAGTGCCGAAACGTCGTTTGTTTTGTATTGTTCATTCATTAGTCAGATTTACTCCCTTTATCTTTATCTCCATTGACTCATTTAGGCACCTCTATTTATTAGTTTTCTACTCAACAGTCTATAGACTCGATAAAACAAGAGTTGTGACGAGTTTCATTGTTGCATCTTTAGTATGGAAATCTCCAATGGCGGATATTTTCGAAAGATTATTTGTAGGAGTTTTAAAGGCTCCATACACGCCCGGATATGATCCTGGTCCAGACCCCGATCAGGCAAACCGGGGTGAAAACGCAATGTGTGTGGCCAAATACCTGGCCGATAAACCTAGGTACGGTCCATCGCTCGCAAAGCCCGCTTTGCTTAATATTTTTCGAGGCGATCGGCGATCAGGGGCGTGGCAGTATAAAAAATTGGACAATTTTTTTCGGATTTTCGTTCTTTTGACGTCAGATTCGTGATCAGCGTCGAATTTACAATAGGTTTGATACCAAGAACTATGTTTTTACTCCAAAAATTGATGAAATTAGAAATAAAATTTAATTAATATTGAGGTTATATGGCCGACAGAACAGTGCTCCTCCCTGTTTTGTGGTATGACTCTCGCTTCCAGATCGGAAGGTTCAGGTTTCGAGACCCGTTCTGCGTTGCGCAGAGTTGAGTCCTTGGAAAATGCTCTTTACTCACATTTTCTCACCGTACTCAGGTGTAAAATGAGTACATGGCCGTTCGTTGAATTTGTTAGGAAAAAATGTCACATCGCCTGACAGGCGTCATGTCTCGTCTTTCAAGTTTAATATTGCTGTTGCTTTGGGACCCCTTGTAAAGCGCTTTGAGCACGTGGATATTGCGCCAAATAAATGCTGTGTTATTATTTCTTTAAAATAATATTTTTATAAATGTTGCGCCAGGAAGAGGTAGATGGCAAAAGTTTCGTTCTAGATCATCGTAAAATTTATAAAGGATTTCATACAAAATAAAAAATAGTTTTCATAATTTTCAATGTAATGATATAATAATATGCCAGTTCTTTTTTTTTTTTTTCCTCCTCACCCGTTGACGCGAGATGACGGTCGACCTTGACACAGACATTTGGGATTGGCAGATGCCAAAAAGCCTTGACTACGTGATGACAGGGGTGGGCATTGTAACCCTGAATTATACTCTACAAACAACGCCCCCCCCCCCCCCCCCCCCCAAAAAAAAAGAGCTGTGTGCGTGTGTGTGGTGGCGGTTGTGGTTGGGGGTGGGGGGGGGGGGGGGTGCGAATGCGAGTAGTCCCGAGGAGTACCCGTTTCACCTGCCACGGGAACACTGTCGATTTGTTTTATAAATAATAATAATAATAATAATAATAATAATAATAATAATAATAATAATAATAATAATAATAATAATAATAATAATAATAATAATAATAATAATAATAATAATAATAATAATAATAATAATAATAATGACGATAAATAACAAATCTTTATTGTCCACAAAATTGAAAAATTTCCGTGGTCTACGTTGCTTTTAAACTTAAATCGGATTGCAAATGTATGGATGTTATGCGTATTGGAAAAATACTCACGACATCTCCATCGGGGTATAACATATTAACACACAAAACTGCAAACGCGAACGTTCATTGTCTGATTGATATAACTTAGTGATAAGTTAATTATAAAATGCTGTCTAAAAGCAATAACAACGGGTTGACTAACGTCCAATTCATTCCTTCTATTGATGCTCTGTGTTAAATTAAAATACTCACAAAGTCCGCCAGCCAGAAATATCACTCCAGCCCAAAGATCTACATGGAATCTTGAACGTTATAGTCTGATATATTTTAATGAGAACTAATCATAAAAATGGGTGTCTAAAAACAATAACAATGAGATGAGTGACGTCAATTTGGTTCCTTCTATAAATATCCAAGAACTTTACTCACTCCATCCGCTCTCTCCTCCTTCAATACATATGAATCTATGCTCTCATCACTTTTTTGTGCGGCTATGCATGTGATCTTGTGAAATGACACTCGCCTTTGGATCGGACGGTACTGGATTCGAGTCCCGCTCTGAGTGGCGCATAATTGAGTCCTTGGAAAAGGCTCTTTACTCGCATTCTCTCACCTTGTTCACTGTTAAAATTAGTACCTCGCTGTTTACAGCGTCGTCTCTGTCGGGAAACAATTGCAATATCGCATAACAGTCATGTCTCGTCTAACATGTTTTTATGTTGGCCAAAGACCCTTATAAAGTTATTTGAGCACCTTTATTGAATATAGCGGTATATATAGCGCAAGTAAATTTTTCTCTCTTTCTCTTTCTCTCTCTCTCTCTCTCTCTCTCTCTCTCTCTCTCTCTCTCTCTCTCTCTCTCTCTTTATAGCTATTGCTACATATGATGGGAATATCTTGGACGGTTATTGATGCTATGAGTTTAGGTAAAATGCTCACAACATCCACCAGTCGGAAATAACGTACCGTCACACAAAACTACAAGTAACCTTGAACGTTAAAAGTCTGATTGATATAATTTAGTGAGAACTAATTACCAAAATGACTGCCTTAATACAATAACAAAGAGTGGAATGATGTCAATTTCGTTCCTTCAACAGTCTAATTGATATAATTTAGTGAGAAGTAATCACTATTGTGCGCAAGACGAAAGATAGAATAACAGACAGTAACTGGGATCGTAGCCTCACTATTAATTAAAATTTATTTCTAATTTCACCAATTTTTGGAGTAAACACACAGTTCTTAGTATCAAACCTATTGTAAATTTGACGCTGATCACGAATCCGACGTGAAAACAGCGAAAATCCGAAAAAAATTGTCCACTTTTTTATACTGCCACGCCCCCGATCGCCGATCGCCTAAAAAAATATCTCCCCGTATGGGGGCAAAAATCATCTGCGATAAACGCAGGGATCGGGTCACAGCGACTAGGTCATCCGTCCCGCTACCAGCGGATGTCGGCGTCTATGGGGGGCTTTACAGAGGCTGTCTGTCTAGTTGCATTTTCAGAGAAAACCCATGTTCCAGGAATACCCAGAGATTTCTATCTATCGCCTGTCGAGAGCTGAATTGGACAACCATTGATATTCACACAAAAATGTTCCATCACGCAACTTTTTCATTTCTATTCTCGTGCTAAGCATAACACACGGTCACTTAGGAAACCATTCAACTTCAACCTTGAAGCGAGTCGGCGTTTGGGTTTAGAGTGCAATAATAATAATAATAATAATAATAATAATAATAATAATAATAATAATAATAATAATAATAATAATAATAATAATAATAATAATAATAATAATAATAATAATAATAATGTACTTTATTCATCCAAAAGGAAATTTTTGTACAGACGTATAAAATGCCGACAATGATACATACATAAACGTAATATACGTAAATATAATGTGGTAAAGTAAAATTTGGTAAAGGGTATATATAGTTTAATAATATTGTAGGCTGTAAGAATAAATACATAGTGTAAATTAAGGGACATACAGATTATAAAAGTGTAAAGATATAAATATGTAGAAAAGGTATATTGATGCCAACATATAAGATAAAAATATCAGTAAAAAGCTAAGAATTAGTTACAGTATAATACTATTGTAAATTGACTGAGATAAAAATTACATAGTATAAATTACATGGCACGTAATGTAGAATAAAAAAGTCAATAGAAAAGTTGTAGTAAGCGATTTTATAACTTGATGTTTAAAAAATTGTGGGTAGGGAGTAATTTTAAAGAAAAGGTTTCAAAGTTAAAACAGACGTAGACCGAAATTTATAAATTATTTTCCTTATTAAAAATTCTGCAACTGTAAGGTAAAAAGGATCGGATGTGTCTTTCACTTTTTGTACGTATAGACAACAATCGGTCACTTCTGTTCGACTTAATGATCTGAAGATTTAAAGTAATAATAGTGGAAGTAGTTTTACTTCTTGACTTGGGCTTATTCCAATCTCTCATTTAATATATATATATATATATATATATATATATATATATATATATATATATATATATATATATATAAATTGAGCTTTTATATAGCACAATATACACTAAACATGCTCAAAGCGCCTCACAAGTGTCCCTGGTCAACAGCAACACTTAACATTTAGGACGTGGCATGACGCCTGCAAGGCGATTTTCCATGTTTTTTTTCGGACAGGGACAGCGCTGTTAACGACCGGGTACTCATTTTACACGTGAGCACGGTGAGAGAATATGAGTAAAGAGTCTTTTCCAAGGACTCAACTATACGTCGAGCGAGGCTCGACCCAGGAACTTCCGATCCGAAAGCGAGTGTCATACCACTAGACCACATAACCGCACGATCGTCATAACATAGTAGTGTGAGCAACAGTGCGGCTATGTGGTCTAGTGGTATGACACTTTCGGATCGGAACGTCCTGGGTTCGAGCCTCGCTCAGCGCATAGTTGAGTCCTTGGAGAAGGCTCTTTAATCACATTCTCTCACCGTACTCTGGTGTAAAATGAGTACCTGGCCGTTAACAGCGTTGTATCTGTCCGAAAAAAAAATGTAATACCGCCTAACAGGCGTCATGTCCCGTCCTTCAAGTTAAGTGTTGCTGTTGACCAGGGACCCCCTGTAAAGCGCTTTGATCACGTTTAGTGGATATTGCGCGATAAAAAAGCTCATTTATTTTTATTTTTTTTTAGTGTGAGCACCATTACAAGCTGCTGCTGCATCCATAATCACTCACTCACTATCCAGCGTCGTCCTCATTGACTCTGGCTGCCCGCACTCTGCTCTGTAATGACAGAGGTCCGCCCATTCTCTTCGTCTGTTGACGGTGCCATATAATAGCCTTCAACAGTCATGACGTCACTTCCCTCGTAATGACGCATAGTAGCTTAGTAACTGGCTCTAAACTATCGGACCAATGGCGGACGCCCTTATGAAATATTTCTCCGACGAGCATGAAAGAGTATCCGTAGGAAAAAAACCCATTATATTTTGAATTTTACACATTCTTATCACAAGACATATGAAAAGTTCTAGTCAGCATGAAGAATACAAAGTACCGATTTTCTTTGTTTAGAAGCACGATGGCCGCTGTTGCTGGGCGACGTGACATCAGACTATTGAATCCAATTCTCTTCCATCCCGAATACAAAGTCAAATTTACATCCTGGCTTCTCAACTGTCCTCTTCCGTGTGTCTTTTGGTCTTCCTCTTTTCCTCTTTATGTTGGGTGTCCATTTATTTAATGTCAAACGATGGAGGATGTTGTTTGCCATTCTTAACTCGATCATTTATATAGAGCAATATCCACTAAATGTGCTCAAATCGCTTTACAGGGGGTCCCAAGCCAACAGCAACATTTAATATGAAGGACGAAACATGACTTCTGTTCGGCGATATTTCATATTTTTCCCGATAGAAATGCCTTAAACGGTCAGGTGCCCGTCTACAGCTAAGTACAGTGAGAGAATATTATGAGTAAAGAGCTTTTTCTAAAGACTCAACTATGCGCTTTCTACCTGTCCAACATGTACCCGATGTGGGCAAGAACCTGAGACGGCAGAGCATCTAGTCGAACGGTGTGTTGTGACGATGCTGCCCGGTGGGTTTGCGACGGTGCACGAATGCGAACCAGACTTTGCTGATTGGGTCGATCGCCATAACATAGTAGTGTGAAAACCATAAGAGGCTGCTGCTCATAGCGGGATTCCAGCCTTCTTAAGACATGGCCAATCATCACGTGACTTTTGGTTAAATATGACAAAAAATCAATGCCAATAATTTGATTCTTTGATTTCCATACCTAGCTGCTCGTAGTCATCGTAAATTTATAGCCTAACAGTGACCAAAACAATGACGCCAAAAGACAAGTCTTTGGCCGCAAAAGAAAACAAATCGCGAATTGTATTCAATAGTTCAACCAATGAAACCACCTGTTTCCTTGAGCTCTGCTAACGACAACTCACTAGACGCTACACAAAACTTTAAAAAATGACGTCAAACTATAAGTGTTAGAGTGTTCTCGCGTAGCCATCATTAACATAGACACCGGCACTAGAACCCTCTAGGACTGGCAGTTTGACGTCATTTTTTAGGTTTGTGTAGCGTCTAGTGAGTTGTCGTTAGTAGAGCTCATGGAAACAAGTTATTTCATTGGTTGAACTATTGAATACTACTCACGATTTGTATTCTTTTGTGGCAAAAGACTGGCATTTTGACGTCATTTGTTAGTCAATGTCAGGCCATAACTTTACGATAGCTACGGTTCTTGTGTCAGCCTTTAAGTTAACGATCGCGACGAGCTGCTGTGGACTGTGTCTGACGTCAGAGCCACCTCAGATTGTTCCAGAAATAGACCCAAAAGACAAAGAAAATCACATAAAGATGAATAAAATAATTTTTATAATTGTTATATTTCTTCTTCTTTTTTTTTTCACTATATAGCGCAATATCCACTTAAAGTGCTCAAATTGCTTTACAAGGTGTGTTTCTAATCAACAGCATCACGTAACATGTATAACGATGCATTACACCAATGAGGCGATATTACAACATTTTTTCACGACAAAGACAACGCTGTTAACTGCCAGGTACTCATTTTACACCTGAGTATGGAGAGAGAATATGAGTAAAGAGTCTTTCCCGCGGACTCAACTATCCACCGAGCGAGGCTCGAACCAAGGACCTTCCGATCCGAAATCGAGTGTCATAACACAAGACCACATAGCCGCACGTTTTCTTCTTTCCTCTTATTCGTTATAATTGGATTCATTTGTCTGATGTCACGTCGCTCAGCAACGGCGAGCAGCGTGGTTCTAAACAATGAAAATCGGTACTTTTTATTCTTCATGCTAGTTAGAACTTTTCATATGTCATGCGATCAGAATGAATAATAGTCAAAACATGATCGTATTTATAATGTTTTTCTCCTCTGGATACATTTTATGCTCGTCGGAGAAGTATTTCATAAGGGCGTCCGCCATTGTTCCGATAGTTTAGAGCCAATTACTAAGTTACTATGCGAGGGAAGTGACGTCATGACTATTGAAGCCAATTATAACTCTTGTTGTTTGTGGGATTTTAAAAATTATATTTGTTTCTTTTTTGTTGTTGTTGTAATTCTATTATTAATATTTTTCATTTGAGCGAGGAAAAATACCAATCTGGCAAACGTGGAAAATTGTTTTGCTTTTCACGGTTCAGTGATCACCATGGATACAGAGAATCCAACGATCTGGACATTGTATGGGCATGTTCGACCGTAACGAAGAATGGGAGCGATCTATAGATAGTATGCAGATGACGTCACTCAGGCCTTTGTTATTGTTTGTGCCATCCGCGTTTGTGAGTTGTTCTTACTAAACTGTATTAACCAGACTATAAAAGTTCATGGTTACACAGAGTTTGTGTGTTGGTCCGTTATACTTCCGGATGGCAACGTTGTGAACTCCTTGGCCAAGCGCATTCTATCTATATTCATGTTTTCGTCCAACCAAAGTCATCAATCACATGATTTGTTGCTGTTCAACGATTGGATATTTCTTAACAAATGTAAACACGCTGATTTGTTTATAAAGTTTGAAACATACTCATGTGTCAAGATGAATAAAATTACCAATCGCGATGTTAGGTTTTTCAAAAGCTGTGAACACTTTTCACTATTAGGGTCACTTTGAGCACATTTTGCAATGTGACCAATAACCTCGAGCACGAAAGTTAATATAGATCATGCCCATTAATAATAATAACAATAATAATAATAATACTAATAATAATAATAATAATAATAATAATAATAATAATAATAATAATAATAATAATAATAATAATAATAATAATAATAATAATAATAATAATAATAATAATAATAATAATAATAATAATAATAGATCTTTATTGTCCATAAATATGGCAATTTGTCATTTAGTTACACATGTTATAACGACATATGATAACGACAACTTGGCATTCCAGTGGGTACTCGGCAGGCTCGGAACACAAAACAAAAATGTCAACCGTACAGGTAGTATCCACTTGGCTATGTGGTCTTGTGGTATGACACTCTGTAAGAGAATATATGCAAGAAGTTTACGCAAGAATTTGTAGAAAAACATGGCAATAAAACTTGACCAATATTAGAAAGAACAATGGAGGTAGCTGTAGTTATTGTTCATTAAACATGATTAATATTCAAGCAAAGTTAACGACGCTAGGATTTCAATGAAAATAATATGGTCAATACTAAATGAGTTAAGAACAGTTTTATGTTTCAAATTAAGAACTGGTTGTTGTGTTAAGTGGTACAAAATTACTTTTGTTGATTAGTCTTAAAGGGCGGTTTGGGTCTAATTATTAGGAAAGTCCTTCGAAAAATTGATTTTGAGATTTTGGTGGAAAATGATATTATCTGAAAAATAATATAATTGAAGTCCAAATTCTTAAAGTAGACTATAAAGGCACGAAAAACACAATCGAAAAGGGCACAGGTAGTAAGAAAAGTGTGAAAAACGGGAAGCCATTTTGCTATTTTCTCCATATGTCATTTTTCTAAGGGTATGGGAAACTGTGTCAAACGTTTCTCAGAATCTATTCATTGAAATTGTCTGAAAATTTCAACAGTTATCACAGAGATAATGTATTATGTCACGTCAGAGAGATTCTTTTGATAAGATATGTGAGTTTTGAATTATAATCCTAATTCTGAATTTTTAAGGTCAATTTTGTCATATCATTTTGATTCTCAACTTTGTAATGTTCTAATAAAAATTCCAGAAGCTAAAGCCGTATAATCTCTCTGTTATGTTCCGTTATACTTCCGGATGGCAATGTTGTGAGTTTCTTTGCCAAGCTCATACTATCTATAGGATAAAATGGACAATAACAATTACTTCTATCCTTTGGATAGGATGCTAGTCTATTGCAAAGTAACAGACAATGCAGAAAGAAAATTACAAGAAGAAAAAAAGCCCTCGTCCATTTTGTCATGTATTTGATTTTGTCTGTTTCTCTGTTTTGTCGGGCACTGTTCTATGCACACCTTTTTCACATCATTTAAACGTTTAATCCAAATTCAAGTCTCGTACTGTCGACTACGAGTTCAATTTTCTCCAATTCTAGAGGTGCCTAAATGAATCATTAAAATACTGATTTATATAGCCTTGATCTTGGTTTACATTTCCTCTCATCACTTTATCTCATTGTCGTTTTCTCGCTCCCCCCTTCTCTCTCTCTCTCTCTCTCTCTCTCTCTCTCTCTCTCTCTCTCTCTCTCTCTCTCTTTCTCTCTCTCTCTCTCTCTCTCTCCGTCCCTCTCTCTCTCTATATCTCCCCTTCCCTTGCACGCACACCCTTACACACACACACACACACACACACACACACACACACACACAAAATTGTACCTTTAATGTTATATCTATAGTGCCAATGTAATATAACATAATATTTCCTTTTCTTGTTGGCCTGAAGGTCAAATGCCAAAACGTCGTTGACTTTGATTTTGTATCTTTTATAAGTCATTTGTACTCTTTTTATTTTACTATACATTCAATTGTCTACGTTTGTTTTGCTTCGTGAGGCAGCGAGTCGCATTTATTGCTTTATTATCAATTTATGTATGGACACCAATGCTTGTTCATCAATTCTTCCCATTTATAGACTTTTCTTTTACGAGATCATGTTTGGGATCAAAACTCTTCCGTACACCCTATGTTAATAGTTTGCCAACGAGCACAGCATTTCTGACAAATCTAAAAAAGATTTTTTTACAGCTAGATATCCTTACGCGTAACATGCAAACTTTTTTTTTATAATTGACTTAACTCCGTCCTTACCGCTATTTTTAGAATTTCCCCCGAAAATTCACTCCCACCAGAGACAAAAGAATGACTTTACCTGATCAAATAAAAAAATAACCAGTGCATTCTTTATAGAATGTTTTTCATCAAAACGATGTCTACAACACAGTGTTTAGTATTTATAGTTGTAATCAAACCATTTCTTTAGATTTTGTGATGTACAAGAGAAATCAGAATAAGACAATTGTCGGTTGGATCGTAACAAATGTCACGGTTTTCCTACGGGTCGTAAGGAACGGGTTAAATTATTATTTATAATATCTACCCTTCCCGTCATATTACTACATGGCAAGGAACGTGGAAATATTCTGATAAGATTATCAATACTTACAATCAGATAGACTTTATCATAATTTCGGACCATTATAAACGCATTCTCAATGATTCACGAACATATGCAGGAATGAAGACATCCACAGACCATAGACTCTTAGTTTGAAAGTTCAGGCCAATATAAAATTAAAATAAGCCAAGGCATAAGCATTGCAAACAAAATAGAAAATCGATCAAAGACTGCAGCAGTCAAAGAGATGACCTTGTAAAGAAAATTTCAGAAATACACTCGTTTCGAATCTCTCGTTAAAGAATTTAAAGGATGCCTCAGCTGAAATTCAACATCTTGTCCAATGCGTACTGATGAGCGTGAGAGAAGTAATACACAAAAACAAGAGTACTGTCCAATACTGTATGACTTATCACAGCAGCAAAAACAACTGACGCGAAGATCCAAATAAAGAGACAAAGAAATGAAATCATGCATAAAATTTAATCTCAATCAATAGATAATCACAAAAATAGATGAGATTGTAATAGAAATAAATAGTACGAGCGACAGTATGAAAATGTTCAAAGCAGTGAATACAATCAAATGACAAAAACACATAACAGACGTATAATCAAAGATAAATGTAATAAGACCTTATGATAAAGAGGTTATAAACGCGATAAGCGTGTACTACACTGAGAAATACACGGGTATTCAAAAAGTGGAACCATTCAAATCTACCAATTCAGAGCTTGAAACGCCTATAACGCCCCAAGAAACAAGCGAAGCCATACAAAAGCTCAACAGCAACAGATCGTCAGGTCGAGATGGTCTTAGAGCAGAAGATATATATATATATATATATATATATATATATATATATATATATATATATATATATATATATATAAGACATTTAAGACAAAACAAGTTCTCAATCTTGGAAGTGGAAAACTCGTTCTGCTGAACAAACAAAATAAAAAGAAAGGCCCTTTAGAAATGTTGCGACCAATCGTTTTATTATCCACGCTAAGAAAAGTTTTAAGCACAGTCACGCTCAAAAGAATTAGAGAAAAGGTAGAGGAATGTCTATCACATCACAAAGCCAGTTTAGAAATAGATAGAAGCACTGCTAACATAGTATGGGCCCATCGATGAAAGTCAGAACGGAGAGATATAAGGAAGAATTTACCATAATTGGAATCGATATGAGTTCAGCTTTCTACACAATATGTAGAACCAAGTTGTTGTCAATCCTTGACTCGTTCTTGGACAAAGATTAAGTGAAACTCATAAGATACCTATCATCAAATACTACATTACATTTGAATCCGGCAGAGAATTAACAAAAATATCAACCCCAATTGGATACCCTCAAGGAGACAGCTTAAGTCCAATTCTATTCACAATATACTTCGAAAGATCTAAAACCAAAATTCCCACCAATAAAGAAGATCACTCATGAATTGATATACGCAGATGATACGGACCTAATCTTTGAATCAGAACATCAAGCGAAAATATGCATGCCAATATTATCAACTACCCTAGAAGCATGGAATCTGAAATTGAATCAATCCAAAACAGAATATACAAAAATCAACAGAAATTTAAATGAAGGGAAAAGTGTACGTAAACTAGGCAATTTGATCAACCAAAATGAAGACATCAGAAAACGAAAGCTGCTGGCCACCAATACATTCAACCAACTCCAAAATTTATGGAATAGAAATAACATAATCAGTGAGAACAAACGAATACAGATTTACAAGGCACTGATTATTTCGATATTGACATATATAATTGTGGAACCTGGGGCCTCAGAAAAAAGAACTTAGAAAGTCTCGATTCATACCACCGCAAACAATTACGCCGCGTAATCGGAATATATTGGCCAGAGACAATTACAAATACTGATCTCTATGAAAAAAACAAGGTCCAACGCCCGAGTACAATAATAAAAGAACAGCGATGGAGGCTATTTGGTATCATATTACGTCGAGAAGATAACATCCCAACCCAAACTGCAATGATAGAATATTTCCTTCATGGCAACAAGGTATGAAGGTAGACCACCAACATCAATAGTAACTACCCTAAACCAGCATCTCTCTACATATCAGAAATTCTGGATTCAGATGAGGCCGAATAAATCCGTGAAGAACAAAGAAATGCTGCATTGCCCACAGTACTAAAGTCACAACAAGATCTTGACAGCCTCAAATCTCTGGCCCAGGACCGTCACCAATGGAAACAATTAACAACACCGATGGAGAGAGCAGCTATACCTATCGACCATGGCTGAATCACACAATTCTCAGCGAGCGTCATTCGGACTGCGAGGCTTACTGCTACTACTACTACTACTACTACTACTACTACTACTACTACTACTACTACTACTACTACTATTACTACTACTACTACTACTACTACTACTACTACTACTACTACTACTACTACTACTACTACTACTACTACTACTACTACTACTACTACTACTACTAGGGCACAATGATGGTACACATAATGATAGGTAGTTAGTTTGATGTTTGGTATCCCCGCCATCCGACCGTCCTGTTGCCAGATTCATTTGCGCGTACGTATAGACTTTAAACACTAGATCGATAAAACAAACAAACAAACGAACAAAAAACAAACTACGAAACTAAACAAAGAAAACAAAGAAAACAAAACAAACAGATCAATAAAAATGATGCAACGAGAGGCAATATATTTCAGGAAAAGACAATTTCAACTGTAGTTGAATTATTATTATGACTAGAGATCGTCTCATCATTAGGAGTTTTAGTTTTTTCGATGGCGTCACTGGCTGACGTCATTTCCGTGTATTTCTGGTCATCGTGACATTCGTCATTGGTGGATGCGGGGCAGAATGGGAGGTATCTGAGGATAAAAAATGAATATCATGTAACTTGTCAACACAATACAGTTTAACTCTCACACGTTCCATAATAGAGATTTCGATCACCGGTGATCGATGGACACGCCCCCCTTCTTTCCTGTCGTTTCGCTTTAAGTGCGCTTTATAATATGCCCCCAAATGGCGATTTTATAATAGTTTACTTAATTTTATACAATAAAAACTACAAAATATCTAAGAATATTTGATTTTTTACTCCTAAATCACAAGAAATACGAAAGTATTTGTGTCAGTAACTCGCTTCGTCACTCGACTTCCGCCATCTTGTTTTGACAGTCGACTTGTCGTCTCTACTCACGAATTTACTCAAAACAAACTAATTATATACATTTTACAATGACTTATTGTACCGAAAAAGAGGTCTACGATATCTTATATATGGATGAAGACAGTGACGATGAAAATTACGCTGCTGTTCCCGAGAATATGATGCCTGATGGGGACCTGCCCTACTCACCAAATCTGGACTCGAATGACGAACCTGACGAGTAAGTATTTTTCTCAACTTTTCACAATTACATCCTCTGACATCATGTTCAAGTCAAAAAACGCACATCCTCTTGAACCCTGATCTTTCTTTTATCAGTTTCTATTAAGTTGTTATTTATTTTTTCACTTTTCACCTCATTTACCAAGCATAGAAATTGGGCAAGTGGTTAGCTGAAAATGTAAACAAACATGGCTGACAATAGAAGTAGAGAGCCATGTATTTCAACAAGGAGTGAGACAACTTTATTTTTATTTCTGACTTTTAGAAATGAAGATTGTGATGTTTTGTGAGAGCAGCTTTTAACAGAATTTTGTTCTTTTTTATTTCTTTTTAACGCAGTGAGACCCAAATCCAAGTACAAGATGAGGATTAAGAAGATGTCACTCGTATCCCTGGTGTTGCAAGTATGAGTACAAGTAAAAGAAGTCATTATGAAAGGTGAGCAGGAATCATATTATTATACTCTATTCAGATGCACTTTGGAAGTATGACATTCTAGAAATTATCATTAGTTTATAAATTGCTTCAAATGGTTGGTATGAAGCAATGTTTTAGTATGTGGCTCACAAATAGTGAAGGTAAGAATTTCATGGGTTCACAGGGAACATGAGAATGACAAACAGTTGATATACTGAATTTTGTTACTTTTGTGTATGGACTGAGTCAAACTGTCAATATATTGTTTATTTGGTTTACCTTTGACTTATTAAAATTGTTTTTGCAATTCTAATTCTTTTTTTTTTTTTTCTTTTTTTTTTTTTTTAAATTCATCTCATTTCAGTTCTCAAATTCCATCTCATGAGATTCCTGGCCCTTCCAAACCCAAGAAAGTGCGCCTTGATCCTGGTCCCACAACCTTGTCCCACTTTTTTGGCCTGAACTTGTCCCTGGTCTATTGTATGCCGGATGTGTTGAAGTTTGAGTTTGTAATTTATTTATTTTTGTGGAAGATTGCCATATGGTTTTCAAAATTTACAGCGACTTTTCTCAAAAAATGCAAATATTATTCTTCTGATTTATATAATCAAATGCCTTTACAAGTGCAGTTTTGTGAAATAAATATATCACTTGTGAGTGAATTACTATTCTGGAATGTAAAATGAACCATATAATTCATTTAATCAGTCAATATCACTCATTTGAAGTAAAGCAGACCAATTTGAAATTGAAACTGTCATTTTTTGTGATATTTTTTGTTCACATGTAAATATTGAACTAATATGTAATATTTGTAATCAGCTGTATGATTTCAAGTGTTAGGGTCATTATTTTCCTCAACCATAAAAGAAATATGACATTATGGACAAACACAAAGGCTGTTATTTTATGTCAAATAATGCTGGATTATGCCCCTTTTTTTCCAGAAAAATTGCTCGTCTCTAAGACCCTCTCAAATACTCATTTTCAGGAAATTTGCAATGAATTTTGTAAATAATCTGCAAAATATGTTGTTTGTTTGGAAAATAAATGATATTTGATTATATTTCATAACCTGAATTTTTTTCGCTCTTAGTGATTGAGAAATGTGTTGTTTTTGTGATAATTTTTTGAGACCCTACCCCAGCACATAAATCTGATTTATGTCTCGGAGAGGGTTTCAATTGTGGTATAGACATGTCACTGTGATAGTATGATCATTGGCAAGTACAATGATATATAACTTTACATGGTTGTGGGCCAGTAGAATGGGTTAATGGACATTTTAAATAGCACTACCCAGACATTTTTCACTCTAGCTTTAAAATAATGGAACGTTTGAGAGTTAAAGAAGATTGATCATATTATGGCTATGTGGTCTAGTGGTATGACACTCGCCTTCAAATCGGAAGGTTATGGGTTCGAGCCGTGCATAGCTGAATCCTTGGAAAAGACTCTTCACTCGTATTCTCTCATCGGACTCAGGTGTAAAATGAGTACCTGGCCGTTGACACCGTTGTCTCTGTCAGAAAAATTGGAATATCGCTTTATATGCGTCATATTAAGTGTTCCTATTGGATAGGCATTGACTGTAAACCGTTTTGAGCATGTTTTGTTGATATTGCTCTATAGAAAAGCTCAATATTAAAAAAGAAATTGTTCATTCTTTTGAAAAGCATATCAGTCTTAACCCTTCCATTACCAACCATAGGAAAATTGTCGCCTTCGTGAATATACAACCACCGTTTCTCATATAGATAGAATGAAGTTGACGTCACTCGGGACTTAATTATAGTTTTTTTTTGCCATCCACGTTTATGAGTAATTCTCATTTAAATGTTTTATCCAGACTATGACAGGTCGTGGTTACACATAGTTTTGTGTGTTGGTCCGTTGTATTTGTGGGTGGCGATGTTGTGAGCTTCTTAGCCAAGCGCGCACTACCTATATAGATTTCTTATGTGCATCAAAACATTTGAAGAAATATTTCCGTTAAAATTATAAAAGGACTTAAGGGCTAACCCACACCTGAGACTGACCCCGACGACCAGACACTGCCGTCCTCTGCCGTCTTCCGGATAAAGATGTCGGGCACGGACAAAATACTAAGACTAAATAGAAGAGCCGCTAGACCTACCCATACCAAGCACCCGACGTCCTCTGCCGTTTTTTTTTTTGAGCTTGGTATTGGTCGGTCTAACGGCTCTTCAATTTATTCTTCGTGCCCGACGTCTTTATCCAGATGACGCAGAGGACGGCAGTGCCGGGTCGTCACAGTCGGTCTCCGGGAGTATGGGTTAGCCCTTAGCCCGAATGCTGCGTTGTACAGCATGTTTTATTGAACAACATTATGTAACGCATGTGTGCGTTCCAATTGTGATTAAAAAGCAAAACAAAACTAAACAAACAAAAAAAAAAAATAACACCCAAACAAAATTGAGCTTTTATATTGTGCGATATCATTCAAACATGCTAAAAGCGCTTTACAAGGGGTCATTAGCCAACAGCAACACGTAACATGTAGGACAAGAAATGACACCTGTAAGGCTATATTACAATTTTATTCGAAAAGAGACAACGATGTTAATGAAATGCCAGGTACTCATTTTACACCTCAGTACGATGTGAGAATGTGAGTAAATAGCCTGTTCCAAGGACTCAACTATGCGCCGCTCGGAGCGGGGTTCGAAACTAGGATCTTCCGATCTGAAGGCGAGTGTCATACCACAAGACAACATAGCCGAATCAAGTCGCTATTGCACCAGTGCTTACTTCCCAGTCCAAAAAAAAACAAAAACAAAAACAAAAACAAAAAAATAAAAACAACAAAAAATCATTTAATTAATTATTTCAATAAATATAGATAGAACGAAGATGACGTTACTCAGGTATCTGTTATGGTTTTTTTTTTGCCATCCACGTTTATGAGCAGTTCTAACTAAACTGTATTAACCAGACTATAAACGTTCAACGTTACACATAGTTTTGTTTGGTGGTTCGTAATACTTCCGGATGGCAAGTTGTGAGCTTCTTAGTCAAGCGCATTATATATATATATATATATATATATATATATATATATATATATATATATATATATATATATATATAAATAGACAAATATGAGCATTTATAGAGCGCATTTCAATGTATTTACCATGACTAATGTACTTCACAATGTTCATTTATTCCCCCAACAAGCGTCACGGAATCATATTTCCATTTAATACAGACCCATTCGCCAGTTAGGCGGAGAAAAGAGTAATGTAAAAAAAAAAAAAAACAGGGTTCCTATCCAATCCAGAGGCTGAATACAAATTTTGTGCAAATGATAGTCTGGTTTAATGGTATGACACTCGCTTTCGGATCGGAAGGTCCTGGGTTTGAGCCTCGCTCGGCGCATAGTTGAGTCCTTGGAAAAGGCTCTTTACTCATATTCTCTCGCCGTACTCAGGTGTTAAATGAGTACCTGGCCGTTAACAGCGTTGTCTCTGTCCGAAAAAAATGTAATATCGCCTAACAGGCGTCATGTCTCGTCCTACATGTTAAGTGTTGCTGTTAGCCAGGGACCCCTTGTAAAGAGCTTTGAGCATGTTTAATAGATAATGCACTGTATAAAACCTCAATTTTCTTTTTTAAATACAGAATGACGGCATCTTCTTTTCTAGTCTAAATATATGCTGGTTGTCGATAAACATCAGCCATCATCGCTTTTGTGCGTGCTGTTATCCTAATAATCTGCCTGTAATTCCTGTTACTAAATTAATTATACCGCCTTATGATTCCTTATAAAACCAATTCATTATCAGTCCCCAGAAGGACTAGTTACATAAACACTTCCAAGGATTTAGGAACCACAAAATTAGAAGGTGTGACATCACGACTTTTCTTCCCTATTGTGACGTGAATATAGATAGAATGAAGTTAACGTCACTCACGTCATTGTTTTTGTTTTTTGCCATCCACGTTTATGAGTAATTGTCACTTAACTGTATTAACCAGACTATAAACGTTCATGGTTAAACAAAGTTTTGTGTGTTGGTCCGTTATACTTCCGATGTTGTGAGCTTCCCAGCCAAGCGCATACTATCTGCTTAGACTCAAATACTTTAATAATAATAATAATAATAATAATAATAATAATAATAATAATAATAATAATAATAATAATAATAATAATAATAATAATAATAATAATAATAATAATAATAATAATAGATGATCTTTATTGTCCATAAATATGGCAATTTGTCATTATATTACACTTGTTATAACGTTATATGATAACTATAACATTGAACAGATATTTCACTCCTACATATTCTCTCTCTCTCTCTCTCTCTCTCTCTCTCTCTCTCTCTCTCTCTCTCTCTCTCTCTCTCTCTCTCTCTCTCTCTCATTGTTGCTTTCTCTCTCTACAAAAATAGTGTCTGACATTCAGAAAGACTTGGCGATGCATATCAATCCGAGATTCAATAGAAATAAAAAGGGTGTGGGCATAAATTTTTTATTAATATCTAGATAAGTGGTTTTTATATGAATAGCTAACCCTATTCGAGGGAATTCCGTACCGCTGGTGAAAAGTAAACAATTTACGATTTCTATTGTGATCAAAAGACTCGTCTTGGCATTTTGTCAAATAGGTTACAGACATATCTATAGATAGAACGAAGTTAACGTCACTCATTCTTTGTTATAGTTTTTTTTGTCATCCATATTTATGAGTATTTATCACTAAAATGTATTAAATGTATAAACGTTTAAGGTTACACATTGTTTTGTGTGTTGGTCCGGTACACCTCCGGATGGCAATGTTGTGAGCTTCTTGGCCAAGTGCATACCCATGTGTCAAGCTGAATCAAATGACCAATCGTGCTGTTAGATATTTAAAAAGCTGTGAACACTTTTCACTAAGTGGGTCACTTTGAGCACATTTTACAATGTGACCAATGACCTCGAGCACATGGAAAGTTAATATAGATTATGCCCATTATCTTACTTGGAGGGGCGGAATAAACGTATTCTTTCATTTCGTTGTATTTAATAAACTCGTTATATTTTTATCGTGCAATAATAACGCATACTGCATACTCGTAAGCTCTTTATTGTTTTATTGGGCATGATAAAAATAACTCGCTTAACACATACAAAGAGATGAACGAACCGTATATTATTCTACGCTCCCCATAAATAGTAACACGAAAGGCTGTAAACTGAGCGCATTTAATGGGCATGATCTATATTAACTTTCCATGTGCTCGAGGTCATTGGTCACATTGCAAAATGTGCTTAAAGTGACCTACATAGTAAAAAGTGTTCACAGATTTTGAATTATCTAACGTTACGATTGGTCATTGAGTTCAGCTTGACACATGGGTATGTTTACAACTTTCATAAACAAAGCAGCGTGTTAACATTTATTCAGAAACGACCAATCACGAAAAATCACGTGATTGATGACTCGGTTGGACGAAAACATGAATATAGATCGCTCCCAATTTGTCTCCTGCTCGTGAATAACCATTGTGTCATCAACGCTATAGATAGTTCGAAGATGACGTCAATAAGGTCTTTGTTATTGTTTTTTGCCATCCGCGTTTATGAGTAATGCTCACTGAACTGTATTAACCTAATTCGAGTCCAACAATCCATACAGAATACCGTCTTGAAGAATTGTGGCACAATTACTTTTTAGCTCCTTAGGAAGATATTCTTGCTTCTGAATAAGACAAAGAAAATCGCTGCTACAAGTCATAAATTCAATTGACACTAACCTAATAACCAAACAAAAACCAAAAATAAAACCAACAAAAAAAAACAAAAACAAAACAATAACAACAACAACAACAACAACAACAACAACAACAACAACAACAACAACAACAACAAGGACAACAACAATAACACCGTCAAAAAGAAGAAGAAGAAAAAGAAGAAGAAGAAGAAGAAGAAGAAGAAGAAGAAGAAGTGCTTTCCAAATCCATAAGCCCAATTCCATCACATAATAACAAAAATGTAAAATACCGCTTCCACAGATCATACATTCAAATTGTGTGTCGCTTTAATATTTCAGTAGAATTGTTTTAATCGTCGGTTATGAGAGTGTTAAAAAGGATTTTTCAAATATTCAGTCAACACTACGCAGATCAGAGCAGCACTTAACAAGCTGCAATTAATAGAATTAGTTATTTAATTTTACCTGAAGCATTTGACTCTTTTCAACAGTGGGCGTAAGAATGGTAAATCGTACCCAGACTCGTCCGATACCGATACAGTAGTCGATTCCTGTATCCCCCATCGAATCAAACCTCTCTCTTCCAGGGTTCCTGGTCGGATATACATTCAAGGTTTAAAGTTTAATTTTTTTAAATTGAGCATTTATATAGATCAATATCCACTAAATGTGCTCAAAGTACTTTACAAAGGGTCCCTGTCTAACAGCAACATGTAACAGTAACATGTATAACGAGACATGACGCCTGTTAGGCGATATTACAATTTTTCCCCGACAAAGACAACGCTGTTAATGGCCAGTTACTCGTTTTACACCTGAGTACGGTGAGAGAATGTGAGTAAAGCGCATTTTCCAAGGACTCAAATACGGTGTGTCTTTTTTACGAAACCCGCCGAAACCCGACGAAACCCGACGAATGCCGACAAAGTTATGGGAAATAGGTAGCAATGGGGAGTGAACCTGGAACTCAGGAAATTGTACACCATTGGGGACTGGGTTTCGGAGGTCTCGTAAAAAAAAATTCGTGCTACGCCGAAACTCGACGAACAACGACGAAACCTGACAATATCCGACAAAGTTATGGGAACTAGGCAACAATGGGGGGTGAACCTGGGAATCAGGGCGGTGTACACCAGTGGGGAATGAACCTGGGACTATGTAAACAGGATATAATAATAATAATAATAATAATAATAATAATAATAATAATAATAATAATAATAATAATAATAATAATAATAATAATACACATTTATATAGCGCTCATTCTCGTGTAAAACACAAGCTCTGGGCACTTTACAATATAAATATCAATTTTAAGTGAAAAAAAAATAATAACAATAATAATAATTCATAGCCAAATCAAGGATTCATATGGAGTCAAGAAAAACAAATACAGTAAAAATGTGTCTTGAGATTCTTTTTAAAAGTAGGTAAAGACTTGCACTCCCTCAGACCACGTGGCAGTTCTTTCCAAATCTTGGGGCCGAAACAAGCAAACGATCTATCACCAAATTTTGTTCTTGATCTTTTTTCCGAAATTTTCGTTTGGTCATTACGTGATCTTAAAGTGTAATTTTCAAATTTACACATGACTACGTGATCTGTGAGATATGCCGGTCCTATACCAGCCAAACACTTATAAACAAGACACGCTGCTTTTTAATATAGCGCTTTTCAATGGGCAACCAATGGAGAGATGCCAACAAAGGGGTTGCACGATCAAATTTTTTTTTGCCAAAAACTAATCTTGCTGCACTGTTTTGCAGCAGTTGTAATTGTTTAACAGAAGCCTGAGGCAAGTTGACAAGCAGCGAGTTACAATAATCTAGTTTCGAAAAAATGAGGGAAACAACCAATGTTTTACATGTTCCAATTGCAATATACTGACGGATCGAACTGATTTTCTTCAATTGAAAGTATAAAGATTTACAAAGAGCAGAAATGTGAGCTGACATTCTCATTTCTGAATCAAAATAGACACCCAAATTTTTCACAGTCTTTGAAACTTTGATCTTTTCACCCCCAATCAACACCTCAAGACCATCATTCACCTTCAACTGCCCTCTTTTTCCCACAATCATCACTTCTGTTTTTGACTCATTCATTTTCAACTTGTTTGCATCCATCCACTCTTTCACATCCGTCACACATTCTTCCACACGTTTCACAATATTTTCGAGATTTTTAGTTTTATCAGTAGCATAAAGTTGCGTATCATCTGCATAGAGATGATAGCGCAGCCCATGACCAGTGATGACATTAGATAATGGAGAAGTATACAAAACAAAAAGAATTGGACCCAAAACAGAGCCTTGAGGAACACCAAAAGACAATGTATGTTGACGAGAAAGTTTATCTAAAATCATAACCTGTTGCTTTCTGCCATCTAAATAAGATTCAAACCACTGCAAGACAGTCCCAGACAAGCCAAAAGTTATATTAAGTCGTTTAATGAGAATACCGTGATCAATAGTATCAAACGCCGCCGAAAGGTCTAACAATGTCAGAAGAGAAACAGAACCTTTATCTAAAACATCAAGCTAATCACTCGCAACACAGCACAGAGCAGTTTCTGTGCTGTGGTAAGAACAATAAGCTGACTGAAATTTTTCCCATAGATTGTTTTCATGGAGATGTTGTGAACAGCGGCGTGGCATGCTTACAGTATAAAGTGGTGCCAGACGAAAATGACTTACACATGCTACATGTGTAAATATAAAAGAAAGAAAAAAAAACTTACATATTTGTAAAGTAAATTTGCATGGTGATGTTTCTATTCCTGCAAATCTTTTTAATAGTTTGTTTATATAAATCACGAACGAATATATTGATTGGAGTTTGGACACTGAGGGAAATGGCTAAAGGGACACATGCAGACATTGAATGTCAATCGAACAAAGGGTAATTTCAAAACTTACAAAGCGTAAGAATGTAAACAGCCCTTGGCCTATTAAAAGAGTGCTGTAGTTACGTCATGAAACAGCCCCATTCCACTTCGGAAATCAAACATGACACCATACAAGATCTCTCTCTCTCTCTCTCTCTCTCTCTCTCTCTCTATCTATCTATCTATCTATCTATCTATCTATCTATCTATCTACCTATCTGTGTGTGTGTTTGTGTGTGTGTGTATGTGAGATGAACGCGCACGCACACACATACACACACACACACACACACACACACACACAAAGTCAAACACGCATATTCACGCGAAGATCATGCATTTAGCATATAGCATCACTATCAAGAAATGTTTGACTTAACTCGTTCACATTCCTTCATATCAATTTTTGCAGCAATAATAATAATAATAATGATGATGATGATGATGATGACGATGATGATGATGATGATGATGATGATGATGATGATGATGATGATGATGATGATGATCATGATAATAATAATAATAATAATAATAATAATAATAATAATAATAATAATAATAATAATAATAATAATAATAATAATAATAATAATAAGATGATGATGATAATAATAATAATAATAATAATAATAATAATAATAATAATAATAATAATAATAATAATAATAATAATAATAATAATAATAATAATAATAATAATAATAATAATAATAAATGAATATATACAATAATCACGACACAGAGAGAGAAACAAATGAACTTGTTAATAATCGTGATTTCGATAATAATAAAGATGGTCGAAGTTACCATACTATGACTAGGACGTAAATGACCAACATTAGCTATTTTTCCCCAGTCCAACAAAGTTGGAGCAAAAATTTCTCGGCACCTGAGGCGGGTTTTTTCTCGTATGTGAAGATGGTAAAAATTCGAGCCAGGTATTCAATGTGGCAACATTATAGTACATTATAGTAATAGCCTTAAATGGAGCCAGCAGAGATCCGCTCCTTGGAATCGTTTGAGTGGGGAAATCCAGTCACTCGCTCAGCCATAGTACACAGTCGCTGACGACAGTCATCAACGGACTGTGTGAATCGGGAGAAAAGAGTGGGTAGAAGGCGTTGTGACAGAAAGGGAGTCTGTTTCGCACTGTTGAAAAAAGGCGATATATACCATTTCTCAGTTTTATATATTTTAAAAAATGCTGTTATCCATTTGTAAAACATGGATGTGGTGCCAGGCACCATTTGAACCAATAGAGCCACGCCCCTGGTTGTGAAAGACGTCTGAGTACAACTTTTTCAAGGATTTTAGAAAGAAATGGCAGATTTGAGACGGGACGGTAGTTACTAAGGTCATTTACATCGAGATTTTGCTTTTTTATGAGAGGCTTTACAATTGCAGTGAGAAATAAACCTGGGACTAAAGGGAGATGGATACCATTGAAAGTTGAAGCCGGATATGAGAGTTTGGTACCAGAGGAGAATGAACCTGACACTATAGGAGGTGGGCACCAGTGGGGAGTGAACCTGGGACTATGTAAAAAGGATATCAGTGGGAAATAAACCTGGGACTAAATGGATACCATTGAAAGTTGAAGCCGGATATGAGAGTTTGGTACCAGATTAGAATGAACCTGACAGATTAGGAGGTGGGCGCCAGTGGGGAGTGAACCTGGGCTATGTAAAATGGATATCAGTGGGAAATAAATATGGGACTAAAGGGAGATGGATGTCATTGGGAGTTGAAGCCGGATATGGGAGTTGGTTACCAGAGGAGAATGAACCTGACACTATAGGAGGTGGCGCCATGGGGAGTGAACCTGGGACTATCTAAAAAGGATATCAGTGGGAGATAAACCTGGGACTAAAGAGAGATGGATACCATTGGGAGTTGAAGCCGGACTATGGGAGTTGGGTACCAGAGGAGAATGAACCTGACACTATAGGAGGTAGGCACCAATGGGGATTGGCTGTTTATAATTGTGGTTTTGCTTGCATCTGGTTCTACGTGTGGGACAGAAGAGCCAGATCATCCAACTGTTTCCAGGGAGTCCATTGTAACCCATTTCTTTGCCATTTGGAGGTTTCCTTCATTAGCCAATCAATGGCAAGGATGAACAGGAATGGTGAGAGCAAGCATTCCTGCTTGACACCAGTCTTAATTTCAAAGTTGTCAGAAAGCTAATCTTCATGTACAACCCTGCAACTTGATCCTTCATCCATTTGCTTAATGAGGTTTACTATCTTTACAGGGAATCCATAATGTGCCAGAATTTTCCACAAATTTGCTCTGTCAATACTTTGAAAGCCTTCTCGTAATCCATAAAGTTGACAATAAGAGGAAAGTTCCATAGACTGTTCCACTATGACTCGCAGAGAGGCAATCTGGTCGGTGGTTGAACGGTTTTCCCCGAAAACCTGCCTGTTCGTCCCGCAGTTTAGCATCTGCAGCATTCTTAATTCTCTCTAGAATAATACGATTGAAAATCTTTCCTGGGATAGAGAGAAGAGTGATTCCTCGATAATTATTACAATTACTGAGGTCCCCTTTCTTGATAAAATGTCCTTCCTTCCAATCCTTTGGGAAAATCCGTCATTCCAGATTCTCTCAAATAGTCCCCGGTTCATTCCCCATTGGTGCCCACCTCCTCATGTGTCAGGTTCATTCTCTTCTGGTACACAACTCCCATAGTCTGGCTTCAACTCCCAATGGTATCCATCTTCCACAGTCCCAGGTTAACTCCCCACTGGTGTGCACTTCCCTTAGTCTCAGGTTCACTCCGCACTGGCACCCACCTCCTATAGTGCCAGGGTCATTCTCCTCTGGTACTCAACACCTATAGTTCGGCTTCGATTCCCACAGATATCCGTCTCCCGCAGTCCCAGGTTAGCTACCCATGATCTATATTAACTTTCCATGTGCTCGAGGTCATTGTTCACATTGCAAAATGTGCTTAAAGTGACCTACATAGTAAAAAGTGTTCACAGATTTTGAATTATCTAACGTTACGATTGGTCATTGAGTTCAGCTTGACACATGAGTCCCAGGTTCACTCCCTACTGGCGCCCACCTCCTATAGTGTCAGGCTCATTCTCCTCTGGTACCAAACTGTCATATCCGGCTTCAACTTTCAATGATATCCATCTCCCTTTAGTCCCAGGTTTATTTCCCACTGATATCCTTTTTACATATTCCCAGGTTAACTCCCCACTGGTGTGCAATTCCCTGAGTCCCAGGTTCACTCCCCACTGGCGCCCATCTCCTATAGTGTCAGGTTCATTCTCCTCTGGTACCCAACTCCTATAGTTCGGTTTGGATACTCACAGGTATCCATCTCCCACAGTCCCAGGTTAACTCCCAATCGGTGTGCACTTACCAAAGTTCCAGGTTCGCTCCCCACTGCTACCTACTTCCCATAACTTTGTCGGGATTCGTCGGGTTTCGGCGGGTTTCGTAAAAAAGACACAGCCACTCAACTATGCGCCGAGCGAGGCTCGAACTCAGGAACTTCGATCCGAAAGCGAGTGTCATACCACTAGACCACATAGCCGCACAATCAAGGTTCAAAGTTTATATTAGACAGTTTACCACTACAGAACTTACAGAAATTAAAGTAGTTATTTAGAAATATTCGTCTCATGGAGCCGGAGTTTATCACGATTTCTATAGCGTAAAACGGGCAATAGCAATTGCTACCTTTTTTATAGGACGATGGTTTATCGAAAAGTACTTTCCTCCAGATCAAACAGAACCAGCTACCCAATCATTGCTGGGGCACCGACGGGTCAGAAAAGAAATCTCGACTGCACCAGGGATCGATCCCGGTTCCTTTGCTTGTGAAGCGAGGGCTCTACCAATTGACAACCGTCACCGCCTCTAGTAAACAAAATCAGCATTATTACATTACAGTAAAAAACAAGAATTAAATAAATGACGTATTACTGTGGGTGTGGCAATAATAAAACGTTAAGTTAAAGTGACTACAGTAGACGATGAGGATGTAAAAACTATAGACAAGATCATATTGATGAAGAAAGTTCTGATATTGAGGTTGATGATGATGACGACGACGACGAGGATGATTATGATGATGATGATAATGATGATGATGATGATGATGATAATGATGATGATGATAACATAATAATAATAATAATAATAATAATAATAATAATAATAATAATAATAATAATAATAGTAATAATAATAATAATGATAATAGAATCTTCTAGAGTGCACGGTATCTTCAACAAGAGGCTCTTGGCGCTTTAAATTACATAATCACAAAACAATATTTAAAGTACATGACATCAGAAAAGAAATGTGTTCAAGGATTTCTTGAAAATAGACAATGATTTGGATTCTCGGATGCTCTGTGGAATGGTGTTCCATACAGAGGGACCAAAACAGCATTAATAATATGGCCATTACCATATTTAACATCACAACTATGATGTATAACCAACATTGACCGTTGCCATCGTTAACTTGACGACGGCTATTCATTCACTCAATTACTGTTCACAACAATAATAACAACAACAAAAAATTTATATCCCCTTGCGTTTAAAGCGAGCGCTCTACCAGATGAGCAATAGGGACCTATTTATTAAGCTATTCACTATTTTGGACATTGATTAGAAAATTGAAGATCGTACCAGAGATAGTATTGTCTAAGACGAAGGCCAGAGTACCGCCTGTCAACATGCTGGTACCGGCAAGAACCGTCAATAATTGGTTGATTGTTGTGTTACCTGGAGGAAATAGTAAAAAAATTGTAATCAATATTATCACAATGTCAATACTTAACTGTATCAAATAAGGAAAGATTACAAAATGTAAAAAAAAGGAGGTGATATACGTATCTTACCAACGTCCAAAGGATGACTGGCAATCCATCGAGGAACACACATACCAAAGAACATGGAGAACCCAAAGATGAAAAGATTCCTGGTAGAATTCAGGTCTATTAGCTGGAGATTGGAAACTCCCACAGCTGTCACCATGCCTGGAAATGATTAGATTAAAGAAAAACAAATAAAGCAAAAAAGCAACAATAAATAAAATAATTAAAAAAAATAAAATTCCCTTTATTCATCCCATAGGGGAAATTTGTCTCTAGGGTCTATTCCAAGGGAAGACTGGAATAACCAGGCGTCAGTCGCAGTGCAGTAGCGCCGCAAATGTAAGCAAGTGAGCATTTCTATAGTGCATTGTCCAGTAACCGTAGTTTACGTTCCTTATCCATAGAGGAAGAGGACGAACAATATTCAAATGATATGTAATTTATCGTCATAGACTGATGTTATGGTTTGATGAACAGACTATGCGTCGAGCGAGGCTCGAACCCAGGATCTTCCGTTCCGAAAGCGAGTGTCATACGACAAGACCACAAAGCCGTACCCGATAAAACCGCTTTGAGACGTTGGGTAACAAATATGATTTTAAAATTGAAGTGACAGAAAATATTTGTTTTCACTTTTATCAACGATTCCCATTGTCTTCAAATAAACACCTTAAATCTACACAAGATCCATGAGTATAGCTACCAATTCATTATTGAATATTTATCACTCTCCTTACCACCTACAGCAAAATCGTCATATTTCTTACGACACAATATGCATTTTTTCTTATTCAAAGTTATTTTGTTCATCAAATTTATCTTTGTTTAGTCAATTAGGTCATAAAGTTGGATTGTAGAGAGCTTGTTTGAGTTTTTTAATTATTCAATTTTTCTGCTGGGTAAGCCTGTCATTTTTTGGAAAGTACTGAAAATGATCGGGAAGGAAAGAGTTAAACCACCCCGATATACAACCAGTCTGATGCGACTGGTCGAATTTATGAAACTAGATTCACACTACCTAACATATAACATAAACCGTAATCAACTTTTGCATTTCCAACTAAAAATTATATTATAGTATCAATTTCTAACTGTGTATATATCTCCAAACTGGCAGAAAATTGAGTAGGAGGATAACATCCAAAACACAAATTCAGTGACCCAGTAGATGAAATTGATAACCCACATTTAAGTACACATGATAAAATCAAATATAAAGTTGTATTGAGTATCATAATTGAGGTCTATTAGGATTGCGTAGGATTAGTATTGTTATTGTTATTTCTTTATTATGCAATGTGCTTCGTGCATTTATGACTTTATCAAACATGAACATTTTTAATACCTTTAGCACGTAATCCATAACATATATTTTTGACTTCACCTTGCATATTGATATAATTTTTCCTATACAAAGACGTATAAAACTATTTAAAATTGTGTAAAAACTGTCTGTAAATGACACATAACAAGCTACATGAGAATTTGTATTTATAAACTATTGTAAAAGGCATGTAAAGGATTTGTCCTATATCCAGTCTTACATAAGATATTAAAAGACAAGATCATTTGTGTTTCGATAAAATGGACCACTCTTTTCTATCTTTCTATCTACACTTAATAAAATTTTGAATGGGAGCCCGACATAGAAAACACCAAATCTGTGACCCCATGGATGAAACTGATAACCCACAATTTAATACAACTAAGAAAACCAAACGTAAAATTGTACTGGAAGCAGTAAATGAATGACATGTGAGCTTCAATAAAATGGACCAATTTATTTCTTTAGATATCCAAACTTCTTAAAATTAATTAAGAAACAATGACCCATAAATAATATTCGATTCTTACAATTTGCTTTTTTAACATTCCGTTTGTGATCCCAATCTCTGCACGATTGGAATATCAACGGAGAAGGAGAGAAAGACAATGGCAAATGTGCCAGGATAACATCAAGGATTGACGCTGTATGAGTTGATAGAGAAGGCCAAGCCCGAAATGTGTGGCATCGTATGAATTGATACAGAAGGCCAAGACCTAGATGTGTGGCATTGTATGAATTATTAGAGAAGGCCAAGGCCGAAATGTGTGGCATCGTATAAATTGATACAGAAGGCCATACCTAGATGTGTGGCATCGTATGAATTAATAGAGAAGGCTAAGACCTAGATGTGTGGCATCGTATGAGTTAATAGAGAAGGCCAAGACCTAGATGTGTGGCATCGTATGAGTTAATAGAGAAGGGCAATTACCTAGATCCCTGATTTCTCTCTGACCACCACCCGATGTCATGGGAATGAGCGACTGAGTCAGTGAATAAATGAGATTCATACATGGGGTCACAGAAAATAAAGAACAAAGTTGGTGTCACTCAGTACTTTAAAAAAATATTTTTAAACAGCCTGTTAGTGGTTAATTCTCACTAAATTATATTAATCAAATTGTCAGCGTTAAAGGTTACACGCCGCCTTGTGTGTTGGTGCGGCTATGTGGTCTTGCGGTATGACACTCGCTTTCGGATCGGAAGGTCCTAGGTTCGAACCTAGCTCGACGCATAGTTGAGTCCTTGGAAAAGACTCTTTACTCAATTTCCCTCACCGTACTCAGGTGTAAAATGAGTACCTGGCCGTCAACAGAGTTGGCAATATCGGAAAAATTGTATTATCGCCTAACATGTCTCGTTCGACATGTTACGTGTTGCTGTTGGTCAGGGACCCTTTGTAAAGCGCTCTGAACATATCTAGTGGACAGTGCGCTATATAAAAGCTTTAGGGTTTTTTTTTTTGGTAATGTTAATTTTCCTGGCGGATGTTGTGAATATTTTACCTAAACGCATAGCATCAATACAAAATGTACCCCCCCCCCCCCCCCACTTTCTCACAACCTCCCCCCCCCCCCTTCCCAAACCAAACAAAACCAATTGTCGTAATTGATACTCACCAAAGGTGACAAAATAAAGACCGCCGATAATCGGGGTCGGCACCATGACAAAAAAGCCTCCAATTTTTCCCAGACACCCAAGGACAATCATGATAACACCGACACACTGAATGACGACACGGCTACCCACCTGAAATGGAGCGATAGGGAATGATTATATATATATATATATATATATATATATATATATATATATATATATATATATATTATATATATATATATATATATATATAAATTCTATATAAATTATAAAAACAAAAACCATGAAATAATAGTGCTCAACTTTTTGATAACAGGAGCTATTTATAATACATTTCAAGTATAATTATGATTATTTAACTTCTACAATATTGTATCAAGCGTTAGCTCTCATCAGGAAGACTTCCTGATGAGAGCTAACGCTTGAAACAATGTTGTAGATATATATTTTTGTGTGATATTTACTACGATGTTTGAGTCAGTCTACATCGATGTTTCTGGCCTTTCAGCCATCGTCAGGACTGTGTGTTATTGAGTTTGGTGTATGTTGTTGTTGCTTGTTGAAGTGGTTCCGTAGGTTTGTAGTTGATTAGCAGATGTTTTCTGCTATTATTCCTATAGCACCAATGTATAAATCACTACCCTGCTTATTCCTATAGCGCCAATGTATAAATCACTACCCTGGTTATTCCTATAGCGCCAATGTATAAATCACTACTCTGGTTATTCCTATAGCGCCAATGTATAAATCACTACCTTGGTTATCCCTATAGCGCCAATGTTTTGGCTGTATGACGAGTTGCCTCCTCCTGATCCCCACACTGCCGCCAATAGACCAGTGATTCCTTCCACACCAATGCCTGGAACGGGACGGGGGACAATCGTGTTATCAATTTTATAGCATTAGACAATGTAGTTATCGGCCTTGGTAAAGTCAGTAATATAATATAAAAGAATGTAAATGTTGAATCATTTTAACAACGCCACTACCACATTTTCTCATTTGTCTGTAGTGTTTCATTCATCTTGTTTTGTTGAGAAAGGGGAAACTCGAAACGTCCGTTTTATCTGTTTTTGCATATTGAATTGAAGCTTACATTCAACTTCATTTTCTTTATTTATTATGTAATATAAAAGAGAGAATTGGAATCCGTTTGATTCTGAATCCAATTTTTTGTTGTTGTTTGTTAATGTGAAACCAGAAAATCATTAGAGCTGGTACTTGGGGGTCAGCATACGTAATCGATCGATGTTCGAGATACATTTTCTGGTGAATATGAAAATAAAATGTGTTTTGTAAATTGTTTTTCAAGATAATGATAGCAACTATATACATCTTAAAATATAAAATAGATCAGATTATATACATTTTGAAAATCTCTTTATTCACCTCTAAAGGTCAATTCTAATTGAAGAGTGAATCAACCAAGGTATCGGCCGGAGGCAGCTTCGCAAAGCGAGCTGAGACAGCAGCTTCAAATGGTTCTCACACTACTATGTTATGACGACCTAACCTGGACGCAAACTCATCGCCGCAATCGTGTACGGTCGCATATCCTCCCGGAAGCTTCATCACAACGCAACGTTCAACTAGATGCTCTACGGTTTTTCAGCTGTTGAACACAACGGGTACATGTTGGACAGGTAGCAAGTCACCACTGATGAAGTGAGTGTGCCCTGAGGCAGGCCCTCGACCGAAGTCGGTTCGCTGCCACCCGGTGTCTCCTTTTGCTGGTGGAAAAACCTGGCAACTTCCCCCCCCAGTTTCGATGAGTCGATAACCCCGCCCCATCGAGAGGTTGAATTCGTTCAAACCGACTTTCATCTCGTATATGCAGATCTGTTCGATGTCAGAAGCTACGTACATGGGTTTCCGGGACTTTTTTCGACTCGAAACAGGGGCGCCGCCCACTCCGCGCTTGAAGGGGAATCCCCATTCCCTCTCCTTTTGATCTTAATGGATTACCGCCTTGACGTTGGTGGGGGTGCTTGAGACATATCAGGGGCAATGGAGTAATTCCAGTTGACTGTCACTGGACCATCCCGGATGTCCAGCCGATACGCTGGCGCCTTGAACGGCCCGCCACGATGTGTGACGGAATGGAAATTAACTCTCTCCTTACCGGCCATTTTCAGAATTTTCCCCAAAACGTCACATCTACCCAACACAAAAATATATTTTTCTTACTCAAACAGAAGATAAACAACTACATTCTATGTATAAAATTGTTCAGCAAAATGAGCTCTACACTACAGTGTCAAGTTTTTATGCCTATAATAAACACATTTTCTTCAAACTCTGTGAAAAACAAGAATAATCAGATGAGAAAGTTGAGGTGGCATCGTAACGAATGTGACGATTTTCCTGTAGTGGTAAGGAGAGGGTTAAATGGCGTCGGCCATCCCAACCACCACCCCAACCCTCACCACAACCACTACCACAACAACCACCACTACTAACACCACCACCACCACCACCACCACCAACAACAACAATAACAACAACCTCTACAGATGGCACTAGCAGGTGGTGCAGTGACGTCACACAGTCTAGCACAGGCATAGTAATCTCCGACAGACTCTATCATGGAGGCCACGCATCCTGCCATCGTTCCCAGGACTCCACTCAAGGATACCCTGGGGGCTCCCCATTGACCTGGGGAAAAATAAACAGGGGTTATATTATGTCACATGTCGCCTTTATTTGGCCCGAAAAAGCAGAGGGGAAAAATACAAGAAATAAAACCATCCCAAAAATTAGCCTCCTAGACTGGGGATAGATCTTCAGACCTCTTGATAACTGCAGGACGTCTGATGGTCAATCCCAAAAAAGGCAGGCTGATTTTTTGAGAAGATTAAAAAAAAACAGCAGCTCGTGTAGTTTTCACTCTGCTTTGTGGTCTTGTGGTATGCTGCCGTCTCAAGGAAAAAAACCGTATGTTAACTTGTAATAAGAGGCCGCAAACGGTCTTTTTCATTCAGACGGCAGTATGCCACTCGCTATATCCTGGTTTGAAGCCCTGCTCCTATAGGCGAATGATTGAGTCCTTGGAAAATGCTCTTTATTCATATTCTCTCACTTTAATCAGGTGTGAAATGAGTACCGGGCCGTTCAAAGCCTTGTCTGTCTGTTAAGTATTGCTATTGTCCAGAGAAATTAAGGACCAGGCACCGGTGTAAGATAAAGAACTGAACAAGTGGATTGAAAGGTGCCAGACAAAGCAAGAAATAAAAATACAATAAGAAAAAAGAAAACCAATAAATCAGTCGTCCTCGACTGGGGATCGAACCTTAGATTATCTGATTATCGGTCAGACGCACAACAATACGCATTCCCAGTGTAATGGTAGTACGTCTGACCGGTAATCAGAAGGTCTGAGATTTGATCCCCATCGAGGTCGACTAATTTTTTTTAGATGGTTTATTTCTTGTATTTTTCTCTCTTGCTTTATCTGGCACCTTTAATAAATACTTGTTCAGTTTTTTATATGTCCAGAGACCCATTGCAAAGCGCTTTGAAAACGCTTAGAGGAAATCGCATTTCATAAAAGCTCATTTTTTTCTGTCTTGTTCCATACACGTTTTTTTTTTCAGATCTAAAATTTACACATTTGACAGTACCTGGATAAGGAAACCTAAACCATTCAGCATTGCTGAGAGCGTCCGTTTTAGTGTCCGTGCGGGCCATGTAGCCCCACTCCCCTGGTCGGTCAGGTAGGACATTGGTCAGTGTAAGAGCCAGGCACAACAACCAGGAGATGATGATGGAGAACAAAACCTGGGACGGGATAAGTCATAAATAAAGTGTGACCAATCGCCTTGAAAAACCAACCCACAACTGCAAACACGCAGACATAGCACCCTGTCCCACCCAGTCTTTGACATAATGTAAAGGTTGCTGCTCGAAGCTTGAAGAAATAAATAAAAATGTGAAATTGAATGTAAGCTTCAATTTAATAAACAAAAACAGATAATGTGGCTGTTTCCCATTTATCAAAAAAAAAACCCCAAAAAAACAAAACAGAATGAATGAAAAACTACAGACATCATCTCATTCATCTGTCGTGTTTCATTCATCCTGTTTTGTTGATAACGTGGAAACCCGAAATGTCCACATTATCTATTTTCGTTTATTAAATTAAAGCTTACATTCAGTTTCACATTGTTATTTATTCTTTGACATATTATACAATCAACATATCAAAGTAACGCAGCTTTCTCCCACGAACCACAAAGGAGTGGAACAATCTGCCAGAAGTAATAGAGACAACACTAAGTCATGAACAATTTCTGACCACTTTGAGCGCATACAACCTGGCGCTGCGCTTTTCGCCAGCATGATGACGTTGGCTGTCGGATCGGAGAGAACGGCAATAGGTACAGGTGACCCTTGTACCAAACTTGGTGTTTTAAGTTAAAATGACCCTAAATGTGAAACATAGAGGAGTAAAGCACGTTCATTGGGTTATAAACACAAGACTTTATTCAAAATTGTTATGGGATTTTCTTGGAAAAATCTTAAATTTAACCGTGTGTTCATAACTTAATAAATGTGATTTAACTCTCTTGAGTTCATATGCATGGAAAATCGAACAAATTTGTTCGATTTTCAATATGGGTAAAGTCGAGAGAAACGATTATTACAATCTTGCTATTTGGAATTCCGGACGTGTTCCCAACCGCTGCACAAGCTTGAGAGTGCGTGTTGGAAACAGAGTTCGAATTCCAAAAAGCAAGAGTGTTAGAAATCTTTTATTCTACCCCTCAATCCATTTCTATTTTGTCATCTCTGAGTAAAAGACATAAAAAATATTTCAATGTTACTTCTTTTCAACGTTTGGTAATCTGACGTCACGAATTATTAGTATAAACTTGATATCATTACGCGTCATTGTTTAGGCAGATGGGTGGGATAATTGTTATTACAACCCTTCTCAACCAAAACCATTCATTAAAAAAAACAAGCAATTCGTGAAAATTAACAAAGCGGATGTCAAAGTATTTGTATTGAATTGGCGATATCATCTATTTGTGGAACCAGATCTAGAGACTTCAGTTGTCTTTATCTACATACTTTACAGGTCTGATAACCCATATTGGTACGTCATCATTGTTTTTATGGAAGTACTCTCGAACCAAAATGTACTGATATGTTATCATTGTTGTATCGAAACATTCTCGAACCAACATGTACTCTTTTGCGGGTCTGATAACCTAAAGTGTTAAGGGATCGTTGTTATTCTCAAATCAATATAAAACATTGCTCATTACAGCAATGTTAAAAAAAAAAAACAATTGTTGCTTTCGTTCTCAGCAGGTATAGATAGTTCGAAGTTGACGTCACTCCGGCCTTTGTTATTGTTTTTTGCCATCCGCATTTATGAGTAATTATCATTAAACTGTATTAACCAGACTATAAACGATCATGGTTACACACAGTTTTGTGTGTTGGTCAGTTACACTTCCGGATGGCAATGTTGTGAACTTCTTAGCCAAGTGCATACTATCTATAGAGGATGTCTAGATATTCCCCCCCGCAAACTTAAAAAATAATAATAATTTGTCTCTCTTGTTTTGTGTGTGTGTTGGTGCATTGCGATCGGAGCCTGACACTAAAACACACTAAGACAGCAACCATCGTAAACTTATAAACTGACACTGACCAAAAAATAACGCCAAAAGATAAGTCTTTGGCTACAAAAGAAAAATCGTGAGTTGTATTCAATAGTTCAACCAATGAGATCACTTGTTTTCTTGAGCTCTACTAACGACAAATTACACACTGCAAAAACCTAAAAATGACGTCAAACTATAAATCCTAATGGGTTTTAGTGCCAGGCTATAAGTTAAAAATGGCTACGTTAAGACCGTAGCCATCGTTATGTTATAGCCTGACACTGAAATCGAAAAGGACTGGCATTTTGACGTCATCATTGCACCGCCCATTGAGTTGTCGTTAGTAGAGCTCATGGAAACAAGTTATTTCATTGGTTGAACTTTTGAATACAACTAACGATGTGTTTTCTTTTGTGGCAAAAGACTGGCATTTTGACGTCATTTTTTGGTCAGTGTCAGGCCATAACTTTACGAAGGCCACGCTAAGACCCACTAAGACCCATATTTTGACGCCGTTTTAAAGGCCTGTGCACCACCTAATGAGTTGTCTTAAGTAGTGATCAAGGAAACAAATGATCCCATTGGTTGAACTATTGAATACAACTAACGATTTGTTTTCTTTTGTGGCCAAAGACGCATTTTGACGTCATAAGGCTGTAAGTTAACGATGGCTCCGGTATCAGGCCACGACTTTACCAATTTCACGATTGGTGTGTTTCATTCTTTGTATTTATATGTCGTGTGTGTTTGTATGAACATACCCTAACCATGTGTAACAGAGAACAAACGGGTCGACACACTTACGGGAAAAAGCATGAAAAGTTTTAGTTTGGTTTTCCCACACAGCCTGACGTTGACGTTACGGAGATACTGTGAGAATAAGATGACCAAAAACAAAGTTCTGAAAGGAAAATTACATTACATGATAGCCACAGCGATACTAAGATGCTAGAAACTGTAGACTGTAAAAAGAAATGAATAAAAAATGAATATAACATTCAAAAAACAGGACAGTATACAAAACATGGATCGTTTCGGGCTCAATGCCCTTCTTCGTCTAACAACAAAATTAATGGGCATGATCTATATTACATTTCCATGTGCTCGAGGTCATTGGTCACATTGCAAAATGTGCTCAAAGTGACCTACATAGTGAAAAGTGTTCACAGAATTTGAACAATCTAACATTACGATTGGTCATTGTGTTCAGCTTGACACATGGGTATTTTTACAACTTTCATAAACAAAGCAGCGTGGTTACATTTGTTAAGAAAAATCCAATCGTTGGAGAGTAACACATCATGTGATTGATGACCTGGTAGGACGAAAACATGAATATAGATCGCTCCCATTGAACTGTTTCTTAATTGAGCTTTTATATAGAGCAATATCCACTAAACATGCACAAAGCTCTTAACAAAGGGTCCCTGACCAACAGCAACACTTAACATGTTGGACGAGATATGACGCCTGTTAGGCGATATTACATTTATTTTCGACAGAGACAGCGCTGTTAACGGCCAGGTACTCATTATACACCTGAGTACGGTGCGATGCAAAGATGCTAGAAGCTGTGGACTGTAAAAAAGAAATGAATCAAAATGAATACATCAGCTTCCAAAAGGACAAAATACAAAGCACGGATCATTTCCGGCTCAAAGCCCTTCTTCGTCTTACAACGAAAAGCTACACTATTCAATTAGTCATTAGATGGTATAAAGTGCGATGTCACACTTACCTAGCAACGCATAGCCATCGTGAACTTATCGCCTGACACTGACCAAAAAAAATGACTTCAAAAGGCAAGTGTTTGGCCACAAAAGAAAACAAATCATGAGTTGTATTCAATAGTTCAACCAATGGAATCACTTGTTTCCTTGAGCTCTACTAACGACAACTCACTAGACGCTGCACAAACCTAAAACATGATGTCAAACTATAAGTCCTAGTATGTTCTAGTGCCAGGCTATAAGTTAATGATGGTTACGAGCAACGGTCCTTCTGGTGCCAGAGTCATAGAAAGAATAAAGATGTGGTCTTTACTACAGCACAGATTTCTTATAAAAAGTCAAATTGATTACATTTTTATTTGCTCAAATGGTTCAATGCTTTTCACCTGATTGTCTATAGCACTCAGAGAAGGAGGCCTGTCGGTTTTACCCATTTCCAAATGAGAACCATTTTGGTTGCTGTGAGAGTTGTTAAGAGGAAGTGACACCACGACTTTGGAACGTAATAACAATATACTTAACCACGCCGCCATGTGGTTATCACAATGGCTTTTGGATCGGAAGGTCGTGGGTTCGAGCCTCGCTGGGCGCATAGTTGAGTCCTTGGAAAAGGCTCTTTACTTACATTCTTTCACTGTACTCAGGTGTAAAAATAGTACTGGCCGTTAACAGCATTGTCTCTGTCTGAAAAAATATTGTAATATAGCCTCACAGGCGTCATGTCCCATTAAACAAGTTAAATGTTGCTGTTGGCCAAGCGCTTTGAACGCGTTTAGTAAATAGTGCTCTATATAAAAGTATATTTAAGCTCATTTACAAAAAAACTAACATACGTTAAGCTATACTTATGTCACATCGTTCCAAAAAAAACAAAAAAAACAACAACAACAAAAACAAAAAAACAAAACAGGCACTTGTAAACCGAAATATCTCTTGTCAATTCAGGAAATGAATTTACCAAATTATTGACCCCACCCCCCCCCCCCACACACACACACACAGAAACACCCATACACACACTCAAATCAATTATTCAATAATAATAATAATAATAATAATAATAATAATAATAATAATAATAATAATAATAATAATAATAATAATAATAATAATAATAATAATAATAATAATAATCCAAAGGAATTTTTTTTGTACGAATAAAACATTATTATTATTATAAGACTGACTGACCGGGTAAACAGAATGATGGAGAGACTACGATATCTGCATATTAAACAAAATCCATTCGAGCTTATAAATTAGTAACGTGGGTTCATAGATTTGCGGCAAATTGATAATTAGTAGGTTCTTGTTATTGCACTCCATGTCGGACGAAGTATTTGAAAAAAAATTTGAGCTTTTTATATATAGCGCAATATCTACTAAACGTGCTCAAAGCGCTTTACAAAGGGTCCCTGACCAACAGCAACGCGAAACATGTAGAACGAGACATGACGACGCCCGTTGGTCGATATTACAATTGTTTCGACAGATATAACGCTGTTGATGGCCTGGTACTCATTTTACATCAGAGTACGGCGAGAGAAGGTGAGAAAGAGCCTTTTTCAAGGACTCAACTATGCGCCCAGCGAGGCTTGAAGCCATGGCCTTCTGATCGGAAAGCGAGTGTAATATCACTAGACCAAGACGAAATAAAGATTTAACATTTACAGTGCACCCTTGTATTTAGAGAAGGCCCTTTACTATCAAATATTTTGATTATAAAATTGAGAGTTATTGCAAATTACTATGCGCATTTTTATGCCAGACGATACTTCCCAATATTTAAAAAAAAATTATTCCCTTCCGCCACGACATCATAAGATATCGTCGCCTAGGCATTCCACGAAGGAATAAAGATAATTCATCAAACAAATTGTCTGATGTCAACAGGAATCACCCATGTTGTCACAGTGAGCAAATTGGAGGTTAATAATCTTGCTCAAGGAAAAAAAAAACGATAGTGCCTGAAGCAGGGCTCGAACCCGGGACCTTCCAGGTCACAGTGCAATGCCTTAACCACTCGACCACTTCACCACTCCTCCTCCCCCCCCCCCCCCCCCGTCCCTTCCCAATCTACGTACAAGAAACAAATCCACCACTGCGTCGATCCCGAGTCGGCGGCTGTCTCCAGCAACGACAATCCAATAAGTGTGATGGTTGGAGCAATGGTCAGGGGCCCGATATAACGGACCAGGACTGTCATCAACCCACTAAAGCCAACGAAGATTTGAAAAACTGACACTACCATTCTTCTTCTTCTAGGTTCCATGCCTGGTCCAGGCTTCGGATACTGCATGAATTATCTCTCTCCATTCCTCCCTGTCTCTTGCCTTTTCAAACAGCTCTTGGATTGTTAGGCTGGTGAAGCCCTTCAGTTGGTCTATGAGTGTTTTTCTTTGTCTCCCCCGGGCGCGTTTACCAGGTATTTTTCCACAACTTGCCAGGTATTCATTCTTATCTTTCCTTACTATGTGTCCGAAAAAGGATAGTTGTCGATCCACTATTAAGGGCATTAGTTTCCTTTGTTGGTATGTTTGTTTTAGCACTTCTTCGTTCGTTTTGTGTGCAGTATACGATATTCTCTGCATCCTTCTCAAGCACCACATTTCAAAAGCTTCAATGTTCTTTTGTGTTTCTGCATTTGTAGTCCAGCTTTCGCATCCGTATAACAAGATTGGCCACACGTAGCACTTCAAGACTCGGAATCTAATCCCGAACGACATCTGTTTGTTTTTCAAAATGTTTCCCAGGTCCATGAAGGCCTGTTTGGCTTGAGTTATTCTTGCTCGTATGTCTCGGTTACATCTTCCATCTGTTGTCACTATTGAACCTAGGTATTTAAAACTTTCTACGTTGGTAAGTTGCTCGCCGTGAATCGTTATATTGCAGGTGTTGTTGTTTTCGGGGTTTTTCTGTATTACCATGCATTCCGTTTTGGTGATATTCACTTCCATTCCCTTGGCTTCACTATCTACTACCACTTTGTCAACAATCTTTTGAAGTTGGATTTCTGATGTTGCAATGAGTACCGTATCGTCTGCGTATCTTATATTATTTATGTTGTGACCTCCCACTTTTATTCCCTCCATATTATTTATGCCCCTCATGATTGTTTCTTGGTATAGATTAAACAGATCTGGTGAGGCAACACACCCTTGACGGACTCCTTTCTTAATAGGAATGGAATTTCCTGTAGAGTTTCCGATTTTGATAGATGCCTGCTGGGTGTAGTATAATGTTTGCATGAGTCTGAGGTCTTTCTCATCAGCGCCAATGGAGTGCAGTTGTTTTAGTATTTCTTCGTGGCGTACTCTATCAAAAGCTTTTTTGTAGTCGACAAAACAGAGGTATAGTGGGGTCTGAACCTGTATAGCTCTTTCACTTAAAACACGGAGGAGGTATATTGCGTTCCTTGTCCCTCTGTCAGGTTGGAATCCATATTGTTCTTCTGCGATTTCGGGGTTAATCTTATTCCTTAGCCTGTTGATAATTATACGCAACAGTATTTTGTTGATGTGGCTTATTAAACTTATAGTTCTAAAATTTTCGCATCTGACTGCACCTGCTTTCTTTGGTATTGCTATGAAAATAGAGTTACAGAGATCTTCTGGAATTTTCCCAGTATTGTATATATTGTTGAATAATATGTGAAGTTCATCAATTGCTAGATCTCCTAGGCTTTTTAATACCTCTACAGATATTTCATCAGGGCCTGTTGCTTTACCATCCCTCATTCGTTCCATGGCAATTTCACTTTTGGTGATGTTTGGTCCGCTTAATGGTTCTTTGAATTTCAGTGGTGGTTCATTTCTATTTGGATCATTGTACAGTTCGCCTATGTATTCTACCCATCGGCTTTCTATATGTTGTTCTTCAAATAGCAGTTCCCCTTGTTTGTTTTGGATACAACTTCCTGCTCGACAAATGGATGATGCCAAGTCTGCAAAGATAGATCATCATCAAGCCCTACTGCAACCTCCTCGTGGTGTCGAACGGTAACAGGTCAAGCTGGCCAACTGCAGAGGGCGACAAGAATAGGCAATGGCAAACCATTCTTGTAACTTTGCCGAGTTAACTGCATGAATAAGTCCAAAAAGTTAAACGGTGACAGCGTAAAGGGGAGCATGTTTTCACGGAAGACTGCTGCCTCGCTCGGTTGGGAGCGTGATGTTCGTCAGGTCACACCGAACCGTCAGCCAGTTACTAGGCGAAATGAACCTGATAATGAAAAATGTGAAAAACAATTTGATATATTCCAAAAGTGTGTCAAAGCAACTGCAGAAAAGCATTTACCAATAGCTCAAATAAACAGCAAAAAGGAATGGATGACAAATGAAATTCTAAACCTATTTGAAGAAAGACGAAAATGCAACAGAGGGTCTGCAGAATACCAAACATTGAACAACCACATTAAATCCAAATGCATCGAGGCACACGAGAACTATCTAGACTGGAAATGCTGCGAAATCGAAAGAGAATACAAACCCAACCCCCAACAAGCTCACCAAAGAATAAAAGAACTATCAGGGAAAAGGAAAAGCAAAGCAGCAGGAAGTTGTATCCAAAACAAACAACACTACCATTATGGATCCATTAATCTGGTGGTTAGAAAGAAATTAGGAATAAATATAGCAATTATAAGTTACACACATGGAACGAGATAAAAAAAAAGTTAGCTTGGGATAGAGAAGGATGGAAATTGTTTTCTCTTTGGCCTATACCCTGACCCAGGCTGAGAAAAGCAATGAATGAATGAATGAATGAATGAAGTTACACACACACACACACACACACATATATATATATTTGTATGTATATATATAAGTTATAACAATGTAAACCATGAAATAATAGTGCTCATGTTTTTGATATAAGGAGCTATTTATAAAACATAATTATAATTGAAACATAAACATGTAATGTATAAGGACATTGTAATGCAATAGTAAATAATAATATTACGACATATTTTAAGGACAGCTGATTAAATTGACAAATAAAATAAAACAATTTTATGGAATCACCAGGGATTTTGTGTCAGACAGTATTAATGGTTTTTCAAATTACTGTTATAGACGTAAAAGAGATTTGTAAATAAATTAGTTGGCAAAATTAACGAGCAGAATGTAGATAGTAAAATTGAAACGAAACCACACAAACACAACTCTCTCTCTCTCTCTCTCTCTCTCTCTCTCTCTCTCTCTATCTCTCTCTCTCTCTCTCTCTCTCTCTCTCAGGCCATAACAACAAACAATAAAGGATGAGAAAAGAATGTTTCCTATATTTTGTACTTCTTCTTTATTTCGTTTCAGTTAACTCATCCTTCAACTTCATCACCGCCTATGAGAAAAACAGTAATTTAAAAAATGTATATAATTTTGTTTGTCTTTTTTTGTGTGTTTGTTTTGATTTTGGCTTTTAATGAAAAAGAGCAGCTTATTGGCTTCCTCGAGACAAATTTTTTTTCTCTTCTCATAGCCATGCCCCTTCTTCACACACACACACACACTCTCTCTCTCTCTCTCTCTCTCTCTCTCTCTCTCTATCTATCTATCTATCTCTTTCTTTCTCTCTCTTTCTCTCTCTCTCTCTCTCTCTTTCTCTCTCTCTCTCTCTCTCTCTCTCTCTCTCTCTGTGTGTGTGTTCTAAACAGTGCGGCCCGATAGTGTCCAGCATTATTGCAGCGATCAGTCGAATAATCACTTCGTTAAAACATAGAATGGATTGTTCTTACTCTATGACATTCCTTATTATTCCACACATCTCATTGGAAAACCCTATCATTTCTTATTAAAAATGATCGTTGAATAATGATTTGAATGCGTGAATAAAAATTTATTCAACGATTGCAGAATATTTTCACACATTTTATTGGTTTGATATTAGGTGTAAAAGACGGCTGTTTGGTAATTATAGATAATAGTTTGGTACGCATGAATACAAATCCAACGTTTTTAGTTTTGTGTCAAATTGGCATTGAAGCAGAAGGAGAAAGATACAAAGTATGGTGAATAGAAGTACTAATACCATACCATTGGGTTACAAAATATCTAATAATATTACTTGGAGGGATAGAATATACGTAATCTTTCATATCCTTGTATTGATTAAACTCGTTACATTTTTATCGTGCAGCTAATTGGAATATCCTCTTATAGATTTCAGAATATTTGCCAGAAGTTTACACACAGCAGCAAGCTCAATTGGACTCAAAGTAAACAGCAAGAAGACTCACAAAGAGCCAGTGCTTATTGATGGAAATTCTTTAGACGATATTCAAGGATTCACGTTCTTGGGCAGTAAACTGACAACAGATGGTGACTGCAATGCATGGATCAAAACCAGAATCAGTAAGGCAAACCAGACATTTGCTCCCCTCAAACAAATTTGGAGAGCAAGGGGTTTACATTACAGCACTAAAATAAAGGTTTTTAAAAGTAATGTCTTGACCGTTTTGCTCTATGGATCAAAATGGAAGATCACAGAGAGTATCATCCAGAAACTTGAAGTATTTCAAAACAAATGTTTGCGACGAATCTTCAAGATATTCTGGCCAAACACAATCTCAAATGAGCACCTGAGAGTGCGAGCTGAGGTGGAGTCTCTGGAGAGTCTCATTAAAAGGAGAAGATGGCAATGGTTGGGGCATGTCTGTCGCAGACCTGATGAAACACTGATAAGACTTTGGTAAGGCTCTGCGATGGACACCCCAAGGAAAGAGGAAGTGAGGCCGCCCCAAGGAGACTTGGAGACGAACCGTAGAGAGGGACCTACAACAGAGAGGTCTGTCTTTCCAGATGGCCCCAGGAATAGCAGCTGACAGGACCAGGTGGAGTTCCCTTGCATCGCCTCAAGTGCCAGCAGGCCCGGAGAGGATTGGGTGAGTGAGTGATTAGCTCGTTGTGTTATTGGACAAGATAAAAATAACTCGTTTCATTAATATAAAGAGATGAACGAATCGTATATTGCACCACCCCTCCCCCCCCCCCTCCCTTACACATCTAATGGTGTTATTGTAATGATATGATTTTCTAAACCAAACGAATTACCTTCGCCATGTTGGATTTCCACACCTCCTTGTGTTCAGCGGATCCTTTCTCAAAGGGCAAAGTGTTGTTTCCTTGGGGAAGAATTTGAGTTACAATGATTATAGTTGAAACCAATCGTCTCAAAATAGTTTTATTTTTCCGGATTGTCCATGAACCTGATGCTTTAGATTCAGTTCTGATTTAAATTTAGGATTTTAAGTTTCCTACAACTCGTTGCAGTGCGGCTATGTGGTCTTGTAGCATGACACTCGCTTTTGGGATCGGAAGGTCCTGGGTTCAAGCCTCGTTCGGCGCATAGTTGAGTCCTCGGAGAAGGGTCTTAACTCACATTCTCTCACCGTGCTCAGGTGCAAAATGAGTACCTGGTCG
>NC_088361.1:47417772-47437772 GCF_034508935.2 Berghia stephanieae
TGCATTTTTTTAACATAAAGGCAAGATAATAATCAACGGAGGCAACACTGTTACCAATCAGGTACTCATTTTGCACCTGAGTTTGATGAGGAAATGTGAGTCAGCAGCCTTTAACAATGACTCAATTTTACGCCAAATTAAATGGGAAACCAACAGGAAACAGGAAACGTTTTCAAGTGTATCCATGTGATAAACGTTTTTATTAGACAACCATTAGTTGTATTTAATGTCAGTGCATGACATAATCAGTCGGAAGGTGAAAATTTTGGATTTGCATTTTTTTTCATGCTCTCCAGAGCATTTTAACCTTCATTTGAAGTAAATCGGGTGATTTTTCATGAAGTTATAGTCAGATGTATGGGAAAGTTATCCAGCAGCTTTTCTCAAATTTCATACTTTTTCAACTTGACTAGCTGTAAAAAATATTTAGAAGTGAAATTAAGCTTTGATATTTCCTGAAGATGTACAACAAGGGTTGATTTAATCATTTATGATAACTCATTTTGGATAAAAATTGACCTTCTAACTAAACTTGGCAATATTTCAGTTCAAACCTTTTCACCATCCGACTGATTATGTCATTCAATGTAACTATAACATACAAACCTGAACAGCGAGAAACATACACAAATACCATGGAGGGTTATCGTTGATTCCATATAGCAAGACGTTTCTTCCCGTGTGTTCATCTCGATCTTCCTTAACCTCCGACTTCATGATGTTTTTGCAGATGTTGAAATAAATACCAATAATATTTTGTCTATCGGGAAACTCCAGAAACTGTTATTACATCATGTGTTTTGAGAAATATTCCTCTGTAAATAAAGAATGCGTAACAGTGTCACTTTCCAAATGCTCCCTCGCATGTGTTACCCACGACGTGTCCTTATGTGCAGGTCTGACATCCGGACCGATTTATGGGCCTAGTTTAACATAGTCGTAATGGACAATATTTTGCGTCAGTTTTCGAGATTTCCATTACAACAGTGAGCCCATTAGGAATTCGGTTATCTGACCTGCAAATAAGTGCGGGTAATGTAAAAAAAAAAAAAAAGCTTGTGGCTGGAGGAGACAAAAAAAAAACCTTCACCAAACACCCGGCCGAGGCCACGCACAGGAGAGAAGTATATTATAACAGCTGTCCACATGGATGTAAATGCCAATTTATCAACTATGACACAATGGAATCACTTCAACAGTCCACAACAACAAAGATAACAAATTATACTACTATACCATGTTCCACAAAATCCTGATGATAGACATACAGATTATAATTTTCTGACGCTCTCTCTCTCTCTCTCTCTCTCTCTCTCTCTCTCTCTCTCTCTCCCTCTCTTCCCTCTCTCTCTCTCTCTCTCTCTCTCTCTCTCTCTCTCTTTTCTCTCTCTTTGACTTTCTTTTTTATCGTCCCTTTCCCCTCTCTCTCCCTCTTTCTCTCTCTCTCTCTCTCTCTCTCTCTGCTCTCTCTCCCTCCTTCTCTCTCCCTCTCTCTCTCTATCTGCTCTCTCTCTCCCTCCTTCTCTCTCCCTCTCTCTCTCTGCTCTCTCTCTCCCTCCTTCTCTTTCTCTATCTCTCTCTCTCTCCCTCTCTCTCTTTGACTTTCTTTTTTATCGTCCCTTCCCCCTCTTTCCCTTTCTCTCTCTCTCTCTCTCTCTCTCTCTCTCTCTCTCTCTCTCTCTCCCTCTCTCTCTCTGTTTTTTTCTCTCTCTTTCTCTTACTTTCTTTTTTATCGTTCCTCCCCCCCCCCCCCCCCCCCACACACTCTCTCTCTCTCTCTCTCTCTCTCTCCTGAGATCTGCGGTCTAATCCAGAGACAAATCGCCTCCCGTATTGTTCATTGTGACCATTTGCCAAAGAATGAAGTCAAAATAACTATTATAAAAGACTTCCATTGAAAGACACAAAGACACACGCCCTTTACAAAGAGAACGTCAACATATCATTGCGCATGCGTCTCTCTTATCAACTGACGAAATCTATCGGTTGGTTAATGAGATATCGCTATATATTTGAGAATCACTTTTCTAAAATTATTATAGAAACAAAGAAATATAAAAGAAATATAAAATATATATAAAACTCATCAAAATCAGTTTACTGGTTATATTCTTATTTTATAAAGGTATATAATAACATTTTAAAAGAGATTTCTGAAATAGAATTAGTGATATATCATTAATCAAACAATTGATGTCCTCAGTTGATAAGAAAGACGCATGCGCAAAGCAATGCTATGTTGACATTCTCTCTGCAATGGCATGTAACATAGACATTCCGACCGAAAGTGATGAGAGAAGAATATACGTCTTCAACGTCGACACATGATTATAGATAGAATGAAGTTGACGTCACTCAGGTCTTTGTTATTGCTTTTTGCCATCCGCGTTTATGAGTAATTCTCACTAAACTGTATTAACCAGACTATAAACGTTCAAGGATACACATTGGGATATATTTTGCGTGTTGGTCCGTTCTACTTCCGGATGGCAATGTTGTGAGCTTTTTAGCCAAGCGCATGCTATCTATACATTCCACCGAGTCGGTAATTTTTTACGAAACAAGTCATGTTGACATAGCACGCTAATATCTACACAAATTAACATTATGCATCGGCATGCTTTAGAATAACCATATGAGTGCCCGTGTTGAAGTAGGGGAATTAGGCTAAAACCGTGCAAATTCGGGTTGAAAGCATGAAAATAAATTTGCATACATATATTTCCTTCATATTCATTGTATTAAGAGGAATTGGGCTAAAACCATGAAGATTCTGATTGAAAGCATGGTATACAGGTAGCTAAGACCCATATAAATGACACCTGGTTTAGAACCACTCTCGTATTTTATCACAATAGTGCGTCTTAGCACTTTTATTATTTTCTAATATAGCATTACTTATCCAAGGAAAATAACCACGAGAATACAATGTCCGTTCAATAGTTTAAATACAATGTTGACCATTTACAGTAGCTAACAAATGGCTTCGAGTACAGTACAGACAATGGACGTTTCTGGTACAAACCCTTCGTCAGCAAAAACATTGAAATATAAAACATATAGTAAGAAATGTAGCGTGTGAATTGCTGGATGGTTGAAGCATGGTGGTTGAAGCAAGAATGAGACGTTGGCATGGTGTTGTCTAGTTGACATACTAAAAACTTGACCTGTCAGTCCCTGAATTATGCGAATTTCATACGGAATATACAAGTAATGCTTTATAATGTTTTATATAACGCTACATCAACTGCACAATGGTTCACCAGAAAGACATGTAAGACCGATTTAATACAAAACAAGCCATCAGTACAGGATCAGTTTTGGACAACAACAGACAGAACAGTCACGGGTGCTTTTAGCCGAGCACTCAATTATAACTAAACGAGTAGGCAATTTGTGTGCAGTGCCTTACTCAAGGACACAACAGTACAGATAGAACATGCTCCCATTGTCACTATGCGGTCAATAATAGCTTGATACAATACTGCATCATAATGATTGATGATAATGATGATGATGATGATGATGATGATGATGATGATGATGATGATGATGATGATGATGATGATGATGATGATGATGATGATGATCATAGCGTTCTAATTCAACTTTATCGTTATGCGATTCCATACTGTCATCAAAATGTATTAGTTTCGGTCCAGGCAGCCCGAGTTTATCCAGATTTCTATAACGTGATACGGATAATAGCAATTGCTTGATACCCTTTTTATAGGACGCTAGTCTATCGCAAAGTAATTTCTTACAGATATAACTGACCCAGCTACCCAATCAATGCTGGGTGGACCGTGAAGTCATGAAACATATCGGGATCGATCTTGGTCCCTTCGCTCTACCAACTGAGCTATCCTAACCATCAACTGTTATCAAGTCTGACCAAAATAGGCTATAAAACACTTAAAATGTTTACCTCAGAAAGAAATTTTGGAATGGCAAAATCGCAACACAAATCATTTTGTGTAATGTGAGTGCATGACACAAAGTCGTCAAAGTCTTATCAAGCTTTCATAACTCAGTTTGTAGACCATTAAAGTAAAACGACTTCTAAAAAGCCAATTCCCCCCCCCCCCCCCCGCTCCCCCCCCCCCCCAAATAAAACAAACAAACAAAAAACAACAACAAACCAAAAAAAAAAATAACCCCCCAAAAACAGGATACTCTAAATTTGCAAGACACGTTATAGTGAGAGATTGATCACACTCCGTCGACCAAGCGATTTTTGTCGCATTGTTGCTATTACGAAATAGAAGTAGGGGAAAATGAGGTCGTTTAAGTTATGTTGACTTTGGTAAACTTGTTATGGGTCCATGTCTAATAGACACTGATGTATGGCTTTACCCTAGAATATAGTGGGGAAAAGATGCAAATAAGGATTAGAGTATAATAAGTCTTTGAAATCAGGGAAATACTTTGTGGACACACTGTATAAAAATGCTAGATCAAGACGTGACGTGACGTCTGTTCTTTGTAGGCCAATTTTTTACCACTCAGAAAAAATCGCTTTCATTGCCATTTATTTAGTGATTTAAGGGGTGGGTGGTTGGGTGGGGGGGGGGGGCGACATTAAAAATGATGAAATTTGTACCAGTTGGCTTAAATTAGAGTTTGGTTGAATGTTGTCATGTTATTTGTCTGCATAAAAATTAGCATGAGAACTTCATCTTCGTTTTTTTTTCTACTCAAAATAACATATTTGGGACCCATGCTATGGTTAAATCCATGCCCATTTTATAGTTTCAGTGGGAAGGAATGACTGATTTCGTGAAAGAGTATCAAAAAGTCTTTATAACTAAGTAAAGGCATAAATATATCCTTCCCAAACATTTACATTATGACTGTGCACAGACGTTTAAGATATTTCATCAAATAAAATGAAATTGAATCTTTAGTGTCTCGCCCCCCCCCCCCTTTGTTGCTGTTGACCAGGGACCCCATGTAAAGTGGTTTCAGCACATTTAGTGGATATTGCGCTATATAAAGCTCAATTTTAATTTTAATTTTTAATTTAATTTCAAATAACGATCGATTTAAATTACCGTCATCTTGGCAAAGAAAAAAAAACAAACCCAAACTCCCAAACCTGGCATTTTGCGAAGTTTCGGCTTTCGGGTTTCGGGTGGTATTTTGCTGGGAAGTACCGATTGCAGGATATCGACTATGAAATAGGAAGAATGGAATTGTATTCATGAAATTTCTAGACCTCCTTTGGTCTCAACCTGTTGTAGTTCCAAACGTTCTCACTTGAAATTCAGTTATTGTGATTGTGTTCACTCCGACTTGATACCCCCGGTTTAAATATGAAGTAAAGTGTTTCTGTCCAAAAGCGAGAGACGCATCTTTGTCAGGGTGCGCTAGGAGACCATAGTTCTCAATGTGGGTTATATGTCAGTGTGCGCTAGGATATCATAGTTCTTAATGAGGGTTATATGTCAGTGTGCGATAGGAAACAATAGTTCTTAATGGAGTTTATGTGTCAGTGTGCGCTAGGAGTCCATAGTTCTCGATGTGAGTTATCTGTCAGTGTGCGATAGGAGACCATAGTTGTTAATGTGGGTTATATGTCAGTGTGCCCTAGGAGAGCATAGTTCTCAATGTTGGTTATATGTCCGTGTGCGCTAGGAGACCATAGTTCTCTATGTGGGTTATATGTCAGTTTGCCCTGGGAGAGCATAGTTCTCAATATTGGTTATATGTCAATGTCCGCTAGGAGAATATAGTTCTTAATGAGGTTATATGTCAGTGTGCGATAGGAAACAATAGTTCTTAATGTGGGTTATGTGTCAGTGTGCGCTAGGAGACCATAGTTCTCGATGTGGGTTATATGTCAGTGTGCGCTAGGAGACCATAGTTCTTAATGAGGGTTATATGTCAGTGTGCGATAGGAGACCATATTTGTTAATGAGGGTTATATGTCAGTGTGCGATAGGAGACCATATTTGTTAATGAGGGTTATATGTCAGTGTGCGATAGGAGACCATATTTGTTAATGAGGGTTATATGTCAGTGTGCGATAGGAGACCATAGTTCTCAATGTTGGTTATATGTCAGTGTGCGATAGGAGAGCATAGTTCTTTATGTGGGTTATATGTCAGTGTGCGATAGGAGACCATAGTTCTCAATGTTGGTTATATGTCAGTGTGCGATAGGAGACCATAGTTGTTAATGTGGATTATATGTCAGTGTGCGCTCGGAGACCATAGTTCTTAATGTGGGTTATGTGTCAGTGTGCGCTAGGAGACCATAGTTCTTTATGTGGGTTATGTGTCAGTATGCGCTCGGAGACCATAGTTCTCGATGTGGGTTATTTGTCAGTGTCCGCTAGGAGACCATAGTTCTCTATGTGGGTTATGTGTCAGTATGCGATAGGAGACCATAGTTGTTAATGTGGGTTATGTGTCAGTGTGAGATAGGAGACCTTAGTTCTTAATGTGGGTTATGTATCAGTGTGCGCTAGGAGACCATAGTTCTCGATGTGGGTTATGTGTCAGTGTGCGATAGGAGACCATAGTTCTTTATGTGGGTTATGTGTCAGTGTGCGATAGGAGACCATAGTTCTTAATGTGGGTTATGTGTCAGTGTGCGCTAGGAGACCATAGTTCTCGATGTGGGTTATGTGTCAGTGTGCGATAGGAGACCATAGTTCTTAATGTGGGTTATGTGTCAGTGTGCGCTAGGAGACCATAGTTCTCGATGTGGGTTATGTGTCAGTGTGCGCTAGGAGACCATAGTTCTCTACGTGGGTTATGTGTCAGTGTGCCATAGGAGACCATAGTTCTCTACGTGGGTTATGTGTCAGTGTGCCATAGGAGACCATAGTTCTCTACGTGGGTTATGTGTCAGTGTGCGCTAAAGGACCATAGTTATTAATATGGGTTATATGTCAGTGTGCAATGGGAAGCCATAGTTCTTAATGTGGGTTATGTGTCAGTGTGCCCTAGGAGACCATAGTTGTTAATGTGGGTTATATGTCAGTGTGCGCTAGGATACCATAGTTCTCTATGTGGGTTATATGTCAGTGTGCGCTAGGAGACCATAGTTCTCTATGTGGGTTATATATCAGTGTGCAATAGGAGACCATAGTTCTCTATGTGGGTTATATGTCAGTGTGCGCTAGGATACCATAGTTCTCTATGTGGGTTATATATCAGTGTGCGATAGGAGACCATAGTTCTCTATGTGGGTTATATGTCAGTGTGCGATAGGAGACCATAGTTCTCTATGTGGGTTATATATCAGTGTGCGATCGGAGACCATAGTTCTCTATGTGGGTTATATGTCAGTGTGCGATAGGATACCATAGTTCTCTATGTGCGTTATATGTCAGTGTGCGATAGGATACCATAGTTCTCTATGTGGGTTATATGTCAGTGTGCGCTAGGAGACCATAGTTCTCTATGTGGGTTATATGTCAGTGTGCGATAGGAGACCATAGTTGTTAATGTGGATTATATGTCAGTGTGCGCTCGGAGACCATAGTTCTTAATGTGGGTTATGTGTCAGTGTGCGCTAGGAGACCATAGTTCTTTATGTGGGTTATGTGTCAGTATGCGCTCGGAGACCATAGTTCTCGATGTGGGTTATTTGTCAGTGTCCGCTAGGAGACCATAGTTCTCTATGTGGGTTATGTGTCAGTATGCGATAGGAGACCATAGTTCTTAATGTGGGTTATGTGTCAGTGTGAGATAGGAGACCATAGTTCTTAATGTGGGTTATGTGTCAGTGTGCGCTAGGAGACCATAGTTCTCGATTTGGGTTATGTGTCAGTGTGCGATAGGAGACCATAGTTCTTTATGTGGGTTATGTGTCAGTGTGCGATAGGAGACCATAGTTCTTAATGTGGGTTATGTGTCAGTGTGCGCTAGGAGACCATAGTTCTCGATGTGGGTTATGTGTCAGTGTGCGATAGGAGACCATAGTTCTTAATGTGGGTTATGTGTCAGTGTGCGCTAGGAGACCATAGTTCTCGATGTGGGTTATGTGTCAGTGTGCGCTAGGAGACCATAGTTCTCTACGTGGGTTATGTGTCAGTGTGCCATAGGAGACCATAGTTCTCTACGTGGGTTATGTGTCAGTGTGCGCTAAAGGACCATAGTTATTAATATGGGTTATATGTCAGTGTGCAATGGGAAGCCATAGTTATTAACGTGGGTTATATGTCAGTGTGCCCTAGGAGACCATAGTTGTTAATGTGGTTTATATGTCAGTGTGCGCTAAGAGACCATAGTTCTCTATGTGGGTTATATGTCAGTGTGCGCTAGGAGACCATAGTTCTCTATGTGGGTTATATATCAGTGTGCGATAGGAGACCATAGTTCTCTATGTGGGTTATATGTCAGTGTGCGCTAGGATACCATAGTTCTCTATGTGGGTTATATGTCAGTGTGCGCTAGGAGACCATAGTTCTCTATGTGGGTTATATATCAGTGTGCGATAGGAGACCATAGTTCTCTATGTGGGTTATATGTCAGTGTGCGCTAGGATACCATAGTTCTCTATGTGGGTTATATATCAGTGTGCGATAGGAGACCATAGTTCTCTATGTGGGTTATATGTCAGTGTGCGATAGGAGACCATAGTTCTCTATGTGGGTTATATATCAGTGTGCGATAGGAGACCATAGTTCTCTATGTGGGTTATATGTCAGTGTGCGATAGGATACCATAGTTCTCTATGTGGGTTATATGTCAGTGTGCGATAGGATACCATAGTTCTCTATGTGGGTTATATGTCAGTGTGCGCTAGGAGACCATAGTTCTCTATGTGGGTTATATGTCAGTGTGCGATAGGAGACCATAGTTCTCTATGTGGGTTATATGTCAGTGTGCGCTAGGAGACCATAGTTGTTTTTGTGAGTTGTGTGTCAGTGTGCGCTAAAGGACCATAGTTGTTAATGTGGGTTATATGTCAGTGTGCGCTAGGAGACCATAGCTCACTATATGGGTTTTATGTCACTGTGCGCTAGGAAACCATAGTTTTTAATGTGGGTTATGTGTCAGTGTGCGTTAGGAGACCATAGTTCTCGATGTGGTTTATATGTCAATGTGGGCTAGGAGGCCATAGTTGTTAAAGTGGGTTATGTGTCAGTGTGCGTTAGGAGACCATAGTTCTCGATGTGGTTTATATGTCAATGTGGGCTAGGAGACCATAGTTGTTAAAGTGGGTTATGTGTCAGCAGTGTGCGCTAAGAGACCATATTTGTTAATGTGGGTTATATTTCAGTGTGCGATAGGAGACCATAGTTGTTAATGTGGGTTATATGTCAGTGTGCGCTAGGAGACCATAGTTCTTATTGAGGTTTATATGCAATGATTTTGACTCCATTCTGCAAAATAAAATAAATTAAATTAAATTCCCTATATTCATCCCATAGGGGAAATGTGTCTCTAGGGCCTATTCCAAGGAAAGACTGGAATAACCCTGGCGGCAGCCGTAGTGCAGCGCCGCCAATTGAGCTAGGGCGAGGTGACTTGCTCAAGGCCACACAGCGCATCGGCGGGTGATCTAACTCGTACCTTTTGGGTACGAAGCAAAGACCGTATCGCTGATACACGCGACCCCTTAAAAAGCCTTGAAATGTGTCAAAAGTCACCAGGAACACGGACCATGTAGGACGAGACATTAAGCTATATATAAATCTGATAATGGAATGTAATCATGGGTAAAATGGCTCAGTGGTTGAAGCATTGCCCTGTAATCCGGAAGGTCCCGGGTTCGAGCCCTGCTTCAGGCATTTCGGCTTTTATTTATTCTAGGACAAGATAATTAACCGCCAACTGCTCACATTGGTCAACATGGGTGATTCCTGTTGACATCAGGCATCCTATTTGATGGGTTATCTGTATTCTTTCATGGAATGCCTAGGTGATGGTATCTGATGTAGATTAGGAATAATTACAATAAACTCGATTTTTGTACTATAAAGATCAACTTTAATTTAAGTAAAACAGTTGGTTCCTGAAGCCTTCATATCACATAACATTCTGTTATCTTCATTCTCTCTTACCAAATGGCCACTCTGTCTCCCCCCCCCCCCTCTCTCTCTCTCTCTCTCTCTCTCTCTCTCTCTCTCTCTCTCTCTCCTTTAAATGCCTTATACAATAGTTTATAATTACAGTCTCATATAGCTTGCATTGTATCATTCACATACAGTTTTACACAATATCTTTAAATATCTGTTTTTTACAAAGTACGGCAGAATAGTGAACAGTTTTCACAACAGTATCTATAGATAGTATGCGCTTGGCTAAGAAACTCACAACATTGCCATCCGGAAGTATAACGGACCAACACACAAAACTATATGTAACCATGAATGTTTATAATCTGGTTAATAAAGTTTAGTGAACGTGGATGGCATAAAACAATAACAAAGAACAGAGTGACGTCATCTTCGTTTTATCTATTGATGTTGTGGCAGAATGTGGTTTTTTGGGTTGTTTTTTTTTTTTTTTTATTCATGGGCCTGTTTGGACATTCCTGTAATGGTAATATTTTGCGTCGTATTTCTAAGTGAACAGGCGATAAGATATAGATCTGAACAAGTGTGTAAGAAAGGTGACAGACAAAGCAAGAAAGAAAAATAGCATTTAAAAAAAACCATCCCAAAAAATCAGTCTACCTCTCCAGTCGAGGTAGACTTATTTTTGGGGATTTTTTTTCTTCTATTTTTCTTTCTTGTTTTGTCTGGCACCATTCATACACACACTTGTTCAGATCTTTATCTTACGCTGGTGCCTGCTCCATAATAATTTTTTTAAATTTTGAACAGGCGATAAGATATCAAGAAAAGATAATTTCGATTGAAGTGGAATTGCTATCCGTTCTCTCATCACCGACATCCTTTGTTTTGGTCACGTGGTTGTTGACAGGGGTCATTACGGTGTATTTCTTTTCCTCCTCGTTGTCTTTGGGAGAAGATTGACAGAACGGGAGATAACTGAGGATGAAAAAGAGAATATCGTATCATACCATATCATATCATGCCATGTCATAATGCCATATAAGGGTTGAATAGGTCAATTGACCCTGTAATGATAAATAAAAAAGAGCCTGTTGGATATCATTTTAGCTCTTTTGTGTGGGTTGTGACCAGAGTTATCAGGGTTGCTAATTTGGCGTTTTGGACGCTATATTCCAAAGCATTGACACGGATATATGCCGTACTCTTGAAAACCCCATATTTAAAAATTTGACCAGAAAACTCGTCCTTCACATATCGATCGATTTAAATTACCCTCATCTTGGCAAAACTCTAAAACCTGGGACTTCGCGAAGTTTTCTGGCCAAATTTTTAAATATGGGTTTTTCAAGTGTACGGCATTATTGGGTTTGGCATTCTGGCATTATTCTGAAACATATTTTAGAGATAAATCAAATTTCACTTCACAAGCTAAAGAAATGTTTACCCTTAACCTAGAAAGACAAGAAGTGATTTGTAATAATCCAATACACTTAGTCATAGCCACAGGAGTAAAAAATTAAGTTTTCTCCACTTGTATGTGGACTTTAGCAGATTAAGTGATGTCTTGATAAGTTTGGTATATTTTCAGATAATTTGGCACTTTTCTACAAATTGAATCTTGCAACCCTGATTGTTCATTACAAACCACCATAATAATCTCGACACGAAAGAATCAGAGGAAGTATGAAACAACACACAATCATAAACGACAATAACGTTCACACACATTTCTCGTAGATTGCCCTAGTGGCATGAAAGAATACTCAAGAAGTCAACAATGAGGGAAACAGTCGAATGTATAGTTAGTTTTGGGAGATGATCTTTTTTTCATTGTAAATCATCTCTCTGTTATGCACTGTATTATGCTTTCTTTATATTATATATGATTTGTAAAACATTTGAGTGTGTTCCTCTTAGCGGGGACCTGTGCTTGTGTCTGGATGAGACTTTTAGTGATCTCAAACTAAGTACTTTGATAGAGTGCTTTTGGAATCTACACCTGTTTCTTATTTGAACCAATTCCCCTTTGTCTTCCCTTTTCTTGGATGCTTTATTGTAATTCTAGAACTTTTAACTATCCCATTTTCTTCCTTTTTACAAACAAAAACAACATCAACAATAGTTCTATATTTACATATATTTACCGCTCCTTTAAAGTAAAGCACTTATAATTCGTGGTTATTATTTTATAACTTTATATATATATATATATAAATTACTTACTTTACTTACTTAGGCCGCCCCTAGGGGCGCCCAACATGAGCCACAAGTCTTCGCCATTCTGTCCTGTCCATAAGCGTACGCAGCTCCCGGGTGTTGTCCATTCCTGTGTCATCTAGCAGACAGTCAATGTAAGTTTTATTTTGCCTGCCTCTGCTTCTGGTTCTTTCAGGTGGTTCCCATAGCACAAGACTGCTTACAATCTCCTCCTTGTGTCTCCAGCAGTGCCCCGCAAGTCTCAGTCTTCTTCATTTGATATGTGCTCTTTCCAGCTTACATTGAAGGCCATCCACAACATACGGGTGTAGCAGCCGTCCAGTTATATATATATATATATATATATATATATAAATATATATATATATATATATATATATAAACCCATTTCAATACTATAGCGATACGATTCTTGAACTATAATTTTGAAACTTTGAAGGTGTTCCTTGTGCACAGTCTAAAGGTCGCCAGGCGGCTTTTTCAAACGAAGGAGCTTGGGAATTGTTTATGATTAGTACACAAATAAACCATTTGTTAAGTGAAATTAAAAAGGTACTTTGAATGGTTAGTTGGATGTTTTACCTTAAGCATTTGAGTTTTTTCAAGAGTGGGCGTAAAAATGGTAAATCATACACAGAGTCGTTCGATACCGATACTTTAGTCGATTCTTGAATACTCGATTGCATCAAACCTCTTTCCTTCCGGGTTCCTGGTCGGATATACAATGTAGAAGGTAACAGATTGGATGACCAGGCACTAGTTACATAAGTGATATAACACACACACACACACACACACACACACACATTACTCCCTTCTACACGACATTATCAGATACCGTCACACACAATATGTTAAGGAACATAGATTCTCTAAAAAATAACACTTTTTTGAGACAAAGCTGTTAACCGCCAGGTACTCATACCAGTGAAAGAATGTGTAAAAAGAGCCTTTTCCAAGGATTCAACTATGCGCCCGCTCAGATCGGGACGTGAACCCAGGACCTTAAAAAAAATTAAGCTTTTATATAGTGCAATATTTACTAAACGTACTCAAAGTGCTTTACAGGGGGTCCCCGGCCAACTGCAAAACATAAACTGTAGGAGGTTAGATGACCCCTGTTAGGCGATATTACAAAATTTTTTTTTTTCGGATAAAAACAACGCTGTTAACGGCCAGGTACTCATTTTACACCTGAGTACGGTGAGAGAATGTGACTCAACTATGCGCCGAACGAGGCTCGAACCCAGTACCTTTCGATACGAAACCCATAACTCTTGGGAATGTATATGTAACCAGTCATTCGGACTACTAATAACGAGTAGGTTGCTGAAGGTAGCATAACTATTTCAGTAGCAGGATGTACAGGCAGATTCTTAGAATTAAGGGACATAAAAGAGCTAGAATTGATATTCTTTATTGACGAAAAGCACACACACACACACCCACACACACACACACATATATATATATATATATATATATATATATATATATATATATATATATAGATAGATAGATAGATAGATAGATAGATAGATAGATAGATAGATAGATAGATAGATAGATAGATAGATAGACTGGAAAATATGACACGAAAATAAGGAGACTTTCTCGAAGCGGAATTAAGATGGAGATCAAGAACAGTGTCGATGGGTGAACAGTGGGTGTGAATAATAATATTATACGTGATTACAGAGAATAAAGAGGTATGGAATTAGTGTGATTCGAGAGAAGAAGAACATTTGTTTGTTTGTCTCTCTGTGTGTGAGTGTGTGTGTGTGTGTGTGTGTATGTGTGTGTGTGTGTGTGTGTGGGAGTGAGTAAATGAAACAGAAAGAAAGACTGAGAGAGAAAGAGAGATAGATAAATAGATAGACAGACAGACAGATAGATAGATAGATAGATAGAGAGAGAGAGCGAGAGAAAGAGAGAGAGAGAGAGAGAGAGAGAGAGAGAGAGAGAGAGAGAGAGAGAGAGAGAGAGAGAGAGAATTGGGGAGGTATTTGCTTAATTATTTTCAGAAATTCATTAGTCAATGGCAATACCCAATGCAAATTTCCAGAAATGGATAAATAAAGTTCATCGTATCTTATCTGACACCGGAAATGCATTTATACAACATATGTCTCCAGTTCCCCCCCCCCCCCCCCCGCGGTAGGGTGATTTTACACTTCCAATGAAATAGGAACCAGTTTGATGACATCACATATTTCTTCCCTACAGGACATACCGGGAATAGTATTGTCCAAAATACAGGCGACGATCCCTCCAGTCAACATGGAGGTGCCGATGAGGACTGTCAAAACGTGATCCATTGTGGCATTTCCTGGGGTTAAAGCAGAAAATAATGATGGATGGATCTTGTTGATTCTACTAGTGTCCATAGACACAGCGAAACAATCAAAACAAATAAGAATGGATGAACAGTTGGGAAATGAGCACCGCGGGTAGATGTATGTTTACCCACATGGCCACTCCTGTTAAGACTGATAGAGCTCAGAAGACACCAGCACAACATCATTTTTTAACAGCCATTTAAGCAAAATTACAAAAGACACGTCACCTTCCTACCCCTTATGTCAACACCCCAATGAAACAGTAACACAACACCTGACTTTAATGTCAACGTCTTGAAGACCTGAGATGCACACTCCTCCCACCAAATCCAAGCATCAGGAACACACTGTATAGTCACTTGGAACAACTACTACATGACCTCTAACTTCTACGTCATTGCACAAGACATGAAGGGCTCGAGCTCAGGTGATCCCTTGTTTGGATAAGCTCGAACCCAGGACCTTACGATCCGAACGCGAGTGTCATACCACAAGACCACATAGCCGCAAAAGGAAACGGTGCTTTTAAAAATCACAAATTACACAACACGACAACTCAAACAATAATCTACTAAACAGAGACAATAGTCCCAAATGATTCGGCCCTGCACATTTTTACTCAGTCACTGATCAAGGGAGTGAATTAGACCATAAAAGCATTTATATCATATGATATCATATAAAATCATATCATATCAAATCAAATCATATCATAAATAAGTGTTGAGTAGGTCCATTGACCTTTGAATACTCTTTTATGTAAGTCGCCGAGTGGTTAAGGCATTGCATTGTAGGTTCCGGGTTCGAGCTCTGCTTCAGGCACTTTCGTATCAGATATTTGATACCAATATGAACATGTTAATCCCTTCAATAATCAATTCGGATTACATATCGAAACAATTGCCCCATACAAAGACATCCCTTGTTATCTCACCATTAAAAAAGTGATCTGATCTATTAAAATAATATTAGTATCTCTTACCGACGTCTAGAGGGTGACTGGCAATCCATCTTGGAAAGGACAGACCAAAAAAGAGGGAGAAACCGAATATGAAAAGGTTCCTGGTAGAATTCAAGTCGACTTGCTGAAGGCTGGAAATTCCTACGGCTGTGATCATGCCTGGAATTGGACAACAGTAACAACGACAACAACAACAACAACGACAACGACAACAACAAAAAACGACAACAAGAAAAGAATCTTAAAATCCCCAAGGGTAAGTCATAAAATGTAACCCAATGTATCAGTCGGGTTTTGTGACGGCGTGGCCCTTTGGTAGGGTCTTCGCCTCGTACTCGAAATATACAAAGATTGACAACGCGCCGCGCCGTTTGTGTATCATTGAGCAAGTCTAGCTCATTTGTGGCTTGCATGCAGTGCGGCTAACGTCTGTGTTATTCCAGTCTTCCCATGGAATAGACCCTGAATATAAAGTTCTCCGGGGGAATAAATAAAGAGAATTGTATTATACAGGTATGTAATAATGAATCAAACATTAGCAAAGTACACATCATATACAAATATCAGATACCAGATATCAGCTGTGCGTAACCTTGAGCAAGTCTAGCACATTTGTGGCGTTGCATGCATGCAGTGCGGCTAACGTCTGGGATATTCAAGATTTCCCTTGGAATAGACCCTCAAGCTAAAGTTCCCGGGGGAATTAATAAAAAGAATTTTATTGGTGTTTATCATAAGACAAAGAAGACGATAGAGGGCAGCATTGATGGCAGTTTCATACGAAGCCTGACGTAGGTTCTCCTGCAGCAACGGCAAAAGGATCTACCGCTCCCAAATTCAGCCTGTTCAGACACAGCAGCAGGCGCAGTCATTCAACCAAAAACAAAAACTCCATTGCCTCTCCCCAGACTGACGGATGCCAAATACCAAAAATACCATCTTTTAAAAAAGAAAATTCAAACCTGGGACTTCAAAGGAACTCTTCAGGAAGTCCCAGATGTGAAGGTTTTTTTTGGACAAGTTGAAGGTCATTTATTTTTATAGATTGCCTTTAAAAGGGCGGGATTTTTATTTTTAGTATGTTGTCTTTTTTTAAAGGGCATAACAACAGGCTCCAACAGTCGTGACGTCACTTCTCTCGTAAATGACACATAGTAACTTAGTAACTGGTTCTAAACTATCTGAACAATGGCGGACGCTCTTATTTAAAACTTCTCCGACGAGCATAAAAGTGTATCCAGAGGAGAAAAACATTATAAATCTGATCATGCTTTGACTTTCATACATTCTGATCACATGTCATTGGAAAAACTTATAGCTAGCATGAAGAATATAAAATACCGATTTTCTTTGTTTAGAACCAAGCTGCTTGTTGCTGGGCGGACGTGACACCAGACTACTGAATCCTATTGTAATGGGAACTGGTAACAAACCGAGAACTTTATGAAATATTATATATAATCAACACTCACCAGAGGTGACAAAGTAAAGACCGCCGATAATCGGGGTCGGCACCATGACAAAAAAGCCTCCAATTTTTCCCAGACACCCAAGGACAATCATGATAACACCGACACACTGAATGACGACGCGGCTACCCACCTGAAAATAACAATTAATGACATACAAATCTTCAAAGAGTGTTGTTAAACCGTAGTCATCGTAAACTTATAGCCTGACATTAACCAAAAAATGACGCAAAAGACTAGACTTTGGCCACAAAAGAAAACAGTTGTATTCAATAGTTCAACCAATAAAACCACTTCTTTCCTTGAGCTCGACTAACGACAATTCACCAGGAGCTACACAAACCTAAAAAAAAAATGACGTCAAAATATAAGTCCTCGAGGGTTCTAGTGCCAGGCTATAAGTTAACGATAGCTACGGTCCAATCTCAATAGAGAAAGAAAGTCGTGACGTCACACCCTCTACTATTTTGGTTCCACAATCCATGGGAGTGTGTATGTAATCAGTCCGTCGGAGTACTAATAATGAATAGGTTATATAGAGGTGGCATAACTATTTCAGTAGCAGGATGTATAGACAGATTCTTAGGATTCGGAGATGTATAAGAGCGAAGATGGATGATCATTATTGACGACCTGCAAATATAGACATAATATGCCATTTAGGCAACAGGAGATTCATTTCACAAGGTATGTGTCCAGTCCTCTGGAAGAGTGGGTTTACAATTGCAATGAAAGAGGACCCAGTTTGTTTGTTTTTTCATTTTAAAACAATAACAAAGAGCTGAGTGACGTCGCTTTCGTTCCTCTTTTATTCATTTTAGTACCACACAAACACACACGCGCCCGCGCACACTCACAGACAAACACACTGTGTGTTTACCTTGGTTATCCCTATAGCTCCAATATTCTGGCTCAATGACGTATTTCCACCGCCTGCCCCCCACACTCCAGCTAAAAGGCACGTGATTCCCTCAGTCCCGATTCCTGAAGTAGTAAGGGAGATAATCGAGTTATTAAATTTATAACACCAGACACCGAGTTATCGGCCCTGGTACAGGCAATCTATCACCAACATTTAGAGAGGAAAAAAATTGTAAAAAATGGAAAACAATTGATTTTGATTATCATCATCATCATCATCATCATCATCATCATCATCATCATCATCATCATCATCATCATCATCATCATCATTACGATAAAACATAACAACAATATTTACATCAGGACGACTATTATTTACATATAATTGAATTCAACATTTACATCAACAACAACGCGACTTAACACACATCAACAACAATCACCTTAACAACTAAAGTAAAAACAACATAACAATATATCAACAATAACAACATCATACACAACACTGACACCAAACACTGCCGTACTCTGGAAAATCCCATATTCTAAATTTGGCCAGAAAACTCGTCCTTCAAATATCGACCGATTTAAATGACCCTCATCTTGGCAAAATAAAAATTCTCAAACCCAGAGTACGACAGAACAGCTATAAAACAACCTCTACAGATGGCACTAGCAGGAGGAGCAGTGACGTCACACAGTCTAGCACAGGCATAGTAATCTCCTACAGACTCTATCATGGAGGCCACGCATCCTGCAATCATCCCGAGGACTCCACTCAGGGATACCCTGGGGGCTCCCCATTGGCCTGGGGATGAGGGAACAGGGGGGGGGGGGGGGGGGGGGAAGGGGGGGGGGGGGGGGGGAGGAGGAGGGGGGAGGCAGTGAGAATGGTAATAGTACATGGTTAATCAATCTTGTTTTTTGTTTTTTTTTTTACATCAATGTCTTTTTTGGTTTTTGATCTATCTAGTATTTTAAAATGCAGATTTATGCGATAATTAACTGATGAAATTATATGTAGTAGTATTCTTTTGTGGCTTTAGATCGACGTGTACATATATGCAGGTCTGACATGCAAACGCACTTATGGGCATAGTTTAACACTTTTGTAATGGACAATATTTTGCGTCATTTGTTTGAAAATTATTTGAGACAACAATGAGCTCATAAGGAATTGGGTTATCAGACCCGTAAATATGTGCACGTTTCATTCGATGTATTAAATGACCAACGTGTACTTATTTGCAGGTCTGACAACCCAAATTGTTATGGGCCCATTTTGTATTGAAAATACTCCCAACCCAATGCAAATATTGTTTATTACAACAGTGTTAAATCAATCCCATAAATTGCAATGAACAAAGTTATCGATGTGAAATGATGTCCCTTACCTGGATAGGGAAGTCTAAACCATTGAGCGTTCTTGAGTGCGTCCACATTGGTGTCCGTGCGGGCCAAATATCCCCATTCACCTGGGTGGTCTGGAAGGACGTTAGTCAGTGTCAGGACCAGGCAGACGAACCAGGATATGGTGGTGGAGAATAACACCTTAGGCGAGATAAATAGTTTTGGATAAGTAATTTCATAATTCTTGTTGAAGAATTAAGATTTTTTAAAAAATCCAATAACTTTTATATAGCGCATTTCAACGAAATAACCGATGCTAATATAATATGCGCTCCAAAATCGTTCATTTATTTCGCCAGCCACTTATAACTTAGCAAATGTACATAAAAGTTTTATGAAACCTTTAACGTTTACAGAAAGAACCAAGATTACGTCACTCAGCACTTTGTTATTATTTTAGACTGCCTGCCAGTGAATAAGTATCACTAGATTATATCAGACTATAAACGTTCAAGGCTACCACATAGTTATGTATGTTTGTTCGTTGTATCCCGCTGGCGGATGTTGTGAGTATTATACCTTAACGCATATCATCAATAGTCTGATGAATAAATTTAGTGAGAACTACTCAACCAACAGCCTGTATTAAAAAAAAAACAAACAGCTGAGTGACGTCAACGTAGTTCCTTTTATACGTTTTGGTGAAGAAAAACTACAATTCTCTTTATTGCAAAGAAATACATTAAATAATATTTTAATCATTTCAACGCATTAAGTCACTTCCTAGGGTCCGAGTCATCCCGACATCTTAACGCTTTGAG
>NC_088361.1:47442772-47465272 GCF_034508935.2 Berghia stephanieae
ACCGGAGATTAGACCTACCTATACCAAGCTCGAAAAAAAAATAGCAAAGGACGTCGGGTGCTTGGTATGGGTAGGTTTAGCGGCTCTTCTTTTTATTCTTAGTATTTTGTCCGTGCCGACGTCTTTATCCGGAAGACGGCAGAGGACGGCAGTGCCGGATCGTCGGAGTCAGTCTCTGGTGTGGGTTAGCCCTTAGTCACCATGGACAGCATTCCTTGGACACTGCTCCGCTTTGAAAATGACGTCATATATTATTGGAAACGTTTTTAATCTTTTACAAATTTCCCCCTTTATTTAGTCCTCTGTGCTTGAAACAAAGACACTTCTTTTTTTTTACATGGAATAGTGAGAAACTGTAGAATTGTCTCTCGAACATAATAATTATGGAGGTCCCGATAACTCAGTTGGTAGAGCACTCATTTAACACCTAAAGGGACCAAGACCGACCCCCCCCCCCCCCCCCTGTTCACACAGCAGTGAAAGTGAATGGGTAGCTGAGTCTGCTAGAATTTGCGGAATTTACTTTGCGATTGACAGGCGTCTTGTCCAAAGGATAGCAAGCAATTGCTATTGTCCTTTTCACGCTATAGACATCGGGATTAACACCAGCTCCATGGACCATATGGCTCTGAAGGACGAATCTTTAATACTAAATGTAGCGCGTTTTATATTTTTAAGAGTTGAGGATATCAGAAAATGAAGAGATGGGGGCTCGAACCCACGACCTTACTGGGTGGATGGCATCGACTGCATAGCGTTCCTCCCACGGAGTTGTCGTATTAGTAATGTAGGTCGTGGGTTCGAGCCCAACTCGCCGCGAAATTTTTATTCTCTAATGTCTTCTGGCACTTTTCTACTCACTTCATTTTATGTTATTATCGACATCAGTACCTGGTCCACTCACTTTTTTGTATGAAGAGTTGAAAGTGTGATTTTTGCCTCTAATTAAGCCCTCTCGATAGCAGTTACCCCAAAAAAGGTAATTTTCTTAAATCAGAAAAAAATGGGAGTCATTTTAATCGATTAAAAACGAAGTGCACACATTTACAGGTCTGATAACCAAACCTGCTAATAAGTATACGCTGGTTTGAGAGTCTTTCCATTACAGCAATGAGCCCATAACAATTTGGGCTGTCAGAACTGCAAATATTATGTACACGTAGATCGAAATGAACTGACTTTGGATCAATTTGAAAAGAAAAAAAAATGTGATGTGGTGTCCGATACATATTATCTTAGCGGCGTCTATCATTTGGCAGGGAATACATTCTTTACCTGGCAACTCAAAGTTGGGACATCTATCCTTGTACTGTTTCATGAGAATCAAGATAGGAGGAATAAAGGCGTAGCTTGGTCCTTGTACTATTGGGAGTCTGGAAGGGAAGGTTGGACAAATGGAGAGGTTGGTCAGGTGTTTAGATAAGGGGAGGGGGGGGGGGTTCGTGGAGATGTGGAGAAAATTAAAGGACATTTAATTAACCAGTTAACTGGCCTACTCGAGAAAAAACAAGTATTTAAAAATTGGCAAAAATACTTGTCCTTCGATCGCTTTAAATGACCCTCGTCTTGGTAAAAACTCTTAACCCTCGGACTTCGCGGTGTCACAGGTTTGCAAGTTTTTGAACAAAACAGATGTTGACGACGATTAACTTTGGGCAGCTTGGCAAAACAGCATTGTCTTTGCTTCGTATCCAGAAGATATTTAGTTCAATCCCCCTGCTCTATGTGACTTGATCAAACCATCTCGCCTTGACTCATTTTACGGTAATACCCTTCAACAGTCATGACGTCACTTCCCTTGTAATGACGCAGGGTAACTTAGTAACTGGCTATAAACTATCTGAATAATTGCGGACGCCCTTATGAAATATTTCTCCGACTAGCATTAAAGCGTATCCAGAGGGGAAAAAAACTTTATAAATCTGATCATGTTTTGACTTTTACACAATCTGATCACAAGACATATGAAAAGTTTTAGCCAGCATGAAGAATAAAAAGTACAGATTTTCTTTGTTTAGAACCACGATGGCCGCCGTTTTTTGGGCGACGTGACATCAGACCATTGAATTCAATTTACTACTGCAAACAGTAGTACTTTGAGCTTTTTGAGCGGAGGTTATTCCCTGTTTCTATAGTTTGAAATAGACAATATCAGTTGATTGCTTCTCTTCAGATAGAAAGCTAGTCTATCGCGAAGTACTTTCTGCTGTCTGATCTAAAAGACCCAGTTACCCAATCACTGTTGGCTAGACAGGCGGGGAGGTCTATAGATAGATCGAAGTTGACGTCACTCAGGTCTTTGTTATTGTTTTTTGCCATTCGCGTTTATGAGTAATTCTCACTTAACTGTATTAACCAGACTATAAACAGACTATGTTATATTACATTGAATCAGGTTGGTAGGTGTTGTGAGTATTTTTACCAAACGCATAGCATCAATTTTGTACAACGTTATTCTTCACTGACCTAATTCCTAAAGTGGTCTGAAGAAGGGTGGACGCGCCACATACAAAGATGACGGTGTTGATAAACTCACTGAGTCCTGAGCTGTCATGAGCGATACACAATGCAGAGCTCAGGATGACGGGGTATGCAAATGTCCCGCTGAAACAGGTCAGGAATTGCTGGGTGTTTATGTTTGGGGGGGGGGGGGGGGGGGGGGGGGGGGGGGGGAGGGAGAAGAGACAATAGCTTTTTAATAATCTAGTCAGGTGGAACCAGAGCATTTTTATATATTATCGATAATTTTTTTAAAAAACAACAACTTTTAAATAGGAAACGAAATAAAACTTGAACTTTTATATAGATAGAATGAAGTTGACGTCACTCGGGTCTTTGTTATTGTTTTTGCCATCCACGTTTATGAGTAATTCTCACTTAACTGTATTATCCTGACTATAAACGTTCAAGGTTAAACATAGTTTTTGTGTTGGTCCGTTATACTTCCGGATATCAATGTTGTGAACTTCTTAGCCAAGCTCATATCTACTATCAATAGGTTTATAATAATCTAGTCACGTGAGAGCAGAGCCTAGTTATATTATCAATAATTAAAAAAAAAACAACTTTAAATAAGTAACAAAATAAAAGTTGAGCTTTAATATAGCGCAATATCCACCAAGCGTGCTGAAAACGCTTTACAAGGAGCAACTAGCCAACAGCAACATTTGACATGAAAATCGAAACATGACGCCTGTAAGGCGATATTGCATTTTTTTTCGGACAGAGACAACGCTTCTAACGACGGATTACGGTGAGAGAATATAAGTAAAGAGCATTTTCCAAGGACTCAACTATGCGCCGCTCAGGACACGAACCCAGGACCTTCTGTTTCAAAGGCGAGAGTCATACCACTAGACCGCATAGACAAACTAGAAAACTATTTTAAAATGACGCAGACTAGTGGTTTAATACTGCCTTTGAATCGGAAGGTGCTGGGTTTGAGTCCCGCTTAGAGGGGCGAAACGTTTCCATAGAAAAGGCTCTTTACTCAAAATCGCGGATGGAAAATGATTACCTGTCCACTAACAGCGTTTTCAGCAAATATATTATAATATCGCCTACTGGGTCTAACATCTCTTACATGTTACCTATTGCTGTTGGTTTGGAATCCCTTGTAAAGTGTTTTGAGCACGTTTGATGCATATTGCTCTATATAGATAGAGTGAAGTTGACGTCACTCCTGTCTTTGTTATAGTTTTTTGTCATCCGTGTTTATGAGTAATTCTCACCAAACTGTATTATCCAGACTATAAACGTTCAAGGTTACACATGATAGCTTTGTATGTTGGTCCGTTATACTTCCTGATGGCAATGTTGTGAGCTTCTTAGCCAAGCGCATACTATCTATGGGTTTCTGAACGCCACCTCGAGCCAGAGACCTGCAGAGTACTTTTTGGTTAGATTATGATTCATAGCTGGAACACGTGGCCATAGCCTTCAACATTCGTGACGTCACTTCCCTCGTAATGACACATAGTAACTTAGTAGTTGGTTCTAAACAATGGCGGACGTCCTTATGAAATACTTCTCCAACGAGCATAAAAGTGTATCCAGAGGAGAAAAACATTAAAAATCTGATCATGTTTTGACTTTTGTACATTCTGATCACATGGCATGTGAAAAAGTTCTAGCCAGCATGAAGAATAAAAAGTACTAATTTTCTTTGTTTAGAACCAAGCTGTTCGTTGCTGGGCGGACGTGACATCAGACTATTGAATCCAATTTTTTGTCTGTGTTTATCACATTTACTTTTAGATATTTTGTCTACGAAAACTGGTAAGCGCTTAAGCGAACGGAAAAATATCTTAATATTACACACACGCACACACACACACACACACACACGAACACAAACACACATATATGAATATATATATATATATATATATATATATATATATATATATATATATATATATAAATGTATGTATATATATATATATATATATATGTATATAAGTATACATGTATATATAACATATTTATAGAGATACACATATTATATGATAATTATATATATGTATATATATATATATATATATATATATATATAGCATGCATATATATTATATATATATATATAATATATGTATACACACATATATATACATATATATATATATATATATATAACATGCATATATATATATATATATATATATATATGTGTGTGTATACATATATATATTTGTGTGTGTGTATGTGTGTGTGTTGTATGTATTTATGTATGTGCATCTACATAAATATGCAATAAAAATTGAAGCACCAGTGGTCCATTAAAATTCCATAATATCATAAATTCAATGGAAACATTGACAATGGGTGACGGGAACAAATCGATTTAGTACGGTATAGAATTAGGAAATCATTAACTCTCTCCTTACCAACCAATTTTAGAATACTCCCTGAAACTTCGCACCCACAAAACACAAGAATAGATTTTTTTTCCTACTCAAATTGAAAAGTAACAAGTACGTTCTATACATATAAATGTCCAGTGACTGATTTCTATCGCTAGAGGTCTAGAACAAAATATTTTCTTTATAATTTGTGGTGTGCAAGGGATATCAGAATGAGAAAACTCATTGGTTGCATCGTAACTAATGTGACGATTTTCCTATGGATGGTAAGGAGAGGGTTAAAACCACCCTTCGCGTTCGTGTATGCACTGTCATTTCTTCCATAATCATGAATATTTATTGTGCGGTAATAATGTCTAGTGGTATGACACTCGCTTTCGGATCGAAAAGTCCTGGTTTCGAGCCTCGCTCGCCGCATAGTTGAGTCCTTAGAAATGGCTCTTTACTCACATTCTCTCACCGTACTCCGGGTGGAAAATAAGTACCTGGCCGTCAACAGCGTTGTTTCTGTCCGAAAAAAATGTAATATCGCCTAACAATCGTCATGTCCCGTTCTACATGTTAAGCGTTGCTGTTGGCCCCCTGTAAAGAGCTTTGAGCCCGTTTAGTGGATATTGCGCTATATTAAAGCTCAATTATTTTTTTTAGTGTCACGCGGTACAGAACACGATCCGATAGATATGTTTATTCCATGTCACGTAAATGTCACTCAACGTCTCAAAGCGGTGTGAAATTGGGATGACCAGTTGCAGGTAATTGTATTTATAGCCACGAATGTTTTGAACCTTCTGTCACTGATTTTATGACATTAAAATTATATTATAAGATATTATCAACTACAATCGGACTAATGATTTTACAAAAGGTCCCACCAAAATATAGCTGTAAATTATTAAACAAGCCTGCTGGTTAAATTAAATGGGAGCAATCTATATTCATGTTTTCGTCCAACCAAGTCATCAATCACATGATTTGTAGGTGTCCAACAATGGGTATGATCTATATTAACTTTCCATGTGCTCGAGGTCATTGGTCACATTGCAAAATGTGCTCAAAGTGACCCACAGAGTGAAAAGTGTTCATAGCTTTTTAAATATCTAACATCACGATTGGCTATTTGGTTAAGCTTGACACATGGCAGCGTGTTTACATTTGTTAAGAAATATCCAATCGTTGGAGAGCAACAAATCATGTGATTGATGACCTGGTTGGGCGAAAACATGAATATAGATCGCTCCCATTGGATATTTCTTAACAAATGTAAACAAGCTGATACGTTTACAAAAGTTATAAACATACACATTTGTCAAACTGAACAAAATGACCAATCGTGATGTTAGATATTTCAGAATCTCTGAGCACTTTTCACTATGTGGGTCACTTTGAGCTCATATTCCAATGTGACCAATGACCTCGAGCACATGGAAATGTAATATAGATCGTGCCCATTATAATTTTATTTTAAAAGATAAAGAAAATGTAAAAGAATAAAAATGGAAGTTTTGACAAACAAAACGTACCTATTCAAGAACATATAAAAACGATACAACACACACCAACAAATATTGTCTTGTTGTCGTCTCGGGTTCGCTCCTCTGTAGTCTTGACACAGCGTTGTTCTGATTTTTCGTGAAGATGTGTAGCACCTCACTCGATACCGATCACGACCCAACAAATTTTGAGGACAACCGTGCTTCCCAAATTTATTTTACGTACAGGACTTATCACTATCCTTTTGGATTTGGATAGAGACTTGACCGACTCAATTGTTAACGGGCACCTTTTATTATCACACTCTTTTATTGAGATGCGATATTACGACATATTATGTCGCTTTTTACTTCGTCACCGACCGACCAGCTTTTGATATTTTACGACACAGTGTTTGGTCTCCTGTGTCATGTTTTGTTTTATTCTGTACCGGCCTGTATAACACAGTTTCGGCCTTTTCTGTGTTATACTTTTATTGGGGCATATAGTATATAGTAATAGATTTTCCTTCTCTGTACTATGATTTGGTCACCCGTTCACGGACTTAAACAGTACAGTAATGTACTATGCCTTGCTATCTTCCGGCCCCGAACGTACTTCACAAAATAGCAAGTGACGTTGGGAGGCCTGCCATGGGTTTATACAACCATGGTGAGTAGTATTCATATGACAACTGAGAGCGTTGTCATCACAGCATAGCAACAGGTTTGAAAAATAACAACTCATGGTTGCCAAAAGACTTAAGCTCGTTCTACAGTAACATGGTACCTTCTGCGTTAAGTTCTGCTCGTCAGGGGTCAAAAAGAGTGGACTCAGAATCGACGCGGAATCGATTTTAAGGTTCTTTTTTATTCCAACAAATTTTATTTACTAATGCCAGTGTGAATCGCGCTATCGTTAACATATAACCTGGCATTAGAACCCTCTAGGACTGGCAGTTTGACGTCATTTTTTATGTTTGAGTAAAGTCTATTGAGTTGTCGTCTGTAGAGCTCGTGGAAACAAGTTATTTCATTGGTTGAACTATTGAATACAACTCACGATTTGTTTTCTTTTGTGACAAAAGTCTGGCATTATGACGTCATTTTTTGGTCAGTGTCAGGCCTATAACTTAACGATGGCGTCGCGGAGTCGTCGTCTCGCCGCTGACTTTGACGAAACATCAAAAGAAGACGACGCGGAAAATACACTTGCTTCAAACAGAGTGGACGCGGAATCGTTAGGGAATAGTCTGTGTAAACTTAAACATTTATAATATGATTGAGAAAATCGTGTGATAACTAGTCACCTATTTGGCAGTATAAAAACAATAACAATGATCAGAGATAGGTCGCTATCATTCACTTTATTGTTTAAAAACAACCAACTATATTTGTCCGAGCACGTGAGAATGTTGGTCACAAATTCTCTGTTTTGATTGGTCAAATATCTACTGGTTATTTGTGGGCATTATTGAACATTGTTGTAATGGACAATATTTTGCGTTGGTTTGAGAGTATTTCCATTACGTCAAAGAGCCTATTACAATTTGGGTTATCAGACCTGCAAATACAATTGGGTATAAAAGACGTGTACTTATTTACAGGTCTAAGAACCCAAATTGTTATGGGTTCATTATTGTTATGGAAATACTCTCAAACGAACTGAAATACTGTCCATCACAATAATTTTAAATCAAGCCCAAAATTGGATTCAATAGTCTGATGTCACGTCCGCCCAGCAACGAGCAGCTTGGTTCTAAACAAAGAAAAGCAGTACTTTTTATTCTTCATGCGGGCTAGAACTTTTTCACATGTCATGTCATCAGAATGTATAAAAGTCAAAACATGATCATATTTATAATGTTTTTCTCCTATGGGTACACTTTTATGCTCGTCGGTGAAGTATTTCATTAGGGCGTCCGCCATTGTTCCGATAGTTTAGAGCCAGTTACTAAATTACTATGCGTCATTACGAGGGAAGTGACGTCAAGACTGTTGAAGCATATTGCGGTCAGCTAACTGACCTCTTATGTGCACTAATATTTTAATTTCTTATTAATCATTTATTAATTAATTAACGAGTAATGGAATATCCAATACAAACCTGTATAGCGAGCAGTATACTCAAATACCATGGAGGATTTTCATCGACGCCATATAGCAAGGCGTTTCTTGCCGAGCTTTCATCCCGTACTTCGCTAGATCCAGACCTCATTGTCTGTAGTTTTGGCAGTCAGGTCAACACGAACGCTTTGTCAATGTAAATATGGTCTATTTCTGAGGGATTAAACTTGAATGTTTTCTTCTATGTACAAGGAAATGTCACTGTGAATGAAATGGGAAAAAAAGTCACAATCTCCTTTGCAATTTGATTTTAAACACAGTTTGATTTCAATCTTTGAACAAATACAATATGTAATGATGTAGTAATGTAGATTATATATATATATATATATATATATATATATATATATATATAGAGAGAGAGAGAGAGAGAGAGAGAGAGAGAGAGAGGGAGAGAGAGAGAGTGAGGAAATATGACAATCGTGTCAACATGGTGTTTTGTGAAACTGAAGCAGTTATTAAAAATGAATAAATCAAAATGATTACATATGTAATATTACCTTTTTGAAATGTACGAAATTACATTCATTTGTACACTCTTGTCATTTTATGGCGAAGAATTATATATATTTAATTATATATTTCTTGTTAGGGTCACATATAAATTGGCGGTCAAATGTACCTACACATCCAGTATTTTACAAACAAGTGGCTTCTTATCGTATCTTACAATTTATTCTTAAAACAATAGGCTTTGGGACCAACATTGTGCCGAACAGCCCATGTAAAATTTATATCATCGAACACAGAATTAATGGCCAATCAAAACATTATATATAATTAGTATAATTTTTTTCAGGCTGATATACGGGTAACTTGCATACCTTTTTTTTTTATTTCAGGCTAATTCTCTCATCCGTTGACTCAAATTAATACGAAGAAAAATATGGTTGGTCTCAATCAGTGACATCTATATTATTATGAAGTCCTAGGTCTCAATACTAAGTCATTTTTGACGTTTGACTATCAGTGCGAGTATAATTTATTCTACGCAATTCTAGCATATCTACACAAATAGATGACGTAATTTAAATCTCCCTTGATACTATCGAGTAATCACATCCCTTCGCATTATACGTGACATTTTCTGATAAAATGGCCGAAGTGGCTGAGTGGTTAAGGCATGGCACTGTGACCCGGAAAGTACCGGGTTCGAGCCCCGCTTATGGCACTTTCGTTTTTTTTCCTTGGGCAAGATTCTTAACCCCCAATTTGCTCACTTTGGACAACATGGATGATTCCTGTTGACATCAGACATCTTGTTTGATCAATTATCTATATACCTTCATGGAATGCCTAGGCTTCAGTATTTTATGATGTCATGGCGGAAGGGCATATTAAAAAAAAAAAAACAACACGAGTTTTACTGACCTACCCACGACTTCAGTGCATAGCTATCTCCAGTGCATGGGTTTTACCCGAAATCATCATCAGCCCCACAGATTCCTTCACATTATACGTGACATTTTCTTATAATGAAAGCCATTAACCAATGCATTATCTATCTACTAAACACTGTAGAATACATCAAAGCCACTCAGCAATATCTATTATTCATTCACCATTAATGTAAGGAAAAACCAATGACTTTACATATTTTATGTCTATGACCAATGACCTTAAGATTAGGAACGCATAATATGTAAATTGTCGTTTCAAAATGGTATTACACAACGTAGACATACATGCAGGTCTGATATTCTAACCCCATTATGGGCCTAATTTAATATTGTTGTAAAGTCATTTTTAAAAATTCCAATACTAACAATGACCTCATAATGAAGGGTGTTTCTTTTTTTACGAAACCCGACAAAGTTATGGGAATTAGGCAGCATTGGGGAGTGAACCTGGGACTGGGTTTCGGCGGGTTTCGTATAAAAGCAATTACTTTTTTACAAAACCCACCGAAACCCAGTCCCAGGTTCACTCACCAATGGTGTACAATTCCCTGAGTCCCGGGTTCACTTCCTACAGCTGCCTAATTCCCATAACTTTGTCAGATTTCGGTGGGTTTCGTAACAAAGAAACACCGCATAATTAATTGGGCTATCAGGCCTGCAAATAAGTGTATATTATATTCGGGTTGAAACAGAAACGTGGCTCAGCGGTACGGTCTTTGCTTCGTACCCGAAAGGTACCGAGTTCGATCACCCGCCGCTGCGCTGTGTAAGCTTGAGCAAGTCATCTCACCTCGCCCTAGCTCAGTTTGCTTGAAATAGACCTTAGAGACATTTCTACCCTGCGGGATGAATAAAGGGAATTTTATTTTCATTTATTGTATTTAAAACGTGTTCAAAGTAAAAATAAATTAAATATTTACGAATTTTGTTTTTGTTATTAAAGACCCCTATATCCATTGCACTCTTAAAAAAACTAATTCATTTTCATCATAAAAATCTAATTCATTTCCCTCATAAAAAAAGTAATCCATTGCTCTCATTAAAAAAGAAACTGTATCCAAGTTTTTAATGGTTACATTATGCATTCAACCTTTTAGCAAATAACTCTAACCATCCCGACCATTTCCTAGATTTTTCCCCTCTCCGACGTGCATTGTTTGCAGGTCTGTTAACCCAATTCGTTATGAACTCATTGCTATAATGGAAATCTCAAAAAAATAAAATGACGCAAAATATTGTCAATTACAACAATGTTAAACAAGGCCCATGATTTTTTATTGGGTTCGGAGATCAGAACTGCATATTTGTACAAGTCGCCATAAACAAGACCATCTAACATAAAATTGATTTTTTTTTCGTTTTTAATCTAACTTTAAAGGATACATATTATATGCTTTATCGACATCATTTTGTTCAGCAAAACAAGTTTTAAAAAAATTTAACTCTCTCCTTACCGATCAATTTCAGTTTTTTCACAAAATGGCAGGTTGACCCAGCAGAAATAAAATGATTTTTAAAATTCAAACAAGCTCCCTACAAAACAACTTTATGTTCTTATTAAAAACCAAAGATCATTCTTCAAAATTTGTGACCTACAAAATAAATCTGAATAAGAAATATGTCTATATTGTGTCTTAAAAATGTGACGATTTTGCTGAAGGTAGTAAGGAGAGGGTTTAAACTCCAAAAAGATCAAAGGAACTCAGCAGTGTGAGAAAACTGTTTGGTCGATCACTATCATATTCAAAAATTCTAATGTCAATTAATTCTTTCATTACCAGCCATTTCCAGAATTTTTCCTGAAACTTCACACCCACCCAACACACGAATAATTGTGTTTTTTTTCTACTCAAACAGAAAAGGAACAAGTACATTCTAAACATAATATTGTCCAGTGTCTAGTTTTTATCGCTAGAACAAAGTTGTTTTTTAAAAATAATTTGCGATGTACAAAGGAGATCAGAATAACAAAATTGTTGGTTGTATCGTGACGAATGTGACGATTTTCCTATGGATGGTAAGTTTAAAATATAAACCGGCATCCAAAAAATAACAGCACCACAATTCGTAACTTTGGAGGAATTTGCAATATTCCGTGAGCACGGGACGTGGAACAGTCTACAATAACTAGGTATTACAAATAGCGATTCTTCAAATGTATGATGGACAAAAGACATCTGACTAAGAATATTGTTTGTTATATGGTACGAATGTGACGACTTTCGTGTAGTTGGTATGCAGAGGGTTAAAACTAAACAAACAACAACAAACGTTGAACTTTTATATAGGGCAATATCCACTAAACGTGATCAGAGCGCTTTACAAACGGTCCCTGATCAACAGCAACACATAACATTCTTCGATAAATCTTTTATATTTTACTAAAGTTTTCTATTTTACCTTGCGTATACCATTTCCTGTATCTAATTCACACCGACATACATACCGCTTGGGGACAGATGGTCACATATTATATTCAATTTCCAGCATATAAATGCGAAATAAGATTCGTTCGAGGTGTCTGTTCACATAATTAATTGGAATATTTTTTTTTGTTTTAAATAACTTATAAGAAAACCATTCAAAAACTCACAAGGGCCGAGTTGTAATGTGGTTTTAGTCATCCATCCATTAATATAATATAAGCAAGCACAAAACAGATGTCGCCTTCAATATGATAAAAACTACACGGTCTGCCTCCCTTATACTCTTATATATGTATGTATATATATATATATATTTATATATATATATATATATATATATATATATATTTATATATATATATATATATATATATATATATATATATATATATATATATATATATATATATATTATAAAAACAAAAACCATGAAATAATAGTGCTGAACTTTTTGATTAAAGGAGCTCTTTATAAAAAAAAAATTAAAGTATAATTATGATTATTTAACTTCTACAACAGTGTTTCAAGCGTTAGCTGTCTCTGTCTGTCTGTCTGTCTGTCTCTCTCTCTCTCTCTCTCTCTCTCTCTCTCTCTCTCTCTCTCTCTCTCTCTCTCTCTCTCTCTCTCTCTCTTTCTCTCTCTCTCTAAGCATTAAAAGCTTGAATGTAAGAATTAAAATTAAATATGTTAGTCATGTAACCTTGTAACAGATAAAAAGCCTTTCATTAATGCAAATAGACTGTTCTAATATGAGATCGATAGAAGTAATATAATGATGATGATGATGATGATGATGATGATGATGATGATGATGATGATAATAATAATAATATGATACTACTACTCTTACTACTACTACTACTACTACTACTACTACTACTACTACTACTACTACTACTACTACTACTACTACTACTACTAGTAGTAGTACTACTACTACTACTACTACTACTACTACTACTACTACTACTACTACGACTACTACTACTACTGCTAATAATAATAATAATAACAATAATAATAATAATAATAATAATAATAATAATAATAATAATAATAATAATAATAATAATAAAATAATAATAATAATAATAATAATAATATATATAATAATAATAATAATAATAATAATAATAATAATAATGATAATAATAATAATGATAATAATTAGTATCATCATCATCATAATAATTTTTAGTGATACTAAATCAGTTTATATAGCTCTAATATTTATTAATGAAAATTATAATCATGTTAAAATGAAATATTGCAGGAAATAAATAAATGTAAAAAATGAATAGACAAGGAGATTAGAAATCGTTGATAAAGCCAAAGTTTTGAAACAGTTCAACCAGAAGAGTCAGAAAGTTACTTTATGATAAAATGACCATTGTCCACTTGTTCTTATTTGCAGGTTTTGTCACACAAATTGGATTCACTAGTCTGACGCCACGTCGCCCAGCAACGGCGAGCAATCCGGTTCTAAACTAAGATAATGGGTACTTTTTATTTTTCATGCTGGCGAGAACTTTTCATATGTCATGTGATCAGAATGTATAAAAGTCAAAACATGATCATAATTATAATGTTTTTCTCCTCTGGATACACCTTTATGCTCGTCGGAGAAATATTTCGTAAGGGCGTCCGCCAGTGTTCCGATAGATTAGAGCCAGTTACTAAGTTACCATGCGTCATTACGAGGGAAGTGACGTCATGACTGTTGAAGCCTATTGGTCTCGTTTCATTGTTGTCATGGAAATACTCTCAAATCAACGCAATAAAATTGTTCAAACGAGCCAATAATTACGTCCCGTTATCAGACCTGCACATGTGACCCATCGACTCAAAAAGGTATTATGTCGGGATGAACCAGATGCTAAAAAGCCGAATTAAAGCTAAACTAGCCTAAAATTTGAACTATTTCTATTTATCATTCCAAGATACGACATACATTCCCTTCAATAAATCATACAAACTCATAGCAAGGCTGATATTTCCGGCCATAAACTCCATTTTTAGCATCTTAATCATTCCGACATAATACCGTTTTGAGACGAGGGGTAACATATACGATCACGTCGTTCACGATGGATTATCCTACTGTTTTGTATAGATAGTATGCGCTTGACGAAGAAGCTCACAACATTGCCATCCTGAAGTTAAACAGACCGACACACAAAACTATGAGTAACCTTAAACGTTTATAGTCTGGATAATACAGTTTTGTGAGAATTACTCATAAACGCGGATGGCAACAAACAATAACAAAGACCTGAGTGACGTCAACCATCAATAACTTTGTGTGGAAAGTTAATAATAAAATCAGGCGGTGTATGACGTATAAATAAAGTTGAGATTTTCTTTAGCGCAATATCCACTAAACGTGCTCCAAGCCCTAAGCAACAGCAACACTTAACCTGTAGGACGAGACATGTTGACGCCTGTTAGGCGAAATAACATTTTTTTACGACAGAGACAACGCTGCTAACTGCCAAGTACTCATTTCACATCTGAGTACGGTGAGAGAATGTGAGTAAAGTGCCTTTTCCAAGGACTCAACTATGCGCCGAGCGAGGCTCGAACCCAGGACCTTCCGATCCGAAAGCGAGTGTCATACCACAAGACCACATAGCCGCACAAAATAGAAAGTGACGCTGTTCGCAAATATTAAGGCCAGTTGTTGAGCCTTGTTTAAGGGACTGTTCTCAAAGTACCTCAATAGACTCAGGTATTGGTGAGTACATAACTGTTGGCTGATGATGATGATAATAATGAATACGATGATGATGATGATGATGATGATGATAATAATAATAATAATAATAATAATAATAATAATAATAATAATAATAATAATAATAATAATAATAATAATAATAATAATAATCGTGCGGCAATGTGGTCTTGTGGTGTGATTTGCCTTTTGATCGTAAGGTCTTGGGTTCGAGCCTCGCTCGGTGCATTGTTCTTCTTCTTCTTGGAAAAGGCTCTTCACTCACATTCTCTCACCCTAATAGCAGCGTTGTCTCGGACAAAAATTGCAATATCGCCTAACAGGCGTCATGTCTCGTTCTGCATGTTATGCATGGCTGTTGGTAAGTGACCCGCTTTCGGATCGGAAGGTCCTGGGTTCGAGCCCTTAGAACAGGCTCTTTACTCACATTCTCTCATCTTACTCAGGTGTAAACTGAGTACCTGGCCATAAACAGCGATGTCTCTGGGGTTTTTTTAATCACTGTGTGATCTCTATCGACAAAAAATAAATGTGCTAGCGCCTTACAGCCTTCATGTCTCATCCTACATTTTTTTGGTTTTGATGTTGGCGTTGAGGACAGTCAGTTAGTTACTGAATGATGTTATATATAGAAGCTCGATTTTAGACTACTATAATAATATTGCTACTATCGATTGACTGTAACTTCATGACGTCTTTGGCAACCATTATCATTATGGCCTCGGCCAAAAATATTACAGCCGATTTCAAATCTACAAGTCAATTCAACTGGTCGATGTGCTATTCCTTAACGAGCATTGATTGAGGGTTTTTATGTGTGTGTGTTTTTTAAGTTGTTTTTTTTTTAATCATCATTTTTTGGGAGTATTTTGATGCGATGCATTTAGCTAAATTACTCAATTACGCTAGCCAGATCAAACGTACCATCAGCACACAAGACTTTTTGTAACCTTAAACGTTTATAGTCTGATTGATGGGATGATTTGGGATAGTGGATAGCTCATATGGTAGAGTCACGGTCTCTCCGGCCAGGCGGAGATGTCGTACCAGTAAGGTCGCGGGTTCAAACCCCCATCACCGCCGCGAAATTTTTATTCTCTATTGTCTTCTGGCACTTTCCTACTCACTTCATCTCTTGTTGTTAGTCTGATTGATAGAATCTAGTTAGAAATAATCACTAACAGGCAGTCTAAAAATGATAACAAAGAGCTGAGAGACGTCAACTTTGTTCCTCCTATAGATCACTCGTATCACACGTAAAGGGCTTATTTACCATGCTCAATGCGCTTCATAATACTCTATTCACGCCTTCAAGACCATGTGGAATCCGGTATCCATTTCATAAAGTACACGTTGCCCATAAGGCGCTCTTCTTACAGCAGCGGTATTATTACGTAAATACGTCCCTGATTGTATTCTAGTACCCATTCACACTTGAGACGAGAGGGAAAAGATACGTATACCTTGTTACTCAGAAACAAGGTATCCGAATCAGAGTTCCGTCGTTATTGTCATCCATCTGGCCACTGACTACACATATAATTGCTTGCACTGTGAACCATTAAGTCCACAATTAAACTCTCAAAACTGTATTAGATATACTAGAAACCTAAATCACGAAGAAACAAATGCATTGCCGACATTGTTGACATAAAGGTAGATAACTCAACTAATATTTCATGGCTTTCATAGATTTTGAGTTAAGCGCCCAAGTCTAATTTTCGCAACCATGATCAGAAAGTGACCTCTATTTTATCTCTCTTCTGAGATAGTGTTGTGAACATTATAAGAGATTAATGTGTAAATATATAGGCAAATATACGACAAAAGGGAGTGAGCGAGAGAGAGAGAGAGAGAGAGAGAGAGAGAGAGGGAAAGAGAGAGAGAGAGAGAGAGAGAGAGAGAGAGAGAGAGAGAGAATTAGAGAAGGGTATCTATCTATCACCAAAGATACACACACACACACACACACACACACAGACACACACATAGACACAACAGACGGTCTACTGTAGTGGGATGTGGGGGTGGGCAATTTAATGAGATAAAGCATTTAAAAGCGCATTTATTGGCATTGTGTATCCATGAAACTGGGCGATATAAGTGTTCATATGTCACTCATTGTGAATATCTAGCTAGTAATAATATGTTGGATTGATATTGATTGACAAAAATCATTTGAAAGTCGATATGATTTGAATTAGGAAATTATAGTATTTTGGAATATTAAGAATTAAAATTCTATACTATTAAAGATAATTCTTAGACCTGACGTGCACACACAAGGAGGTCTGATGACCGAATGCCATTAAGGGCCTGCTTTGACACTGTTGTAATGGGCAATATTTTGAGTTGGTCTGAGAATATTTCCATAACACCAATGAGCCTATAACAATTTGGGTTATCAGACCTTTAAATAAGTATACATAGACTTATAGTTTAGGAGTTAAGCTTTAAATTATTATCCAATTATAAGCATTTATTTGACACACCAAAAACTAGAGGTGCCTAAATGAGACAATAAAATGGAGAGAAAGATAAAGTGAATAAATGTGACTCATATATAAGGGAACATATATTATTATTATTCTTATATATGAGTCACCTTATCGTTCTCTCCATTTGACTCACCAATTTATAATATCGATCTGAGAAGACTGGTTACTTAACCTAAGACAGCAATATCCAGTGCTCAAAGTGTTTACAGGGGGTCCCAATCCAACAGCAACACTGAATTGTAAGACGAGGCATGAATGGCGCCTGTTTGGGAGTATCACTTTTTTCTTCAGACAGAGACAACGTTGTTAACGGCCAGGTACTCAATTTACACCTGAGTATGGTGAGAGAATGTGATCTGAGTAAAGAGCGTTTTCCAAGCACTCAACTGTGCACAACTAATAGGGGACGAAACTTAACTTGAACCGTTGCCATTCCTGTCCGAAGACGTGTCTCATACTACTAGAACACATAGCCACAGTTTACACAGTACGAAAATAATTTTTTAGCTTCGTCAATGCAGAAATGGAATATTTTTTTTTACCTTTCCCCATTACCTCCCTTGCTTTTTTCTTTTTTTTTTTTTTTTTAGCTCCACCACAAGGGTATTGTGAGTAATCTAGCAACAATATTTGCTCCCCCATTTGATATGAGTATCATACATCATATTGCAAACAGCAACTATGACAGATTGAATGGAATAAAATAGGTGGATACGATGGGCGATAATCGATACTCGCGTATATCGCCCTAGTATACCTGGTGTATATATCTAGTACTCGATATTGACAAAGTATCGGTCTCAGCTGCCTAATGGTATTCTTGTTACCACTTTTTATAATGTGAATAATTGTATTGGTAGATATGATCAATATCTACAATATTATCGATGAGTTGTATTTAGAAAATATTTAGAAACAACAACCGAAAAACTTAGTTTAACAACACACTGAAACATCCGATTGCCTCAGCACCTTAACACACATGATGGCATTCAAAAGCTAATAATCTGGCGCTGATATGACCTTATTGTGTTGCAAGGGCGGTAAAACCCTTAAAAACAAACAAAACAAGAGCTAAGAACACTTGCATTGGACAGAGATTTGTGGAAACAAATTACTAACTGGATGCTAAAAACAGACTGGCGCATTCGAAGTAACACACACATTCACGGCAAGCGTCCATAGAGACAGCGTAGCCATATTCAAATTGATCTTTTAAATTATCACTTGTTGAAAATTATCTATTTATTTATTTATTTATTTATTTATTTATTTATTTATTTATTTATTTATTTATTTATTTATTTTGTAATTCTTTACGAGTACATAATTGTATTATATTTTATAAAATAAGAATAAAATAAAATTCCCTTTATTCATCCTCATTTGTCTTTAGGATCTATTCCAAGGGAATACTGAAATAACACAGGCGTCAGCCGCATTGCAGCGCCACAAGGTGAAAAAAAGGGGGGGGGGTGACTTGATCAAGGCCAAACAGCGCGGCGGGTGATCAAACTCGATACTTTGTGGGTACGAAGCAAAGACCGTACCGCTGAACCACGCTGACATCTAAACGCATATACGGGCTTGGTTTAAAATTGTTTTAATGGACAATATTTCGCGTTGGTTTTGGCGTATTTCCATTACAGCAATGAGCCCATTTTGATTTGTTCATCAGACCTGGAAATAAGTATACGTCAGTTAATAAACCATTGAATTGAATTGAATCGGTTAAAAATATTACTTACTTTAAACCTTATCTTAAAATTGATTTTCTTAAATTAGATCACGCCCATTAACTCTCTCCTTACCAACCACAGGGAAATTGTCACATTTTTAGAGAGGAAAATAAAGTGAGTAAATGTGACTCATATAAAATGAGACAATGCAAACAAACAACGTTTCGACCCTTGGCCTTCGTCTGCGGACAAACAAAACGCAAAAATATAAGGCTACAAATAAAATGACATTTTGTGAAATGTGGAAACAATGATTATGTATGGAGAGGGTGTTGGGTGTGGATACAAGAAGAGACGCAAGAGAAGGGAGAGGGAGATAAATGGAAGAGAGAGTGTGAGAGAGTGAGAGAGCGAGACAGACAGAGAGAGAGAGAGAGAGAGAGAGAGAGGGAGGGGAGGAGGGAGAAAGAGAGAGAGAGAGAGAGCGAGACAGAGAGAGAGAGAGAGAGAGAGAGAGAGAGAGAGAGAGAGAGAGAGAGAAAGAGTGGGAGGGGAGGAGGGAGAAGAAAAAAAAGAAAAAGTTAAATTAATTAAATTTTCGAAGATAGATGCGACAGAGAGGGGTTGGGGTTATGAGGGGGATATGGAAGTTGACTCAAAGAGAGACACACACACAACACACACACACATACACACAGAGAGGGGGGAAGAGGAAATGTATGCGTGAGTGTGTGTGTGGGTGTGTATATGTGTGTGTTTGAAATGTGTGAGTGTGTGTTTGAAATGTAATTATTGTAAAGAGGGTTGGTGAGAATGTGTGTGTGTGTGTGTGGGTGGGGGGGGGGGGGGGGGGGTGAAGGAAAGAATGGACTAGTAGTCTAATATTATACAGTCACATTTTTAACCATTAAATAAGCATTTTTCTTAATCCGATTCGTTTTGCATATCGTAAAATTGGAAGAAATATTTTTGTTATTATCTAAGAGATTTTATGCTGTTTTGTAAATATCGCTTTGCTGAAAAGATTATGTCCTGATAGCTCAGTTAGTCGAGCAGTCGCTTCACACACAAAGGGACCGAGACCGATCTCGGTTGAAGTCGATATTTTTTTTTTTACTGATCCCCCTGTACACCCAGCAGTGATTGGGTAGCTGGATCTGTTAGATTTGGCGAAAAGGACGTTGCGATAATCTAGCGTCCCATCCAAATGGTAGCAAGCAATTGCTATTGTCCGTTTTACGGTATAGACTCCGGGATAAACTCCGGCTCAATAGGCCTGATGGCTCTGAAGGACTACTGCTACTACTACGAACATATTAAGTAATTGACTTATTTGACTTATTACGGTTCGATCCCTAATCTCCGGACTGTGACGCTTTGGCAGCTTCTCTGATTTGTTGAGTGAGTTTATTTTTCCACTGATGACGGTCTGCTGCGATGGATCTCAGGTGTTCTAAATCCTTTTCGCATCTCAGTTCTTGTATGTCATCAAGGCGCTTGAAGTCTTTATTTAGATTATCGTAATGTGTATATATTTGTTGCAAAGGCAGGCCCACAACAGAAATAAGTGCTGTATGCACGTACTTCTTTTGAGCGGAGTATAAAAAACAACTCATTTATTGGGTTGGACATTTCGGGAACTAATCCTGAAAAAGTGTCTTGAGAAAACAAAGTCGCATTTTCTATATCTTGACTTATGCAACTGGTAACATTTTAAACATAAAGTAATTGACAAGAGTGAGGCATTCACGGGATTAGAACTATTAGTAGACTGTGTATTGACGGAAGCATGAATGTGTTGGTCAGTGAGTAGACCATTGGCAATTATTTCAAAACTGTGTTCCATTTTTTGGGTCTATGGGGAGGGAACTTTCCACACATTACCCAACTCAAATCAGATGTGAGGGGTACCTGTTTTCGGTAGTGACGAGCGACACGTTAAAAAAGACGAAACAGGTGACTTGCACTGTATGAAATGAAACTTTGATTTCATATGTTCTGCTGTGGGAATAAACAAACACTGTGAAGCGCATAGAGCATGACAAAACTGCGATAATGCTTTATATAGTCGGGAACGTATCGAAGTTGCTTCTACCACACTTTGTATGGTATCAGTATCGATTGGGATATTCAATTTTCGACGGGATTTTGTGTTAAGCACTCGATAATACCCGATATTTGCAAATATCGAATAATGCCCAATTCTACTGGGTGACCATAATCTCTTTTCATCGGGTGAATTCCTGTATCAAAATCAATGCAGCCTATTTATTGAATTCTCTACCTCCGCCCTACCATCACTCCTCCTCCTCCTACCCCCTCCCTTCCCTCTCCCTTTCCCCCCTACCCGCATACACAACCCCTCCCCACCCCCCCCCCTCCCCCCAGGGCTATTCAAAGCTTGCCAAGCAATTCGTTAGCCATTGATTACAACGTCACATCCTGACAAAACGCGTTTTTAAAAATTAATTATATATTTTGGTCAGAAGACTTTTTAAAATGAATATATAAATTAATTCTAACATGAAAGGGGGTCCCGATAGCTCAGTTGGTATATCACTCGCTTGACAATCAAAGGACCAAGATCGATCCCTGGTGCAGTCGATAATTTTTTCTGACTCCCCTGTCCACCCAGTAGACAGTGAATGGGTAACTGAATCTGTTAGATATGGCGGAAAGTACTTTGCGATAGACTAGCGTCCTATTCAAAGAATAGCAAGCCATTGTTATTGTCTGTTTCACACTATAGAAACCGGGATAAACTCCGTCTCCATGGGTCCAACACTCTGAAGGACCACAACAACAAAAAAATACTATTAAAATGATAACTAACTCGTTAATAAATCGTATACCGGAGATTTCCATTAATTATCAGTTTTGAAACGTGTTGACAAGTTAGGTGTCATTTTCATCAACTGTTGTTTAATGCCAACGTCATTTTCAAACCAAAATGGACAAAATTTGTTCTGTCAGTGTGCGCCAGTTTGGACGGTTAGAGGCAAAAAACAACAATAATAATATTATAACCTCGTCATTTTGGATGACTGACGACTGGAAAGAGAATTTAGGTATATCCTACTCCATGGAACACACTGAGAAAACGCTTTTAAAAATATGAATTTTGGCCAGATAATTATTTTTCTACAATTCGATTCAATAGTCTGATGTCACGTAACCCAACAACGGCGAGCAGCGTGGTTCTAAACAAAGAAAATCGGCACGTTTTATTCTTCGTGCTGGCTAGAACTGTTCATATGTCATGTGATCAGAATGTATCAAAGTCAAAACATGATCATATTTATAAT
>NC_088361.1:47470272-47545272 GCF_034508935.2 Berghia stephanieae
CAAGGACACCAATGGTCACAAAAAGTACCAGAAGTCACACAAACTCTAGATAAATATCAGTCATGGTAATGAATTCATGTAACCAGACGATGACATCACCCTACTGCTCAAATCTGCTTGTTTGTAGTAATTTAGTGTGTTAATAGTAAAACAAATCAAATTTCTTGACAACCCTTCTATTTATCTGGATTCGTCAAAAGCTTGAGTTTTGTCTTTTTCTTGATTCATACAACCCTGAAACATAAAAAATTAGAATTACAAGGAAATGATTAATTGTGTCAAAATCACGGTCTCAGATGAGATGTCATTATATCATATTTGTAAATAGAATAACAAATGAAAACATAATTTGTTGGTGGCACTTTGTAATATCCAATATCAAGTGTTGCTTGTGACAATGTAAAATAGCGATGACACCAAAGTTCAACTTCTCTTTTCTGCATGGAGCCACGCTGGAAAGGCAACTGAAAGTGCTGCACTTCAAAGGCTGGTAAGAAGGGTGGATCAAAATTGCGAATCGCCATTTAACGAAACAAACTTCCACGTGTTCACGCATGCCGTGTTGCTTGTGACAAATGACACCAAAACCAATAAACCTCGATATCAGCAAAACGGAATACATTTACTCCAAGATTTGAGGTCAGAAGGAAAATCTATGCTTTTTTCTCATAATAAAACATTTTATAACCATTAAATATGAGCTTTAAAGTTTCGTGTCGAGTCTTAGTATTGTGCTGTGTTTGATGACACCAAAGGTCACAAGCAATACCAACTTTTTAAGAACTCTATATGAAACTTAATCAGCTATGTAATATACTGCAATTGCGTTTAAAAGTAAATTTTGACTTTATACTATTAGTCAAATTTCAATCATGTGAGCTAAAACATCACATTTAATTTTACATGCTTTCTAAAAAGGTGATGCGTTGACCTCGTTTTAAGCACATGCCAAACAGCATTCAAATTTCACTTTTAAGTTGTTTATTTCATATCCTGTTGAACAGAGTATGTTGAGCTATCTCATTTTATCTCTTCTTCATATTATCAATTGATTACAAGCATTAACCCAATGAAAACCGCCCATAATTAAGTAAAAATCAAATTTTCTTAACACTGGTATCAGACGGGCACCTTTTGACCTTGGCTCATATATATAATATATACACTCACTTACACACATACACACACACACACACGCACACAAAACTCCCACGCACAAAACACACGCTTACACACATAAACACATACTTCCCACATTTCTTCTATTAAACTAACATACACACACAGATACAGACGCTCTCTCTCTCTCTCTCTCTCTCTCTCTCTCTCTCTCTCTCTCTCTCTCTTTCTCTCTCTCTCTCCCTCTCTCTCTCTCTCTCACACACACACAAATACACAGCCAAACAGAATCAAATACCACAAATTCCTTCTATTAAACTAATACACACACAAAGAAACTCACATACATAAACACAAACATACACAATCATAAACAGAAACACATACCCCAAAAACTATTCAACTTTCACTCATAAACACACAGAAGCTTACACACATGCACACACTCAAGCACACTCACACAAAGAAGCGCATACCACAGAATTCCTTCTTAATTCCTTCTAAACTAACAAAACCACAGACAGAAGCTCTCTCTCTCTCTCTCTCTCTCTCTCTCTCACACACACACACACACACACACATACACCCGCTCGCACACAAACATACACACACACACACACACACACACACACACACACACAGAAACACATACCACAAAATTCCTTTTATTTTGAAGCCTGACATGATCTCAACTCATTTGCATAAATGTTAGCTGGTCATTTGCATAAACGTATTCATAGGAACTGCCGCCCATGAATAACCCCGGCGATTCCAGAAGCGTCCATCTTAATGACTTGAATATCATGGCGATCTGGGATAAGACGCACCAAAAAACGGCCAAGCTTTTAATGTTTTTGTCTTATTCGTATTAGAAATACACAAATCAGAGGCCAAGACTATGGTCAATAGGATTCAATAGTCTGATGTCACGTCCGTCCAGCAACCAGCAGTTTGGTTTTAAACAAAAAAAATCGGCACTTTTTATTCTTCATGCTGGCTTGTCTTGTGATCAGAATGTATAAAGATCAAAACATGATCAGATTTATAATGTTTTTCTCCTCTGGATACACTTTTAGGCTCGTTGGAGAAGTATTTCATAAGGGCGTCCGCCCTTGTTCCGATAGTTTAGAACCAGTTACTAAGTTACTATGAGCCATTACGAGGGAAATGACGTCACGACTATTGAAGCCTATTCAGCACTTCAAAACCGTATTAGGTTGGAACGATACGCATGACGCTTAGTTTTCTTCTTCAATTACCAAGTCTGTGCCAGACATCGGTGATCATGGTACGCCATTAATCTCTCTGACCTTAAAAAACTAATATTACTCTTCTCTTTCTCTATCACCCAGCTGTTGAAACAATTCAAATATGTTTTACTACCTTTTCTACCTCTTTTTACCTTCTATCTTTCCTGTGAGAGCAAGATGTTCAATACATTTATGTCGATTTAGGTGCCCTAAAAATTGCATTTGTCTTTTTCTTATTGTACGAATTAGTAACCTTTTAGTTTCAGCTTGCTCTAATACTTCATAAGTTTCCTTCTCTGTCCATGAGATTCTTAAAATCCTTTAAGAAACCACATATCTACTGCCTCCAGTAATGATTTATAAAAGGCCTGAGCATATTACCCCCTATTTCGGAGATGTACACTGGCTACATGTAAAGTATAGAATCCAATTTAAAATACTTACCCATGTTTTCAATTGTTTAAACAATTCTGCTCCTGTGGCTATGTGGTCTTGTGGTATGACAATCGCTTTCGGATCGGAAGGTCCTGGATTCGAGCCTTGCTCTGCGCATAGTTGAGTCCTTGGAGAAGGCTCTTTACTCCCATTCTCTCACCGTACTCAGGTGTAAAACGAATACCTGGCCATTTAACAGCGTTGACTCTGTCCTAAAAAATGTAATATCGCCTAACAGGAGTCATTCCCGTCCTAAATGCTAAATGTTGCTGTTGGTTAGGGACCGCTTGTAAAGCGTTTCGATCACATTTAGGGGACATTGCTCTATATAAAAGTCCCAGTTTAAAAAAAAAAATTACTTACCCATGTTTTCATTTGTTTAAACAAATCTCGTCCTGTTTACCTTCAAAAAGTTGTACACCGTTATAAATATAAGATCTAACAATTTAAATCTGCTAAGGGACCCCCCTTCCCCCCCCCCCCCCTCCCCCCATTGTGGAATGGAATTCTATCACTTGGGATGGGTTTTTTTTTCTTGTATTTTTCTTTTGTCTGGCACCTTTCATACACACTTGTTCAGATCTTTATCTCACACGCCCATATATAGCCGCACAACACTGTTTAATAGAAAACGGTGGGGGCTGCCTGAAGCCTGTGATCGTGAAAATACTATCTAAAGAGTGAAAATGGAGAGGCTTTGTATGTATATAGGAACGATACAGACAATGGACGTTTCAGGTACAAACCAACCCTTCGTCAGCACAACAAATACACAAATTAACGTGGAAAACAAATATAATGCAAAATAACTTGTATCGTCTTTACTCAATGGTGGTTGCAGTATGAATGAAACGTTAGCATTTTCACTCTTTCGTTAGTATTAATACTGTTTAATACTGTTTTAACCCTCTCCTTACCAACCACAGGAAAATCCTCACATTCGTTACGATCCAACCAGCACTTTTATCATTCAGATTTCTTTTGTAAATCACAACATTTAAAGAAAAATGTTTTATTTTAGCTATAAAAACGTGACACTGTGTTGTAGAGTTCATTTTGCCGATCAATAATATGCATAAAATGAATTTGTTGATTTTCTGTTTCAACTATTTTTGTGTTGGGTGGGTGTTAAATTTTTTGAGAAAATTCTGAAAATGGCTGGTAAGGAAAGGGTTAAAGTGTCGAGTCACATTAAGTCTTACTACTAGCCGTTTCAATAACTGTTAACCAACCAATTCATACCGCCCGCAGATGGTACGTTCATCTATTATTTCTATACGTCCATTGTTTCGCTGAGATTGGAGTTGGACAACGAAACGTCAGAAGTCTGGAAGAGGAGGAGGAGGTCGCGTTGGCGATACGTGCGTGCGTGGGTGAGTGAGTGAATGACGACGACAAGTGGTTGAGTGCGTGTACGTGTGCGTGTGCGTGTGCGTGTGCGCGGGTGTGAGCGGGTTCATATAATATGTCGTCGTGTCCATAAGAGTGACTGTTTGTGAGTACGGCGTGTCTTGCAGTGATTCCATTCTAACCGTCACTACCTGTGGATTTGATTCCAGACTCTCAATACAGGTAAATTAATTGCATGTTACTTTTTTTCCTTAACGGTTTAAAGTTATTGTGTTGAAGCTATGCGTTTAGGTAAACTACTCACAACATCCGCTAGCCGGATAAAAAAATATGTACGAACCAACACACAAAGCAACGTGTGATTTTGAACGTTGATTATTAGTCTGATTGGTAATATTTTGAGAGAACTAATCACCAAACAATTATTGTCTAAAAAACATTAACAAGGAGCTAAGTGTTGTTAAATTCGTTCCCTATTTTCCTCGATTCCGGTCTATGTGAACGTATTTTCAGGTCTGATAGGTTAGTATTTATTATAACTATATTATTTATGGGGAGGGGCCGCACATTAACCTCTACGCATCCAGTTACTAATTTTTAATTTTAAAGGCCAATAATGATATCTTTAACCCTCTCCTTACCAAACATAGGAAAATCGTCACATTCGTAACGATGCAACCAACAACTTATTTTCTTATTCTAATTTCAGTTTGTTATAGTTATAGTTATTACAGCTGTACACTGTGTTGCAGAGCTAATTTTTGTGAGCATAATATAGAATATACTCGTTGCTAGATATACTGTTTGAAAAATCTACTTTTGTGTTGGGTGAGTGTGACGTTTCGGGTAAAATTCTGAAAATAACTGGTAAGGAGAGAGTTAACTAGATGTGCCTAAATGAGCCAAAGAGATCGGGAAAAAGATAAAGTGAGTAAATGTGACTCATATACGAGTATCAGGAAATAACACAAAACAGACGACGTTTCGGCATTTGGCATTCTTCAAGTAAACACGAAATATGCTATATTACAACATATTTCTTGTTATTTTATAACATATTTCGTGTTTATTTATTGAAAAAGGCCTAAGGCCGAAACGTCGTTTGTTTTGTGTTGTTCCCTTATATAAGAGAAGGTTTTGATGTCGGTTAGATTTTCAGAGCTTTGTGTGAAAAAAAATAGATTTTGAAATGACATAACACATTTCAAGTCATTGAGGGGTATAGATAGAATGAAATTGACGTCACTCGGGTCTTTGTAATTTTTTTTGCCATCTGCGTTTATGAGTAATTCCCACTAAACTGTATTAACCAGACTATATAAAAGTTTAAGGTTATACATAGTTTTGTGTGTTGGTCTGTTATACTTCCGGATGGAAATATTGTGAGCTTCTTATTCAAGCGCACATTATCTATAATAATAATAAATGTATTCATGAACTCTTTGGTTTGAAATTTCGAATTCTCTCTCTCTCTCTCTCTCTCTCTCTCTCTCTCCTTCTCTCTCTGTGTGTGTGTGTGTGTGTGTGTCTCCCCCTCTCTCTCTCTCTCTCTCTCTCTCTCCCTCTCTCTCTCTCTCTCTCTCTCTCTCTCTCTCTCTGTTTTGGGGCGTGTTTTAAAAGGTTGTGCGACGGTATTGGAAAGTCTTTCGAAACTCCAAACGTCAGTGTTCAAGACTACTATATTTGTGCGGATATGTGGTCTTGTGGTATGACACTCGCTTTCGGATCGGAATGTCCTGGGTTCGAGCCTCGCTCGGCGCATAGTTGAGTCCTTGGAAAAGCTCTTTACTCACATTCTCTCACCGTACTCAGGTGTAAAATGAGTACCGGCCATTACAAGCGTTTTCTCTGTCCGAAAAAAATTGAAATGTCGCCTGTGTCATGTCTCGTTCTACATGTTGTGTTGCTGTTGGCTTGATCCCCTTTGTAAAGCGCTTTGAGCACGTTTATTGGGTATTACACTATATAAAAGCTCAAGCTTTTTAAATATAATATTATTAACGCTTCGACACAAAACGACATCAATTGATGGTTTGCCCGTTACTAAGCATAAACAATCAGAATATGTCATACCAGTAGATTGATAGATTTTAGTTTTCTTCAGCGTTTTCCAGGATGTGTACTCAATAGGTGAGCAAGAAAAAAATTGAGCATTTATATAGAACAATATTCACTAAACGTCCTTGCAGTGTTTTACCGTAGCCATCGTTATGACACTGAAATCCAAAAAGACTGGCATTTTGACGTTATTATTTGGTTTTTGCACCGCCTAGAGAGTTGTCGTTAGTAGAGCTCATGGAATCAAGTTATTTCATTGGTTGAACTATTGAATACAACTCACGATTTGTTTTCTTTTGTGGCAAAAGACTGGCATTTTGACGTCATTTGTTAGTCAATGTCATGCCATAACTTTACGAAGGCCAATGTTTTACAAGGGGTCCCTGCCTGACCAACAGCAACATTTAACATGTTGAACGAGACATGACGACGGTAAGGTGATATTACATTTTTTTTCCGACAAAGACAACGCTGTTAAATGGCCAGGTATTCATTTTACACCTGAGTACGGTGAGAGAATGTGAGTAAAGAAACGTTTTCCAAGGACTCAACGATGCGCCGAGCGAGGCTCGAACCGGGGACCTTCCGATCCGAAAGCGAGTGTCATTCCATTAGACCACATTGCCTCAGAAACAGAGAGAGAGATAGCGAGTCTGTCAACAAAACTGTACCAATAATGTTTCAAAGTGTCAAAAATGTGAGAAAATTCAGTCCACACCTTTGTCATCCTTTGATAAACTATTTCTGCAATAGGATTCAATAGTCTGATGTCACGTCCGCCCAGTAACGAGCAGCTTGGTTCTAAACAAAGAAGATCGATACTTTTTATTATTCAGTCTGGTTAGAATGTTTTCACATGTCATGTGATCAGAATGAATAAAAGTCAAAAAATGATCAGATTTATAACTTTTTTTTTCCTCTGGATAAACTTTTATTCTCGTCGGAGAAGTATTTCATAAGGGCGTTCGCCATTGTCCCGATAGTTTAGAACCAGTTACTAAGTTACAACGCGTCATTACGAGGGAAGTGACGTCAGGACTGAAGAAGCGTATTCTTTTCGACAAAATGATCTTATCAGTCTATGAATGAGTTGACGAAAACTACGCTTAAATGGGGAAGTGTGGCTCAGTAGTATGGGCTTTGCGTCGTACCCGAAATGTACCGAGTTCGATCATATCCGCCGCTGCTCTGTGTAGCCTTGAGAAAGTCACCTCGTCTTAGCGCTGTTTTGACCGTAGCCATCGTTAACATAATAAAGCCTGACACAAGAACCCTCTAGGACTGGCAGTTTGACGTCATTTTTTAGGCTTGTGTAGCGTCTAGTGAGTTGTCATTAGTAGAGATCGAGGAAACAGTTATTTCATTGGTTGAACTATTGAATACAACTCTCGATTTGTTTTCTTTGTGGCAAAAGACTGGCATTTTGACGTCATTTTTTGGTCAGTGTCAGGCTATAACGATGGCTACGGGCTCAAACCTGGGTTATTCCAGTCTTCCCTTGGAATAGACCCTAACGACAAATTTCCCCATAGGGATGAATAAAGGGAATTTTATGAAGAATTGAATCAAAATTGTTGATTTACTTTTGGGTTGTGTATTTTTATGTGTGTCTGTCAACAACCACCCATACCATTAGCGACAGTGATGTTATCTATTTATTTATTTATTTATTTTGGCGTGACCGGAAAACATTCAAATAAAAGATCGGGCAATACGCTTCAACAGTCGTAACGTCACTTCCCTCGTTATGACGCATTGGTAACTTAGTAATTGGCTCTAAACTATCGAAACAATTGTGGACGCCCTATGAAATATTTCTCCGACGAGCATAAAAGCGTATCCAGAGTAAAATAACAACCCCATTATAAATCTGATAATGTTTTGAATTTTACCATTCTGATCACAAGACATATGAAAAGTTCTAGCCAGCATGAAGAATAATAAGTACCGATTTTCTTTGTTTAGAACCACGATGACCGCTGTTGCTGGGCGACGTGACATCAGACTATTGTATCGAATTCAGATGACCCCCAAATATATCAACAAGTCTTACAGCTGAGAACTTTATGAATTCTTTTAGGGTCGATATTCTTTTTGCTTGGTGGTGGGTGGGGATGGAGGGGTTGGGAATGTACTAATAATTTGAAAAAAAAAAAAAAACAAAAAACCCCCAGATATCTGACTAAAAATGGAGAGAAAATGCATTCCGTCAAAGTCATGGCTGGAAATCATTAATATGACAGCAACTACAGAATGTACGCCGGTGGCCGATTAATTCACACAGGGCTTTGTTATTCCTGCCCTATTCCCCAAAACAATAATATTCGTTTAGCGCTTAATGCGTGGTGTTTGTTCTAGCTTTTCCCCCTGTTTATTTGAAAATATTCCTAGATTACGACAGAAATACATGGACGCATGCTCTCTCTCTCTCTCTCTCTCTCTCTCTCTCTCTCTCTCTCACACACACACACACACACTCTCTCTCTCTCACTCTCTCTCTCTCCTCTCTCTCTCTCTTTTCCTGTCTCCTCTCTCTCTCTCTCTCTCTCGCTCTCGTTCTCACTCTCGCTCTCTCTCTCTCTCTCTCTCTCACTATGTCTCCTCTCTCTCTCTTTCTCTCTTTCTCTCGCTCTCTCTCGCTCTCTCTCTCTCTCTCTCTCTCTCTCTCTCTCTCTCTCTCTCTCTCTCTCTCTCTCTCTCTCTCCCTGTCTACCTCTTGCTCATTCTCTTTCTTGTGTGTGTGGATGTGTGTTTGTATGTGTATGTGTGTGTGTGTGTTTCTTTCTTTCGCTTTCTCAAACACATAAAATCACAATTTCACTACTCGTCTCTCTCTATCTCTCTCTCTCTCTCTCTCTCTCTCTCTCTCTCTCTCTCTATCTATCTATCTATCTCTCTCTCTCACGTACACACATACCTACATACCCAAGTAGGACAACCTCGCCATCCTCTTCCCTAACTTTCTTTCGTCTCTCTCTCTCTCTCTCTCTCTCTCTCTCTCTCTCTCTCTCTCTCTCTCTCTCTCTCTCTCGCTCTCATTCTCTCCTTGCCTGTCATTAATTAGTAATACACAGACACAATAACAATAACCTGCTTTCAATGAATCTATTTTGAAATGTCTAGTTTGTATTAATGACATTATGCAGCCTTTTATAGAATAGCGACGTAAAGCAGTGATTCATATTTCTTTTTTATTAATTTTGATGCTATAGGTTTAGGTAAAATATTAACCAATTCTGCCAGCCAGATGTATTGTCCCAACACAATGCGTAACCTTTAAATTGTATAGTCGTTTGACAGAGAGTTTATTGAGAACATTTCACGTAACTGCTGTCAAAATTATTTTAGGCCTTGAAAGAACAACTATCAAGAGCCGAGTGACGTCATCATCATTCACTCTATAGATAATATGAAGTTAACGTTACTCAGGTCTTTGTTACTGCTTTTTGCCATCCACTTTTATGAGTAATTCTCACTAAACTGTATTACCAGACTTTAAACGTCCATGGTTACACATAGTTTTGTGTGTTGGTCCGTTATACTTCCGGACGGCAATGTTGTGAGCTCTTAGCCAAGCGCATACTATCTATACGCAACCTTTAAAGTGTATAGTATAATATAGAGAATTTATTGAGAACATTTCACGTAACTGCTGTCAAAATTATTTTAGGCCTAAAAAAAAACAACTATACCTAAAGAGCCGTGTGAAGTCATCATCATTCACTCTATAGCCACAAACGGTTTTCTTCATATGATTCCAATTATCCCTTAACTGTTTATTTATCAGGCTTGTTTGAAGAATACTGTACACTAGTGCGGCTATGTGGTCTTGTTGTATGACACTCGTTTTCGGATCGGAAGGACCTGGGTTCGAGCCTCGCTCGGCGCATAGTTGAGTACTTGGAAAAGACCCTTTACTCACATTCTCTCATCTTATTCATGTGTAAAATGAGTACCTGGCCATCAACAGCGTGTCTCGGTCTACATGTTACGTGTTGCTGTTGGTTAGAGACCCTTGGTAGAAGCGCCTCGAGCACAGTTAGTGGACATTGCTCTATATAAAAGCTCTATTTTTTTACACTTCAATAGCACCAACATCTCATACAATATGAGATCTAACCTGCCTATAAAGCGCAATATTCACTTAATGTGCCCAAAGCGCTTTACATGGGGCCCCTGGACAACAGCAACATGTAACGTGTATAACGAACATGACGTCTGTTAGGTGATATTACAATTATTACAGACAGAGCCAACTCTGTTTAGCGGCCATGTACTCATTTTACACTTGAGTACGGTGAGAGAACGTGAGTGATGTGAGGCATCTCCAAGGACTCAATTATGCGCTGAGCGAGACTGGAATCCAGGACCTTCCTATCCGAAAGTGAGTGTCATACCGCTTGACCAAATAGTCGCACAGACTTAGATTACGTGGTCACGTTTGACCGAGGAGAATAATTGTAACTTTTCAGACTGACAAAAACTAAAATGTTACATTTCATGTCATTTTTCACACTGTAATCTTTGGGAGTCCCGCCCGGTAGTTCAATTGATAGAGCATTCGCTCCACAAGCAGAAAGGACAGATCGATCTCGGGTGTTGTCGAGAATTTTTTTTCTTTCTGACGCCCTGCCCAGCCAGCAGGGATTGGGTAGCTGGGTCTGTTAAATTTGATGGAAAGTACTTTTCAGCAATCTAGCGACAGAGGTCGATCCCAGGTATAGTAGAGAATATTTTACTGACGCCCTCTGTCCAGCCAGTATTGATTGTGTAGTTCTGTTCAATTTGATAGAAAGTATTTGCGGCAATCTAGAGTCCTTTCAAACTGGTAGCAAACAATTGCTTTGTTCGTTTCACATTATAGAAAACGGGATAAGCTTCGTCTACGTGGATCTAATGGCTCTCAAGTAGTAGTTATAAAAATAAAATACAAAAAAAATGATCATGAATAATGAATACACGATTGTTGACTGATATCAGGGATAATAGAAGGAACGAAATTGACTTCACTAAAGTCTTTGTTATTGTTTTTTGCCAGCCATCTTTATGAGTAGTTCTCATTAAATTAAATTCTATAATTTAGGCTATAAACGTTCGAGATTACACATAGAATTGTATTTTGGTATGATATATCCGTTTGCTGGATGCTGTGCGTTTTTCTTTTTTTGGCTAAAGTCATACCATCAAAAGTAACCCGATGACATAATAGAGTCCTTGGAGAAGCTCACATTACTCACATTCTCTCACCGTACGCAGGTGTAAAATGTCTCGTTATACCTATAACGTGGTGGATTCGGCCAAGGGCCGAATCCTTGTAAAGCGCTTTGGACACAATCAGTGGAAATTACGTTATGGATTTCAGAATGTACCTTCCGCCAAGTAAAACAAAACTCAACTACCCAAACACTGCTGGGTGCCCGGAGGGGGTTCGAAAAAGAACCCCGATTCACTCGGGATAGATCGTTCTGGTTCGCTTGGCGAATGTATCCAGTGCTCTATCAACTGAGCGACTTATGAACTAGGCCCTGCTTGTCATAATATCTCTGTGTTATTGATTCCATGACAATACCCTCCAACCCCCCCCCCCCTTTCCTCCAACGCCCCCCCCCCCCCCCCCCCCCCCCCCCCTGTATAAAGCAAACAACCTCCTATGTTTATTTTGATAGTCTGAGAAATCAGATGGTAGAAAACTCGTACAGTAACCCCGATGGTATAAATGTGACTCTATTTTATAATATTATGTTTGGATGGAAGAGAAGTCTAAACTAGTGACGTTAAACTTTAAGGGGCGGTTTGGGTCTTTTCTAAGAAAACAATTTAATTACCTATATTGGGAGGTTTTAATCATTCTGTATCCTCAAATTAGGTTTTAAAACAACACTTTTGGTGAAAAATATAAATTATCTGTATTGGTATCCGTTTTGAGGTCTGGCACAAAAACAAACAAGCAAACCAAACTTGTGGCAAACGTTCCAAAAAGCTAATGAAGGAATAACCTCCATATTCTTCCCTCTTATCAACATTGTAGCGCTTTGTGTCACCATAGAGGGATTTTTCAGCTTTTTATTAGAACATTACAAAGTTATGAATCAAAATGTTATGACAAAATTGATATAAAAATTTAGAATTTGGATTATAATTCAAATTGCATACCCTATCAAAAAATATCCCCACGGACCCGGTGACATAATACAATATCTGTGTGATAACTGTGGAGATTTTCAGACAATATATTTCATTGAATAGATTCTGAGAAATGTTTGACACAAAAAAATCTTGAGCTTTTATATAGAGCAATATCCACTAAACGTGCTCAAATGTTTTACAAGCGCTTTGACACAGTATCCCATACCCTAAGAAAAATGACATGTTGAGAATATAGCAAAATAGCTTTGCATTTTTCACACTTTTTTCCTCCCTTTACCTTTTTCAACTGTGTTTTTTATACCGTTCTAGTCTATTTTGAGAAATTGGACTTCAATAATATTATTAATAAGATAATAAAATATCGTTTCCACCAAAACCTAAAAATAAATATTTTAAAAGACTTTTCCAATAATTAGACCCAAACCTCCCCCATAAAATAATCAAGACTTATCATGGCATGCTGGGGAGTCTCTGGTCTGTCTTCCCACCCTAACCTGTATTCCTTGTCAGCTGCATAACATCAGGAGTTGAGCTGCAGATGCATGTTCCTCATATAATTAATTTTTTTATAGGGTTTAGTCAAGTAGCCTTCATTTTGTCTTTCCCACAGTCTCTTTCATGATTGACGGTCGCCCATTCCCAGCCACCTACTGTTTCCTGGCTTGCAGTTATCAATTTCAGTTATTCTTTCTGCTTAAAGGGCCATATTTCATAAACAGAGGATCGTCACGTCCTGGGTCATTTGTGTCGATGAGAGATTCTGTGGGCCTTAAACAAAGGGATACCAGCCCTTTCCCCTAAAAATCTCAATTTTTTAAGAAGGATACATGATTACAATCAATCACAGATAGTCATGCAGAAGTCATGGGCCACAGGCCGACCAAAGAGGGAGTATAGAAGTGTTAAAGTTACAGCACTAGGAAACAAGTATGAGCTATAGGGTAGATTAAGAAAAGTAAGGACATACAGAGGACACCACGCTACAGAATGAGTGTGAGGTGGGTGGTGAGGAGCAGAGCGTGTACCACTCATCGGTGGGTTCTGTCTCCTGCACCTTAAGAGGAAGGGGTCCCACCTACTCCCTAGCCCGGTTATACCGCCGGGACTCGGTCGCGCCCATAACAAACTCAGTAGAAACGGGGAACACCACGGGAAGGTGCTGTTATGGACACAATAATGCATGAGAGGCCATATGCAATAATCTCTGTCAGACAGGATTACGCGGCAATCAATGCACCTGGAAATGAGAGGTGTTGGGTTCGAAATGCACATCAATTTCCTTTCAGCAAGCGGGACGTCCGGCCCAGACCTTGCAGCTCCCCATCAAGACTAAAATCTATGACAATACAATCTCAAATACCCTGTTATAAAACGCTTAAAGACATTTATCTTACACATCTTTGATATTTTAATCTTAAGAATGATTCTGCTGACTTATTGATATGTGCTGATTTACTGGGCCAATTTGATTATATTATGTTTTAATGAAATACGAACAAAAAAATTACGCCCTTTCGCACGCCTGTGACAGCAGATGTCTTCGTCGAGGAAAATTTGAAGGATTATAGATGATCCATCAAAAAAAAAAAAACGTCCGATGTCAACAGGAATCACCCATATTGTCACGGAGAGAAGTTATGGCCTAGGCATTCCATGAAGGAGGATAGATAATAATAATAATAATAATAATAATAATAATAATAATAATAATAATAATAATAATAATAATAATAGATCTTTATTGTGTAATCCATCACACAAGATGTCTGGTGTCAACAGGAATCACATATGTTGTCACGGACAGATGTTATCTCCTAGGCATTCCATGAAGGAGGATAGATAATCCATCAAACAAAGGTCAGATGTCGACAGGAATCACCCTCATTGTCCAAAGTAAGAAATTGTAGGGTTTATTATCTTGCCCGATTATCAAAACCGGGGCTCAAACACGTAATCTGCCGTATCTCTATGCAACACCTTCACCATTAATTTCGTCGCTCTCTGGAATGAACTAGGATAATGAAAATTTATTGATAATTTTTACAAATTTAAATATCAGAATAATAAATTTAATTCTGCTTTTATTATTATTATTATTATTATTATTATTATTATTATTATTATTATTATTATTATTATTATTATTATTATTATTATTATTATTATTATTATTTTTTTTTTTTTTTTTTTTTTTTTATTTTTTTTTTTTTTTAATTTTTTTTTTGATAAACAAAATTCGGTCAAAATCAAATTTCTATGTTCTACGCATCAAAATCATCCCTTTATAGAAATCGCTTTTATAAAGCCATCAGAAATGCTATTGACCTGCTGAGAGTGTTACACTCGAGTGTACGGTGTGTTTGCTTGAGGCCAATAAGGCCCCAGATTCACTGAGAAGCCATAGTACTTGTGCTCCATCACCCTGAGAGAATTCAACAATATAAATAAAGTGTTGGAATTTTGATGTAATATTATGCCCTTCTCCTAAACCGACGTGTACTTATTTACAGGTCTGATAACCCAAATTCCTAATGGGCTCATCATTGTAATGCAATTTTTTTTCTCACAGAGAGACAGTGCTATTAACAACCAGGCACATATTATGCAATTGAGAATGGTGAGATGTTTATAAAGATCCTTTTCCAAGGACTCAACTATGAGCTGCTCAGAGTGGGACTCGAACTCAGGATCTCCCGATACGAAGTCCACAAAACCGTATGGCCCCATAATTATTAATTATGAACACTGATAACTGACAAATCCTTAATCATAAAATCATATTTTCTAAAATATTCTGCCGACATATTTCTGTCTCAGAAAAAGAAAAAAATTAATCGAAAATTTTATCGTAAAATATCAATTTATTGACTTTCAATGTTTTTTCCTGGGTTGGTTCCTTCTCCAGCGGAGCGTGGCAACCAGTGTTAAAATCCGGGCGATGAATCACTGATTTTATTAGGGTTTTCTATTGACTTTCTAATCGTACGACAATAATAACCAGCCTAGATCCCCAACTAACGCTTTACAACGTGTGATTTGTTGCGAGATTTCCATGAACGACCGGAAGTTGTGAAGTGAAGTCCAATTGATTCGTAGCAATGACGTCATATAGGGGTATATAAATAGTAACGTGTAATTCTACGAAGTGTTATTTGTTGCGTTTAAATGTTATATGAGTCAGGATAGTAAAAGTCCTTTATTGAAATTTGTAGATGAGATCACTTTCAGAACATGATAAGTCACATCTGGAGAGAAAAAAAAATGAATGGACAGCCCAAAGCAATCTAAAGTGAGGCTATGTGGTCTAGTGGTATGACGCTCACTTTCGGATCGGAAGGTCCTAGGTCCGCGCCTCTCTTGGCGCATAATTGAGTACTTGGAAAAGGCTCTTGACTCACACTCTCTCATCATACTCAGGTGTAAAATGAGTACCTGGCCGTTTAAAGTGTTGTCTCTGTCGGAAAAAGTGTAACGTCCCCTAACAGGCGTATTATCTCGTTCCACATGTTACGTATTGGTCAGGGATCCATTGTAAAGAGCTTTGAGTGTATATTGCACTATATAAAAGCTCAATTAAGAAATATTGCAGTCGCTATAGTTAACGCCTGTTAGGGGATATTACATTTTTTTCGGACAGAGACAACGCTCTTAAAGGCCAAGTGCTCATTTTACACCTGAGTACGCTGAGAGAATGTGAGTAAAGAGCCTTTTCCAAGGACTCAACTATGCGCCGAGCGAGGATCGAACCCAGGACCTTCCGATCTGTTTTTTTTCTAATGCCCTCCCCCACGACATCATAAGGTATCGTCACCTAGGCATTCCACGAAGGAATATAGACAATTCATCAAACAAGATGTCTGATGTCAACAGGAATCACCCATGTTGTCCAAGTGAACAAATTGGGCATTAATAATCTTGCCCAAGAAAAAAATGTAAGTGCCTGAAGCGGGTATCGAACTTTCCAGGTCACAGAGCAATGCCTCAATCACTCAGCCACTTCGCCCCCCCCCCCCCCCCCCCCCCCCCCCCCCCCGTACACTCACAGCTGATATTAATATCATTAAACTAGCAAACATCTAAGAGATTGCATTTGTTATTCACAGTAGAGAATAGAAATTAACAACAAATTTCAGTTTTATGGCTGTATTTTCAAGTCCCTGCACCTAATCCTACCCGACGTAATAAATACAGTTTTGAAACGACGGGTCACATATCTGTGATAGTTAATTATTAATCTACGGTCTACGTCAAATATACACACGAATAAAAAATATTCGTGGAAACCTTTTTTTTACTTGTTAGTGAACTAGAAAACCCAATCAATTCTAGACCCGTTCCGTTGGCTTCCCACTGAATAAGCTCTAAATAGCAATTAATTTGATAACGATTATAAAGCACAGAGTAAAAGCAGACAACACTCTATAAACAAATAGTTTTTAAAAAACGTGTCAGAATTGACAATAAAATCAAGTAGGCATGGGATGCGATTCCAACTATATGCACAGCGTAATCGATTAATTGTTCTGTTGGGAAATAACGACTATCGCCCAGCCAAGCATGCACTCAAGGTAGACTCGGTTTGAAAAGGGCCCTCGGCGTCAATACGATTCTGCTGTGATTTGAAAAAAAAAACACTTTAAAGATATTTAGGGCAGACAAATCGCCTGTTTAAATCTCGATCGATTAAAATCACCCTCATCTTGTCAAAAACTCTCAAACCTGAGACTTCGTTGAAATCTTCTTCGATGTGCTTTTTCTTTCTTTCACAGTGAAGCAGAATGAATGAATGAATGAATATGGCTGCGCACAGTCTCTATAGACGCTTGCCGTGAATGTGTGCGTCACTTCGAGTTTGTCAGTCTGTTTCTATTATCCAGTTAGTAATTTGCCTCCATAAATCTCTGAAGCAGAATACGAACGTATAATAAATAAATATACTTTTTTTTTTCTTTTCAAACACTATACTTTATCAATTCCAAATCAGTGGATGAAGGGAACTCCGATCTTGTCATAAAGTTATAAATTTGAAACCTCCCTCCATGAAGTGTTTGTCAAATTTGTCAAATTTTGAGATGCTGGGCGTCACCTTAACCAGTAAATCCCCGTACTCTTGAAAAAAAAACAACGTACTCGTATTTAAGAATTTGACCAGAAAACTCGTCCTTCAAATATCGATTGATTTAAACGACCATCAGGTTAGCAAAAAAAAAAAAAAAAAAAAAAAAAAAAAAAAAAAAAAAACAGGGACATTTATTCAAGACTTCTTCGCGACGTCCCAGGTTTGAGAGTTTTTGTCATTTTAGTGTCATTTATATTCATCGAGTTGTCTGGCTAAATGTGACCCATCGTCTCAAAACGGTATTATGTCGGAACGATTCAGCTGCTTAAAAGCCGAATTTAATGTTAAACTGGTTAAAAATATAAACTGTTGGCATTAGTACCGTAAAATAAGGTATCCATTCTCCTCAATAAATCGTATAAACTCAACACAAGTCTGAAATGTCTGGCTAGAAATTCAATTTTCAACATCTCAACCAACCCGACTTAATACCGTTTTTGAGGCGAAGGGTCACAGGCTGGTTAGATACGTATCTTTCTAGAGTACGGCATTAACTCAATCCTGGAGATTTTTACTATTTTTCAAAATTGGAAAAAAATGTAATAAAAATGAGCATGTACACAGATAGTTTTATTTAACTATCATTAACCTGCAAAAATCTAAAAACGTTATCTTTGATACTACGCATATAATTTGTCTCAGAAAAAATGTAATATAAATAGGCATGGGGTAAAAGTAACCCGGGTAAACTACAGATATGGTCGGTGTTAGGGATGAGTGAGTTAACGCGTTAATCCATCAATATTTACAGTAAAAGTTTTTATAATAATAATAATATTTATTGTCCAAATAGGCAATTATTGTTAGGTTACAGCTCTTGTAATAGGGGAAAAAAAGTAATTCAAATAGTAGTTATAATGATGATAATGATAATAATATTAATAGTAATGATAATAATAATAATAATAATAATAATAATAATAATAATAATAATAATAATAATAATAATAATAATAATAATAATAAATAATAATAATAATAATAATAATAATAATAATAATAATAATAATAATAATAAAAATAATAATAATAATGATAATAATAATAATAATAATAATAATAATAATAATAATAATAATAATAATAATAATAATAATAATAATAATAATAATAATAATAATAATAATAATAATAATAATAATAATAATAATAATAATAATAATAGTAATTTTGAGGCCAAAATGGCTAAAGTGCGTTTCGTCAAACCATACACGCCAATGCCAGCACGCCACCCTACGCGCGATTTGTCAATATTTTACTTTGATCAACGGGTCATAGAAGTCAATCAGAGATCAACCTGGCATTGGCGATACTGGTCTAAACGGCGCTGGCTGGCTGGCTGGCTGGCTGGCTGGCTGGCACAAGGTGACTCCATCAACGATATTGACGATGACTATGATGACGATGCCGACGATGATGGTGATGGTGATGGTAATCAATAATAAGGGGGGGGGGGGGGGGGGGGGGGGGGGGGGGGGGAGAGAGATCAACGGAGTGGCGCCCGCTCCGATTTATAAGCATAAGAGTTCGCCCCGTCGGTCTGTAAATGGCGGGTTGACCACGGATGATTGCGGACACCCAATCGAGTATACGGTCCAATCAATAGTGTTTATAATGCTGTGGGGGCCACCACTATCTACCCCCAACCCCACCCCCAACCTTCATTCCCCTCAATACAGCTGTACTAGGAAAATAAGAAAACACATTTTAAAAATTGGCCAGAAAACCGCTATTCAAATATCAATCTACTCAAAAGGCCCTCGTTGTGTCAACAACAAGAACAACAACAACAACAAAAACCCTCTTAAACCTGGGACTTCCTTGAAATGTTCCGTGACGTCACAAGTTTGAGAATCAATTATAAGATGAGAGTCATCTTAACTAGACGATATTTGAGAAATGAATTTTCTGGCCAAATTCTTTAAAATGTGATTATACAGAGTACTATAGAGCATATTTATAGCCTTAGTGACAATAATATCACCACTAGCATTCCAGCCGATTGCTTCTCTACTCCTAGCTAGTTGGAGGCCAGGAGACTGAGGTATTCTGACATAATATATATAATGTTGGCCAGTTAAAAATTAAATTTACTCCAAATATTCTTGTCCATGAAAAAGACCTGAAATTTGTCCCCCCCCCCCCCCCCCCCCCCCCCCCCCCCCGAAAATATCAAACCCAAAGTGTCTTTTGAATTCTTTAGTTTGATACTTAATTTGGCCAGTTTTGAGTAATTGTAATAGATCTATATTATTATGAGCATTTTTATGTTATCTGGCCAATTATATAAGTCTTTTTTATTTTTTTTTGGGGGGGGGGGGGGGGGGGGGGGGTTGTAAAATGAGTTTTGTGATAGTTGGTTGAATTTGGCATCTATGTAAGGTTATGATGATCTTTGGGGAGATGATCCAATGATAGTATCGATGGTTGTTGTTCCATCTCATTTCTCGCGTATTCACTGTGATGTTACGAGATTCCACGATAAGTGATAATTGATACGTCCTGCGAGTCTCTTCATCATAACACTCGGGGGTGACGCCAGTGTGTATCGTTGTCATCATAATATATGTGACCCTTCGCCTCAAAAACGGTGTTAAGTCGGGTTGGTTGAGATGTTGAAAATCGAATTTATAGTCAGAAATATCAGACTTGAGTTTATACGATTTATTGAGGAGAATGGATACCTTATTTTACGGTGCTGTAATGCCAACAGTTTATATTTTTAACCAGTTTAACATTAAATTCGGCTTTTAAGCATCTGGTTCGTTCCGACATAATACCATTTTGAGACGATGGGTCACATATTAATGTAATATAACATTATTATTCAATGCTCTCATTACTTTGTCATAAGTCTGACTATTATTTACCAGATCGATCCGACTGGCCACATATTATTAATCCTCTCCTTGCCAACCATATGAAAATCGTCACATTCGTTACGATGCAATCGACAATTAATTGTCTCATTCTGATTTCTCTTGTACGTCACAAAATTTAAAGAAATGTTTTGATTACAGCTATAAATACTAAGCACTGAGTTATAGAGCTCATTTTCTGTATAGAATGCACTTGTTACTTTTTTGTTTGAGTAAGAAAAGTATATTTTTCTGTGGGGTGGGTGTGAATTTTTGGGGAAAATTCTAAAAATGGCTGTATTGTGCAGTCCTGTGATATGACACATGACTTCGAATCGGAAAGTCCGGGGTTTGAGTCTATCTTCCTCTGAGTGGTGCATAGTTGAGTCCTTGGAACAGACTCTTTACTCACATTCTCTCACCATGTTCATTATGTGTAAAATGAGTAACTGTCCGTTAACAGCGTTGTCTCTATTGGAAAAAAATGTAATATCGCTTAACAGGCGTCATGTCACGTTTAATATTTTAAGTATACTTGTGGAATAGGGACCCCTTTGTAAAGCGCTTTGAGCACGTTGAGTGGATATTGCACTATATAAAGCTCAAATATTTTAAAAATTATGTTGCGGCCAAAGGAAGCTTGAGAATTTATACAGCGCATGGCGCACCATTCACTAAATCTGCGCAAAACGCTTGACAATAGATCGTTCGCCAACATAAAGACTCAACATTTAGGAGGAGAAAGGACACGTGCTAGGGGATATAGCATCTTCCCCGACAGAAAGCACACTGTTTACTCTGTGTGTGTGTGTGTGTGTGTGTGTGTGTGTATTTATATATATATATATATATATATATATATATATATATTATATATATATATATTATTTTATTATTTACCACAATGTTGGAGTCAGTCTACATCGATGTTTCCGGCCTTTTCAGCCATCGTCACGACTGTGTGTAACATCAGTTTGGTTTGTTGTGTGTTGTTGCTTGTTGAAGTGGTTCCGTCGGTTTGTAGTTGATTAGTAAGTGCTTCCGTCGATGTGTACAACTATTGTACATCTCATTTTTCGTGTTGAGTGTGGCTTCATGAGGGTGTTTGATTATAGTATATTTCTCTTCCAGGCATAAGCTACATTGTTTTGATGATGGTGTGTATCCTGTTGCTTTAGATATAATTTTCCATGAAATGTTGTGGTCTAGTTTGTTATCTTTTAATTTCCGAATATGTTCGCTGAGTTTTGTGGACTTTTTTTTGCTAGTGTTTCTAAATGTTGAGGTGTGAAGGTTGTATCTTGTTTGGAAATTATTTTCCGTTAGTCCTACATACTTTTCTTGCTTGTTTGTTTTAGTTTCGGTGACTGTGGCTTGGTAAATTAAACTTGATTCTAAACATTGTTTGTTTAGCGGGCAATGTTCCTTATTTCTGCAGTTGCATTTTCTGGTGGGTGGGTTTTGCTCTTGTCGATGGTTTATTAATATGTTTTTGTTGTGGCTTGAAATTATTTGTTCTATGTTGCGCATACACGAGTAGCTTATTTTTATGGTATTCCTGTTGATAATTGCTACATGTCGAGCACTATTTGTACCATATTTGTATCCAACACGATTCAATATATATATATATATATATATATATATATATATATATATATATATATATATATATATATATATCCACGTTTTATATTTGTTACATTGAATTCAGTTTTTGACATCTAAACCACCTCTCTATAATAATGTTCTGTACATTATTCACCGCTCTCTCACAAGTCTGGCCAATCAAAACTAAATTGACCCCATGGCTCACAATCAGAAATGCATTTAAATGCTATGCGTATATTATCCCCAATCTTCACAACATCCACCAGCCGGATATAAAGCTGAGGTACCAACACACAAAGCTATCACGTGTCGCCTTAAACGTTTACAGATAGTATGCGCTTGGCTAAGAAGCTCACAACAGTGACAGCCGTAAGTAAAAGAGACCAAATGTGTCCTTGAACGTTTATAGTCTGGTTAATACACTTTTGTGAGATTTACTCAAAAAACTTGGATGGTAAAAAACAATAATAAAGACCTGAGTGACGTCATCTTCGTTCCATCTATAGTCTGAAAACTATATGTATAGATAGAAGGCGCTTGACTAAGAAGCTCATAACATTGCCATCCGGAAGTATAACGGACCAACACACAAAAAAGTGTGCAACCATGAACGTTTATAGGCAGGTTAATACAGTTTAGTGAGAATTACTCATGCACGCGGGTGGCAAAAAGCAATAACAAAGACCTGAGTGACGTCAACTTCGAGCTATCCATACATAAACGTTAATAATATGATCTAGAAAATCGCGAGATAACTGGTCATCATTGGGTAGTATAAAAACAATAACAATGATGAGAGAGATGTCGATGTCATTCAAGACATTGTTTATAGATAGTTCGAAGATGACGTCACCCAGGTCTTTGTTATTGTTTTTTGCCATCCGCGTTTATGAATAATGCTCACTGAACTGTATTAACCCGACTATAAACGTTCATGGATACACACAGTTTTGTGTGTTGGTCCGTTATACTTCCGGATGGCAATGTTATGAGTTTCTTAGCCAAGCGCATACTATCTATAGACGATAAACTATGTTTGTCCGAGCACGTGTGAAGGTGTGTCACAAATTCCATGTTTTGATTGGTCAAAAATCTACTGGTAACTGTCTATGGATAGTATGCGCTTGGCATAGAAGCTCATAATATTGCCACCCGGAAGTATTACGGATCAACACACAAAACTCTGTGTAACCATGAACTGGATAATACAGTTAAGTGAGAATCACTCATAAACGTGGATGTCAAAAAACAATAACAAAGACCCGAGTGACGTCAAATTCATTCTATCTATACGATTCTGATGCGATGGATCGCATCGTGTTTACCGCTCTCATTACATTAAGTCTGACCAACAAATACTATATTGACCCAATCGATCACACAGAGAATTGGATGGTTCACAGCTCTCATCACATTGGCCATGGGCCACAGAGGATTGTTCACTGGCCTCATCACATTGGCCATGGGCCAAAGAGAAGTATTGTGGCCCAATGACATTGACCATAATCCTGACTAATATCAGAGTTATAACTGACCTGCCCTTGCCATTATACGTCATAATATGGGGGAACAATGGCTGACCTGTAAGATTAATGATGCGTAAAATTAATGACATGAAACATTAATGATGGGTCAAATTATATCAGGTCTGTAGAAGTGACATGGCGGGTGACATAAAGTGAAATATCGTCTCAATAGTGTAACTGGGGGCGGGGACAAACATTAAAATTTATAGATAGTATGCGCGTGGTCACGTCCGCCCAGCAACCAGCAGTTTGCTTCTACACAAAGAAAATCGGTACTTTTTATTATTCATGCTGACTAGAACTTTTTCACATGTCATGTGATCAGAATGTATAAAAGTCAAAACATGATCAGATTTATAATGTTTTTTCCTCTGGATAAACTTTTATGCTCGTCGGAGAAATAGTTCATAAGGACGTCAGCCATTGTTCCGATAGTTTCGAACCAGTTATTAAGTTACAATGCGTCATTACGAGGGAAGTGACGTCACGACTGTTGAAGCCTATTAATTTACGAATAACGTGCAAACCTTTTTTCTTTAAATTACAGAGTAATTCTATCACCCTTGACACAAATGATTAATTACAATATCTGCTTGGGTAAATAAATGATTAGTCCTTCATTTGACCTTGACCTTCCTTGGGAATCCCCATCTGACCACACGGTTGCCAGATTCATTTGCACGACCTGCCAACTTTATTATTACCGGACCGATGGCTCAAAAGATTCGCCTTGATATACGTTAATTTCCACAATACATCGGTATATTGATTAAAAAGGATGGGTGTTTGTTCGTAAAAGCCTAAATTCCTCCCCATATATCGCCGCTTCTCCACTAGTAAATATAGATAGTATGAAGTTGACGTCACTCGGGTCTTTGTTGTTGTTTTTTTTTGCCATCTATCTTTATGAGTAATTCTCATTTAACTGTATTAGCCAGACTATAAACGTTCAAGGTTACACATAGTTTTGTGTGCTGGTCCGATATAATATTTCCGGATGGCAATATTCAGAGTTTCTCAGCCAAGCGCACAGCATCTTTATGCCGTTCGCGGCACTGTCTTTTTCGACTCAATTATAATACGTTATCGCCCAACATGCCTCATGTCTCGACCTACGTGTTAAGTAAAAGGCTTATAGCAAAATTAATAGATTTTATGATGTAAACATTGCTCACTGTTTTTACAAACATATCTTAATATTATGATTGAGCTTTTGTATAGAGCAATATCAATAAAAGTGCTCAAAGCGCTTTACATGGGATCCCTGAGAAACAGCATCATTTAACGTATAGAACCAGACTTGAGTCCTGTTAGGTAATGATATTACATTTTTTTTCTGACAGAGCCACCTTTGTAAACGGTCAAGTACTTATTTTACACCTGAGTACAGTGAGAGAATAATGTGAGTAAAGACCCTTTTCCAAGTACTCGACTATGCGCCGAGCGAGCGAGGTTCGATTCTCAGACAAGGCAGGCCTGATTAATTCAAGTATTTCTTTTATATTTGTGCGACTATGTGGTCTTGTGGTATGACACTCGCTTTCGGATCGGAAGGTGCTGAGTTCGATTCTATAGTTGAGTCCTTGGAAAAGGCTCTTTACTCATATTCTCTCAACGTACTCAAGTGTAAAATGAGTTCCTGGCCGTTAACAGCGTTGTCTCTGTCCGAAAAAACTGCGCTATATATAAGCTCTATTTTTTTCTATCAGTATTTCTTTCCGCTGTTCCTGTCACTGTTTCGTATTTTTTGTTCAGGTTTTCATATTTCACAGAATGCAATGTCAATATACATTGTTCACATAACGAAGTGATATTACGTGTTATTGCCCAGGTTACGATCAGATTTCAATTCATTTCAATAAAAACGATGGATATTTGAATTTTTATTTCGCGGCGTGGGGGGGGGGGGGGGGGGGGGGGTCAAAAGTTATTGCTGTCTTTAGCTGGCATTTGTGATTTATCGACTTAGAATAGTATAAGGACAAGGTGGTTTCAGTGCTGAAAATCCAATTTATAGGCAAATGATGATGATGATGATGATAATGATAATAATAATAATAATAATAATAATAATAATAATAATAATAATAATAATAATATAATAATAATAATAATAATAATAATAATAATAATAATAATAATAATATAATAATAATAAATAATAATAATAATAATAATAATAATAATAATAATAATAATAATAATAATAATAATAATAATAGTAAAGCGTAATTTCTATAGCACCCTTTTCCACGGAAAGTGCTCGAAAACGCTTATACATATTATATGTGATGTGATGGTCTCATGAAACCTCGTTATTTATCCAAATGTTTGATTACCGCTCTATGGTCTTGTGCGGTTATGTGGCATATTAGTACGACACTCGCCTTCGGATTGCACGGGTCTGGGTTCGAGTCCCGCTATGAGCGGCGCTTAGTTGAGTCCTTTAGAAAGAGCTCTTCACTCATATTCTCCCACCGGGCTCAGGTGTAAAATAAGTACCTGATGGCTAACAGCGTTGTCCAAGTGGGGAAATATTATCGCCTAGCAGCCGTCATGTCTCGTTGTACATGTTAGGAATAGTAGAAAACGGTAGGGGCTGCCTGAAGCCTGTGATCTAACGAAAGAGTGAAAATGGAGAGGCTTCGTATAGGAACGATACAGACAATAGACGTTTCGAGTACAAACCCTTCATCAGCATAATAATACACAAATTAACGTGGAAAACAAATAAAATAAAATAAAATGCAAAACAACTTGTATCGTCTGTACTCAATGGTGGTTGCAAGATGAATTTATATTTTTTATTTTCCATTTTATTATTTGGTTAGGGAGAGATTTTGTAAAGAGATTTTTGCACTTTCAGTGAATATTGCTCTATATTGGAATTCACCTGTATGTATTATAATTTTCCTATGAGTTTAGCCTTTTCCACCCGTAATTATTACCCACCACCTCACCCTGGTATTATGTAAGATGAAGTAAATGCTATAAAGTCGATTTTCATATTTGTCATGAAGATTGAGATCATAACTTAACGGCTAGCACATCATTAAACTATTGTGGTGTTACCGTGTTGACCTCAAGACCCAAAGAATTAGAGCGAGGGACTCAAGATAGATATTGCATTTTTTTTTTTAATTACGCCCTTTCGCAACGGCACCATACGATCCCGTCGCCTAGGCATATATAGATAATCCATCAAGCAGGATGTCTGATGTCAACAGGAATCACCCATGTTGTCCAGTGTGAGCAAATTGGGAGTTAATAATCTTGCCCAAGGAAAAACACGAAAGTGCCTGAAGCGGGACTCGAACCCGGGACCTTCCGGGTCACAGTGCAATGCCTTAACCACTCGGCCACTTCGCCCCCTTGATATTGCATTTGGTATCACTTTTTTTATTTTGAGTGATGGATAAGTCAATTGATGATCATCTCTTTCGTGTCCAGGCGGTGGTGCCGTTACAGTAGAGTTCTGGGTTCAAATCTCGCTCGTCACAAATGTTATAATCTCTATTTTTGTCTTTTGATACTTCTCAACTCACGTCATTTTTGTTGTTGATATCGTGTGGCTATGTCGTCTTGTGCGGCTATGTGGTCTAGTGGTATGACACGAGCTTTCGGATCGGAAGGTCCTGGGTTCGAGTCTCGCTCGGCGCATAGTTGAGTCCTTGGAAAAGGCTCTTTACTCACATTCTCTCACCGTATTCAGGAGTACATGGCCGTTCACGGCGTTGTCTCTGTCCGAAAAAAATATAATATCGCCTAACAGGCGTCATGTCCCGTCCTAAATGTTAAATGTTGCTGTTGACTCGGGACCTCTTATAAAGCACGTTTAGTGGATATTACGCTAGATAAAAGCTTAGTTTAAGCTCAGTTAATCACTTAAGTGCCTGCACCAGTCACTTTTCTGGAAAAAAAGATAATATGTGAGCTACAATGTTCATTACTATGCAAATTATATGCAATATTTGTTCCTAGGACAAAATGCCAGTAACAGTCATCCTTCACCCATCATGAACAAACCCTTCAAATGTGCCTTGTCTGTTACGAGATTCAAGAGTCAATAATTGTCTGTCAACAAATAAATGCTTGAATTTCCATTGAAAGAGACGATTTTCCACATATACCTTATCTTCTTTTTTTCCCCCTCATTTTGAAATATGAATCTCTTGACTTAATGTCTCTCGCTGCTACGGTCGACAGATCATGCAGCCTCAGCAACTCTCGTTATATCCGAGGTGATAAAGCTCCACGTCTTACGATCTTTTGCTATGTCCATTGTGTTCATTTTAGTTTTACTTTTATTTTTCAACAACAACAAAACAAATAAAAAATGAAAAATATTTTTTTAAATAAAAAGAACAAACAAATAAACATAAAAGAACCTGCAAAAATACAAGATCAAAAAAAAAAGAAAAGAAAAGGAAAACCAAAAATCCAACTCACCGAACAAAAAAAAAATCATATCTTTTCCCTCTCAATCCTGCTTAGTGATTCTCTCAAATTCAAAATGGCGCCGATCAATAAGCTTAATATTTAGCCCGTAACTATATCCGGTTCTTTCATGGCACTTGATTGCCATTTCATGTTCCCGCCAGAATGCTTCTAGTCTATTCTAAAAGCGGCCGGCGTCGGGTAAGAGTGGTGTCTGCATGTGACGTGTCAGTGCGTCTTGATGACGTGGTACACAACAACAACATATTATCGCTTTATCTCAATCCCCTCCCGCTCAATCGATTGAGGGGTTTTCCCGGTGTGTCAAAGGCTATATTATCATAATGGTAATCCTTTTTTCCCAATGCTTGGTCTGTGTATGAATGTTCTCTATTAGGATGACGTCATAGTGAGGTCGTTGTCGTCGACATCATCATCATCATCATCATCATCATCATCATCATCATCATCATCATCATCATCATCATCATCACATCATCATCATCACCACCATCATCATCATCAACATCATCATCAGCATCGTCAATATTATCATCATTATTATTAATATTAGTATTATTTTTCTTATTATCACTATTATTATTGGCGTTATTATTATTATTATTATTATTATTATTATTATTATTATTATTATTATTATTATTATTATTATTATTATTATTATTATTATTATTATTATTATTATTGTAGTTGTTGGTGTTGTTGTTATTATTATTATTATTATTATTATTATTATTATTATTATTATTATTATTATCATCATCATTATTATTATTATTATTATTATTATTATTATTATTATCATTAATATTATTATCATTATTATGATTATTATTATCATCGTAATTACCATTATCATTAACATTATCATTAATTAAATGAATAAATTGTGTTGAATAAATACCCGTATTTCAATTATAACATAAACAAAACAATACCCATACGCTGACATTACTGGCAATTATTGGATAATAAAAAAAAGTGCAAGTTTTCCAATTCTATTTTTAGAAAGTCAAATATTCTCCATTAAAAAATCTTCCTCTTGGACCCATGTCCATATTACTAGGACAATTTTACATTGTATTCTATCATTTTCTCCCGATTGACGTCAACTTCATTCTATCGATAATATTGAGAAATACCACATAGAGAAATTAGAGAGCAGGCACTGGTGTAAGATAAAGATATCAACAAGTATGAAAGGTGACAGACAAAGCAAGAAAGAAAAATACAAGAAATAAAAACAAAAACATCCAAAAACCTACCTCGTCTGGGGATCGAACCTTAGACCTGGTTACTTGTAACCGGGAGGTCTGAAGTTCGATTCCCAGTCGAGGAAGACTGAATTTGTTGGGAATTTGTTTCATACATACTTGGTCAGTTATTGAGTAATAGGAACCTAAGGTTTTTAGCACTGCAGGAAATAATATTTCGTTTCTACCACAACCGGGTGAAATAAACAATACATTAAAAAAATATATATATTTGTGGTTTTAACTCAATTTAGTGCTTAACTCATTGTGATATAATATCGCTTCGAGATGGTTAGTCACATTTATTATTTAATTCATTCAATCATTTTGGTGAAATTTTCATTAAATCACTTCGGGAAAGACTTTAATCCTCTCCTTTCCACCCATAGGAAAATCGTCACATTCGTTACGATGTAACCCACAATTTTCTCATTCTCATTTCTCTTGTACACCACAAAATTTAAAGAAATGCTTTGATTACAGCTATAAATACTAAACACTGTGTTGTAGAGCTCATTTGATACTTTTTTGTTTGGGTAAGAAAAATCTATTTTTGTGCTGGGTGGGTGTGAATTTCGGGAAAAATTCTATAAATAGCTGGTAAGGAGAGAGTTAAAATCAAATCAGCAATGATATTCAACAATGGTGACAACATTGAAATGTTTTTCTTCATTTTGTTTTACACACATTTCCTAGATCTAAAACACGTGATATGGGATAAAGCCGATGTGTACATCCTTATGGGCCTAGTCTAACATTGTTGTAATGGGGAAAAAATTGTGTTATTTTATAAATATATTCATAACAACAATCCGCCCATAAGGAATTGGGATATCAGACCTGCAAATAAGCTCATATCGGGTAAATCAGATAAAGCAATTCTTGTCTTTTCTAACGGTTATCTTTATTTCACTAATTTTTTCAAAACGTTGCATTGATGCTCGTGAAAATCCCCATCAATACAGGTTTGAATAAAACTTATGAAATACAAACCGTGATAAAAGACATCCATCGATTATCAGCCATAGATTTGTTATTGGGAGCCCCGATTGATTTGCTTCGTGACTTTCAAAGGGCATCAGACTACAATGGGTAAACAAGACGTACAAGGCCGCTCTTTCCGGTTGGAGAATATCGTCGAAATTGTCATGCGCAGAGCAATAATTAATATCCGTCCGGAGCACTGGGTCAAAGTCAATGGTGTTTCCTCTAGTTACCTCTTTATTTACTTTTACTAAAAACTAAAACAAAAAAACGCTTGGAGGGTTTGCCAATTTTGTAATCGTAGAGGTTGCTATGATAAAAGTATTCATCAAATCGATACCTGCTATTTCAAAACTTCAATGTATTCGATTATCTTTTTAAAACTTTGTATTAGTTATCATAAATAAGAATGGACTACAAGAGGACAGAGACGTCTTGACGTCACATTTTCTACTCTTCCGGTTCCAAACTCCTTGGAAATATGTATGCAACCAGTCTTTTGGTAGAGGACTAATAATGAATATTTCACATTTTCAATCATGAGGTGACATCATATTCTAGTAGCAGGACCCATAACAAGCTCGAAAAAAAGCGCAGAGGACGTTGGGTGCTTGGTATGGGTAGGTCTAGCGACTCTTCTCTTTATTCTTAGTATTTTGTCTGTGCCCGACGTCTTTATCCTGAAGACCCCAGAGGACGGCAGGGCCGTGTGGTCGGAGTCAGTATCCTTTGTGGGTTTGCCCTAACAAGTAAAATGCCGGTTGAAAGGTTGTGTTCTATTATGCTGGAGCGATGTAGAGGCTTTAAAGGGATTTGAGATTTTAAATGACTGGAATTGCCAAATTTTAATTGAGTAGGTTACTGTTAAAGATATTCTATCCATTCTCCTTCATGTGATGAGATGCGTTTTAGTAAAATACTCACAACACCTGCCATTCAAATTCAACATACCAACACACCAGATTGTATGTAGTCTTTAACGTTTATAGTTTGATTGATGTAATTTAGTGAGAACTAATCACTAACAGACTGTCTAAAATAATACCAAAGATCTGAGTGAGGTGAACTCCAATCCTTCTATAGAGATTAAATTTCGAACATCTAAATGATCCCGACATACATAATACTGATTTGAGACGACACGTCACATGATATAGATAGAGTCTGTCCATTTGATGGCGACCATTTGAGACGTGGTCAGTGCCGGACATTTTGAATGTCCAAATTTGGGCGGGTAGAAAACAGGAAATTGCTCATCAATTATGCATTTCATTTTCATTTCCAATCCCAAGATCTTACGCGCTACCTCGGCACACTTTGAAAAATACACGTATTTAACAGTTGGCCAGAAAACTCGTCCTTCAAATATCGGTTGGTTAAAATGACTTTCATTCTGTCAAAAAAACTCTCAAACCCGGGACTTCACGAAGTCCCAGGTTTGAGAGTTTTTGCAGAGATGAGAGTCATGTTAATCGACATATATTTGAAGGACAAGTTTTCTGGCCAAAATCTTAAATATATGTTGTTGTTTTTTTTTGTTGTTTTTTTTTTACAAAACACTGCAGTACTAACTCTGAGCATTTTGACATATCACAATTCTTTTTCATTCTGGCCAACCACTCCCCCCCCCCCCCCCCCTCCCAAAATGTTAAGTTCAAATATCGGGAAATATCGGTCTATCAGACCATCCTCAGATTCCCCAAAAAATCTTAAATCTGATACTTCTTTGAAGCAGGAGATATCCGATTTTTAAAATCTAAAAATCGTTTATTTTAATCAATATTTGACGTAAACATTTTCTGGCCACAATTTTGAGAAACGTGTTTTATCAGAGCTTTGCTGATCGTTCTTCCCACAAATCTTTGAGAAAGAAAGAGGGATAGATAGATGAAAAGAATAAGAGACCCAAAGAAGTGAAGTCAAGCAGGGGCGCAGTCTGGCGTAGCGTCATTCAAGAAGAGACACCACGTGATGGCTTCCTTCCGGTTCTGAAAGGGGAGTTAATTGAACCCATATCGCCTCTTGCTCGACTGGATTGCGTCCCCTGACTAGATTTGTTGGGACGCTGGATGACAAAAGGAATGCTTTCTTTGACTGCGTGACTCCGAGCTAGGACAGACATCAACATTCAAATGAGGTATTCAGAGTTGGAGAAGCACCTCTTTCGCAATTCTAAAAACAGCCATTACGCTTAATATTCTTATAGAATTAAGGGATTAATGAGACTTAGGGCATCTTTTATTTGATTAGTATGATGACTCTCTAAAGCGCTTTAAGCACGATTAGTGGATATTGCGCTAAATAAAACCAGCTCAAATTTTTTTTTTAGCAGTAAAATTTGAGCGGTACCCTCAACATTTGGGTTTCCTCAAAAAAAAACACCAAAAAACCCATCTTATTCTCAAAGTTTTAGGTAGATAAAAAATAGCCAACTTTTTAATTATTTGAATAAATGTACAACACTTGCGTGAGACATGCAAGTGTGTATGAAAGGTGTCAGACAAAACAAGAAAGAGAAATACATTCCAAACTAAATCAGTCGACCTCGACTGGGGAATCGAACCTCGTACCCTTGTGAAGAATATAGGTATTAAAATTGTCTCAACTATCAGGAGCCTATGTGGTGGAATGGTAGCACGTCTGACCGGTAATCAGAAGGCCTGAGGTAGGTTCGATCCCCAGTCGAGGACGACTGATTTTTTGGGATGGTTTTTTTTCTTCTATTTTTCTTTCTTGCTTTGTCTCTCTCCTTTCATACACACTTGTTCAGATCTTTACAAAGTTTTTTTTTTATGCGAATTTCAATGACGATGTAAATGTGACAAATCATCTTAACACATAATTATGTCAAGTTCAACCTTTTGGTGCAAACTGATCTAAAGATGTTGTGCGTTTGGGTAAAATGCTCGCTACATCCTCCAGCCCGATATAACGTGCCAACACACAACACTAAGTGTAACCTTGTACGTTTATAGATAGAACAAAGTTGACGTCATTCAGATCTTTGTTATTTTTTAATTAATTTTTTTTTTTTGCCATCGGATTTATGAGTAATTCTCAATAAACTGTATGAACCAGACTATAAACGATCAAGGTTACACATAGTTTTGTGTGTTGGACCGTTATATTTCTGGATGGCAATGTTGTGAGTTTCTTAGCTAAGCGCACAGCATCTAAAGTCGGTTTAATACAATTTAGTCAGAATTACTCATAAAATGGCTGGCTAAAAAAAATAACAAAGAGCTGAGTGACGTCAATTTCGTTCCTTCTAGAGTTTTATTTAAAATGAAAGTCATAACTAAAGCTGCATAAATCTACATTTTCACTATGCTTATTATCAATTTATTGAACTTTTACATCAATCTTCTATATCTGGCGTAACCACCGTAAACTTATTGCCGGAAACTGATCAAAAAATGACGTCAAAAGACAAATCACTAGACGTCAAATTATGGGTCTTAGTGGGTCTTAGCGTCGCCTTCGTAAATTCATGGCCTAATACTGATCAACAAATAAATGATGTCAAAAGACAAGTCGTTGGCTACAGAATAAAACAAACCGTGAGTTGTATTCAACAGTTCAACCAATGGGATAACTTGTTTCCTTGACAACTCACTAGACGGTCCACAAACTTAAAGATGATGTCAAAATATGGGTCTTAGTGGGTTTTAGTGTCAGCTAAAAGTTAACGATGGCAACACTAGGACCCATTAGGACTGAGAGTTTGACATCTTTCTAGGTTTGTGCATGGCCTAGAGAGTTGTCGTAAGTAGAGCTCAAGGAAACAAGTGATCCCATTGGTTGACCTATTTAATACAACTCACGATTTGTTTCCCTTTGTGGCCAAAGATTTGTCTTTTGACGTCATTATTTTTCAGTGTCCGGCTATACGTTTACAATGACGTCAACAATAGTGGAGCGCTTGAGTGTATAAGGGCATACTTTCTTTGCTAAAATGCGGATTGTTTGGTTTCAACGAGGTCACAGGTGGGGCTGCTTAGGTGGGTGTCGAATCACAACAACGCAAGCACGTGCGAATAACCATCCTCTACCCTCTGTCACTATCTTTGAAACGTGTCAGCAAATAGGCCCTCCCCACACCCCCTACCCGTATGGAATGACGATACCACGGCCATCTGTCCACGCCCCCCCCCCCTACTTTCCCTTCCACGGCCCAATATTTGAGCAAATACTCACAGTAATCATCATCTTCCAGTACTTTCCAAGTATGCACGGTAAACTAACTAATCGGTTATTTCAGTTGGTATGTCCTTTATGAATAATTCACTTGTCAACAAGTAAAAATTAAAATTCAATCTTATGTAAATAATGTGTGATTCAGTGACTCAAACTATATGTCTAAATGGGGATGATCTAGATTAACTTTCCATATTGTGCTTGGGGTCATTGGTATAATATTGCAAAGCATGCTCAAAGTGACCTTCATGGTGAAAACTGTTCAAAGCTTTTGACATATTTAACATCACGATTGGTCATTTTGTCCAGCTTGACACATATGTAGGTTTACAACTTTCATAAACAAAGCAGCGTGTTTACATTTGTTTAAAAATACCCACTCTTAGTAATTATTTGTATCCGGAAGACGACAGAGGACGGCAGTGCCGGGTCGTCCGAGTCAGTCTCCGGTGTGGGTTAGCCCTAAGGCTCCATAACTTTTGAGGCTGGCTAATTTTTGAGGAATGGCTTTGATTTCTGCTTTGTCCGGATCCGTTTAATACACATTTTTTCAGTTCTTTTTTTTAAAACCAGTGCTTGCTCCTTGAATAATTCATTCATCTTCACATTATGTGCTGTGCAGCTTTTCTTTATTATAAAATATCAATAACACCAATAAAAACATCACCAATCTTTTATAAGACTTCATAGAAAAAAAAGATCAGCTTATATAATGGGCAAAATCCACTAAATGTACTCAAAACTCTTTACAATGGGTGTCAAGCCACCAACCAGCAACACTTAACACGTAACACGAGACATCCTTTCCTATTACAATTTTTCGACAAAGCTGTTTCATAGGCAAGGTACTCAATTTAAATTGAGAGAATGGCAGAAACAATGAATAAAGAAATACAATTTCCAAAGGACTTAACATCGCACCGTCAAGAAAGGCATTCGAACCTGAGCCCTAAAATAACATCAACAAAAAATCCCGAGCGTTTATATAGAGCAATATTCACTAAACTTACTCAAAGCGTTTTAGCAACACGTACGAAGAAGAATGAGAAATGACGTCTGTTAGGCGATATTGCAATTGTTTTCTGAGAGAGACAATACTGTTAACGGCCAGGTACTCATTTTACACCTGAGTATGGTGGGCATGGGAGAATGTGAGTAATGAGCCCTTTCTAAGGACTCGATATGCGCCACTCTGGGCAGCACTCAAACCCTGGACCATCTAAACCGAAGGCGAGGGTTGTACTACAAGATCACAAAGCCGCACAAGAAAAGAAAAATTATCGTAGTCGTTAATCAGGCGCTACTTAATTAACCAGTAGATTTTTGACCATTCAAAACATAACATTTGTGACACACCTTCACATATGCTCGGACAAATATAGTTGGTTGTTTATAAACAATAAAATGAATGAATTCGACCTTTCTCTGATCATTGTTATTGTTTTCATACCGCCAGATTGGTGACCAGTTATCACACGATTGTCACGATCATATTATAAACGTTTACGTTTAGATTTCTGTGTTGGTTTCATTAATCAAGCGGCAGAACAGTGGGTATTTTACTTAGACACATATCATCGACAGTCAAACCTGTGGAGTTTGCTATGTTTACCAATCAATGTCATTGTTTATATTCATGACGACTTTCCGAGAGGCGTGGTTATCTAACTGTCTATTTACACGCTCCAACCTCCTCCAAAAATTCCGCCATACTCAATGAATTTACGAAGGCTAAGCTCAGCTAAAGACCAAGAGCAGCATCAATATAATTACCTCCCCTTACACAAAGTGATAAAGTTCGATTTAAACGATGCAAGTGACATCTGCCTTTCCCCTACGAAATAGCCTCGCATAGCATCCTTACGATGCCGAGCGCGCGCCCTGTAATCGATTTTAATTTAGAGTTATTCACCCGCAAACCATTCCCTTCCTGGTCTCCAGCCCTCCCCTTCAATCAAATGGGTTTTCTCTCATTAGCCCTAACTTTCCTCTCTTCCGCCTCTTACCCAAGATAATTGGTCGTGCATGTACAGTCCACAATCAAAAATAGCGACCGAGGACCTTCCCAGGATTTATCAGCAATCATTTTATTATCGATAAAAATATATATGAAGGAAATAAAAAAAGATAAATATGTGACCCAATCGTCTCAGAGCGGTATTATGTCTTGATGAATCAGATTTTGAGGAGTAATTTTAGTATTAACTTTCTCGTTAACGATTATTTTCAGTATTCTCTCAAATCTGCAGGCTTAACTAGGAGAAAAGTTAATTTTTAAAACTCAAACAAGCTCTCTACAAAACAATTGTATGTTCTTATTAATTAAACAAAGATCTTATATTCAAAGTTTGTGATGAACACAATAAATCTGAATAAGAAAAAAAATATAAATTGTGTCGTAACAAATGTGACGATTTCGCTGCATGTGGTAAGGAGAGGGTCAAAACGACAAGAAACACGAATGTTGGGTTTTCTAACGACGTGCACTTATTCACAGGTCTGATAACCCAATTTATCATCGTTTTAATGAAAATCTCAAAATAAAAATTATGTAAGTTATAGTCAATTACAATAAAGTTAAACTAAAGGCCCATATTGAGTTCGGATGTCAGACCTGCATGTATGTACACGTCGATTTATAACAATGTAAGAAATTGCATATACTCTCAACCGGTTCCAGAATTGTTTACAACAACTGCCATCCATCAGACTATTGACCAAATTTAACATCGCTGGACTATCCCTGAGTACCAGACACCACTCTGTAATTGTCGAACAAATTCAAAACTAACCTAAGTTTCATTTTGGAAAGAATTTTTATACTTGAAATACAGATCAATGAAATTGATCAACTCCCTCCCCATCCAACCGTAGCCATCGTTAACTTATAGCCTGACACCGCAGCCATCGTTGACTTATAGCCTGAGCATATCTATCGTTGACTTATAGCCTGAACGTAGCCATCGTTAACTTATGGTCTGAGCTTAACCATCGTTAACTTATAGTCTGACCGTCGCCATCGTTAACTTATAGTATGACCGTAGCCATTGTTAATTTATAGCTTGACCGTAGTCATCGATAACTTATAGCCTGACCGTAGCCATCGTTAACTTATAGCCTGACCGTAGCCATCGTTAACTTATAGCCTGACCGTGGCCATCGTTAATTTATAGCTTGACCGTAGTCATCGATAACTTATAGCCTGACCGTAGCCATCGTTAACTTATAGCCTGACCGTAGTCATCGATAACTTATAGCTTGACCGTAGCCATCGTTAACTTATAGCCTGACCGTAGCCATCGTTAACTTATAGATAGTTTTCGCTTGGCTAAGAAGCTCATAACATTGCCATCCGGAAGTATAACGGACCAACACACAAAACTGTGTGTATCCATGAACATTTATAGTCGGGTTAATACAGTTCAGTAAGCATTACTCATAAACGTGGATGGCAAAAAACAATAACAAAGACCTGAATGACGTCATCTTCGAACTATCTATAGCCCGACAGTAGCCATCGTTAATTTATAGCCTGAACGTAGCCATCGTTAACTTATAGCCTGACACTGACTTTTAAAAATGACATCAAAAGACAAATCTTTGACCACGAAAGAAAACAAATCGTGAGTTGTGTTCAACAGTACAACCAATGAAATCACTTGTTTCCTTGAGCTCTTTTAACGACAATCCACCAGACAAACCTAAAAACTGACGTCAAACTTTACGTCTAAGAGGGTTCTAATGTCAGGCTATAAATAGGATTCAACAGTCTGATGTCACGTCCGCCCACCAACGAGCAGCTTGGTTCTAGACAAAGAAAATCGCTACTTTTTATTCTTCATGCTGGTTATAACCTTTTCATATGTCATGCGATCAGAATATACAAAACTTGATATATGATCAGATTTATAATTTTTTTCTCCTCTGGATACACGTTTATGCTCATCGGACAAGTATTTCATAAGGGCGTCCGCCATTGTTCCGATAGTTTAGAACCAGTTACTAAGTTCCAAAGGTAAAACCTAGTAACTCTGAATTTTGGAAACAATGAGTTTGACTCAGAAATGTAATATGGGGAACTTTAGTGACCTCCATACTAAAGCTTATTGGTAAAGTCCCAGTAGATTCGGAAATATTTTACGGCATTACCTAGTAACTCGAACAATTTCCCTTTAAAACATAGGTAAAACCTAGTATCTAAGAAACTTACTAGGTTTTACCATTTTACTTTCCATTTACTAGGTTTTACCTCTGTCATCTAACTCCGATCACAGTTGTTTAGTGTGTAGTTAGGTGAGAACGGGCAACGGTTAAACCGAGGTAAAACCTAGCAAGCTAAATTTACAGGAGTATTATTGGCGGAATTGATCACGTGATCCAAGTGACAAAATGGCGGGTCCAGGGGAAAGATGCTTGTAGAACTTTCTCTATCGAAACAAAATCAAAAGAAAACAAATCCAGAGTATTGAAACATGCAGCAAATCCACCAAACAGCCGCAAGAAACATAAAGTAAAAAAAGTATACAAAACTTCAACCGGTACGACGGCTCCTTCCTCAAGAAAAATACACATCAAGTGAGTAAACAAGATGCTTTTGACTTTTCATACACTCTTGATTAATATCTAACACTATTACTATGTTTCTGTTTTGTTTTTAAAAGTTTTTATAAAAGTTTTTATATTTGTTATTTTAATATTATTCTAACCCATACAGCCAAAACTTGTGATTGTCTTAAAGATTTAGGCTCCTTAGTAGTTTTTCTTGTTGTAAAGCGAGTCCTAATCTAAGTAGTCTTTAGTCTTACTAAGTGACTTAGTGATAAATCGGAATGACCCTGTGGTTTATAATGCGTTAGGCATAATGTGGTTTTGAACACATACTTGATTTTTGTAATGAGGTTATATTAATCCATTAAAGTCTATTGTGTGTTTTATTTCTGTTTGTACAATAACAGCTGCATGGGTCAATGAATGGCTAAATCTCTGAAACAGTCAGGAGCAAGATTTCCTCACTGGTGATCAAGGAAAGTAAATAAAGCAAGTGGATTGTCTCTCACAGAAAAGAAGATATTTTGACTCTGCTGAAGGCTACAACAAAAAGAAGAGGTTTGAAATGTTGGACTGACATTACGGTCGATTACAAAGTTACTGATTTCACCCGAAACGAATAAAAACTTATTGTGATGGCGAGTATATGATCTTCCTTTTTGCTCTATCCCACTCCTAAAATCATCTTTTTAAATTTACATGCTAGAGAGAGAGAGAGAGAGAGAGAGAGAGAGAGAGAGAGAGAGAGAGAGAGAGAGAGAGAGAGAGAGAGAGAGAAAGAGAGGGGGGGGGGGGTAATGAGAAAGAGAGCAAGCAAAAGATTGAGATACTATATACTATACCTCTTCAGCGTTCTTTTATGGGGACCCGCAACTTGCTACATGTTAGAGTTGCTAGGTTTTTCCCATGTATGTCATGAGGTAGAATCTAGTAACTCCTATTTTCTTTGTAAATAATTTTTTTTTTCATTTTAAACAGTTACATTATATAGCCCATAGCTATCTTGTTTGTTTGATGTGAATATATTATATATGTTAAATAAAGCATGCTAATGCTGATAGTTATTTGAGTTTTGTTAATTATCTCATAAGTAGCTTTTGACTAGTTACTAGGTTTTACCTTTGGACGGTAGCAGTTACTATGCGTCATAACGAGGGAAGTTACGTCACGACTGTTGAAGCCTATTCTTCTGCTACAAAGAACAACCCTTTTCTCCCCGCTGTCGTACTCGGAAATAAAAACCCAAACCCCAAAACTGTATCTAAAATTTTGACCAGAACGTTGGTCCTTCACATATCAATGGATTAAAATGACCCTTATCTTGGCAAACAATCTCAAATCCTGGACTTTGCAAAGTCGCAGGTTAAAAAGTTTATGATAAGACGAGGGTTATTTAAATCAACTGATATTAATTGAAGGACGAGTTTTCTGGGCAACATTTTAAATACATGTATTTTTTCCGGAATAAGGCACTCTGCTCACTGGCCTGGTGATAATCAAATTAACTCTGATGTCATTGAACCCCAGTTCAGCTACACACCGATAGGACGGGACATGACACCTGTTAGGCGATATTACAATTTTTTCGGACAGAAACAACACTGTTAACGGCCAGGTAGTCAATTTACACCTCAGTGCGGTGAGAGAATTTGAGTAAAGAGCCTTCTCCAAGGACTCAACTATGCGCCGAGCGAGGCTCGAACCCAGGACCTTCCGATCCGAAAGCGAGTGTCATATCACTAGACCACATAGCCGCAATTCGACCAGAAGCCCGACGTGTTAACTACGCTATAATATCGATGTTTTTAAAATATCATTTTCAAATTCTCAAGACTTTTTGAAATCACAAAATCATGTCTTTTTGACTCGTGGGCGGTGATATTTTCTCTTTGCTAATCGCATGATCAAATCAGCCGTGACGTCATTGAACATAGTAGTGTGGGCCCGGGATGGGCGAGGACATTCGGGCACCGTAGAACCTGGAGAACCTGCCTAACGGCAAAATCGCTTCATCAGTGGGGGCTTTCCACCTGTCCAACATGTACCCTTTGAGGTAGCTAGCCCGAAACCCCAGAGCATCTTATTGAACGGTGTGTTGTAACGAAGCTTCCGGGTGGGTTTGCGACGGTGCACGAGTGCGGTAAAGAATTTGCAGATTGGGTCGGTCGTCATAACATAATTAATTATTGTGTGAGCACCATTAGAAGCTGCTGCCGTGACGTCAATGAACCCCTCTTGTTGTTGCTATGTGTTTATGTAAAATACACACCTGTTCTGCCTGCCAGAGCAATCGTCCCTTCACACGCACAAAATAATTACCGTTTATAATATAGTCTGTTAGAAAGAATTTGGTGAAAACTAATTACCCTAGTGGCGGTCTGAAAACAAAAATAACTACGCGAGTGACGTCAAATCCGTGCATTCTTTAGTGTCGCCAAGTGACACACGTAGTTTGCCGCGAGACCTGTCATGTAAACCAAAAGATCGATATTTTAAAATGAACCCTCCCCCCTGCCCTACCCCCAAGCCCAAGACTTTTTGGCATTGTTAAATCTCAGACTCCATTGAAATCACGAGTTTAAGAATTTTGAAGAGGTTGTCAGATGGTCATCTTAGGTCATCAATCTTGGACGTAAGAATAATTTTTTGACCAATAGGGGCAGCGTGTCTCAGCGGTAAGGTCTTTGCTTCGTACCCGAAAGGCACCGAGTTCGATCACCCGCCGCTGCGCTGTGCATTGTGGCCTTGAGCAAGTCACCTCGCCTAAGCTCAATTTGCGGCGCTGTAACTGCGGCTGACGCCTGGTTTATTCCAATCTTCCCTTGGAATAGACCACAGAGATAAAGTTCCCCTTTGGGATGAATAAAGGGAATTTTATTTATTTAATTTTTTTTTTTATTATTAATGATTATTTTTCGGCCAAAATATAAAACAATCTTTTGTCGTTGTGCCATAGAATAGTAAGAGTAATAGGATTCCACAGTCTGACGTCACGTCCGCCTAGCAACGAATCGGCTGGCTCTAAACAAAAAAAATCCGTGCTTGGTCCAGGCAAGGAATAATTGGAAAATCGCTCAAAAAAAACTATTTTTATCTTAAATATGGTCCAGTATTTTGTACCAGATTGTCTACACCAGTCAGAGAGTCACTCCTGCAAGTTTTACAGATTTCCAAATGGACAGGCAGACAAAAAATTGAAGAAAAAGTGGACCACTTTAGTCAGGTAAGCACGCACGCCTCGTCGAACATTTGATAGAGTTCGTAGTCCAGATCTAGGTCAAGTTCTAGCTTACGTAGACCTATATTTTATGATTAAAGTGTACAATTGCACGAAATTATAAATAAAAATACATTCCAAACTAGGTTTTTATTGAAGTTGAAGCAAAAATGATATCTCAATCGTTTTGATGTTAAGGCTGATAAACTGAATGAGAGTTAAGTTCTACTGATAAGTGATAATTTTTTTAAAAGGAGAACAAGAAGAAAGAGAATAAAATATTTGTTAAAATCTTACTTTAAACTCGATACCTTTATGGCAAAATGAAAATAAATAAATAAAATAACGCAACCTCTCCCCCCCCCCCCCCCCCCCCCCCCCCCCCCCCCCCCCCCCCCCCCCCCCCCCCCCCCTCACGCAGATCTCTCTCTCTCTCGCTCTCTCTCTCTCTCTCTCTCTCTCTCTCTCTCTCTCTCTCTCTCTCTCACACACACACACACACACACACACACACACACACAAACACACATACTTTCCTCTTTTTTTTGGAAAGTTTCTCTGATTCTCTGCCATGCCTCCCCTCCCCGACAGCCGAGGTGGCAACTCTGTGTGAACAAAGCAAGATGGCGGCAGGGACCTCTCTCCTTTACCTGTGCCCGATTGTTGACACTCCAAAGTTTCCATCACCGCACTGTCCAGTACAGTACTGACTGAAATAAAGAGAAAACGCAAGTCTTGCCACACTCAACCCCAAGATCAACTTTAACTGTGTAAATTTAAGAATTCTTATTTTTATATATACCTAGTCAAAATCATCAAAAGAAGTAATGAGGAAGTGCGACATTTTGCTGAATATGCGATTTCATAAAAGACAGGCGAGAGACCCACCAGTAACCTAGTCTCTTGCACACCTTTGATTTATCATGCATTGAGCTGGTGTCAAACAAGATAGTCTAAAACAAAGTACTTATCAAATTAAATAATATACCCAATATGCCCAACAGAATTATTGTTTTTTTTTTTAATCTTTTCATTTCAGGTGAAAGGACAAAAGATCCAACATCATCATCAAGAGTGTGTTCTTGTCACTTCAGAGATGGTGACAAAGCCAACCTCCCTGAATTGTTTGACAGAAATAAAAATAAATTGTTTCCATCAGAGCCAGAAAGAAAGAAAAGAAAAGTGACACAAGGAATTCCCACCCCATCTCAATTGGCACCAACATCAAGAAGTCCACCACCACCACCACTACCACTACCACCACCACCACCACCACCACCATCATCATCATCATCATCACCATCATCATCATCATCATCATCATCATCATCATCATCATCATCATCATCATCATCATCATCATCATCATCAGCTCAACTCTCTTCATCATCATCACAAAGTCCCACCTTTAAAAAAACCAGATTCCTCATCATCATTATTTTCCTCCTCATCATCATCCTCATTATCTTCTCCCTCATCATCATCTCAACTCTCGTCACCATCATCACAGGATTCCATCTTTTAAAAAAAAACAGATTGTAGAACAAGTGAGGATATTTTAAATAGAACAACAAATTTAATTCAAGACAAAAAATTACAGACAAAAATAAGGAAATAGCTAGCTTTAAAAAACCCAACTAAGTTAGATTCAACGCACTTACACTGTTTCAAGCCTTACAGAAAAAGTTCTTCGAATGGAGACAGGTGTACATTCTTTTAAAATATTTAATATTATTGTTCAATATGTTGAGTGCTTTAGAGGTAACATTATTTATTATAGTAGATGGGAAGTTCAGGAAGAGACAGTTGCATTAAAAGACCAAATTTTCATTATTACACTTATGAAACTTAGACAGAACTACGCTAACCTTCATATTTCACAATTGTTTAGCGTTAGTGAAAGTACTATAACAAATATTATACAAACTTTTATTCATGTTTTACATAAGCCATACGCTTCTCTTTGAAAATGTTATGAAGGTTACATGCCCTTCTAGACATAAAAATAAACTATCAGCTCCATCATCATTTTTAAGATTTCCAAATTGCAGAATGATCATTGATTGTACAGATGACCAAATTGCTATTCCTAAAGAAATGGATAAACAACGGTTAACTTATTCTTCTTATAGGTCCATGAATTCTGTTAAAGCTCTTGTTGGTCTAAGTCCAAATGGTGTGATAAATTTTATTTCTAAACATGATCCAGGGTCTGTCTCGGATAAGGTCATTGTACAAAATTGTGGATTACTAAAACTTTTAATTTTAAGCCCTGGAGAATTAATTTTAGCAGATAAAGGTAATAAAGGTAAAACCCCATCCTGATTCAAGATATTTTACCTCAAGGAGTAACTGTAAATATCCCTCCCTTTTTACATAATAAATTTACTGAAAATGAGATTTTATTAACAAAAGAAATTGCTTCATGTAGAATTCATGTTGAGAGGGCTAATGAAAGACTGAAAAATGTTAACATCCTCTCATATATTCCAACCATGTTAAGAGAAACATCTGATATTATTTTTCAATTTGTTGCAGCACTTGTCAATCCCCAGTCTCCTCTTATTAAGGAGATTGCATTTTGTTAGCTTTGCCATTTATTTTGTACAACACACATATTTTGTTCATCATCATCAAATCACCATTCAAAATAATGGTTTTGTAGGTCCATACATGATTTTACATGATAAACATGACAAATTATGGCATTGTTGTATCAATGTATGTTCAATGTCATTAACATTGTTAAATAAAACCACACAAATTAGTTTTGGACTGAATCAACCCAAGGCATCATCAAGATAGATCTGTGGAAGTAAAAGAATAAAAGATTCAAATTTAGAGCTGCGACCATGCTCAATAGGCAAAAAACAAACAAACTAATAAAACGTCTGTTGTGGTCTTGTGGTATGACACTCGCTTTCAGATCAGAAGGTCCTGGGTTTGGGCCTCGCTCGGCACATAGTTGAGTCCTTGGAGAAGGCTCTTTACTCACAATCTCTCACCGTACTCAGGTGTCAAATGAGTACCTGGCGTTGTCTCTGTCCGAAAAAAATTGTAATATCGCCCAACAGGCATCATGTCCCGTCTTACATGTTAAATGTTGCTGTTGGCCAGGGACCCCTTGTAAAGCACTTTGAGTACATTTAGTGGATATTACGCTGTATAAAAACTCAATTAAAAAAACAAATTAAGTGATTCTTTCATTCATCTTGCTTTGTTGATAAGGGGGAAACCCGAAACGTCCATTTTATCTGTTTTCGTATATTAATTTGAAGTTCACATTCAATTTCACAATGTTATTGATTTCTTCGAGTTTCAAGCAGCAACATTTACATTACACCTTAACCCAATAGGAAGTTTAGTTTACCGTGACTAACACTGGTCTAAATAAATCCTTTATTCATCCCATAGAGGAAATTTATCTCTAGGGTCTATTCCCAGGGAAGACTGGAATAACCACGGTGCAGCGCCGCAAATTGAGCTAGGGCGAGGTGACTTGCTCAAGGCCACACAGCGCAGCGGCGGGTGAACGAACTCGGTACCTTTCGGGTACGAAGCAAAAACCGTACCGCTGATCCACGCTGCCCCACATGAAGTATGATAAAATGTCTAGCGTGATTGGTGATTGTGATGCTCATATGAGTATTATAATAAAGGTTACAACACGATACTAAATAGTATGTAGTAGACTATAGTCAATAGCAACGAAAATTAGCGAAGCAAGACTAAGACCTCAAAGACTCAAAGTCCGTGGTCCATAAGATAAAAACACAATAATTCAATGACTCCCTCTCTCTCTCCCTAACTAAAATCGAACGTAAACAGTTAAATCTTTCCATTGGATATACTAAATCTGCCTAAACTCAAAGTAAACTGATTATTGTCCAACAGTAGTTTTACGGAGATGTGAGATTTTGAGAGTGAGAATGAGAAGACGAAATGACTTACCTTCACAGAATACTCTTTATTCTTCATGCTGGCTTGAACTTTGCCGAACATCAAGCCATCTGAGTAAGTGAAAGTCAAAACAGGACCTGACTGATGATGATTTTCACCTCGCGAGACACTTTTATGCTCATTGGAGAAGTATTTCATAAAGGCGGTGATGGAAATGGAGTTCGTGTCAGCCATTTTTCTCGACTGTTTAGAGCCAGCCGGTTTGTTGCCATGCGTTGCTGCGCAGGATTACGTCACGACTTAGGAAGCCTATTGTTTTTGGCTTACGTCAGTCTTTTGTCATTCATGTCCGCGCACTGAGATCCAATCAGCGAGTGAAATGAATAGTTCTATTCGTGGCTATAAATAACAACAGCTCCCCGTTCCACTCATCACAAAAATGCCATAGATATTACCCATGATTCAACAACTCTGCTGTACTATGAATAAACGCATTTTAAAAGTTTTGACCAGAAAACTCATCCTTCAAATTATATGGATTGATTAAAAGAAAATAACTTGATATTTTATATAGCGCAATATCCACAAAACGTGCTCAAAGCACTTTACAAGAATTCCCTGGTCAACAGCAACACGTAACATGTAGAACGGGACATGACGCCTGTTCGGCTATATTGCATTTTTTTTCCGACAGAGAGACAACTCTGTTAACGGTCAGGTACTCATTTTACATCTGAGTACGGTGAGAGAATGTGAGTAAAGAGCCTTTTCCAAGGACTCAACAATGCGAGGCTCGAACCCGGGACCTTCCGATCCGAAATCGAGTTTCAGACCACTAGACCACATAGCCGCATACACACACACAAACATACACACATCCATATATATATATATATATATATATATATATATATATATATATATATATATATATATATATATATTACCCATTGTTCAACAACTGTACTGTTCTCTGAATAAACACACCAGAAAACTCATCCTTCAAATATGGATTGATTAAAACGATCCTCATCGTACCAAAACCGTTCAAAGCTGGGCAAGACTTCCAGGAAACGAATTAGAATGACCAAACTTTAAATGTTGTATTTCAGGTCAGAACAGAATTGGTCATTTTTTTAAATGCTGTCTTAACACTTGGTAATGTAAATGTTGCTGCTCGAAGCTCAAATAAATATATAACAATGTGAAATTGAATGTAAGCTTCAATTTAATATACAAAAACATATAAACGGGACGCTTCGGGTTTCCCCGTTAATAATGTTTATTCATATTAACAACGTCACAACCACATTATCTCATTCATCTGTAGTCTTTATATCATTCAAGTTTGTGGATAAAGGGGAAACCCGAAACGTCCATTTTATCCGTTTTCGTATATTAAATTGAAGCTTATATTCAATTTCACATTGTTATTTATTTCTTAACACTTCAGATTTCATTTTGTCCAGGGAAGTTTTATACCCAATTTCAATCGATAAAATTAACCCACATTTTCAAACCAGATATTTCTTTGAAATTTTAGATTTATTGACAAGTTGAGGGCCGTTTTAATCAATCGATATTTGAAGCTATAATTTTGTTGGTCGAAATAGAAACAAATTATAAATTGTTTTCGCAGACTAAATCAGTATTGATGGAGTACTCACAATATAGCAAAGAGTGGCCAAACATATCTATACTCATTAACCCTTTAACGTTTAAACGGACTGTCTCTCATAATGATAATCATATTTAACGTGCATCCTTGTCATCTCATCGATTGATATAATTCCTGATCTATTGATGCTATGCGTCTAGGTAAAATACTTACCATTTCAGCATGCCATATCATTCCTACCAACACAAAACTGTGTGTAACTTTTATAAAAAGCAGAGTGCCGCCAATTTCATTCATCGCCTAGTTCAAGTCTAGGCCTACGTGGTCCAAAGTTGAGACGCTTGGTGGGGTCTCTTGACCTCTCACAGTCAGCAGGAGGTCACTTGCTATGGCTTTTGTCACCCTTTATAATATGTTTTCTGCGTTGCTCTCTGTCTTTATCCGTGAATGAGATTACTTGGAATTGTCCTGGCCCTGACCGGACTCCTTGCTTGAGAGGGAAACAGTCAAATGTATAGTAATTTGTTTTTGGATATTATGTTTTAAATCATCTCTCTGGTAATATAATGTAATGTTGTTGTTTTTTGGGGTTTTTTAAAAATATCATGTTTGTAAACATTTTAGTGTATTCCTCTTGATAGGAATATGTACTTGTGTCTGGATTGGAACCTAAGGTAATCTAAAACCTAGCATATTGATTCTAGTGTGATCTTGGAATCAACTTCTGTTCCCAATTTGATCCATTCCCTTTGTCTTACCTTTTCGCGGGTGCTTTTATTGTAACTCGAGATTATTAAATGCGTCTCTTGTCCGAAAAAAAATTTGTAATATCGCCTAACAGGCGTCATCTCTCGTTCTATATGTTACCTGTTGCTGTTGGCCAGGACCCTTTGTAAAGGACTTTGAACACGTTTTTTGGATATTGCGCTATATAAATGCTCAATTTTTACTATCACGTCTTTCTCTTTACTGGCGTTGAAATATCCTAAAAGCGTCACAAGCGACGTACAACTTTTTATACACAAACAAAACAAAAACTTACATTCTCTTGCCGTATCTAGTATAAAATCGGTACCTAGCCAATCACAGCGTTGTCTCTGTCGAAAAAAAAAAAACACCATTTGAACTATATTTCCTAAAATGCGATATGTCTTGTCCTACATGTTATCGTTAAGTGTTGCTGTTGTCTTGAGACTTCGCGTAAAGCGCTTTGAACACAGATATTATGTTGTATAAAAGATGACGTTTCAGACTAGCATCGTGGTTACTGCTCTCTTGGTGAAATTAATTAGATATGGCTTTATGTTACGGTAAACTCGATTACCGCCGGAAAACGGTTAAACAGCGGGGAGCGTTTGCAGTAATAATAAGGTATCCGAAATTAGTTTCCATTCCAAAAATGGTCATAAGCGTATGTGTTGTGTGTATGTGTGTATGTATGTTAGTGTGTATGTGCGTGTGTGTTTGTTTTTATGTGTGCATGTTGTCTGAGTTACTGTAAGTGGGCGTATATCAGTGTGCATGTGAGTCTGTGTATGTGTCTGTTTGTAAATGTTTATTTTCGTCATGTTTATGATTTTTCGTATGTTTGTGTGTTCATGGTGGGAATTTGTGTGTTTGTGAACGAATGTGTGTGTGTGTGTGTGCGTGCGTGTATGAGTGTATCTAATTGTGTGCGGACGCTTGTGTATGTGTGCATGTTTATATGTGTATTTGAGGTTTATGTTGATGTGTGTATGAGCTTGTGTGTATGTGTTCATCTAGTGTGTATAGATAGTTCGAAGATGACGTCACTCAGGTCTTTGTTATTGTTTTTTGCCATCCGTGTTTATGAGTAATGCTCACTGAACTGTATTAACCCGACTATAAACGTTTATGGATATACACAGTTTTGTGTGTTGGTCCGTTATACTTCCGGATGGTAATGTTATGAGATTCTCAGCCAAGCGCATACTATCTATATAATAAGAATAATATGTGTGTGTTGTTGATGAGTGTGTTTGTGTGTATGTTGTATTTGTATAATAATATGTGTGTGTTGTTGATGAGTGTGTTTGTGTGTGTGTGTTGTGATTTGTATAAATATAATATGTGTGTGTGTTGTTGATGAGTGTGTTTGTGTGTGTGTGTGTTGTAATTTTTATAATAATGATATGTGTGTGTTGTTGATGAGTGTATTTGTGTGTGTATGTGTATGTGGGTGGGTGTTTGTGTGTATTGTGATTTGGCGGCTTGTGATATATTCCTCATTAGCGATTGATCTTCGGTGACCGACCACAGGTGAACGAGGACATTCTAAATCCTGATGAATCAATAACAGCAGAGATGGAGGGAAAGAGAAAGTTTGCCCGAAGCGCAGGTGTAAACATACATCGGTGCACATAATTGAAGGTCTGGTAGTCTGATGCAAGTAATGGGCTTGCTCTAAAGCTGTTGTAATGGACAACATTTTGCGTTGGTTTGAGTACATCCACCACTTCAACAAGGAGCCAACAAAAATTTGGGTTGTTACGTCGGTATATATAGTATGTGTTTGGCGAAGAAGCTCGTAACATTGCCATCCGGAAGTATACCGGACCAACACACAAAACTGCGTGTATCCATGAACGTTTATAGTCGGGTTAATACAGTTCAGTGAGCATTACTCATACACGCGGATGGCAAAAAACAATAACAAAGACCCGAGTGACGTCATCTTCGAACTATCTATATATACACCTTCAAGAGCTCAGCTGGTGGAGTATTCGCTTCAAAAGCAAAGGGACCGAGATAGTTGTCACGGGTGAGGTCGAGATTTTTTCTGACGGCCTCTGTCCACACAGCAGTGATTGATTGGGTAGCTGGGTCTGTTAGTTCTTGCGGAAAGTACTTTGTGATAGACTAGCGTCCTATACAAAGGGTAGCACGCAATGGCTACTGTAAGTTCGTTTTACGCTATAGAAAAAGGGCAATGCCATTAAATAAAACACTCAATACATCTTCCCGGCAGTTGAATTTTACTAACACACAAAAAAACGAAGTGTTTTATTTAATAATTCAGTGAGAACTGTACACCCGACAGGCGGTCTTAAAAACTTTTTAAAATTCCGAGTGACGTCAGTTTTATTCGTCGCTACAGAGAGAGAGAGAGAGAGAGAGAGAGAGAGAGAGAGAGAGAGAGAGAGAGAGAGAGAGAGAGAGAGGAGAGAGAGAGAGAGATTATCTCGGGGTTTATGTATTATAGCCTATAGCTGAATAAACACACCGAGATGACATGACAGTTTTCACACCGTGAGTGGCCGGAAATCACCCCTGATTGGCTGTATTCATCCGCTGTGTGATGTATTCATCCGCTGTCTTTGGTGTCTCATTCCACGTGAAGTAGACCACCAATGTTGTGCGACTATGTGGTCTTGTCGTATGACACTCGCTTTCCAATCGGAAGGTTCTAAGTTCGATCCTCGCTCGGCGCATAGTTGAGTCCTTGGAAAAGTCTCTTTACTCACATTCTCTCACCGTAGTCAGTTTATAAAATGAGTACCTGGCCGTAAACAGCGTTGTCTCTGTCCGAACAAATTATAATATCGCCTAACAGGCGTCATGTCCCGTCCTACATGTTATGTGTTGCTGTTGGCCAGAGACCCTATGTAAAGCGCTTTGAGCACGTTTAGTGGATATTGCGCTATATAAAAGCTCAATTTACTTTAATTTAATGTCAATGAGACATACACTTGGTAATGACGGACCGGTCAAACTATTCGAATATAACGTTTGCGTTCGACAAACGAATAAACGAACAATGACGTCATCAAACTGTGTTTTATTCTTCCGCTGTGTTTGGTGTTTCATTCCACGTCAAGTAGATAAACAATATCATTGAGACCGAATACTCGGTAATGACGGACCGGTCAAACCATTCGAATAAACGTTTGCGTTCGGAGAGAAGCGAATTCAAACGAATAAACGAACAATGATGTCATCAAACAGTGTGTTGTATTCATCCGCTATGTTTGGTGTTTCATTCCATTTCAAGTAGGCCAATGTCATTGAAACGTACATTCGGTTAGGACGGATGAGACAAACTATTCGAATAACAACACTTCCGTACTCTGGAAAAATCCATATTTTAAAATATGGCCAGAAAACTCGTCTTTCAGATATAGATTGGGTTTTCGCGTTAGCGTTTGTAACTCTGCTTTCAAAGAGAAGCAAATTTAGACGAATAAACGAACGATGACTTCATCAAACATCTTAGTGATGCATTCATTCGCTGTGTTTTGGGTCCTTTACCCGTCAAGTAGGCTATTGTCATTGAAACACACTCTAGGTGAGACGGACAGGTCAAACCTTTTCTTATGTAACGTTTGCTGTTCGTACCTCTCCATTCAAAGAGATGCAAATTCAAACGAATAAACGAACAATGGCGTCATCAAACAGTTTGTTGTTTCCATCCGCTGAGTGTGGATTCGAATTTTACGTCATGTTCGCCAATGTCATTGAATGAAACGTACACATGGATGCGTTTATGGGAAATACTCATAACATCCGCCAGCCGGATATAATGTACCAACACACTGTGGCGTAGTTGCACACATATTATGCAGTGGCTAATGATCGTATAGTGACGATCAAAACTGATAACAATGGGCTGAGTAACATCATCAGCATTCATTTTATAGATAGAACGAAGATGACGTCACTCTGGTCTTTGTTATAGTTTTTTGCCATCCGCGTTTATGAGTAAACCTCACTAAACTGTATTAACCAGGTTGTTAACGTTTAACGTTACACATAGTCTTGTGTGTTGGTCCGTTATACTTCCGGATGGCAATGTTGTGAGTTTCTTAGCCAGACGCACAGCATCTATAGACGATTAATGTTTAGGATTATTAATTGTTTTGTATGATGTCGACCATTGTGTTTCATTGACTAAAACCAGTGAGCATTTTGCTGAGAACTGCATAAGGCTGATGGGCCATAGAACTTCACGCTTCATGCTACATGCACAATTTCATACCCTGGGCTATATAACTTCGCACTATCATGCTATATGCTTCATATTTTGCAAGAGACAGAGGGATTTTGTTTTATTTTCTCCGAAGAGGAGTTCCTCCGACGAAGAAGAAGCTCTGATTTTGCTTTTGTTACGAAGGAGAAGAAAACGAAAGAGACAAAGCATATGGTGCCGAGACCATTTCCTTCTCAGAGAATCACGGGGAGAGTTCCAGCGTACATTCCGTCATCTTCTTGAGAATCCTGATGAAAAACTCTTCCCATATCCCAGAGAGGAGGCCTTGCCCTTACCATTTCAATCAATGTTTCCTTTTAGTCGTCCATGTTCGCCGGATCTAGAACTACACGTGTAGCAAAAAGTGACCATGCCCATTTCTTTCTACATGTATATAGCATGTAGCGAGCCCCGTGTAGCGTGTAGTGAGTTGTATGGCCACGCAAAGAGAGACAACGAGGTTTCACTTTTCGAAACATGTTTAAAATGTGTAGCATGCAGCGTGTTGCATGTAGCGTGTAGTTCAATGGCCCATCAGCCGAAAACACAATCTCACACTGAGTGATGTAGTTAGCCATATGAAGTGTGTCATTTGTTCACACAACACAATGTGTTGCGTGAGTATATGGTGAGCGTATGTACGTACGTACGCGCGTGTGTGTGTATGTGTGTGTATGTGTCTGTCTGTTTGTCTGTTTGTTGCTTTAGGTCTCTTCCAACACAATTGAGGTTATATGAGAGACCGCTGAAACAAAAAAAAAACAAGCAAAAATAGTACAAATGTAAATCAAAATCATAACCTAAAGATATCATAAGCTAAATTATAAACAAACAGGCAGAACAAACAAGAACAAACAGGCAGAAGATTTACAGAAAAAAAATATCCCCTGTCAAAAATACAATCACAAACCAAAGAAGCAGGATAGGCTAGTAAAGAGAAGAAGAAACGACATCACTATCGGATCGTACACCCATGCGAACATCATAGGTATACGATTCAAGGGTGATGCTCCCATCCAACCACCCGCTGTATGTGTGTTTGTGTGTGTGTGTGTGTTCATTGTATATAGATAGAACGAAGATGACGTCATTCAGGTCTTTGTTATTTTTCTTTTTCGCCATCCATGTTTGTGACTAATTCTGACAAAACGTTTAAGTTTATATATAGTTTTGTGTGTTGGTCTGTTATACTTCCGGATGGCAATGTTGTGAGCTTCTTAACCAGCACACATATCTGCACAACATAAAGTGTCGTGTGTGAATGAGTGTGTGTGTGTGTATATTATGTATGTGTATGTGTCTGTGTGTTTGTTTTTGTGTAAAGTATTACAATATAAAACAACACAATGTGTCGTATATTAGCATAACCAAATGTTTATCTGATCACACAACCATGACTCTCATTCTTTTGAAGATTTCATCAGGTAAATCAACATTAGATATCTATTGAAAGAACGAAGTTGACGTCACTCAGGTCTTTGTTATTGTTTTTTTTTTTTCCATCCGCGTTTATGAGTAATTTTCTCACTAAACTGTATTAACCAGACCATAAACGTTCAAGATTACACATAGTTTTGTGGGTTGGTCCGTTATACTTCCGGATGGCAATGTTGTGAACTTCTTAGCCAAGCGCATACTATCAATAGATCGCTCCTCATGTTGGCATCTGCTCAATGTTTTCGTCCAACCAGGTCATCAATCACATGATTTGTTGCTCTCCAACGATTGGATATTTCTTAACAAATGTAAACACGCTGCTTTGTTTACAAATGTTATAAACATACCCATATGTCAAGCTGAATCAAATGACTAATTGTGAATATAGATATTTAAAAAGCTATGAACACTTTTCACTAAGTGTGTTACTTTGAGCACATTTTGCAATGTGACCAATGATCTCGGGAAAGATATTATAGATCATATCCATTAGACATATTATAGTTTTAGTCACTGAGTCATATATTATTTACACAAGATTTAATTTTCATTCTTTCTTGGTGACAAGTGAATTATTCGAAAAGGGCATTCTACAGCAACCGATTAATTAGTTTACCGAGCATTCTCGGATAATACTGGATAACGATGATTACTGTGCAGCGACTTCTTACTATCAGTAGACGATGTTACTGTAAGTATTTGCTCGAACCTTGGGCCGTGGAAGGGAATGGGGGCGTGGGGGGGGGGGGGGGGAACGTGGACAGATGGCCGTGGAATGGGATGGGGGAAGTGGCGAGCGGGGGGGGGGGGGGGGGGGGGAACCTATTTCTGATGGTTATTCGCACGTGCTTGTGCTGTTTGTTTTTTTTTACCTCCAGCTCAGCAGCGCCACCTGTTAGTGACCTCGTTGAAACCAAACAATCAGCAATACGCTTCAACAGTCGCAATGTCACTTCCCTCGTAAAGACGCATGGTAACTTAGTAACTGGCTCTAAACTATCGGAAAAATGGCTGGCGCCCTTTTGAAATAGTTCTCCGACGAGCATTAAAAGCGTATCCAGAGGAAAAAAAAAAAACAACATTATAAATCTGATCATGTTTTGACTTTTACACATATCTACTGTTCACAAGGCATATGAAAAGTCCTAGTCAGCATGAAGAATAAAAAGTAACGATTTTCTTTGTTTAGAACGACGATGGCCACTGTTGCTGGGCGACGTGACATCAGACTATTGAATCCAATTTAGCAAAGAAAGGTAGCCCTTATTACAATCTGACGCTGCACTATTGTTGACGTCATTGTCCGTAGCCTTTGTAAACTTATAGCCTGACACTGACCAAACAATGACGTCAAAAGACAAGTCTTTGGCCACAAAGACCGTGAGTTGTATTCAATATTCCAACCAATGGGGTCACTTGTTTCCTTGAGCATCACGAACGACAACTCACTAAGCGCTGCAAAAAAACTAAAAGAAGGACGTCAAACTATAAGTACTAGTGAATCCTACCGTAGTCATCGTTAACTTATAGCCTGACACACTGAGACGTCAAAAGACAAGTCTTTGGCCACAAAAGAAAGCAAATCATGAGTTGTATTCAATAGCTCAACCAATGGGAGCACTTGTTTCCTTGAGCACAACAAACAACAACTCACTAAACGCTGCACAAACATAGAAAATGACATCAAACTGTAAGCCCTAAAGAGTTCCTGTGTCAGGCCATAAGTTAACGATGGCTACGCTAAGAACAATATTTTTACGTCATTTTTTTGGTTTGTCTCTAGTAACAGTAGTGGCAAAGGAAACAAGTGATACCATTGTTGAACTTTTGAATACAACTCACGATTTTCTTTCTCTTTTGTGACCAAAGACTTGTCTTTGACGTCATTTGGGGGATAGAATGAGGCTGAGTTTACGGGTTTTACAGGAGAAAAAAAAATTAAACACACACACACACACACACACACACACACACAATGCTGAGTGGAGTTCTTGATCTCCCATAGTGGGCAGGGAGGAACTTACTGTGTCTTCTCTCCCTCTGTTGCTGTTCTCCAACGTGTTTTCTGTCTTTGTCTTCAAATGAGATTACTTGGTTTTGTTGTAGTCCTGGCAGGAGCCCTTGGCTGGGAGGGAAACAGTCAAAATCTGACTAATTAAATGTATAGTTTGTTTTGAGAGTGATGGTTTTTTTTTTCTTCTAAATCATATCTCTGTTATGCACTGTACTGAGGTTCGATCCATGGTCGACGTCGATTGATTTTTTGGAATGCTTTTTTATCTTGTACTTTTCTTTCTTGCTTTGTCTGGCATCTTACCTACACACTTGTTCAGATCTTTATCTTACATCCGTGCCTGCTCCTTAAATTCTTAATGTGATATTTTCACAGACTAGAAGCATTCAAATATTGACGCTGGATCTACCTTGGGACCTTGTTTGAAGTACAGTGGAATTTATAGGCATAAAGTTGTTGGTCCCAAATTTTCTATTTTTTATCGACTGTATTCTATTTCTATCGATAATGGACAAAGCCAACGATCTTTCTATTCTGACGGTGTTGACTTTATCAGGACTCCACTGCAGTTCCCTTTCCCATTTATTATTTTGGTCAAGGTTGGGGTATGAAGTGCTTTTAAATCTAAAATCTTTTCTGCAGTTTTTTAGCTTTTGATTTATCTCACCCTTTTAAGGCATACTGCCTCCAACTTAATTTAAGATTTCTGAGGTTAAAATAATAGTTGTAACTATCTTTGAAGAATTTTATTCAAAATCAAAATGGAATCACTCAAATTTACGACATACATCGCACAGATCATGGGCATGCCTGGATGGGTTAGCCAAACGTTATTTCTAACCCAAATTCTGATCACTATGGTATTTTATAACAATAATATTCGATTATTACACTAATCCCTTTTGGAATTCCGGACATGTTCCCAACCGTAGCACGAGCTTGAGAGTGCGCGTTGGGAACACAGTTCGAATTCCACGCCGCAAGAGTGTAAGAAATAATTTATTCTACCCATCAATCGATTCCTGTTTCGTTTTTTTTTTTAATAAAAGAGATCATCAAAAACATTTAAATGATAGATACTTCTTATTAAAGAATCTGATTTTTAGTTTAACTTTCGCTTGATAATCTGACGTCACAAATTATTAATGCAAACTTGATATCATTACGCGTTACTATTTAGGGAGAGGGGTGGAATAATATCAAATCCTGTACTTAAAACATCCAAATTCGTACAGTTGCAAACACAGCAGTTTTAATACAAATACATATACAAGGAAAATCTCAACAAATTTGCCGTTGTGGAATCTCTTCCTTATGCATAACATTAGACGTAGAAGACGCCTATTATCATATAGATAGAGGGACGGGGCAAAGGGTACCGCAGATCCCATCTTGGACTTCTCAACAATGCAAGATCGATGACGAAAACAACGGACAACGATTGAGTGGTGTCGAAATGTCTGAGTGTTTGTATTAGATCTAAAGTGTATACGGTTTAATCCTCGTTCATGGACCTGAACGTTTCAATGATTTTTAAAATCCGATTAAAATAAAAATAAAATAAAATCAAAATGTCTTCTATTACTCCAAACCATTAAAAAGCAAACACACACACACACACACAAAGACACACACACACACATTTATATATATATAATATATATATATATATATAAATATATTATATATATATATATTATATATATGTATATATATATATATATATATATATATATATATATATATATATATATATATTTAAAATAAATATCTAGATAAATGATACACTTAAACGTCTGCAACAATTTGTAGGAAACAGTGCAAGACAGGGCAAGAGAAGAAAATACAAGAGAAATAAATGGTCCCAAAAATTTTTAAAATCCGATTAAAATAAAAATAAAATAAAATCAAAATGTCTTCTATTACTCCAAACCATTAAAAAGCAAACACACACACACACACACACAAAGACACACACACACACATTTATATATATATATATATATATATATATATATATATATATATAAATATATTATATATATATATATTATATATATGTATATATATATATATATATATATATATATATATATATATATATATATATTTAAAATAAATATCTAGATAAATGATACACTTAAACGTCTGCAACAATTTGTAGGAAACAGTGCAAGACAGGGCAAGAGAAGAAAATACAAGAGAAATAAATGGTCCCAAAAACAGTCTTCTACACCTGGGGATCGAACCTCAGACTTCCTAATTACCACGTAGGTTATCTGATATTTGGGAAGATGTAATGCCCCCTCAATTGCACCATAGAATAAAACACTGAACACGAGCGGGTGAGGTTGAAGACATTCGAGTACTAGCTCCATTATTATTATTATTATTATTATTATTATTATTATTATTATTATTATTATTATTATTATTATATTATTATTATTATTATTATTATTATTATTATTATCATGATTATTATTATTATTATTATTATTATTATTATTATTATTATTATTATTATTATTGTTATTATTGTTATTATTATTATTATTATTATTATTATTATTATTATTATAGTTATTATTATCATCATCATCATTATTATTATTATTATTATTATTATTATCATTATTATTATTATTATTATTATTATTATTATTATTATTATCATTGTTTTAATATCAAAATGACAAAATAGGGAGCAGTCAGTGATGTACGAAAAAGATGTGTAAAACAATGAGTGTAGAAAATCAAATATGAAACGAAAATGTCGCTTTTGTTTAATACAAGACACATTGCGTTTATTGATGCTTGAATCTTGAAGAAATACATGACCATAGTCAAATGGAAAGGAGGGTCCACTTTTCAAGATGGGCGATATGGACGTTTCAGTTTTGCCCTTGGTCAAGAAAACACAATGAATAAAACATTTTTAATATTGAACTTTTAAATAGCGCAATATCCACTAAACGTTTTCAAAAACCTTTACAGCGAATCCCCAGCCGACAGGAACATTTAGCTTATATGACGAGACATGACGCCTATTAGGCGATAATACATTTTTTTCCGCGACAGAGATGATGCTGTTAACGAACAGGTACTCATTTTACACATGAGTACGATTGGAGATTGTGAGTAAATAGCCTTTTCCCAGGAATCAAGTATGCGCCACTCAGGGTGGGATTCGAATCCATGACATCTACTCCGAATGCGACGGCCATTCCAACCCCACACTCTCATTCTCATTCTTGTTTAGTGTAGATGTATATTCTCTATTTATAGAAATAATCTTTCCTGTATATTTATACTTTTTAATCTTTTTATTCTTCTTCAAATGGCTCAGTGGTACGGTCTTTGCTTCGTACCCGATAGGTACCGAGTTCGATCACCCGCCGCGCTGTGTGGCCTTGAGCAAGTCACCTCGCCCTAGTTCACTTCGCGGCGCTGCTCAGCGGTTGACGCCAGGGTTATTCCAGTCTTCCCTTGGAATAGCCCCTAAAGACAAATTTCTCCATGGTGATGAAAAAAGGGAATTTTATCTTATTTTATAAAATCATGTTCTTCCGGACATAATACCGTTTTCCGATGATGTGTCACATATATACAATTTCTGTGTTTTGTTTTTAACAGGTTATTGGATTAATCGTGACGGTGAGGATGGGATTTTGATTCTAGTCAAACATACAACCTTGGAGAGTAATACATATTATAGAACCATGGCAGGAATACGCTGTTGAAATACAGACGGGAATAAAGATATTGTGGAATTTAAGGTAAGTTTATGACATCTGGAGGAGGTTCAGTGGTAGAGGTAGAAGGAGTAGCAGTAGTTGTGTTAGTAGTAGTAGTAGTAGTGGTAGTAGTAGTAGTAGTAGTAGTAGTAGTAGTAGTAGTAGTAGTAGTAGTAGTAGTAGTAGTAGTAGTAGTAGTCGTCGTAGTAGTAGTTGTTGTTGTTGTTATTGTAGCAGTAGTAGTAGTAGTAATAGTAGTAGTAGTAGTAGTAGTAGTAGTAGTAGTAGTAGTTGTTGTTGTTGTTGTTGTTGTTGTTGTTGTTGGTGTTGTTGTTGTTTTGTATTAGTAGTAGTAGTAGTTGTTGTTGTTGTTGTTGTTGTTGTTGTATTAGTAGTAGTAGTAGTAGTAGTAGTAGTAGTAGTAGTAGTAGTAGTAGTAGTAGTAGTAGTAGTAGTTGTTGTTGTTGTTGTTGTTGTTGTTGTTGATGTTGTAGCAGTAGTAGTAGTAGTAGTAGTAGTAGTAGCAGTAGTAGTAGTAGTAGTAGTAGTAGTAGTAGTAGTAGTAGTAGTAGTAGTAGTAGAAGAAGAAGAAGAAGAGGTAATAGAGGTTGTAGTAGTAGTAGAAGTAGTAGTAGTAGTAGTAGTAGTAGTAGTAGTAGTAGTAGTAGTAGTAGTAGTAGTAGTAGTTGTTGTAGTAGTAGGAGTTGTAGTGGTGGTGGTGGTGGTCTTGGTAGTAATGGTAGTGGTAGTGGTTGTTTTAACATTAATAGTAGTGGTAGTAGTGGTTTTAATTTGCATTGACATTCTTTTCTAATGATCACAGAGAGTGGTCAGTACGTGTCCAGAGATTACGACCTAATCATGACGTCAATGAGACCGCAAGATATCCTCCACAACATGAGGAACTCCCGGAAGATGGTGCTGGTCATAGTGTTTGTGGCGTTGTTCCTGGACAACATGCTACTCACCGTTGTAGGTAGGTCACTGATTACTGTTGTAGGTAGGTCACTGAATACTGTTGTAGGTAGGTCACTGATTACTGTTGTGGGTAGGTCACTGATTACTGTTGTAGGTAGGTCACTGATTACTGTTAGAGGTAGGTTCCTAATTACTGTTGTAGGTAGGTCACTGATTACTGTTGTAGGTAGGTCACTGAATACTGTTGTAGGTAGGTCACTGATTACTGTTGTGGGTAGGTCACTGATTACTGTTATAGGTAGGTCCCTAATTACTGTTGTAGGTAGGTCACTGATTATTGGTGTCGGTAGGTCAACACATACTATTGTAGGAAGGTTACTGATTATTGTTGTAAGTATGTCAAGTCCTGTAATATCACCTTAAAGGCGCCATGTCTCGTCCTACAAGTGTTGTTGGTGGCTAGATACCCATTGTGAAATACTTTGAGCCCATCTATTGGATATTGCTCTATATAAATCCTCAAATATTTAACTGGTTACTTCGACTTTGTGGTCCAGTGGTAGGTATACCACTAGGTTTAAGACCTCTGGGTTCGTTTTTTAGTCGCGGGTCAGTTGAGTCCTAGACAAAGGAACATTGCACACATTTTCCCCAGCTTACCGAGCTGGAAATTGAGTACCTGGCCGATATCAGCGTTACTTTTATTGAAATAAAGGTAACAATGCCATACAGGCATCATAACTTGTTCCACTTGCGTAAGTGTTGTTATTATTTGAGTATATATATATATATATATATATATATATATATATATATATATATATATATATATATATATATGTGTGTGTGTGTGTGTGTGTGTGTGTGTGTGTGTGTTTGTGTTTGCTACATATATCAGCTTTGAACACATTGATTTTTAAAAAAAAATAGATAAACAAATAAATAAATAAATAAATAAAAGTCCCTTTAATCATCGCATCGCGGAAATTTGCTTCTAGGGTCTATTCCAAGGGAAGACTGGAATAGCCCAGGCGTTAGCCGCAGTGCAGCGCCGCAACTTGAGCTAGGGCGAGGTGGCTTGCTCAAAGCCACACAGCGCATGCACAGCGACAGGTGACCGAACTCGGTACCTTTCGGGTACGAGTCAAAGTCCGTACCGCTGAGCCACGCTGCTCTGTGGTCTATATAATATGAGGACATGACACCCAGATAGCAAGTGAGTTAAAGAGATCATTCAATATTTTCACCACATTTAAATCATTTCAGTCAGAAAACGCTTTCAGTATTGTTTTATACGACAACAAAGACGTTTACATTTCTTTTTAATTAATTCACTAGATATATGACAAAACGTGAGGCTGTCTCTCTAGTTTCCACCATCAAGGGGAGACACTGGGTGACGGCGAATCGCCTTCGGTCGAGAACCTGCCAAATGGCAAAATCGCTTCAGTAGGGACTTTCCACTGGCCAATAATATAATATACCCGTTGTGGTAACCAGCCCGAAACCGCAGAGTATCTAGCCTAGTTGAACGGTGTGTTGTGACGAAGTTTCCGGGTGGGTTTGCGACGGTGCACGAGTGCGGTGAAAAGATCAGCTGATTGAGTCGATCGTCATAATATAGTAGTGTGAGCACCATTAGAAGCTGTTGTCTCTGAATGACAAAAACTGGACTTTCAGCAGGTATCGATAGGAACATCCTCATACCAAATTTAACGTTCTTTTTCTTTCATATTTTTTTCTCAGTCCCCATAGTGCCTAACTTCCTACGCAGATTGGAGAAATCAAAACACGCTGTAAACAGTTCCAGACAGATCATCGAGAAAACAGCACAAATTCCACAGATTGTTCTAGAGTGTGTCAACAAAACCATTGAGACTTCTCAAAGTATACAGAATGAGAGTACAAACAGTAGCTTCTCGTCCATGGAGGTGGCCTTGATCTGCCACAACGAGACACAGTGGAAGAATACGACTAGAAGGGAAGATGGTGGACTATTTGATGATGCGGAGTATTCCAAGAATGTAGAGGTGGGCCTGATGTTTGCCTCTAAAGCTATCATGCAGCTTCTAGCCAACCCTTTCATTGGTCCCATTACGAACAGGTAAGTAGTAGTAGTAGTAGTAGTAGTAGTAGTAGTAGTAGTAGTAGTAGTAGTATTAGTAGTAGTTGTAGTGGTGGTAGTAGTAGTAGTAGTAGTAGTAGTAGTAGTAGTAGTAGTAGTAGTAGTAGTAGTAGTAGTAGTAGTAGTAGTAGTAATAGTAGTAGTGTGAGAATTGTACAATTTTAAGAATTTGTTTGACAGAGGATTATATGAAATGGACTTTCTGTATGAATAATAATGATAATAATAATAATAATAATAATAATAATAATAATAATAATAATAATAATAATGATGATGATGATGGTGATAATGATGATGATGATGATGATGATGATGATGATGATGATGATAATAGTAGTAATAATAATAATAATAATAATAATATAATGATAATAATAATAATAATAATAATAATAATAATAATAATAATAATAATGATAATAATAATAATAATAATAATAATAATAATAATAATAATAATAATAATAATAATAATAATAATAATAATAATAATAATAATAATAATAATAATAATAATGATGATGATGATAATAATAATAACAATAATAATAATAATAATAATAATAATAATAATAATAATAATAATAATAATAATAATAATAATAATATAATAATAATATAATAATATAATTATAATAACAATAATAATAATAATAATAAATAAATCAATAACAATAATAATAATAATAATAATAATAATAATAATAATAATATAATAATAATAATAATAAATAATAATAATATAATAATTAATAATAATGATGATATAATAATAATAATAATAACAATATAACAATAATAATAATAATAATAATAATAATAATAATAATAATAATAATAATTATAATAATAATAATAATAATAATCATATATAATAATAATAATAATAATAATAATAATAATAATAATAATAATAATAATAATAATAATATAATGATAATAATAATAATAACAATAAAATAATAATAATAATAATAATAATCATAATAATAATAATAATAATAATAATAATAATAATAATAATAATAATAATAATAATAATAATAATAATAATAATAATAATAATAATGATGGTGATAATAATAATAACAATAACAATAATAATAATATAATAATAATAATAATAATAATAATAATAATAATAATAATAATAATAATAATAATAATAATAATAATAACAATAATAATAATATGTCTTATAGATATCTTTTACTGCTGACATTCTGAGTGATTACCATTCAATATAAATGTTGCTACTTGAAGCTATAAGAAAAAAAATAACGATAATAGAATCATTCAGAAGGTTTGAGTTAATTAACACAAACGGATGTTATGGATGTTTCGGGTTTCCCCTTCGTCAAAACGACACTATGAATGAGGCACTAAAGAAGAATGAGAGACGAGAGGATGACGGTGGCGTTGTTAACACGTTTGTAAGTAAATCAAATTGAAGCGTCGATTTTCAATTTATCATGGTCCTTTATCATACACACCATATATTCCTTGCTGTATCTTCCAGAATCGGATACACTATTCCAATGTTTACTGGATTTATCATCATGATGGTTTCCACTATAAGTAAGTCAAACTTTTTTAGGCGACATAGTTTACCCCGTCGTTGGTATAGTATTGCAATGTTTTGACTTAACCCTCTCCTTACCAGCCATTTTCATTACCCCCCCCCCCCCCCCCCCACCCAACCCCCCAAAGCCATTTCTTACTCAAACTAAAAAGCAACAAGCACATTCTATACATAATCTTGTTCGACAATATGAACTCTATTACAGTATGTCAAGTTTTTTTTTATAGCTATAGCAAAAAGAAATTAAATCTGGATGAGAAAAGTGACGGTTGCATCGTAACAAATGTAACGATTTTCCATAGGTGATAAGGAGTGCGTTAAACCAAATTGGACAGATTTGGGAGCAGGCCCTGGTCTAAGATAAAGATTAGAAAAAGTGTATATTATGATGCAATGCCAGGTAATGAAGGTCTGAAGGGGTGGGGTTGTGGTGGATGTTTTTTCTTTGTATTATTATTTTTGCTTTGTCTAGCACTCTTTCATACACACTTTACCAGATCTTTCTTTTACACTAGATGCTGACAATTGAGCTGCCAATGGAAATAAAATGTGACTTACTCATTTTTATTTTTGTGATCTGAATCTATTTGGTTACTGTCGACGTGTACGGATATTCAGATCTGACATCCAAACATCCTTATGGGCCTAGTGAAACATTGTTATAATTGACATATTTAGCGTCATTTAAAAAAAAAGAATTCCTTGACAACAATGAGCCCATAAGGAATTGAATTATCAGACCTGCAAATAAAGCACGTCGGTTATTGTGATTACTATATTTGAACTGTCCTTGATGTTTTTAGTAACTATTAAAATAACTAATAATAAACAAATATTGCTGTAAACTGTACTGTACCAAATTAAATATTAACCCTCTCCTGATCAACTACAGGAAAATCGTCACATTCGTTACGATGCAACCGGCAATTTTCTTATTCTGATTTCTCTTAGATATCACAAAATGTAAAAAAATGCTTTGATATCATCTATAAATACTAAACACTGTGTTACTGTAGAGCTCTTTTTGCTGAACAGCATTCTGTATAGAATGCACTCGTTACTTTTATTGTTTGAGGTTTTTTTTAAAACCTATTCTAAAATTGGCTGGTAAGGAGAGAGTTGATATATCGGCTTCAAAAATACAAATGTAAAAAACAACAAAACAAATTATTGTTGTTGTTATTATTTTATAATTATTATTTTTATTATTATTATTATTATTATTATTATTATTATTATTATTATTATTATTATTATTATTATTGTTATTATTATTATTATTATTATTATTATTATTATTATTATTATTATTATTATTATTATTATTATTATTATTATTGTTTTTATTATTATTATTATTATTAATTATTAAATTGACTCGTTACTTTATATTTTTAGTTATTTAAGTTTTAAAAAACTATTCTAAAATTGAGTGGTAAGAGAGAGTTGATATATCGCTTCAAAAATAAATGTAAAAAAAACAAATCAAATTATTGTTGTAGTAGTTATTATTTAATTATTATATTAATTAATAATAATAAATATTATTATTTTATTATTATTATTATTATTATTATTATTATTAATTATTATTATTATTATTATTATTATTATATTATTATTATTATATAATTATTTATTATTATTATTAATTATTATATTATTATTATTATTATTATTATTATATTATTGTAATATTGGTGTTATTACGATTGTTGTATTTTTGTGTGTGGTTATTAATGGTATCAGTTTATTTTTTGGTTCCATCTACCATTTTTTTCCACTTTCATGTATGTTGTCATCAAATTGTTGATTTATTGGCGAAAGCTTAAGATTGAATAAACTTTGAAAACTTTGAAAAAACTAAAAACGGATCATCTTGGGCTCAAATTCCTTCTTCAACCGATAACAGAAGATAAACAACTGTTCACGTTTCAATTGATATTTTCATTTTTGTTTAGTATTTTAATAATAATAATAATGATGATGATGATAATAATAATAATAATAATAATAATAATAATAATAATAAATAATAATAATAATAATAATAATAATAATATAATAATAATAATAATAATAACAATAATAATAATAATAATAATAATAATAATAATAATAATAATAATAATAATAATAATAATAATAATAATAATAGTAATAATAATAATAATAAAAATAATAATAATAATAATAATAATAATAATAATATATGATACTTTATTCATCCAAAAAAATGGAAATTCGTTTACAGACGTGGCATGCATAAAAATGTATAAACACAAAGTTGAGAACCTATGGCGTCAATGTATATATATATATATATATATATATATATATATATATATATATATATATATATATATATTATTTATCATATTCATAAATATATCTATCGTGTATTTTGGTACGGGAATATTCATTCTTAATCCCAACGACATTTCAAATGTTATATTTGAATTTTACGAACCAAAATTTCAAGAAAACAAAACACTGTTTTTTTCTGTTTTTGTTTTTCTGTTATCTTTAAAAAATATTTTTGTTGTTGTTTTTGCTTGTTTGGGGGGGGGGGGGGGGGGGGGAGGGTTTCCTTTATTTTATTTTTTTCCTTTTTCTCTTTTTTAAAATTTTATTTTATTTTATTTTTTTATATACGCTCCTTTTTACAACCCACAGCGTTTAGCAGTTAATGATAATTGAGTTTTAATATTTCAGTTTTTGCCTTTGGTGAGACGTATGCTGTGTTGTTTGTGGCGAGAACAGTACAAGGTATTGGATCGTCCTGTTCTAGCGTTGCCGGTAAGTGATATTTTGAGAACAAAACTGTCACGGATCACAGGCATTATTGGGTTGTCCCGGACAAAACTGTCCATTCGATCAATGACACTCTCTCTAGGATCGGAAGGTCCTGGGTTCAAGCCTCGCTCGGCGCATAGTTGAGTCCTTAGAAAAGACTCTTTACTCACATTATTTCACCGAACTCAGGTGTCAAATGAGTACCTGGCGTTGACAGCGTTGTCTCTGTCGGAGAAAAAAATGGTAATATCGCCTACCAGACGTCATGTCTCGTTATAAATGTTATGTGTTGCTGTTGGCTAGGGACCCTTGTAAAGCGCTTTGAGCACGTTTAGTGGATATTGGGCTATATAAAAGCTCAATTTATTATCGACAATCACCGCCCTTAAGAAATACTTCTCCGATGTGCATAAAAGTGTATCCAGAGGAGATAATCAGTAAATCTGCTCAAGTTTTGACTTTTATACATTCTAATCACATGCATATAAAAAGGTTCTAGCAATCATGAAGAATAAAGCGTACCGATTTTCTTTGTTTAGAACCAAGTTGTTGGTTCCTGGGAGGACGTGACATCAGACTATTGAATCCTAGTGTTTCAAAATGTCCGTGTGTAACACCGTCTTGATAGGCGGTGCGCACAATTCACAAATGTGTCAGTGCATGACATAATCAGTCAGAAGGTGAAAATTTTGGATTTACATTGTATTTTTTCGTTTTCTGAAAAAATATGCTCCCCAGAGCATTTTAATCTTTATTTGAAGTAAATCGGGGGATTTTTCATGAAGTTACGGTAAGATGTATGGGAACGGTATCGAGCAACTTTTCTCAAATTTCATACTTTTTCAACTTGACTAGCTGTAAAAAAATATTTCTAAATGAAATTAAGCTTTGATATTTCACGAAGATATACAAAATGGGTTGATTTAATCATTTATGACAATAACTCATTTTTGATAAAAAATTGACCCTCTAACTAAACTTGGCAATATCTCAGTTCAAACCTTTTTTACCATCCGACTGATTATGTCATTCACTGTAACAAATTATCTGAAGCGTGGTTAGTGACCGAGTTGAAAACTCTGGTCCTGACGTTGTGTACAAGTCGGATCTCTATATTAATAGATTTGCTAGTAAAAGGGTTCAACAGTCGTGACGTCACTTCCCTCGTAATGAAGCATAACAACTGATTCTAAACTATCGGAACAATCAATGACGGACGCAAGTATCTCCATCACCGCCCTTATGAAATACTTTTCCAACGAGCAAAAAAATGTATCCAGATGAGAAAATCATTATAAATCTGATCATGTTATGACTTTTATACATTCTGGACACATGATTTGTAAAATATTTCTAGGCATCATGAAAAATAAAGAGTACCGATTTTCTTTGTTTAGAACCAAGCTTTTGGAATTGGGCGGACGTGACATCAGACTATTGAATCCTATTATTGTAAAAGAATAATTTAATTAATAATTTAAAGAATACTTTATATTGATCATTGCAGAGATTACCACGTGTGTTACATCAAATGATAATTTAATTAATAAAAATTTAAAATAACAAATTTTAATAATCATAATAATAAACCATTGCAGAGATTATCACATGTGCTACATCAGCGTGATAAAAAGTATGTTACATAATATCTGCATAGAAATCAAAGCGAGGAGAGATAACTAGTTACTCACATAAAAAATAAATAAGCAAATAAATTAATACATTAATAAATAAAGGAAAAAGAAAATTAATTCGACGAATAAAAATGGTTTTAAATAAAAATAACATAATATTATAATGTACTTGTTTGATGTGCAGTAAATAGATTTTAGATGGATTATTAATTTATTTATTTCTATAACCCTCTCCTTTCCAAACCATAGGAAAATCGTCACATTCGTTACGATGTTTTCTCATTCTGATGTCTCTTGTACATATCACAAAAGTTAAAGAAATACTTTGATTATAGCAGTAAATATTAAACACTGTGTTGTCGAGCTGCAGGTCTGCACAGCTATTACTGATACTCTGTCCTCTCTCGAGATGAAAGTTGAAGAACAAATTGCCGCTAAAGATGAATATAAAGGTTGTTTTTTTTAAATGTTATTGTAATTTTCAGGTATGGGCATGGTGGCTACATTCTACCCAGATGACAAAGAAAGAGGAAATGCTATGGGCATCGCCCTCAGTGGTTTGGCACTCGGTGTTCTCGGTAAGCGGTCACGTGATGATATTATGATAGTTTCAAGTGATGCATCGAGCGTACTGAAGCAAAAACCAAACATTGTGTTCCCGTTATAATGTTTTATTGGGGTATATTTAAGGGGGGGGGGGGGGGGGGGGGGGGGGGGGGGGGGAGGGGAGGAGGAGAGCGACGTTAAAAATAATTAAATTTGACCCAGTTAACTAAAATTAGATTTTGGTGGGATGTTGTCATGTGACCATTTGTCTGCATAAAGATTAGCATGAGAACTTCATCTTCATTTTTTTTTCTACTCAAAATAACGTATTTTGGGACCCATGGTATGGTTAATTACATGCTCATTTTTAGTTTCAGTTGAAAGGAATGACTGATTTCGTGAATGAGTATCAAATAGTCTTTATAACTAAGTAAAGACAAAAATATATCAACGAAAAGCACACACTCTCCTCTCTCTTTAACAACCAATCAATTTGTTCGTAATTATGTCATGTGATTACAATCCAATCAGAGAGAGAGAGAGAGAGAGAGAGAGAGAGAGAGAGAGAGAGAGAGAGAGAGAGAGAGAGATTACATTGACTTTTAAATGCGTTTTTTCTCACAATTACAATTTTCGTCACTAAAAACCTAACTCCTCCCTCAATTTTCAATCATTCTCCGTCAAACTTTCTACAAATGAGTGTTATTCAAATTCGCAGGTCCTCTAGAAACCTGATTTTTTTGAAAAAGTTTTTTTTCGTAAATGTAAACTTTTATCTAGAGGAATAATCGAGTAATAATTTACACCTTAATTTTTAAAGTTTCGAATTAAAAAATTAAAAATCAGCCTTCTAGAGCCTCTTTGTTTTCCAATTGTCTACCAATGGCCAATATATTAAGGCAATAGGTTGATAAACAAAGAAAGCCTTAGGTTTTTAAAAGTTTGTTGTTTATTTTATAATATGGCGTCGTTTCCATAGCAACGGGTAGCTTTTTTCGGAAAAAAAGTTGAATGCAATCGCCCTTCCCAAACATATACATTATGACAGTGCATAGAAGTTTAGAATATTTCATCAAATATGACCCTTTAGTGTCGCTACCCCCCCCCCCTCCCCCTTAAATGTGATATCAGTTTGCTTAAAATACATTGAGTTTATGCCTTTTATATATCACGTATTATCATATTGAAAGTGATACTAATTGTTTCATGATGTGTACTCAGTTTCCGTTACACAGGGTAGTTATTGTAATTTATCATTTGTACTTCCAAAGTATGGGCAGCTCGGCTCAGTTGCATTTTCTTTGCCTCGTACCCGAAAGGTACCGAGTTCGAACACCGGCCACTGCGCTGCGTGGCCTTGAGCAAGTCACTTCGCCCAAGCTCAATTTGAGGCGCTGCACTGCGGCTGACGCCTGGGTTATTCCAGTCTCCCATTGGAATAGCCTAGGGGATGAATAAAGGGCATTTCATTTATCTTTCATTTATTTATTTAAGAAAGGTCATAAGACATAGCAAATATTTTAAATAAACGTATAATATCATATCAATATCATATCATATAATATAATCGAATTTGTGGTTTTTCGTTTACCATCATTTACATCTTTATAATAATTTCGTGTAAGAGTACATCGCATCGTATCGTATCGTATCGTATCTTATCGTATCGTTTATGAGCTAATAGGTTCTAAAAACCTTTAAATGCTCTGTGTAAAGTTTATGCATAGATACAATTTATCAATTATATAATTTCTAGTATTCAATGTCAATTAATTGATAATATTGAGAATTAAATGCCTTATACATAAATAAGAATCGTATTCAACATTCGTAGTATAATTCACTATATTTACATTCATTTGGCATGTCCGACTTGTACATTCGAGAGTTTCAAATAATTGTTATATAATTTTTATATTTTATAATATTGCATGCGTGTATATTGCGCGCCTACGATAATAATATTGTATGGGACAGGCGCTATATAAATTATTAATTACACTTATGATAATCATGATTATTTCCCCATCCCAATTTCAGTGGGCCCTCCATTTGGTGGAGTCATGTACGAGTTTGCTGGGAAAGCATCTCCATTTCTTATCTTGGCGTCTCTTGCATTTCTCGATGGTTGTAAGTATGGGTTTATCTAGTACAGATAGTATGAAGTTGACGTCATTCAGGTCTTTGTTATTGCTTTTTGCCATCCATGTTTATGAGTAATTCTCAATAAACTGTATTAACTAGACTTTAAACGTTCAAATGTTACACATGGTTTTGTGTGTTGGTCCACTATACTTCCGGATGGCAGTGTTGTGAGCTCTTAGCCAAGCGCATACTATCTATAAACTTTTTGAGATTCTTTCTTCTCTAACAATATTTAGTTGCAATGTGTAATGTACGACGTGTACATATATGCAGGTCTGACATCCGAACTGACTTATGGGCTTAGTTTAACATTGTTGTAATGGAAAATATTTTGCGTCATTTTTTTTTCATTACAACAATGAAAACCATAAGGAATTGGGTTATCAGACCTGCAAATAAGTGCACGTCGGTAATGTACAATATATCGTTACGTATGTCTAAATGGTATTTAAGGAAAAGTTGATCTAACTTAAATAAGTGGCTATGTAGTCTTGTGGTATGATACTAGCTTGGGATCGGAAGGTCCTGGGTTCGAGCCTAGCTCGGCGAATAGTTGAGTCTTTGGAAAGTGCTCTTTACTCACATTCTCTCACCGTGCTCAGGTAGAAAATGTGGTGTAAAATTGTCTTACCATAAGACCACATAGCCGCACGTAGGACATGCAAAACAACAATGACATTATTTTTTTCAGGTTTACAACTGTTGACTCTCCAGCTGTCCGTTAAACCTGAGGCGCAAGAAGGAACTGCCTTGAAACAATTACTTAAGGATCCTTACATTCTCATTGCTGCTGGTAAGGACTTGCTGTTTGTGTGTGTTGAACCCGTGACCTCAAGAAGTCGGGGAGAAGTGGCTCTCGATAGACTAGAATTTGAAGCGACCTTTTTTGGGGTCGTGGATAGCTCATACGGTAGAGTCACGATCTCCCCGGTCAGGCGGAGTTGTCGTACCAGTAAGGTCGCGGGTTCGAGCCCCCATCTGGCACTTTCCTACTCACTTCATTTCTTGTTTTCAGTTTTAACCATGATATTTAAGTGCGACAAAAACGACTATTACCAAAAGAAACATATCTTTCGCATCTCCAAAAGTATGGTTTTGTAGTATTGTTATAATATGACATTGGCAAAGCCTGGTTCAAGTCTCTTTATGAGCGCCGCAGATTTGAATCATTGGAAAAAGATCTTTACTCATCTTACTCAGGTTTACATTAGTATCTGGGCTGGAAACAGAGTTGTCCTTGTCAACAACAAAACCCATTCCCTTTATTCATCCCATAGGAGATTTTTTTCTCTCGGGTCTATTCCAAGGGAAGACTGGAATAACCCAGGCGTATCATATCATTGTACGTAAATTGACTGTTGCTGTCTATATCCTTTCACACTGTAGGTGCCATCACCTTTGGCAACATTTATATCATATTATTGTACGTAGATTGGCTGTTGCTGTCTTTTTCCTTTCACATCACCTTTGGCAACATATGTATCATATCAGTGTACCTAGATTTACTGTAATCTTCTCCATCCTTTCACACTGTAGGTGCCATCACCTTTGGCAACATTTGTACATAGATTGACTGTAATCTTCTCCATCCTTTCACACTGTAGGTGCCATCACCTTTGGCAACATTTGTACATATATTGACTGTAATCTCCTCCATCCTTTCACACTGTAGGTGCCATCACCTTTGGCAATATGGGCATAGCAATGTTGGAACCCTCTATGCCGATCTGGATGTATGGGAAAATGCACGCACCAGAATGGGAACAAGGTAAGACTTATTGCCTGTGTGATGTGATGTAGTCTTTTTGCAGCTCTGTGGTACATTTTTGTTTTGTTTTATTATTTTATATTGTTTTTAAATTTTTGTTTGCTTTTTTTTGTTTTGTTTTTTTGTTTTGTTTTTGTTTTGTTTTGGGTCTTTTTTGGGGTGGGGTGTTGTGGATTTTTTTCGGTATGGAGCTCACCACAACCTTTCTGTATAGTGCTGCTATGCACTATGTGCACTATGTAGTCTAGTGGTATAACACTCGCTTTCGGATCGGAAGGTCCTGGCTTCGAGTCTCGCTCGGCGCATAGTTGAGTCCTTCGACATGGCTCTTTACTCACATTCTCTCACCGTACTCAGGTGTAAAATGAGTACCTGGGTACAGCGTTGTCTCTGTCCGAAGAAATAATGTAATATGGCCTAGCAAGCGTCATGTCCCGTCCTACGTGTTAAACGTTGTTGTTGGCCAGGGACCCCTTGTAAAACGCTTTGAGCATGTTCAGTGGATATTGCGCTATATAAAACCTTTTTTTTAGTGTAACTGCATCATGTTTGAAGTCTTAGCAACAAGTCAATGTTGCTTTGTGAGCTTATGTTATGAAATTTACCTTGGGCCCAGCAGACTTACTGCCTATAAATATCACGTAGACTTTGTTTAACTGACTCATCTTGTGTTATGACACTTGAGTGTCTAGCCTTCTTACTGGCCGATTCATGGTCCAGTACCACTGAGAATGTTGCAAAGTTGAGTCTTTGAAGAAGACTTTTTAATTATTTTCTGTCATCGCCCTTAGGTGCAAAAAGAGTGAAGGGATCAAATCGTATTAGGTGCCCTACAGGCCTCATGCCTATTTCTGCATATTACACGTTGTGAGGCTATCTGGTCTAGTGGTATGACACTCACTTTCGGATCGGAAGGTCATGGGTTTGAGCCCTGCTCAGCACATAGTTGAGTCCTTGGAAAAGGCTCTTTACGCACATGCTGTCACCGTATTCAGGTGTAAAATGAGCACCTGACCGTTAACAGTGTCGTCCTACATGCTGATGAACCCACGTCAAACGCTTTGAGCACGTTTAATGGATATTGCGCTTTAGAAAAGCTCAACTTTGTTTTTGTTTTTTTTTTTTTGTTTTGTTTTGCTTAGGTGGCCAACATTTTTGCAAAACCAAATCTCAAGTATTTGCCGATATTATTTGAATCCACATTCAACTAAAAAGAGGCTTTCAAAACCATTTGTTCAAATTTTTCAGATGCAAATTGACATCATTAAGGCTCGGATTGAGTGGTCAAACTATGTATAGAGTTAAAATGCCAAAGAGGTCGTATAAAACATTTACGCTCAAACAAACATCAAAATTCCCGATCAATTACACCGAACTACAAACTGGGATTTCTCGATGAATGGACAAAGCCTAAACGTAATCTTTGGTCATAAATCGTCGAGTACTCAATGGTAATGTGATGCGTGTTATTTATCTGTATAAATTAATGGCTCAACTTCAGTGAACTTAATAGCAATCGGTCATGTTGATTGATGTGTTATTGTGTCCACTGGATCATATTTTACGATACAGTCGTTGACCGCAGGATGATTGAAAAGGGATAGGAAAGCCATCATGAAGTTTCTGTACAATCATCATCATCACAGCTTGTCGCTCTAAC
>NC_088361.1:47552772-47582772 GCF_034508935.2 Berghia stephanieae
TGGTCGGGGACCCCTTGTAAAGCGTTTTGATCACGTTTATTGGATATTGCCCTGTATAAAAGATCAATTGAAATGTGACCCTTCGCCTCAAAATGGTATTAAGTCGGGTTGGTTAAGATGTTGAAAATTGAATTTATAGCCAGAAATATCAGACATGCGTTGAGTTTGTATGTTTTATTGAGGAGAATGGATACCATATTTTAGGGTGCTAATGCCAACAATTTATATTTTTGACCATTTTAACATTAAATTCAGCTTTTAAGCACCTGGTTCGTTCCGACATAACACCGTTTTGAGGCGATAGGTCACAAATTATAGCTGAATTCTTACGTGCCGAATAATTTCTTTTGTTGTCTTTCTATTCCTTTCCAACACAGATGGTTGAGCACACTGGTCGGGATGGTCATCATAGGCATATGTTGTTTATTTGTGAGTACCTTTGACAAAATTCTCCTTTACTAGAGAGGTTGAAAACTAACGAAAATGTGAAACTTAAGAGGTTCTTACTACATTTCATTGGATTTGTTTTCAACGTTTTTTATTGTTTTACTGACGAAACGTTTGTGCCCGAAACGTCCATTATCTGTACTGTTCCCATCAGAAGCCTTTCCATTTTCATTTTTTCGTTGGTATTTTTATAATCCCAGGCTTCAGAAAAACCCCATCTTTCTCGACTTTACAAGATAGGTGCGCCTCAAAAATTTTTAAAAAGTTCCCTCAAAAAACTAAAGAGAAAAAAAAACGAAAAAAAAAAAACCACCGAACCGATAGTTGCAGCCCAGGATATCTGTGTCAGATTATTTCACTATACATTAGATTCTTGACCCCCCCCCCCCCCCCCCCCCCCCCCCTACCTCTGGAACTTTAAACGCGTTTCCAATACGGCTGCGCTATATCTCGTTAATGTATTATTTTCAACAATAATCTATTGTATTTTTTTTTTTAATTTAACAGTATGACATTTCGAATTTTCAGTGTGGTCCGGATACTTAACGCGTAAGGAAATCTATTTTTAGTAATACCGGACGCGTGATAGAGAAATCTATAATTTCTTAAACTCTTATCAGCTATTTCTTACGATGGATTTTTGTGACGCATCCTAATATTTCATTATATTGCTATAGATAGTATGCGCTTGGCTAAGAAGCTCACAGCATTGCCATCCTGAAATATATGAACCAACACACAAAGCTATGTGTGACCTTAAACGTTTATGGTCTGGTTAATACTGTTTAGTGAGAATTACTCATAAACGCGGATGACAAAAAAACAATAACAAAGACCCGAGTGACGTCAACTTCATTCTACCTATAGATATAACGAAGGTGACGTCACTCGGGTCTTTGTTATTGTTTTTTTGCCATCCACATTTACGAGTACTTCTCACTAAACGGTATAAACCAGACTATAGATAGTATGAAGTTGACGTCATGCGGGCTTTGCTATTGTTTTTTTGCCATCCACGTTTATGAGTAATTCTCACTATACGGTATGACCCAGACTATAAACGTTCATGGTTACACATAGTTTTGTGTGCTGGCCCGTTATACTTCCGGATGGTAATGTTGTGAGCTTCTTAGCCAAGCGCATACTATCTATAGTAAAATCACGTTTTCCTTTAATCCAATCGAGTTAGAACAATGGGATATTTTAACGAGGACATTTTTGAAAGGAAAATCTTTTAATCTTTCTTTCAAATGGATATTATTAGTCTATGGCAAACCCAATGTAAATTTCCAGACATGGATAAATTAAGTTCTTCTTATCTCATCTTATCTTATCTTATCTTATCTCATCTTATCTTATCTCATCTTATCTTATCTCATCTTATCTTATCTTATCTTATCTTATCTTATCTTATCTTATCTTATCTCTATTTATCTTATCTTACCTTATCTCATCTTATCTCATCTTATCTTATCTTATCTCCTGTTATTATCCCGAGGTTAAGTTGCCTTTTTGTCCCCTTCACTCTGCTATGGATGATAATTGGTCAGATTTAGGTACAATTGAGCTATCCGAGACATGTAATACATATATGCAGGTCTAATAACCCAAATTATGATGGGGATCATTATTGTAATGGAAATACTCTCAAAGATAAATATCTGAACAAGTGCGTATGGAAGGTGCCAGACAAAGCAAGAAAGAAAAATACAAGAAAAAAAAGCATCCCAAAAATGAGTCTACCTCGAATGGGGATCGAACCTCAGACCTTCTGATTACGCTCACCCTTGTGAAGAATGTAGGTATTAAAATTGTCCCAACTATCGGGAGCCTCTGTGGTGTAAGGGTAGCACGTATGACCGGTAATCAAAAGGCCTGAGATTCGATAACCGGTCGAGGTAGACTGATATTTTTGGGATGTTATTTTTCTTATATTTTTCTTTCTTGTTTCGTCTGGCACCTTTCATACACATTTTTCAGATTTTTATCTTATACTGGTGCCTGTTCCTTAGTTTCTCAATTAAATACTCTCAAACCATTGCAAAATATATCTTCCATTACGACAATGGTAAATCAGACCCATTACTACTTTTTTCGGGCTCAAAACCCTTCTTCATCCAATAACAAGAACAATGAAAATATAAATGAATCACTTTAAAAAAAAACAGACAGACGGCAGAGAAAATATTTGGGACATAGACGTCTAGATACTACTTGCCAGGAATAGGATTTTGAAAACTGTTTTGTTTGTTTGTTTTTATTTTTTTTAATTTTATTTTTTTTAACAATACGCAGCTTCTAGCAAGCTTAGTATCGCTACTCAAAAAACAGCTTTGTTTTGTCAAAACTATTTGATATTGCCATAGAGACGCTTGGTTTTGTCCTGTATGTTTACGTTTTGCTGTAAGGTTGGGGGCCTTTGGATGTATGTCCATTAATGAATTATTATGTTCTATTTTCAGCTACCATTTTCGGAAAATATCGGTCATTTGATAGCCCCTACTTTTGGAATTGGATTTGCCATAGGTAAGTATTTTACCCCCCGTGTGGTGTCCGGGGTCCCTCAACTGAGAGGGTCAAGAATAGCCCAACGTCAAGCCAGCGTGTCGTAAAAGGCGACTAATGGTGTGTGATTCCCCCATCTTTGAGTCACCTGGTCCTCCAGGTTGGGGGTTGGCAAAGGGTTAACACCCCTTTCCGTTAAACTCATACCGTTACAGAAACACAGACAGACAAAACAAATCCTTTTTTTAGCTTGGGCGACCGAAGAGTTTCTGGAATTACAGAATTTATGAAGGACAACAGACAAAGCCGAAAGGACTCTGCTGACCCGATGACGTCTTCGCCAAACAAGCAGCTTCGAATTGCGTCGTGGAACGTTCGCACCATGTATGAAGCAGGAAAAAGCTCTCAAGTTGTGACTGAGATGAGAAGATACAGGCTGCATATACTTGGAGTAAGCGAAACCCACTGGATACAATCTGGACAGAAACACCTCAAGTCTGGGGAGAAAATTTTATATTCAGGGAGAGGGGACGGGATTCATACACAGGGAGTAGGAATAATTCTAAGCAAGTTTGCCCAGAAGTCACTGAGAGGATGGGAACAATGCGGAGAAAGGATCATCATGGCGTCCTTTACAACACGGAGTCAGAAGATCAGCATGAACATTGTACAGATCTATGCCCCAACAAATGATGCAACAGATGAGGACAAAGATACATTTTATGGTCTGCTACAACAAGTCATTGACAAGTTGCCAAGGAAAGACAACATATTGATGGGAGATGCTAATGCAAAAGTGGGACAGGATAACGTAGGCTATGAAGGTATCATGGGACGTCATGGCATGGGAGAAATGAATGATAATGGTGAGAGATTTGCAAATTTCTGTGCATTCAACAGTTTGGTGATTGGAGGATCAGTGTTCCCCCATAAGAGGATCCACAAAGCAACTTGGGTCTCACCAGATGGTGTGACAGAGAATCAGATTGATCATTTTTGTATCTCTCGTAGATTCAGACGTTCATTGGAAGATGTGACAGTACGGAGAGGGGCAGATGTTGGATCAGACCACCACCTGCTATTGGCAAAGCTTAAGCTCCGACTCAGAAAACACGGGGCCAGATCACATGCAAGAAGAAAATTCGAGGTGAATGCACTTGATGGGGAAAAGAATGAGGAATTCAAACTACGATTGAGTAATAGATTCCAACCTCTTACTGAGCTCGAGGAGGACATAGATGTAGAGTCACATTGGGCAAAGATCAAGGAAGTCTACATAACAACTTGCCACGAGGTATTGGGGGTAAAGAAATCGGAACATAAAGAATGGATAAATCCAACCACCTTGGACCTTATTGAAAAGAGGAGAACAAGGAAGGAACAAGTGAATGCAAGCCGAACAAGGGCTTCAAGACTGGATGCACAAGAGCAGTATCGAGCCATAGCTAAGGAAGTCAAAAGATCTGTGAAGAAAGACAAGGAAGCATTCATGAACAGACTTGCAGAGAAAGCAGAAGCAGCAGCGACTGGAGGACACATGAGGATCCTTTATCAAACTACCAAGACACTTGCTGGAAAATATGGGAAACCAGAGGTACCAGTCAAAGACAAAGATGGGAAAACTATTTTTGGAAAAGAGGCTCAATCTGAACGATGGAGGGAACATTTCAACTGCCTTCTGAACAGACCACCACCAGACAACCAGCCAGAAATTTTGCCTGCAAGGAATGAGATACCAATTAGCTGTGATCCACCATCGATAGCAGAGATTGTGGGTGCCATTAACAAGATGAAAAGGGGGAAAGCTGCTGGACCAGACCAGATTCCACCGGAGGCTCTAAAAGTTGATGCGGAAAGAAATGCTGAGGCCCTGCACCCACTATTTGAGAGAATCTGGAATGACGGGATATTCCCAAAGGATTGGAAGGAAGGACATCTTATCAAGCTTCCAAAGAAAGGGGACCTCAGTAATTGTAATAATTATCGAGGCATCACTCTTCTTTCTATCCCAGGAAAGGTTTTCAACCGTATTATTTTAGAGAGAATTAAGAATGCAACAGATGCTAAACTGCGGGACGAACAGGCAGGTTTTCGGAAAAACCGTTCAACCACCGACCAGATTGCCTCTATGCGAGTCATAGTGGAACAGTCTATAGAATGGAACTCTCCTCTTATTGTCAACTTTCTGGATTACGAGAAGGCTTTTGACAGTATTGACAGAGCAACATTGTGGAAAATTCTGGCACATTATGGACTCCCTGAAAAGATAGTAAACCTCATTAAGGAAATGTATGAAGGATCAAGTTGCAGGGTTGTACATGAAGATCAGCTTACTGACAGCTTTGAAATTAAGACTGGTGTCAAGCAGGGATGCTTGCTCTCTCCATTCCTGTTCATCCTTGCCATTGATTGGCTAATGAAGGAAACCTCCAAAGGGAGAAGAAATGGGATACAGTGGACCCCTGGACACAGTTGGATGATCTGGATTTTGCAGATGATCTGGCTCTTTTGTCCACACCCAGGACCAGATGCAAGCAAAAACCACAATTATAAAAAGCCTCTCGGAATCAATTGGTCTAAGAATTCACCCTGCAAAGTCAAAGGTCTTGAGGATAGGTACGCGTCAAAGGGAGCAGATCAAAGTAAAAGATCAGGAACTCGAAGATATAGACACTTTCTGCTATCTCGGAAGTATAATTGACAAGGATGGAGGCACGGAAGCAGAGGTGAAAGCACGAATAGGAAAGGCACAGGCTGCATTCACATCTTTGAACAGAGTTTGGAGAACTAAAGATATCTCCCTTCAACTAAAGCTAAGACTTTTCAACTCAAACGTGAAGTCTGTCCTACTGTATGGATGTGAAACTTGGAACGCATCACAGGCATCTATAAGGAGGGTACAGATTTTCGTAAACAGGTGCATGCGTAAGCTACTCAGAATAAAATGGATGGATAGAATAAAAAATGAAGAAGTATGGAAAAGAACACAGCAGAAACCAGTGGGAGAGGATATAGGAAGAAGACGATGGAGGTGGATTGGACACACGCTTAGAAAGAATGACTCAACTATAACAAAGAAAGTATTGGACTGGAACCCTCAGGGCAGAAGATCAAGGGGAAGGCCACGAGGAACATGGAGAAGAATTAAAGAAGCTGATATACAGAGAAGTGGTAAGACCTGGAATGAGATAAAAAAGTTGGCTCAGGATAGAGAAGGATGGAAACTGTTTGTCTGTGGCCTATACCCTGACCCAGGGTGAAAAAGGCAATGATGATGATGAAGTATTTTACCTTTATTTGTCTTTAATTTAGTCTTAAGTTTCTAGATTCAAACATTTCACTTGGTTTTTTGACACAGGTAAGTATTTACATCTATTTTAAGTAACTAGATTTAACTAATTGATGCAGTGAATGACATAATCAGTCGGGTAGTGAAAAGGTTTGAAGTGAGATGTTGTAAAGTTTAGTTAGAAGGTCAATTTTGATCAAAAATGGATTCTTGTCATAAATGATTGAATAAACCCTTTTTGTACATCTTGCAGGAAATATCAAAGTTTAATTTCACTTCTGAATATTTTTTTTACAGCTAGTCAAGTTGAAAAAGTATGAACTTTGAGAAAAGTTGCTGGATATCTTTCCCATACATCTGACCATAACTTCATGAAAAATGACCCGATTTACTTCAAATAAAGATTAAAATGCTCTGGGGAGCATATTCCTTCATAAAATGAAGGGGAAAAAAATGAAATCCAAAATTTTCACCATCCGACTGATTATGCCATGCGCTGGTACATAATTGCTTGAATGTTGTCAAGTTAATCACTCACTCAATCCTCTCCGTGCCGCGGGGTCTTGAGGAAAGCAACATCAAGTGATCGCCAATGTTCTTTGTCGTTCGATGCATGGGTTGCGGATTGTAGGCTGAGCCCATTCGATTTTAGTTCTCTCTGTACAGTTTTACTCCAAGTTTTTAAAAGATCTTCCCATGTTCTTTTTTCTTTCCTTTTGGAGTCCAGCGTAACACCATTCTCAGCATGCAGTCAGCGTACATCCTGCAGACTTGACCAAGCCAAGTCCAACGTTTGGCTCTGGCGGTGCCTGAAAATGTGCTTGTCCTAGTTTCCTGTAACAGATCCTCATTGTTATTGACATTCGGCTTGAAGATTCTTAAAATTCTTCGCAGACATTTGTTCTGGAGCACATCTGATTTTATTCTGTTCTATTTGTTTTCTCCCATCATTCTAATCCATACAATAGTTCAACAACTGACAGGATGCGATTGTTATCATTCTTCTTCTACTGCAGAAACCTGGACAATATCCTGCTTAGCGAGCTTTATGATTCAAATTACTTTTGCCATTTTGCTTTCCTGAGTCGCTGCAATTAACTTAATGGAGTCACAAGCGCCAATTAACTTCTAAGATAATCAATAAGCAACTCAAATAGAGCTAAGACAAAACCTCTTCCAAGAAGATCACCCCCCCCCCCCCCCCCGCGAAAAAAAAATTCTCGGGCAAATGTTTTGGTCTTTACTACCTTTTTGCACTTTATGGCAGCTGGATTTATGGTCATGACTAAGGCTTCCTTTCCACTTAAAATATAAATAAATTGCCTGCACGAGGATTTAAACAGGCGATCTAGATCAGGATTTTTTGTTGTGTTTTAATTTTCACTTTGGCATGCTCTTACCCACTTCATTATCAACACCGGTGATAAAGTGACATCGTTTATTCCTTATCTTGTCTGCGGAGTTCGTTTTCAGTCCTCCCTACGCATACCGAATGAGACTAAACAAAATGAGATTAAACTAATTAAGTATAATGAGATGAAACTAAGCAAGATTAAAATGAATGAGATTGAACTTACTAAATGATAATAAACTAAAGTGCGACTAGGGGAATGACACTCACTTTAGGATCGGAAGGTCCTGGATTCGAGCCTCGCTAGGCGCATAGTTGAGTCCTTGAAGAAGGCACTTTACTAAAATTCTCTCACCGTGCTTAGGTGTAAAATGAGTACCTGCCGTTAACATTGTTTTCTCTGTCCGAAAAAAATTGTAATTTCGCCGACCCCTTGTAAAGCGCTTTGAGCACGTTTAGTGGATTTGCGCTTTAAAAAGCTCGATTTTAAATTAAACTAAACTAAATAAGATAAAAGGAAGCAATAAGATTAAACTAAATAAAGGTGATTAAATTAATAGATGATATTAAATAAAAACTAATCTCGAGTTTTCTCTCCAGGCATGGTTGATTCGTCCATGCTCCCACACATGGGTTACCTGGTTGACCTTCGACACGTGTCAGTCTATGGAAGTGTGTACGCCATTGCTGACGTGGCTTTCTGTCTGGGATTCACAATAGGTAACGTAATGATTTGTCACCCACTGATCAAATGATTGGCTTCAACAGTCATGACGTCACTTCCCTCGTAATGACACATAGTAACTTAGTAACTGGCTCTAAGCTCTCGGAACAATGGTGGACGCCTTTATGAAATATTACTCCGACAAGCATAAATATGTATCCAGAGGAGAAAAACATTATGAATATAATCATGATTTGACTTTTATACATTCTGATCACATGACATATGAAACGTTCTAGTCAGCATGAAGAATAAAAAGTGCCGATTTTCTTTGTTTAGAACCACGCTGCTCGCCGTTGCTGGGCGACGTGACATCAGACTATTGAATCCAATTTCGTGTCTTTAGAATGCCTCTTTTGTATATGTCTCCCATATTTATTCCACTCAAGATTTTATTGTATATTGTTAGTCACCATATAATCTGTGCAGTCCGGAGTCCAAACTGGCAATTACAACAGAACCAGTTTTCTAAAAAAAAAAAAAATACAATGGGAAAGAGTTACGTTTTTAAAAGTTTTGTGGCCCTGTGCACATTCAATTGTATTGTAAAACAAGGATTACAAATAAAATACTCGATCACATCTTATAATTCTCTATTTAAATTTGAAATTAGTTATTTGAAATGAACAAAAATGTGACCCTGACCTTTCTTTCCCTGTGCTCTTCAATCTGTTTCCCTTGAAGAAAGGGCATAGTGAATTTTATTTCGTTAACATCAAACGATAATAATTCTAACTTTAAATTTGGGGGCGAAGTGGCCGAGTGGTTAATTCATTGCACTGTGATTCGGAAGGGCATTGGTTCAAGCCCCCTCTTCAGGCACTTTCGTTTTTTTTCCTTGAGCAATATTATTAACCTCCAATTTTCTCACTTGGACAACATGGGTGATTCCTGTTGACATCAGACATCCTGTTTAATGCATTATCTTTTATTCCTTCGTGGAATGACTAGGCGACGGGATCTTATGGTGCCGTTGCGAAAGGGCGTAATTTTATTTTTAATTTAAATTTGATTTACTTCAACTATCTCACACCTAACCAGGTGCACATATTTTCAGGTCTGATAGCCTAAAACAATTCTGTGGCTTCCTGCATGAATGATCTTGATAATAATCCTCATATTTTCTTGAAGAAAATTGAGATATGAAATATATTTTAATCATATTTCATGTATATATGCCGCCGCAGAATTATGAGCTTTATTTAAATTGTTGTAATGACTAATAAGTTTACCTTAGTTTGAGAGTTTTTCTATGGCTAAAATGAGCCTTTAACAATCTGGGTAGTCAGACCTGCATTTTGATAACTTCATGTGTACTTAATTGTGTTCATTTGAAGTGTGTACACTTTAGGTTTGACCTATGCATGGTGATTACATACAATGTGAATACAATGTGCACTATCTATATACAAAGTGATACATAGATACTAGAAGTTGTGGGCTGTAAAAAGTAATAAACAAAAAATGAATATAACAGCTCCAAAAAAAGAACAAAATACAAAACACGAAAAGTTTCGGGCTCAACACTCTTCATCAGCCAACAACAAATATCCAATAAAAACATAAATATATCACTTTAAAAAAATAACAGATCGATTATTAATGTAATCAATGTATTTGTGTTTTTATTGCTTTTTGTTGTTGGCTTTGAGCCGGAAACGTTCCTTATTTGGTATTTTGTTCTTTTTAAAAAAAAATTGTCGTGTGCGCTATAATGCGTTTGATAATTGAAGTGTGTACATTTTAGGTTGACCTGTATTTCAATGGTGTAGCAAAATAGATAATCGGTATACATTTACGTAACATCATAATGTCCATATCTTATTGAATCAACCCGAACATAAATATTATCCTTCTTATTCTAGGCCCAGCATTAAGCGGGACTCTCGTCAGTAAATTTGGATTTAAAATGTAAGTACTTGATTTTTTTCGGAGGAGGAGGACGAAGAAGAAGAAGAAGAAGAAGAAGAAGAAGAAGAAGAAGAAGAAGAAGAAGAAGAAGAAGAAGAAGAAGAAGAAGAAAGAAAGAAAGAAAGAAAGAAAGAAAGAAAGAAAGAAGAAAAGAAAGAAATAAAGAAGAAGATGAATGAAAAGAAGAAGGAAAAAAACAGCAAAAGCAAATGAATTAATGAATTTTTCTTTCGGGCATTTTATTTGACTGTCTGATGACCCATCTGTTCTATCATCAACTCTAATGGTTGACAATTTTATTTCCAGAATGATGTGGATAATAGCGGTGGTCAGTTTTCTCTACGCTCCTCTCATGTATTTCCTTCGAAACCCACCAGCCAAGGAAGAGAAAATGGTAAGTAAGGGAAAGAACTGTTGAAATGTCTAAACATTACTCTTAGTGCTGCTATGATTATTTCCCTTTATTATAATACTAAAAGAAATAAAATGCATTCTTATTGAGGTTATCCACGGAAATCTCCATTTTCTAAGCTTTAGACATTTTTTAAAACAATTTTTAACGCTAAAATCCAAATGAACATATGTTACAGTGAATGACATAATCAGTCTGAGTGTAAAAAGATTTGAACTGGGATATTGCCAAGTTTAGTTAGAAGGTCAGTTTTTATCAAAAATGAGTTCTTGTTATAAATTATTAAATCAACCCTTTTTCTACATCTTCGGGAAATATCAAAGTTTAATTTCACTTTAAATATTTTTTACCTCGAGTCAAGTTGAAAAATTATGAAATTTGATCAAAGTTGCTGGATACCTCTCCCATACATCTGACCATAACTTCATGAAAAATCATCCGATTTACTTCAAATAAAGATTAAAATGCTCTGGAAAGCATATTCTTTCAGAAAATTTAAAAATGCAAATCCAAAATTTTCACCTTCCGAATGATTATGCCTGGTAGTGACACATATAAGCAGGTCTGATAATCGAACACAATTATGGGATGATTTGACCTTATTGTAATCACAGTATATTACGTTGCTTTGAGGGTAGTCACACCGCTGATATGGGTTTTTTTTTAATTAAATAAAATTGAGCTTTTATTTTGCGCAATATTCACTAAACGTGCTCAAAGCGCTTTACAAAACGTTCCCTCACTAACAGCAACAATTAACATTTAAGACGGGACAGTAGGCCTGTTCGGCGAATATTACAATTTTTTTCGGACCGAGGCAACGCTGTTAACGGCCAGGTACTCATTTTAGAGAATGTGAGTAAAGAGCCTTCTCCAAGGAGTCAACTATGTCCTTCAAAACGATGTTAAAACAGGCCCACAATTGCATTCGGCTATCAGACCTATAACTATATGATCCTTCGCCTCAAAGCGGTAAAGTCAGGTTGGTTAAGATGTTGAATATTGAATTTATAGCCAGAAATCTCAGATTTGTGTTGTGTTTATACAATTTATTGAGGAGAATGGATACCTTATGTTAGGGTGCTAATGTCAACAATTTATATTTTTGACCTGTTTAACATTACAATCGGCTTTTAAGCATCTGGTTTGTTCCGACATAATACCGTTTTGAGACGATGGTCACATATATATGAACGCGAGCTCGAATGCTTTCTCCCTTATCAAAACATTCACAATTCTAAATGTATTATTCATTTCTTCAGAGTTTGATCATGAATGACCAGTGTCCAGTCCAATACGTCACCTACAATCAGAACGAGTACAGCCCGGACTCCGAGTACGACGACTACTGATGAACGTGACCTTTACGGCATTTTAATTCGACGTCAACGCTCAATGTCCATGACCTTCCCCAAGATCTATATGATGAACGAAAACTGAAAACGAAAAACCTTGGCCATAATCTTGAACCATTCTTCAAATGACCTCCTTCTAACTTTGGAATCTACTGTATCATAGCGTATTATCTAGGGGTTAATAGGGTTCAATAGTCCTGACGTCATTTCCCTCGAAATGACGCATAGCAACTTAGTAATTGGTTCTAAACTATCCGAACAATGGCGGAAATAAAATACTTCTCTGACGAGCATAAAAGTGTATATAGAGGAGAAAAAAAACATTATAAATCTGATCATGTTTTGACTTTTATACATTCTGATCACATGACATGTGACAAAGTTCTAGCCAGCATGAAGATTAAAAAGAATTGATTTTCTTTGATTAGAACCAAGCTGCTGGTTGCTGGGCGGACGTGACATCAGACTATTGAATCCTATTTCTATGTGTCATGGTGGAGAAAATAAATATAACTTCCCACTCCAAAACCTCGTCCTACCTCCCTAAAGTTGGTATTCTAAGGATTACCTATGCTCAGTGTGCTTCAGAATGTTTCAGAATAATGTTACAAATGCCTCAAAGAGACATTTTGTTGGTTGGGCTGAAGTAGTTGCTGAAAACTGAATTCACAATTATTTTTAAAAACATAAAATGTTTAGGTAAAATTTAAAATATTTTTCTTTCTCCACAAGGTTGAATAGAGAATTTTGAGGTGCAAAACCTAGACTTTACAACTCCCAATTATTCCTTAATACATAATATTTGGAACATGTTTCACGTGGATATAATACCAGGTTGAGAGGAGGGGGCACATTTGATGTTAATACCCATAACACTGCTTCAGTATTCTGTCGTATCTTGAAAAAGACACGTATTTCTAATATTGTCCAGAAAACTCGTCCTTCAAATATCAATCGATTAACTCTCGCCTTACCAAACAAAGAAAAATCGTCACATTTGTTACGATCCAACTAGCACTTTTATCATTCAGATTTCTTTTGTAAATCACACAATTTAAAGAAAAATGATTTTTTATAGCTATAAAAACGTGACAATGTGTTGTAGAGTTTATTTTGCTTATCAATATTATGCATATAGTGTATCTGTTACTTTTCTGTTTGAGTGAGAAAAACATATTTTTGTGTACGGTGGGTGTGAAGGTTTGAGGAAAATTCTGAAAATGGTTGGTAAGGAAAGGGTTAAGATGACACTCATCTTGTGAAAACTCTCAAATCTGGGACTTCCTTTGAGGCTAGTTTCCTGACCAAAATTTTAAATACGTGTGCCCGGGTTATTCAGTTTTCCCTTGTATTAGATAGAAGACGTCTAACTTCTACATCATGGCACAAGACCGAAGGGCTAGAGCTCAGGTGGTGGCTGGTTCGGATAAGTAAGTAAGTAAGTAAGTAAGTAAGTAAGTCCCTTGAATTAGATCCTAAAGATAAAATTGCCCTAACGGAATTTTTTTTTCATTCATTTATTTTATTTAAATAATTGAGATTTCTAAATTCTAGGTTATGCACCTCAAAATACCCTATTCATTCTTCTGGGGGAAAAATTATACCTGCTTTTTTTTAAATTGTGGTTTCAATTTTCAGCACCTAGTTCAGCCCTACAGAATACCTCTTTGAGGCGATGGGTCACATTTGTAACATTATTATGAAACAATATGAAGCGCATGGAACATGAATAGTCCCTAGAATATATAAATTTTCACATAATAATATATATACATAATTTTATTAGTCATTGTTAAATCATTTTTAAATATCGTCTAATAATAGATCTCGGTGAAACCTTAGTATAATCTAAATATAGCAACGCACTGTCATACACCAATTCATGTGACGTAAAATGCAAACATAAAAACAAATGTCACATGATGGTTACGTCATCTTTAGAATATTTGAATCAAATGTAGAAACTTAGACCAGAATAATAATAATATTTGTATTTTGTACATAAATATCACACCATAGTTACTTGTAAAATCGTGGTTGATGTGTTTGAAACGAATGGATGCTGTAGATATTTGTTCCACCTTTTGTTGTGATAGAATCCACGTGCACATATTTTCAGGTTCGATAACCCAATTCCTTATGGGCTTATTGTTGTTATGGAATTCTCAAAAAAAATGACGCAAAGTAGTGTCCATTAGAACAATGTTAAACTTGACCCATAACTGGCTTCGGATGTCAGACCTTCATATATGTACACGTCGGATAGAATGAATACAGGCGACATCAGTGAGATCATTGTTATTGCTATCTTAGTAATTAATTTTCAGTCTACTGCCGTAATTAGAAAAAAAACACGTATTTTTTTTTAAAATGGCCAGAAAACTCCTCCTCTAAAAATTGATGGATTAAAATTACCCTTGACCCCTTGTCAAAAAGTGAAGTCTCATGTTTGAGACTTTTTGACAAGATGACGTTTATTCTAATCGATTGATATTTGGAGGGCCAGTTTTCTGAAAAAAATTTTAACTATGTCGGTTTATTTATTTATTTATTTATTTTTTTTTTTTTTTTTACAAAGAAGAGCAGTGACTATAAACATTAGAGGCTACACATAGTTTTTTGAGTGGCACAAGAATATGAAGGTTGCATCCCGCCCCGCAAGTCCCTCAGATGACTGTTTGGTCATGTGAATGAGTGAGTGAAACAGGGAGAGAGTGAGTGAGTGTGTGGGGAGTGAGTGAGTGAGTGAGTGGCTGTATGGGGAGTGACTGATTGTGTGAGTGAGTGTATGGGAAGTGAATGAGTGAGTGGGCAGTGCGTGAGTGTGTGAGTGATTGCGTGAGTGTGTGGGGAGTGAGTTAGTGAGTGAGTGTGTGAGTGAATGAGTTTTTTGCTGGTCTGACGGGCACGATTAGTGAATATTTTACTTAAACTCATATCATCAACAAAAGAAGGAATGAGATATTATAATGAATGAATTATGTCAAAAATTGAGCGTGGATCTCTTGACTGCAATAAAGAAGTACTTGTTGATTAAGTTGTATAAATTTCGAATTGATCAAATGTCATGTGAGATGGAGTAGACGAGGTAATAAACTCAATTCGGAATTAATTCTTTTGAATGAAATTTGTCTTGTGAATTTACAGAGAAATTTAATTTAGTCTGTTTAAGATAAAGATCTAAACAAGTGTGTATGAAATATGCCAGACAAAGCAAGAAAGAAAAATACAAGAAGAAAACCATTCCAAAAACTCAGTCGACCTCGACTGGGGATCGAACCTCAGACCTTCTGATTACCGGTCAGACGTGCTACCATTAATGGTAACACGTCTGACCGATAATCAGAAGATCTGAGGTTCGATCCCTAGTCGAGGTCGACTGAGTTTTTGGGATGTTTTTTTTTCTTGTATTTTTAATTCTTGCTTTGTCTGGCACCTTCCATACACACTTGTTCATATCTTTATCTTACACGGGTGCCTGGTCCTTAATTTCTTAATTTAAAATTAGTCTGTTCACCTTTGATTAAGTGTCGTGATATCTGTAATATAAATACTAGTAAAATACGCCTTTAGCTTCATGCGATATCCTTATATTATTTCTGAAAGGTCCTCACTCTCACTCTCCCTCTCCCCCCCCCTCTCTCTCTCTCTCTCTCTATCTATCTCTCTCTCTCTCTCTATCTCTCTCTCTGTCTCTCTCTATCTCTCTCTCTGTCTTTTGCATCATTATTATTATCATTATTATTATCATCATCATCAGCATCGTCATCATCACCATCATCATCATCGTCAATAGCACTATGATCACTAAAGCTGTATACTCGAATTCTAAATCCAAGCAAAAAATTAAAACAATCCCATACAAGAGAGAGAGAGAGAGAGAGAGAGAGAGAGAGAGAGAGAGAGAGAGAGTGAGAGAGAGAGAGAAGGAGAAGGGATAGAAAGAGAGAGTGGGGTAGAAAGGAAAAGAGAGAGAGTGAAATAGAGAGAGTCATAGAGTAAAGACAGCGATAGGGGAGCGGGGGAGAGAAGTATAGAGAAAGAAAGAGAAACAGAGAAAGAGAATATCAGAAATAGAGAGAACGCGCGAGCGAGCGAGAGAGAGAGAGAGAGAGAGAGAGAGAGAGAGAGAGAGATAAAGAGAGAGCGAGATGATGTACTTTTTATATTTCAAGAAACAGGAGTAATATAACGTAATCGGCTTGAGTTTTGCCGTATAATACATTATTCTAGCACTTCTTGGCTGCGCTACCTTGGGACCGTGCACTGGTAACGAGTTCAAAACCTCAACCACAGCAATTCAAGAATACTTTGATTATAGCAGTCAATGAATGACCTTACCTGTGTCATTTCTTATCAAAATATGTTTTATTAAATATCTTTCTCTGGGTGGGGTTCCTGACCTCCCATAGTGGGCAGGGAGACACTTACTGTGGGTTCTTTCTCCTTATATCTGTTTTTCAATTTGCTTTCTATCTATGTTTTGGAATGAGATTTCTTGCTTTTGTCCTGGCCCTGGCCATGAGTGAAAAAGTCAAATGTATAGTTTTAGTTTTGGGAGATGATATATTTTTCTTTGTAAACCATCTCTCTGTTATCCTTTCTTATAATATTTCTTATTTTGAATGTGCAACGTAAACATTTGAGTGTATTCCTCTTATTGTGATTCTGTGCTGGTGTTCGGATGAGACACTTAGGTGATCTCAAACTAAGTACATTGATGGTATGCTCTTGGAATCTACATCTGAGTCCAATTTCTTTCCCTTTGTCTTACTTTTCCTTTGGTGCTTTAATTGTAATTCTAGAAATTTTCATCCTTTTTACTGGCGCTGATATAACCTAAATGTGTTGCAAGCGCCGTAAAACCCTTAAAATCAAACAAAACAAAAATAATTCTTTCTATGATTGGCTCTCAGACTTAGCTATTTGACCTTTAAAATTATCATTGTGGTTAAGATATCACTGCGCGTCAACTGGGTGGGGTTCCCGATCTCCCATAGAGGACAGGGAGGTATTTGCTGTGTCTTCTTTCCCTCTATATCTGTTTTCCAACTTTCTTTCTGTCTTTGTCTTGGAATGAGATTACTTAGTTTTGTTCTGACCCCTTCCAGAGTCCTTGGCTGGGAGGGAAACAATCAAATGTATAGTATATATATTTTTTCTCCTTGTAAATTATCTTTCTGCTATGCACTGTATTATGTTTTGTTTACTTATTATATAATATGATTTGTAAAGATTAGAGTGTATTCCTTTTAGTTGGGACTTGCGCTTGTGTCTGGGTGAGACTTTTAGGTGATCTCAAACTAAGTACTTTGACTGTGTGCTCTTGGAATCTACATCTGTGTTTTTTTCCTATTTGAACCAAATTCCCTTTGTCTTACCTTTTCTTGGGCGCTTTAATTGTAATTCTAGAACTTTTTACTATCTCAATTTGTTCCTTTTTAATGGCGCTGATATGACCTTAATGTGTTGCAAGCGACTTATAAACAGTTTTTTAAAACGAATTATCATTGTGGTAAAATCACTGGGCCTCCAGATCTATTTTTAGAAAACCGGACGCGTAGGTAAAAATTACTAACTCCTGAACACTTCCCTCTTTTTTTTTCAAAGGGTAATAAGGCGGCTCATTATATTTTTGCTTTGATTCTATAGTAAAATCGAATTTTCCCCATAATGAAAGGGATATTATCCACGTGTGCACAATGTGCAGGTCTGATAACACAAAGTGTTATGGGCTCATTGTTATAATGGGCATGCTCTCAAATCAATGTAAATATTGTCCATTATAACAATGTTACAATTCAAGCCCATAACTGCTGTTATGCTATCAGACCTGCAAATATGTGCACGTCGAATATAGTAATGCTCGTGCTTGTTTATACATCATAATAGAACCCTGCCTGTAATGTGTTGGGTTAGTTGCTATGAATAGCTGTCGATGTATAATTATTTTTCAGTTGTCATAGTTCACGTCTCATTTCAATAGGCTTCAACAGTCGTGACGTCACTTCCCTGGTAATTACGCACAGTATCTTAGTAACTGGTTCTGAACTATCGGAACAATGGCAGACGCCCTTATGAAATATTTCTCCGACGAGCATAAAAGTGTATCCAGAGGAGAAAAATATTATAAATCTGATCATGCTTTGACTTTTATACATTCTGATCTCATGACATGTGAAAACGTTCTAGCCAGCATAAAGAATAAAAAATACCGATTTTCCTTGTTAAGAACCGAGCTGCTTGTTGCTGGACGGACATGACATCAGACTTTTGAATCCAATTGAATGTCGCAGAAAGTATTTTTGAAGACTGAAGAGTTGCACGTTAATGAGACAAAGCGTGTGACGTCACACCTACCTAGCAACGGCCATACCAGTTCCACACAAGACGCAGAAAGTTTGAAGACTGAAGAGTTGCATGCTAATGAGATATAAAGTGTGACGTCACACATGCCTAGCAACGGCCTTTCCGGTTCCACACGCAACAGAAATAGTCAATCTGTGGTCTTTATTACGAGTACAGGTTGCTTTTAAAAAATCAAATTGATTGAATTAGTCTCAAGTTTGAGAGGTTTTTTTGGGTTTTTTTTTTTCCAAGATGAGGGTCTTTAAAATGATCGATATTTAAAGGACAAGCTTTCTGACGAAATTTCAAAATATAGGTTTTTTTCTAGAGTACACAGAATGAACGGTTCAAATTTCATTGAATCACGCTTAGCCAATTTAAAATGTGTACACTTCAATTATGCACATCATACAATTCATGAGGTGTTCACATTTTATTGGGTCACCCTGTCTTAGCCAATCTAAAGTGTGTACACTTCAATTAAAAGACATCATACAGTTCATGAGGGGTTCACATTTTATTGGATCACCCTCTACAACTGATCCCTAAAATGTGCGCATTTCAAAAGAACTCGACTAAAACAAGTGTACATGAATCGTTCCAATTTTATTGAAACACCCTGTATTTCATAATATGTATTTATAGAATATATGTTATGCTCCATTCCATGAATGAAAACGCTAGTCAATCCTCTTTGGCCTCATATGTACTATGTGTTGCAGTCTTAATAAATTCACCTGATTACGGTACGCATTGTTTTCTTTTCTCCTTGACCATAAATAGGGTTCAACAGTCGTGACGTCACCTCCCTCGTATTGCCGATTGGTAACTTAGTAACTGCTTCTAAACTATCGGAACAATGGCGGACGCCCTTATGAGAGCATAAAAGTGTATCTAGAGGAGAAAAACATTATAAATCTGATCATGTTGTGAGATGTATACATGCTGATCACATGACATGTGAAAAAGTTCTATCCTGCATAAAAAGTACCAATTTTCTTTGTTTAGAACCAATCTGCTGGTTGCTGGGCGGACGTGACATCAGACTATTGAATCCTATTATGATGAACTGTACTTGAACTGTACTTCATTCTACCTATATGTGTCAGTCATCAATCGGAAGGTGAACATTTTTGGATTTGCATTATCTGAAAGAATATGCTCACCGGAGCATTTAAATCTTCATTTGAAGTAAATCGGGTGTTTTTTCATGAAGTTATGGGAAAGGTATCCAGCAACTTTTCTCAAATTTCATACTTTTTCAACTTGACTACTAGATGTAAAAATATTTAGAAGTGAAATTAAGTTTTGGTATGTCCTTAGATGTAGAAAAAGGGTTGATTTAATCATTTATGACAAGAACTCATTTTTGATCAAAATTGACCTTCTAACTAAACTTGGCAATATCTCAGTTCAAACCTTTTTCACCATCCGACTGATTATGCCATTCACTGAAACATATCATTTGTCTTGAAAGAAACCCTTTTTTATTATTTCCTGAGTACAGAAAACTGGAAAAGTCCAAATCTGATTGGTTGATTTTTGTAAAACTCCTTGACATCTTCATGTGCGTCTATGTGGTCTAATGGTATGACCCTCGCTTTGGGATCTGAAGGTTCTGGGTTCGAGCCTCGCTCGGCGCATAGTTGATTCTTTGGATAAGGCTCTTTACTCACATATTCTCATCGTACCCAAGTCTAAAACGAGTACCTGGCCATTAACAGTGTTGTCTTTGTCGGGAAAAAAAAATTGTAATATCGCCTAACATGCGTCATGTCTCGGTCTACATGTTATGCGTTGCCGTTGGTCAGGGAGCCTTTGTAAAGCGCTTTGAGCACGTTTAGTAGATATTGCGTTATATAAACGCTCAAGACTTTTTGTATGGTTGAAAGAATACAACGTAAAGAGATCTAACCTTCATTATTGACAACAGCACTTCATAGATGAATAGTAAACTACTTTAATCATTACATATACAAATCTTAAGGTGAATTTTTATATTCGAAATGGCAATCTGTGGATAAACTTATTATCGTTATTATACGTGATTTCATCTAGACTGTGTCCGAATCAAATGGCCCCTCCTCCACGGAGTACACACTGACACTGTTGCTGATACCAGACGTGACCACTAGCACTGGACTCAGGTCAATATCCTGAAGGAATCTGTAGACAAAAGAAAAATGGGTTTAAATAAAAGGTGTCATTTGTACATACTATGGTTCAAAGAGCGGGAGGTTATCCCTGTTTCTGTAGTATGAAATTGACTATAGCAATAGACGTTTAGATAACCACGTCTCTTGGACAGTCGTCATAATGTAAACAATGGTAGGGATTGGTAAGCATAGAAAACTACACATGCTTTATTATCGATGGCATGTGTCTAAGTAAATTACCCACTGTTCTACCGTTTGATCAATAGTAATAATAGAACCAACACAAAAAAAAAACAGTGTAAACTTAAACAATTATAATATGATCGAGAAAATCGTGTGATAACTAATCACCCATTTGTGGTATATAAACTATAACAATGGTCAGAGAGAGGTCGATATCTTTCATGTTATAGTTAATAAATAAACAACCATGTTTGTCCGAGCACGTGTGAAGGTGTGTGACAAATTCTGTGTTTTGACTGGTCAAAAATGTACTGGTTAATTAAAGGGTCATTTGTAGTCCTTGAGAGCAATAAGGTTCATAGAGCGGGAGGTTTTCTGTAGCGTGAGACGGACTATAGCAATAGGAGCGATCTATAGTCATGTTTTCGTCCGACTTAGTCATCGATCACATGATTTGTTGCTGTACAACGATTGGACTTTTCTCTATGAATGTAAACACGCGGCTGTGATTTCGAAAGTTGTAAAAATAGGCTTCAACAGTCGTGACGTCACTTCCCTCGTAATGACGCATAATAACTTAGTAACTGGTTCTAAACTATCGGAACAATGGCGGACGTCCTTTTGAAATGCTACTCCGACGAACATAAAATTGTATCCAGAGGAGAAAAACATTGTAAATCTGATCATGTTTTGACTTGTATACATTCTGATCGCATGACATGTGAAAAAATTCGCGCCAGAATGAAGAATAAAAAATACCGATTTGTTCTGAACCAAGCTGTTCGTTGCTGGGCGAACGTGGCATCAAACTATTGAATCCTATTGTGACGGATAATTCTCGAACACTTTTTACTGAGTGGGTTATTTTGAGAACTCTTTTCAATGTGACCAATGACTTCAAGCACATGGAAAGGTAATCATCCCCATTGCTTATACGGTCTTTTGTAGAACATCAGGGTCATAAGTCCTATATAAGGATCGGAATTTATTCCAGGTTTTGTAGCGTGAAACGGGTTATAGCAATTGTTTGATACCCTTTGGATAGAACATTAGTATTATAACGTACTTTTCGCCAATTCTAACAGAACCAGATACCCAATCACGGCTGAGTATAGAGAGGAGTGAGATACAATCTCAACTATATTTGGGAATAATCTCGCTCCCTTTTCCCTTAAAGCGTGTGCTCTCTCAACTGAGTTATCGACAGGCCCTCATTTTCACTTTCTTCTTATTGTATTTATATTGTAGTCGGGCTGTTTGGTTTTGTGGTATGACACTCGCTTTCGGATCGGAAGGTCCTGGGTTCGAGCCTAGCTCGGCGCATAGTTCACTCCTTGGAAAGGGCTCTTTGCTCACAATCTCTCACCGTGCTCAGGTGTAAAATGAGTACATGGCGTTAACAGTGTTGTCTTTGTGCGAAGCAATTGTAACATGTACCATCGCCTAACAGGCGTCATGTCATGTCTCCTACATGCTAAGTGTTGCTGTTGGCTAGGGACCCCTTTTAACGCGAATTGAGCACGTTTAGTGGATATTCCGCTATATAAAAGCTCAAGCGTTATTCAAGTAGGTCCCTGATTCGAGTCCCGTTGTTGGTGGCGCAAATCTGAGTTCTTTGAAAAGGCTCTTGACCTGGTTTCTCTTACCGTATTCCCGTCTAAAACAAATGCCTGGCAGAAACAACTTCCACTTAAAGGCATCATGTCTCGTGGCAGATGTGTAAAGTGTTGCTGTTGACTTATGACCCCTTGTGAAGCGCTTTGAGCACATTGCGTGTATATTGTACTATATTTTCTTCATTCAGCTTATACCGCATTTTGCAGGGATGCCAAAATGAATGCCACATCTCCATGCATCTCGTTCAGTTCATAGCATCATCTTCCTCCAGGCCCAGTTCTTTCATATCATCCTTTACTTTATCCAACCATCTAGTCTTTGGGCGTCCCTTTTCCGCTACTGCACTCTCTCTCTCTCTCTCTCTCTCTCTATATATATATATATAAATATATATATATATATATATATATATAATATTTTATTCAAGTTACCTCATTTCCGTGATGCCGATATCTCCCATGGACTCCGAGTCATATAATGTCTGCCAGGAGGAAAACTTCCCGCCAGCCCTGAATACGCTATGGAAGACGGGTTGTGGACATGCCCCGTCGGGTGCCAGCACGTAGATGTAAATGATACCTGACCAGCCTCCTCCAACAAACAGGACGTGTTTTCCATTGAAATCCGCGATGTCCATTCCCTGGAGATATGGACCCTAGGGTAAAAAAAAACAACAGAAAACGTGAGCTTTTATATAGGGCAATATCCACTAGTCGTGCTCAAAAAGCTTTACAATGGGTCCCTGACCAACAGCAACACGTAACAAGTATAACGAGACATGACGCATGTTAGGCGATAATACAATTATTTTTTTCGGACATAGACAACGCTGTTACGGCCAGGTAGTCATTTTACACCTGATTACGGTGAGAGAATGTGAGTAAAGAGCTTTTTCCAAGGACTCAACTATGCGCTGATCGAGGCTCGAACCCAGGACCTTCCCATCCAAAAGCGAGTGTCTTACCACAAGACCACATAGCCGCACCTGGGCCCTAGGGTAAATATAAAGAAGTTCAATTTCAACTTTATCGGTTCCACTTTTCACGCCATAACAGGATAGTCACTTTTTTCATTTCGATTGTGTAATATGCTTACTGTCAATGAATGAGGGACGACCTGTAACTTAAGTTCTAAAACTAAATTGAACTGAACACTACAGGTTGACAGAGTGACAAACAGCTCGGTGGAAGAAACGAAATTTTGTTAGCAAACCTATTCTGTCGATTGAACAGATGAAATAAAATGAGTTTATCATATCTTTAATCATATTATATTTGAGGAGGTGACTTTCAAAACGTACTAAGTCCCATTTTCACAATTTTCTGTCATTTATTTATTGACTTAAAGAGGAAAATACGTGTCTCGTGTTTCTCATAGAACATTACCCTGAGTGTTTTGTGTGCCTCAGAGAACAATACCCTGAGTGTATTGTGTGCCTCTTGAACAATACCCTAAGTGTTTTGTGTGCCTCATAGAACAATACCCTAAGTGTATTGTATGCCTCATAGAACAATACCCTGAGTGTTTTGTGTGCCTCCTGAACAATACCCTAAGTGTATTGTATGCCTCATAGAACAATACCCTGAGTGTTTTGTGTGCCTCTTGAACAATACCCTAAGAGTATTGTATGCCTCATAGAACAAGACCCTAAGTGTATTGTATGCCTCATAGAACAATACCCTAAGTGTATTGTATGCCTCATAGAACAAGACCCTAAGTGTTTTGTATGCCTCATAGAACAATACCCTAAGTGTATTGTATGCCTCATAGAACAAGACCCTAAGTGTATTGTATGCCTCATAGAACAATACCCTAAGTGTATTGTGTGCCTCTTGAACAATACCCTAAGAGTATTGTATGCCTCATAGAACAATACCCTGAGTGTATTGTGTGCCTCTTGAACAATACCCTAAGTGTATTGTATGCCTCATAGAACAATACCCTGAGTGTATTGTGTGCCTCTTGAACAATACCCTAAGTGTTTTGTATGCCTCATAGAACAAGACCCTGAGTTTATTGTATGCCTCATAGAACAATACCCTGAGTGTATTGTGTGCCTCTTGAACAATACCCTAAGTGTTTTGTATGCATCATAGAAAAAGACCCTGAGTGTATTGTGTGCCTCTTGAACAATACCCTGAGTGTATTGTGTGCCTCTTGAACAATACCCTAAGTGTTTTGTATGCATCATAGAAAAAGACCCTGAGTGTATTGTGTGCCTCTTGAACAATACCCTAAGTGTTTTGTATGCCTCATAGAAAAAGACCCTGAGTGTTTTGAAACTCCAAATTTTCTCTGGTGATTCTATGGAGTCCAAACGACAGCTTGAGATTGTTAAATCATTTTCTATCGGGATGTGACTTAGGACGTTTTGGAAGTAGCCTACTCATTTTCTGTTGACGAATTAAATCTAAATCTATTCTTCTGGCAGCCCAGTACCTCATGCAGAATTTACATTATATGATAGTAATGTTACACATATTAATAAACCTTACCAAATATGGAGATGTAGATTCACTATCCCTCTGAGGGTTCGAGGTCGGTGACCTATAGGCCGTGTTGAACACTTCGGGGAAATACTGCTTGGTGACTTTCTCTAGGCTGTCCACTGTAGCTGATACACTGAACAAGCCGTTGCGAGTGCTGTGGATGGAGAAGCCACGCCCACCGAACGTAAACACGTTCTCAATCCGTCCGTCCAATGAGACACCGTCCACCGTGCTCACGGCCAAACGTCCTAGAGAGGTGAGGGAGCGTTTATTTATGAACGATTTATATTCACAGGTCTGATAGGCCAAATTGTTTTGATCGAATTGGTGTAATGGAAATTCTTTTTTTGTCTTTCGTTAGAATAAGTTACTAATGTTAGTGAGTGATATTGGTGTATGTGTGTGCGTATGTTTGTGTATGAATATAAATGTATCTGTGATTGAGTTTGTGTGTATGTGTACGCTGAACACATATGTGGAAATTGAGCGTAATATAAATAACTTATTATTATTATCATTATTATTATTATTATTATTATTATTATTATTATTATTATTATTATTATTATTATTATTATTATTATTATTATTATTATTATTATATTATTATTGTTATTATTATTATTAACACAAGACAAAATAGTGTACATTACAACAAAGTTAAATCTACTCGAGAATCTAAATAGTACAACAGTGTTTCCGTTTGTTCTTTGTATTAATTTGTTTCCATAAGTCTCTATCCAGTGCAAGTGTTCTTACTTTTGAAGGTAATTATGTGTGTTGAGTTGCTGAGGCAATTTGATGTTTCCTTGTGTTGTTGAACGGAGACAAATCAAGTGATGCATAGTCTCAAAGTACATTCCGTGTTGTATAGATGGTATGCGCTCGGCTAAGAAGCTCACAACATTGCCATCCGGAAGTATAACGGACCAAGACACAAAACTATGTGTAACCTTAAATGTATATAGGCTGGTTAATACAGTTTAGTGAGAACTACTCATAAACGGGGATGGCAAAAAAGTAACAAAGACCTGAGTGACGTCAACTTCGTTCTATCCATAAGCAAAATCGACAATAGTAGGGCATTGAAGTAGAAACCAAAATAAAATGCTTACCTAAAAGTGTGTCATCAGCAAGTTGAGATTCTAAAAGTGGGTCTTTTGTGTCGAATACTGAAAGAATAATCGAATTAGATAATATTTAACTCTCCACTTACCAGCCATTTTCAGGATTTTCCCCAAAACTTCACACCCAACTATTACAAAATTGATTTTATATCACTCAGACACAATAGCAGTAAAATGCTTGCAATAGATAATTTCTTTAGCAAAACATGCTTTACAACACACTGTTCATTTCCTTTAAATTTTATGATGTACAAAAGAAATTGGAATAAGAAAAATGTTGGTTGTATCGTAACGAATGTGACGATTTTCCTGTAATTGGTAAGGAGAGGGTTAAATGAACTTTTGTTTTCAAGTTTGAGCAAGTCGACTTTAATAGATTTGTATAAAATATCTTTACATGCTGATATGTGGTCTAGTGGTATGACACTCGCTTTCGGGTCTAAAGGCCCTTGGAAAATGCTTTTTACTCATATTCTCTTACCGTAATCAGGTGTAATATGAGTACAAGCCCGTGGGAAAAAATTGTAATATCGCCTAACAGGCGTCATGTCTCGTTCAATATGTTATGTGCTGCTGTTGGTCAGTGACTCTTTGTAAAGCGCTTTAAGCACGTTTGGTGGATATTGCGCTATATAAAAGCTCATGTCTTTTTGTTTATTTTATTTTACATAACATCAAGAAAACAATATTTTATTGATCTCAACTCTTTAGACCATAAAATTATCTTTTGACCATTTCAATCTTTTTTATTGTCAAATAGTTGCAAGGATTATTTTTGCAAATTGGATTTTATTATGAAAATGCTGGACAATTATTTTCTTACATAAAATAAATAAAAATAAAAATAAAAATTCCCTTTATTCATCCCAATTGGGAAATTTGTCTCTTGGATCTATTCCGAGGGAAGACTGGAATAACCCAGGCTCAAGACCACGCAGCGCAGCAGCGGGTGATCGAACTCGGTACCTTTCGGGTACGGAGCAAAGACCGTACCGCTGAGCCACGCTGCATCCCATATATAGATAGAATGCGCTTGGCCAAGGAGTTCACAACATTGCCATCCGGAAGTAGAACGGACCAACACACAAACTCTGTGTAACCATGTACTTTTATAGACTGGTTAATACAGTTTAGTGAGAACAACTCAAAAACGCGGATGGCAAAAACAATAACAAAGGCCTGAGTGACGTCATCTGCATACTATCTATAGATAGTATACGCTTGGCTAAGAAGTTCATAACATTGCCATATGGAAGTATAACAGACCAACACACAAACTATATGTAATCATGAACGTTTATAGACTCGATAATACCGTTTAGTGACTATTACTCATAAACGCGTATGGCAAAAAACAATAACATAGACCAGAGTTACGTCAACTTCATTCTATCTATAGGGTGATTTAATATAATAATAACATGACCGTATATGAGAACCTACGTACATCATTATTGTTGAGAAAACTAAGGAGCAGGCGTCGGTGTAAGATAAAAATCTGAACAAGTGCGTATGAAACAGTGTCAGACCAAACCAAAAAAAAATAAAAAAAAAAATACGAAAATAAAACCCAAAAATCCAATCATCTTCGATGAAGGCTAATATGGCGGGGAAGTATTTTTTAAAATGATATTTTTGTTCCTTGCTTTGTCTGACGCTGTTTCATGCAAATTAAAATAAAGGGAGTAAAAATGGCTCTTATAAACGATACAACTCAAAGTAAACGACGTTTCGGCCTTTGACTTATTCTTCAGGTTGTATCTTTTATAAGAGTCATTTTACTTCCTTTATTTTACCATTCATTTTAATTACTTATTTCGGCCCCTCTAGATTTTGGTTACACAGTTTCATGCACTCTTGTTCTGGTCATTATTATTATTATCATGTCCTTTTATTAAAGCACAAGTCAAACCTAAAAATAAAATGTGCAAATTTCAATTGAACACGGTATAGGATATGATTACATTGAATCACCTTTTTAAATCTTAAGTTTGTTGGTAGTTTTCTGCCGAAGTGCACTTATTTTCGGGTCTGATAACCCAATTCCTTAAGGACTCATTGTTGTAATGGAAATCTCAAAAAATGCCGCAAAATACTGTCCATTATAACAATGTAAAAATAGGCCCATGCATGGGTTCGGATGTCAGACCTGCCTAAAACCAAAATCAAAGAGCTGAGTATTCCGTCTATAGGGAACGAGATTAGCGGAAGAGTAGCGTCTCTTGATTGGACGTCACCGGTGGAGAAGTTATTTGTAAAGAAACCAACTAGATACAAGCCAAGCGCTCCAAATACAAAATTTATTATTCATATTTCTGTACAAAAATGCATAACGTGGATTGTGATATGCATATTTGTACAGAAATATGAATAATACATTTTGTATTTGGAGCGCTTGGCTTGTAGTTGGTTTGTTTACAAATAACTTCTCCGCCGGTGACGTCCAATCAAGGGACGCTACTCTTCCGCTAATCTCATTCCCTATAAATGAATATCTTACTTCCAGCTTGCTGCAGCGTCTTCCCTCTCTCAAAGTCCAGGAATCCATACTCATGGTTAATGTTGAGTTGTCCTCTATCGATGGTCACAAGGAACTCTCGGCCTCTTTGTTCTATCCATCTGATTTCCGTGGCCTGGTACAGAGAGCGAATGTTGAATCCTTGCATGTTCACACCTAAGCAAGGTTTTATAAGAAGCTTTTAAAATTTAAATCCCAGGTACAAAATGCTCATATTGAACATTTACATTATTCTCTCAATTTTTAAGAACACATTATTGAAATTTAAAAGTAAAAAGAAATATTGATAAGATAAGAAAAGAAAGAGATAAGATAAAATAAGATGAAATTTATTTATCCATTTCTGGAAATTTACATTGGGTATTGCCATAGACTTGTGGATTTCTGAAAATAATCAAGTAAATAAATAATAAAAAAAAGGAAATACAATGACATAAGTTCCAGGTAACGAATCCGCTCTGAGCGACGCATAGTTGAGTCCTTGAAAAAGGCTCTTTACTCACATGAGTACCTGGCCGTTAGCAGCGTTTTCTCTGTCGTTAAAAAAATGTAATATCACCTAACAGGCGTCTCAACCTGAATTTTAAGTGTTGCTGTTGTTAACCGCTTTGAGCACGTTTAGTGGATATTGCGCTATATAGGTACATGCATGATGTTTTTATTTATTTTTTGTCTTGTATTTCCAGTGTACGCGGGTTAACTAGATAAATGGGTCAATATAATGACGTGATTGATAAACTCTAAAGACAATAAAATTGCTCACCTCCATCCATATCGCTTGGATCCATGTAGTACTCATTCCACGAGCGGTTTCCAAGTGGGAAGATGTTGCTGATTTGGTTAGTGAAAAGGTTTATCTGGGCAATGGCGTTGTTGACCTACAACGTCGGAAGGAGAAAATACAAAAGGGACAAATTAGGGAGTAGGCACTGGTGAAACAATAAATATCTGAAAATGTGTGAATGAAAGTGTTACTGACAAAGCAGAAAGAAAAATAGAAGAAGAAAAAAAAACGTCACAAAAACTAGTCGGTCGAGGCGGGATGAGTATTTGGGGTGATTTTTTAAATATTTTCATTTTCTTCTGTTTTCTCATAATCTATGTCTAATACCCCCCATAATCTATGTCTAATACGTCACACAAGTAGTAGTAGTAGTAGTAGTAGTAGTAATAGTAGTAGTAGTAGTAGTAGTAGTAGTAGTAGTAGTAGTAGTAGTAGTAGTAGTAGTAGTAGTAGTAGTAGTAGTAGTAGTAGTAATAGTAGTTGTATTATTATTATTATCATTATTATTATTATTATTATTATTATTATTATTATTATTATTATTATTATTATTATTATTATTATTATTATTAGTAGTAGTAGTAGTAGTAGTAGTAGTAGTAGTAGTAGTAGTAGTAGTAGTAGTAGTAGTAGTAGTAGTAGTAGTAGTGGTGGTGGTGGTAGTAATAGTAGTAGTAGATAAAAAAAATTCAAATTTATTCAAAACATCTATTTTGAATAGATAATTTAATGTAAGATAAAAAAAAATGTTAGAACAGTTTTCATTAATCAACAAATTTATTGA
>NC_088361.1:47590272-47607772 GCF_034508935.2 Berghia stephanieae
AACGCTATAGAAACTAGGATAACCTCCGGCGCCGTGGGTCCTATGGCTCTGAAGGACTACATAAAATAAAATCCGTGGTCGGCGGATCAAACATCTGAAGTCTCGATTTTCACGATCGGCGGATCAAAACTCTGAAGTCTACATATTAGCTTTGCGAACCATTTAATTTTGGGCGGATCAGACTTTTGATACCATCCACTCCGCCCAAATTTGGATAAAGCATGATGCGCAAAGCTTGTATGCAGTTTTTTATCCGCCGATCATGAAAATCGAACCTCAGAGGTTTGATCCGCCGACCATCGATATGTAATTCATAAATCACACTGCCAGAACACTCTTTTGGAGTGACGAGTCACTTTCATTCTTTTTACATAATAAAATTCGTTTCTGTGTAACATATACAGTGCTATCTATGACCAAATTATCTCTAGGAATCTTCGAGAATTTGACACGCTGAGATACTTGACGCGTGATGGTGACGTCAGAGGTCATTCGGTGTGTTCCAGATTCCGAACCATCTATCCATTCCTCTGTACTACAGTACTCTATGAAAAAAAAACATTTTAAAGAATTTAGCCAGAGATCTAGTCCTTCAAATATCGATCGATTAACAGTACCATCGTCTTGTTTTGAAAACGCTCTAACCCGGGACTTCATGGAAGCCCACCACTATCCAAGGAATTTCAAGGTTTGTGAGTTTTTAAAAAGCTAGAATTATTATAATCGATCGATATTTGAAGGACAACTTTTATAGCCAAAATTTTTAAAACGTGTTTTTCCAAAGTCCGCCATTGGACAAAGTCTTACGTCAGAGGACTAACCCACCATCCCATTGATTCCACATATCTCCTTCTTGGTTCTGGTCAAGTCCCAGGGCAGGTGTGGTGTTGCTGGACGAGTCGTGGTCTGGAACTATAACACGTAAGTTAACGATCTAGAAATATTGATGTTGTTTACTTTTTAAAAAAATAATATTCTTGAAAATAATTTAGTCAATTTAAATATGAATCGTCTTTGTCATGGGAAAATCAATTTATTATGTCATTAATCGCCTCGAAACGGTTATTTGCCTGAGTGGTCCGGGTGCTTAAACTAAACCTCTAGTCAAAAATCTGAGGCTTGTGTTAAGTTTGTATGCTACATTGGGGAGAAAGGATAGAGATTCTCAAAGAGATCAAAGCAAATATATCGTTTATCTGGTTATTAAAATGTGGAAACTATTTGGCATTAAGTTCACCCCGAAAAATACCGTGTGGAGGCGAAAGGCCACAAATAATATTTAAACTGTAATATTTTATGAACAATATTTTGTAATTTATGTCTTAAGAGCATTAGAGGAACATCTTTTGAAGCCAGTAAATGGAATTTTTAGGACACATTATCCGCCACCCTGGTTTGGAAGTACTCGCCTTGACTGGAAAGATGAATGGAAAAAGAATAAGAGGAAGACAAAGAATAACTTATTTGAAAGGGATAAGAACTTGGACAGATGAAGCTGAGAAAGGTGGCGCTGCTTTAATAGAATTGGCAAGAAATAGATCAGCTTGGCGGAAGATGACCTCCGACGTCTGCTTCAGATATGGAACTACATGATGATGATGATATGAATAAGTCTTGCTAGATACTAGTTAAATAGTTATAAGAATGTATATATTTCTAAACATTGTTTTACATGTCACAGGAAAATGAACCGCTTGGCACAGGTCTTTGTCATATCCGCCATATTGGCGTCCATGGCAACAGGGGACATCACTCTCCAACCAAAAGGTTTCGTCAAACTCCCTGACCAGAAGGGAACAATGGCCCTAAACCTGGGCACTGCTAACAAAGCTGCTTATGACGACGAATACAACTTGCTCTACGTCATTGGTAAGTCATCTTCTGATTTTCAAGGCATTGGATTGCGTTCAAAGTCACCCTTATGCAAGGTAAAGAACTGAACAAGTGTGTATGAAAGGTGACAGACAAAGCAAGAAAGAGAAATACAAGAGAAAAAAAAAAGCAAGCCAAAAAACAAGTCTACCTAGAACAGTGTATTGGTAACAAGTCTGACCCATAAGCAGGTCTGAGGCTCCGTCCCCAGTTGATGTAGACTGATTTTTCGGATGTTTTCTAATCTTGTATTTTTCTTTCTTGCTTGGTCTGTCACCTTTTATACACACTTGTCCAGTTCTTTATCCTACACCGGTGCCTGCTCCTTTATCTGTTAATTTGATGTTATACACTTACCTACTTGTTTTACTGCTTTTTAAATTTGTAGTAATATAGTTCTTTGGTTTTGATTTCTTTTATTTATTAATCAACTTCCATTGGTGGTGTGGTGATAACTGGTTACAATGCGACGTTTCAACAATGTAAATATTTCACCTCCACCTCTGCAAACCCAACTCCCCCCCCCCCCCCCCCCTCCCCCGTCATATCATAAACCCAAATTGTATTTCCTATTGCCAGGACACAATGCTGACGTCATGAACATCATCGATATGCGAGACAATCTGGCAGAACCAACCTTGGCAAGAACGATAACTTTTGACTACTTGAACCAGGGCTATCCCAATGACATCAAAGTAAGATCTCGGGGAAAGTTAACATAATACACGTTCTCCAATATACAACGTGACTTGATAAAATATAAACATATCAATGATATTATAGCGTTGCTTACAGGGCGATATGATAGAATATAGACACTTCAATGTTTACAAAATGCTTTGATGATATAAACAAGGTTGTTTACAGGGCGATATGATAGAATATGAATACTTTATTGTTTACAGGGTGATTTGATGTAAATTCTTCATTGTTTTCATGCAATATTTCCGCACTTCATGAGTGCTTACTAATATGTATAAACCGTTTATCCACGGCAATCACCTTGCACCAATGCACTTTACAACATACTCTTTTTCAAACAGTTTTCTTTTTAATTTTTAGTCTATTTTTTATATTATTAATATCACGAGCATCAAGCAATTTCTCAACCGCATTATCATTTCTAACTCTTTTGTAGCTATGTCGACATGGAGGTGGTTTAGCACGTGAGTTTTTAGCCATCAGTTTCGAGTCCAAAGACTTGTCAGAGAGAGGTCACGTGCATCTGTATCAACCAATGAGAGGGCCTCTGGATGTCTTGGTTCGTCTTAAGACAGTCACAACAGGTAAACACATAAAATAGTAATTTATTTTTAGATCGAAGTTGACTTCACTCAGGTCTTTGTTATTCTTTTTTGCCATCCACTTTTATGAGTATTCTCACTAAACTGTATTAACCAGACTATAAAAGTTCATAGTTACACAGAGTTTTGTGTGTTGATCCGTTATACTTTCGGATGGCAATAGTGTGAGCTTCTTAGCCAAGCGCATACTATCTATATTTAATTTAACTGCAATCTTGGGTCTATTTGCCCAATAAAAAACAATGTGGAATATAACTGTGGAACATGGACACTAACAGCAAAAAGCGAAGAAGATAAACTGAATGCCTTCTACCGGAACAGCTCAGGAGAATTCTAAATATCCACTTCCCAACCAAAATAAGTAAACAAATCGCTGTACATAAAATGCGAAGTAACGCCGCTATCGCTTCAAATTTTGGAAACAAGATGGAGACTATTTGGACATATCTTAGAGCTAATAAGGCAATGGCGTTATTCTTTACACCAAGCGGACATAACAAACACAAAGGCAGAACCACAACAAACATAATATACACTACGATAAATAAAGATCGCAAGCGCCTCGCTAACACACAAGAACTGAGATACGAAAAAATTTAGAACACCCAAGATCCATAGCAGCAGACCGTCATTAGTAGAAAGAACTCACTCAACAAATCAGAGAAGTTGCCAAAGCGTCTCAGTCCGAAGATTAGGAGACAATCGGCAATAAGTCAAGTAAGTCAACTAACAATTTATGTTGGCTTTCTGTTGCAATATCTTCACTTTCCAGAATGATATGTCAGATGAAGTAATATTAATTGTTTTATTCTTTGACTTTTAAGAAATGAGCTTTTATATAGAGCAATATCCACTAAACGTGCTCAAAGCAATTTACAAGGGGTCCCTGGCCAAGAGCAACATTTAACGTGTAGGACGGGACATGACGCCTGTTAGGCGATAGTATAATTTTTTTCGGATTGAGACAACGTGCTTAAGGGCCAGGTACTTATTTTACACCTGAGTACGGTGAGAGAGTGTGAGTAAAGAGATTTTTCCAAGGACTCAACTATGCGCCGAGTGAGGCTCGAACCCAGGACCTTCCGATCCGAAATCGAGTGTCATACCGCTAGCCCACATAGCCGACTTTAGTTGCCTTTGTGATAAAATAGATATGAAAGTTTTATGTAGCGCATTTTATTGGAAATTTCATGATCAGCGCGATTTATAAAGGTTAATTCATCCCCTCAGTTTAAATATGATACATTATTTTCATATCATATAGAACAAATCTCCTATTGATCACCATTTTGCGCTAAAAGTTTTGAAATATGGCTGGCTGTCTATAGAAGGTGGTGATTAGTATCCAGATGGTAATTACCAATGTGGGATAGATTTTTTAACATTTTACATGATAATAAAAAAAAAATATATGCCCTTCCGCCACGACATAATACGATATCCTCGCCTAGGCATTCCACAAAGGAATATAGATAATTCATCAAACAAGATGTCTGATGTCAACAGGAATCACCCATGTTGTCCAAGGGAGCAAATTGGGGGTTAATAATATTGCTCAAGGAAAAAAAAGGAAGTGCCTGAAGCGGGGCTCGAACCCTGGACCTTCCAGGTCACAGTGCAATGCCTAAACCACTCAGCCACTTCGCCCCCCCCCCCCCCACATAATAATAAAAATGTATTTAATCTCATACAGTGGAAGGGTTTGACCCCAAGTCCATCGCATGGAATAGCGGGTGCTCAGAGCTGATCGTAGCTAGCATGGGAAAGCCTCACATTATCGAACCCTGGACCTTCCAGGTTACAGTGCAATGGCTAAACCACTCAGCCACTTCGCCCCCCACATGATAATAAAAATGTATTTAATCTCATACAGTGGAAGGGTTTGACCCCAAGTCCATCGCATGGAATAGCGGGTGCTCAGAGCTGATCGTAGCTAGCATGGGAAAGCCTCACATTATCGAACCCTGGACCTTCCAGGTCACAGTGCAATGGCTAAACCACTCAGCCACTTCGCCCCCCACATGATAATAAAAATGTATCTAATCTCATACAGTGGAAGGGTTTGACCCCAAGTCCATCGCATGGAATAGCGGGTGCTCAGAGCTGATCGTAGCTAGCATGGGAAAGCCTCACATCATCAACGGAATCTTCGAGGACCCGAAACCCGCTATTGATGTTCTCATTCCCACATTTGGTCTCAATGTGGACAGAGGTACCAGACCATTCAGGTGAGTAGTTAGTGTGACAGATCACCCCCAAACGGTACTAATTGGGGGTGAGTTAAAAAGATAAATGAACTAATGAGCTTTTATATAGAGCAATATCCACTAAACGTGTTCAAAGGGGCCCCATTTGGTCTCAATGTAGACAGAGGTACCAGACCATTCAGGAGAGTAGTTAGTGTGACAGATCACCCCCAAACGGTACTAATTGGGGGTGAGTTAAAAAGATAAATGAACTAATGAGCTTTTATATAGAGCAATATCCACTAAACGTGTTCAAAGGGGCCCCATTTGGTCTCAATGTGGACAGAGGTACCAGACCATTCAGGTGAGTAGTTAGTGTGGCAGATCACCCCCAAACGGTACTAATTGGGGGTGAGTTAAAAAGATAAATGAACTAATGAGCTTTTATATAGAGCAATATCCATTAAACGTGTTCAAAGGGGCCCCATTTGGTCTCAATGTAGACAGAGGTACCAGACCATTCAGGTGAGCAGGTAGTGTGACAGATCACCTCAAAACGATACTAAATGGGGGGGGGAGTTAAAAAGATAAATAAACTAATAAAGTTAAATAATAAAAAATAGAATTCCCTTTATTCATCTCTTAGCAGAAATTTTCCTCTAGGGTCTATTCCAAGAGAAGCCTGGAATAACCCAGGCGTCAGACGCAGTGCAGCGCCGCAAATTGAGCTAGGGCGAGGTAACTTGCTCAAGGCCGCACAGCGCAACGGCGAGAGATCGAATTCGGTACCTTCAGGGTACGATGCAAAGACCGTACCGCTGAGCCACACTGCCCCCTCTGAGCTTATAATATAGAGAGCAATATCCACAAACGTGCTCAAATGGGCCCCTAGCCAACAGGAACATTTTTCAAGTGGAGTGAGACATTTCGGACATTTGGCGATATTCCATTTTTTTCCGACACAGACAGCACGGTTAACGGTCAGATATTCATTTTACACATGAGTACGGTGAGAGAATGGTAGTAAAGGGTCTTTTCAAATAACTCAACTATGCGCTGCTCACAACGGAACTTGAACTCTGGACATTCAGATCCGAAGGCAGACGTCGGCTATTTGGTCTTGTGGTATGACACTCGCTTTCGGATCGGAAGGTCCTGGGTTCGAGCCTCGCTCGGCGCATAAATATATGGTTAAATTGTCACTGATTTCAGATCAATAAAGTTGAAATAGAAGCTTCGGCTTGGTTTTGCTTTGGCTTTCTTTCTTTAAATTTTTTCTTCCTTTTTTTCTCTTTTTTATTTTCAATTATTTGTTAGTTTTTGTCAATTGCCTGCTTCTGTTTTATAGTTTTTGTCAATTGCCTGCTTCTGTTTTAGCTATTTTATGTTTTAATGTATGCGAGGTGGTTGGTTTGGGAGAAGATAGGGATTGCTGCTTTTCGTCTGTTTTTTTTAAAAATATATTTTTAAATATTTTTTTGTTTCTTTTTTTCCATTTATTGGTTACTTTTTCCAATGTGGGCTTCTATTTTTGCTATTTTATGTTTTAATGTTTGTGAGGTGTTGGTTTGTGAGGCGTTAGTTTGGGGGGGGGGGGTAGGGGTTGCTGCTTTTCATCTAGATTTTATTTTTACTTATTTATATATATATATATATATATATATATATATATATATATATATATATATATATATATATATATATATATATACTAGTAAAAAGCCCGCAATTTCGCGGGGAAAGAACTATTTTCATTCGATACTGTACTCACCATCATTAAATGAGGGCAGATCAACGGTGAAAATACAAATTTAAAGAATACTGGGGATGTAGGAGCTTTCGGAATGTCTCCCCTTTACTTAACTTATGGGAAAACAAACACCCTCGCACCTTTAATAACACTTATGACTAACCTCTCGAGCTAACACAAATAGGAAAAAAACAACTCTCGGACTGCTTTGCACTACCTGTCAATACTTAACAAATGACAATGGTCAAATTAGGAAATTTTAAACTTTCACAAATCTATCAAGGTTTGTTCTAGAGTTTTTAAAATACTTCTATATAATGACAAACTGAATAAATAAATGCCTGACAAAATATCAACGGTGAAAATACAAATTTAAAGAATACTGGGGATGTAGGAGCTTTCGGAATGTCTCCCCTTTACTTAACTTATGGAAAAACAAACACCCTAGCACCTTTAATAACACTTATGACTAACCTCTCGAGCTAACCCTAATAGTAAAAAAAGAATCAAAATGGCGACTGAAATACCTTCATGTGATCAAGGGAATAATATCACTATGAATGCCACGATTTGCTGAAAAATGCCAACACACACACTCACACACACACACACATGTATACACCACACACAACACACACACAAACATACACACACACACAAACATACACGCAATTAGAACATACTACTACATAACAAAACTGATCACCGCTAAATCAACAACACAACGGAAGTAATAATAATACTTGATGTCATAAATAGATGACGCAAATTGACAACTTTTTACAGTGACAAAATTAGTTGATTTTGAGAGCCAAGTGTCGTCGGTACATATTTTATGATATTATCTGTTTGACTCAACGAACTTTCAAACTGACTTTAAATTATAAAAGGAAATCAAGTTATCTATTTATCTATCTGTAAAAAAATACATTTCTAATTTTCAAATCTTTCAGTAGAGTTGTGGGCCGTATCAATTTTTTTATTGACTCAAATAAGCACAATGTTCTCTACAATGCTATATTTTTTTAAGAAAGGATATATATATATATACATATATAGTATTTAAAAATATGTTTCTCTAATATTTTTCTTCCAGCGAGGCCGCCATCAAAGCCGCTGACATCCGCCAGGTCTTCACCTCCTGTGACACCGGCAACCATCAAGGTCAGTCCACGCACGTGCAGGACTTGGAGGCTACTCACGTTGTGGTGGACCAGTCCGACAAGGCCTATGTGTTATTCCAGGTAACTACATGGATTAGTAATAGACTGTTTTGTGGCTCCAAAAACAATCGAGCTTGTATATAGCGCATTATCTGCTAAACATGCCCAAAGCGCTTTACAAATAATCCCTGGCCAACAGCAACATTTAACATGCAGAACTTTTAGGCGCTATTACATTTTCATTTTCTGGACTGATGCAACGCTGTTAACATCCAGGTACTCATTTTTAACCTGAGTACAATGAGAGAATGTGAGTAAAGAGCCTTTTCCAAGGACTCAACTATGCGCTGAGCTTGAAACTCCTTGTAAAGAGCTTTGAGCACATTTAGTATCAAAAATGCGTAATTCTGACATTGACGTTGTGCCCGTGAGTAAGGCACATTACGGATATGTATTACAATTCGTGTTGCCAAATGTTTTCTTTCCTAAAGTTCAACAACCCAGTTGGTCGCCTTGGCCTGACAGGTTCTTTTTGATCAATGGAGTAACATAAGTGCCAAAAACTCACGACTTAGCCTTGCATCCATGAGTAAGACACATTACATCAAAAAATGTTAATGCCTTATTTCCTACAGTCCGACAACGTTTTGTCTGGCCTTGGACTGACTGAAAACTTTTCATCCGTGGTTTATATCAAGTGCCAAAAGAACTCTGGCCTTGGCGTTGTGTCCTCTAGTAAGACATATTACGTCATAATTTCAAATGTCCTTTTTCCTGCAGTCCAACAGCGCCGTGACTACTCTTGACCTGACTGTTTTTATCCATGGAATTTCACAAGTGCTAAAAAACTTTGAGTAAGGCACATAACGTAATTGTTGTTTAATATCTTCTCTCCTACAGTCCAACAACGCCGTGGGTCGCCTTGACTTGACAGACACCTTTTCATCCATGGAGTTTCACAACCTGGGTAAAAAGGACTGGAGCAAATTGGGCATTGACACCTCTTATGACGACGGAGGTAAGGATTTGATCTGACCTACACTGACAAATATTACGCAAAGCATTCTGTCAAATTCTAAGTACGGCTATGTGGTCTAGTGGATCGGAAGGCCCTGGGTTCGATCCTCGCTCGGCGCATAGCCGAGTCCTTGGAAAACGCTCTTTACTTACATTGTCTCACCGTACAACACTGTTAACGTCCAGTTACTCATTTTACACCTGAGTGTAAAATGAGTAACTGGACGTTAACAGTGTTGTATATGTCGGGGGGGGGGGGGGGGGGGGGGTAGGACATAAACTCCTCGAAAATCGGTGAGAAGTTGCCAGGCTTCTTTCTCCACCAGTAAGAGGCGGCACTGTGTGGTTGCGAATCGGCTTCGGTCGAGAACATACCTAACACCAAAATCGCTTCATCAGTAGGGATTTCCACCTGACCAAAATGGACACGTCATGATAACAAGCCCGAAACTGGTTCCGGGTTGGCTCGCGACGGTGCACGAGTACGGTAGGGAATTTGCTGATTGGGTCGAGCGTCATAAAATATTAGTGTGAGAACGATTAGAAGCTGCTGCTAAATGCTAAGTACGACATATAAACGTTACGTCACATATGCTCACCAGGCATCAACCTCAATTCCCAAAACATGATGAGTTTGTACCAGCCCGGCCATGCTGTGACCTTCACCTTGGGGAACAAGACATTCCTAGCCACAGCTGACGGTGGGGAGGTCAGGAGCTACAGCTACAGGAGTGGGAACACTTACCTCTGTAACTTTGCCGAGAGTGACTTAGGGAGAAACTGGAGACAAGGTAAGGACAAACATTATAAAGGGGGAAGGGTAGAGATAGATAGATAGATAGATAGATAGATAGATAGATAGATAGATAGATAGACAGATAGATAGATAGATAGATAGATAGGTAGTTAGGTAGCAGATAGATAGATAGATAGATAGATAGATAGATAGATAGATAGATAGATAGATAGATAGATAGATAGATAGAGAGAGAGAGCGAGAGAGAGAGAGAGAGAGAGAGAGAGAGATGGAGACGTAAGGCGCTACAGCTACAAGAGTGGGAATACATACCTCTGTAACTTTGGGAGAGTGTCTTAGGGAGAAACAGGAGAGGAGGTACGGGCAAACATTATAAAGAGAGGGGGAGGTATAGATAGATGGAGAGATAAATAGAGAAAGAGAGGGGTGGAGAGGTAGGAGCGCAAGCTATATATATATATATATATATATATATAATATATATATATATATATATATATATATATATATTCAGCTTGACCCTTTGGTATGTTTACAGCTTTCATAAGCAAAGCAGCAGCATGTTTACAAATTATTTAATTTCGGAAAAACCCAATCGTTGTACTGCAAGAAATCATGTGATCAATGACTGGATTGGGTTAGATCCTGAACTTTATTCGCTCCCATTGTATCAAATATCCAATATCGGATGGAATATGACTTTTTGTGTGTAAGCCAGAGCAATGATCTTGTCTTATGTTTATTTGCGACGAGTGGTGAGTGATGTATGGTAAGAGGCATATGACTTTCTCTGTTGCATGACTTCTTTGACGATACTACAGCTTTATATGGATATAAACGCTCATTGGAAACACAAAAGTAAAGACAAAATAAATAACTCATGAATCGGGACAAAAAGTCCGACATCACACACTAGCAATGCCTTTCCGGTTCCACACTCAACAGAAACAATCAAACTGGGGTCTTTACTACGAGCACAGTTGCCTTTAAAAGATCAAATGGATCGAATCAATCGTTGCTAAAATGGTGCAAAGCTTTGCACGTGACTACTGACATCGCTTGGAGAGGGAGGAGGCTTGTCGGTTTGACAGATTTCCAAGTGAGAACCAGTCTTGGTTACTTTGAGCGTTGTTAAGAGGAAGTGACGTCACGACTTTGAAACCCTATCATGTTGATGCAATTATTGTACCCTTGTTTTCCCTCTAGATTTCAGTGCATTTGTAAACCCAGCCATTGCCACTCAACTGAAAACAAATCTGTCGTCTTACGCCAGCCTAGGTAAATATATCCAATATTAAGTAACATGGAAATGTATATCTGATTAAAATGTGAGCTTTTATATAGCGCAACCGGTAAACTATGGTTAGAGCCCAAATGCCAGCTTCTCGTTTCATGATTGAGCAAGGAACTTAGCCCTTATTGCTCTCAATGTGGGGTTATATACTGTGGCTGATATAAATGAATAATTAATTGAGCTCTTATATAAAGCAATATCCACTAATAGTGCTCAAAGCGCTTTACAAAGGGTCCCTGGCCAACAGCAACACGTAACGCGTAGAACGAGACATGACGCCTGTTAGGCGATATTATAATTTTTTCCAACAAAGACAACGCTGTTAACGGCCAGATGCCTCTTTCTTTTCCTTAGATGAAGCTTTGACTCTGATTTGAGAAAACACAACTTTAAATTTTGGAAGTCTTTTACTCTGTATTGGTTTGTTTTGGATTTTTTGTTTTTGTATTGCTTTATTTTGTTTTGTTTTTGTATTTGTTTTATGCTTCTTCTTTATTTTTCTCCTCTCTTTATCATGACATGAGTACCGTTCTTCAGTAAATTCATACCATCATTTCAAACGATATGATAAGGGGTATAACTCCAAAATATTGATTCTTATGACAAGTGCCATTTTCCCGCTGTGGTCTTTATTTCTATGCAAGGCATTCTAGTGAAATGGCCAAAATGTCGCATATTAAGAGACCCGTGGATAGCTCATAAGGTAGAGTCACGATCTCCCCGGCCAGTCGGAGTTGTCGTACCAATGAGGTCGCGGGTTCGAGCCCCCATCGCCTCTGCGAAGATTTCATTCTCTGTTGTCTTCTGGCACTTTCCTACTCATTTCCTTTCTTGTTATTATCAACAATAGTGCCTACTCCACTCACTTTTCCATATTAAAGAACAAAGATTGTTGTTATAATGGAAAAAAACTATATATTTATTTGGGGAGTTGTGGGAATGTGAAAGAGTTAGTCTGTAGAACATGGTTGTGAGAAAAATTCTTTAAAGTTTACTTCACGTATCTTCAACGTTTATATTATAGTATATATTAAACCCTTTAAATTGCAAGCTATACGTTAATGGTTGGTGAAAATATGCAGAAATTAAGAAACTTTAATTTTATTTTTAATTACCAATTTTCATAGAAAAGTCTCCAAAGACAAATTAGTAGCCATATCATAAATGTACTACCAAGGATATGTGTCCATTCTGCGGTGATCTGAGGGTAAATACGAGGGTTTTTTTTTTTCAAAATTTGGCCATAAAACTCGTCCTTCAAATATCGATCGATTGAAATAACCCTCATGTTATCAAAACTCTCAAACCTGGGACTCCCTAATGGCCAAGATTTTAAAACCCAGATCAGATTTTTTTCAGTACGGTAGCATTTTCCTAGAGCGATTCACAAATGGTTCTCTCTCAGTCATTGTGTTCTAGAGACAACAAAGTTTCATTCCAAATAACGTTTAAATTTTATTTCCCCACAGGTCGTATGCCCTTTTCCAAACTGAGATCATACCAAGATGGCTACAACCCTCTCCAGTAAGAGTTCTTATGAATAATTCTATTTGGGACAGTGTGGCTCAGCGGTCTTTGCTTCGTACCCAAAAGGTACCGAGTTCGACTACCCGCCTCGTTGTGTGGTCTTGAACAAGTCTCATCGCCCTCGCTCACTTTGCGGCGCTGCACAGCAGCTGACGCCTGGGACATCCCACTCTTCCCTTGGAATAGACCCTAAATACAAATTCCCCCTTGGGGATGAATATGGGGAATTTATTTATGTATATATTTATTTATCTATTGTATTTATTATTTTATTTTATATATTTATTATATATTATTTATATATTTATTATTTATTTATAAATGAATTTTTATTTGTTCCAAACTGTTTCAAAATGGATGGTAATTAAAGAGTGAAGGAATCAGGATAGTTACCAAATACAGTAGTATTCTTTCTTTTTTTTTTACTTTTGACGATTGCTCACATATCAACAATAATCTAATCCATACAGAATGGGATTCAATTATCTGACGACTTATGGCGGACGTGGTTGGTCGCTCTTCGACGCTTCCGACATGCGCCGTGTGTACGACAGTGGCGACACTCTGGAAAGATACTTCCTGTCTCCCGAGGTTAAGGACAACGAGAAGGCTATGTTCAACGACTACTACTACACAACCACAGCTTCCCAGTCTCAGTACATGGACAGGACATCCCCAACTTTTGTAAGTCTTACAGTAATACTATTATTTGACCCTTTGTCTCATTACAGTATCGGGATGACAACTCACTCAATCCTAGAGATTTTTGCTACTTTTCAAAATTGGAAAAATATATTAAAAATGAGCATGTACATAGTTTTATTCAACTACATTAACATGCAGAAACTATAAATCATTTGCTTTGATACTACGCCCATAACTTGTCTCATAAAATGTAATAGATAGGCATGGGGTAAAAGTAACCCGTGTAAACTACGGATATAGTCGGTGTTAGGGTTGAGTGAGTTAAATCGATGAAAATTGAATTTATAGACGAAACGAAATTGACGTAACTCAGCTCTTTGTTATTGTTTTTTTTTTTTGTTCCAGCCATTTTTTCTAGTTCTCACTGAATTTTACCAATCAGACTATTAACATTCAAGGATCCAATTTCGTGTGTTGGTCAATGTGTATTTATATGCAGGTCTGACATCCGAACTTATGGGCCTAGTTTTACATTGTTGTAATGAAATATATTTTGCGTCATTTTTTAAAGATTTCCATTACAACAATTGACCAATAAGGAAATGGGTTGTCAGACCTGTAAATAAGTGCACGTCGGTGTAAGACGTTATATCCGGCTAGCGGATATTATAAGCTTTTGGCTAAACGCACAACATCAACAGTCAAATTGCGTTGACTTTGTCCATTTTATTGAGGAGAAAAATTACAGAATTGTAGAGTGTTAAAAACCAGGAATTCTATTTCTTGATCAGTTTGACTTTGATTTGACATTTAAACATCCAGGCCCAGTTCATCCCGACACCATACCATTTTGAGAGGATTGGTCACATATGTGAACCATGACGTCAATCGTGGACATCTTCTTCCTCATGAAACATACAGAATTTAAACCAGGTTTTATCTGAGTATGCATTATTGCACCCCTCTTCACTTAGAGAGGGCGTCCCGATACCTCAGTTGGTAGAGCACTCGCTTCACAATCAAAGGGACCGAGATCGATCCCGGATTCAGACGAGAGTATCTTTTTTTCTGACCCCCCTGTCCTTCCCGCTGTTATTGGGTAGCTGGGTCTGTTGGATCTGGCCGAAAGTACTTTGCGATAGACTATCGTTCTATCAAAAGGGTAGCAAGCAATTGTTATTGTTCGTTTCACGCTATAGAAACCGGGAAAACCTCCTGCTCCGTGAGCCTAATGGCTCTGAAGGACGGCATCACTTTGAGAAAATCCCGCTTTTACTATGTGATAATATGAAAAGAATTATGATGCATTATTATAGAACATAACATCAACAGCAGCAAAATAGATTAGAATACGAGATATTATAACCATTATCTATGCGGCTATGTGGTCTAGTGGTATGATACTCGCTTTCGGATCGGAAGGTCCTGGGTTCGAGCCTTGCTCGGCGCATTGTTGAGTCCTTGGAGAAGGCTCTTTATTCACATTCTCTCATCGTACTCAGGTGTAAAATGAGTACCTGCTGGCCGTTAACAGCGTTGTCGCTGTCCGAAAAAGAATGTAATATCGCCTAACAGGCCTCATGTCTCATCCTAAATGTTAAATGTTGCTGTTGGCCAGGGACACCTTGAGAAGCGCTTTGAGCACGTTTAGTGGATCATCATCATCATTATCTCCACCATCTCCACCATCAACATTGTCGTCCATCGTCATCATCATCATAATCATTATCATCATCATCATCATCATCATCATCATCATCATCATCATCATCATCATCATCATCATCAACAACAATTTCATCATCCAAAACACCCTTGACCTTGTTTGATCCCCAACAGGGCCACAAACCCACCGCAATAGGATTCAATAGTCGTACGGTCACTTCCTTCCTAATGACGTATGGTAACTTAGTAACACTGGCTCTAAACTATCGGAACAATGGCGGACGCCGTATGAAATATTTCTCCGGCGAGCTTAAAAGCGTATCCAGAGGAAAAAAACCCCATCAATTTGATCATGTTTTGACTTTTACACATTCTGATCACAAGGCATATGAAAAGGGAATGAAAAGTTCTCGCCAGCATGAAGAATAAAAAGTAAAGATTTTCTTTGTTTAGAACCAAGATGGCCGCCGTTGCCGGGCGCGTGACATCAGACTACTGAATCCAATTACAACAGGCATGGTGAACGTTACTCAAGTCGCAGTTGTTGCTAATTGTTATGTGGGCTCTCTACGCTCTCTCTGTGGCCGTCATCAACATAACTATCATCATTATCATCATCATCATCATCATCATCATCATCATCATCACCACCATCATCATCATCATCATCATCATCATCATCATCATCATCATCATCATCATCATCATCATCATCATCATCATCATCAACACATCATCATCACTATCATCATCATCATCATCATCATCATCATCATCATCATCATCATCATCATCCAAATTACGCTTGGCTTTGTTTGATCCCCAACAGGGCCCCAAACCCACCGCCATTACAACAGGCATGGTGAACGGTACTCAAGTCGTGGTGGTTGCCAACGGTTACGTGGGCGGCCTCTACGCTTTCTCTGTAGCCGTCAACGAGACAACGGAGGAACCTGAAGTAGATTTCTTGGGCTTCAACCGTAGAGGAAGTGCTGGTCTCACCTGGGCTGAAAGCTACATGAAGACAGATGACTCAGTGGGGGAGCCTGGGATTACAGACTTGCTGTAAGTTGGAACTGGGTTGCGGCGAGAACTTCAGTTTAGCTTTGCCTGCTTGATGGGGGGGGGGGGGGGGGGAGGGGGGAGGTACTCCCGATAGCTTAATTGGTAGATAGAGCACTCGCTTCGCGCTCGGCGCATAGTTGAGCCCTTGGAAAAGGCTCTTTACTCACTTTCTCTCACCGTACTCAGGTGTAAAATGAGTACCTGGTCGTTAACAGCGTTGTCTTTGTCCGAAAAATTGTAATATCGCCTAACAGGCGCATGTCCCGTCCTGCATGTTAAATGTTGCTGTTGACCAGGGACCCCTTGTAATGCGCTTTGAGCACATTAAGTGGATATTGCGCTATATAAAGCTCAATTTATTTTTTACATTTTTTAAATCATCTTATGATGGACGGGGCCTATAAAAGATATAAATTTCATCCGGGATTGATCCCACTCCATTTTCGTGGGAATCCAGGGCTCTATCAACTGAGCTAACCTTCTTTTCCTTATATGTGAAATCCAATGAAATGCCTATATCAATTTTGCTCGTATTTGTGGCACAGAGGGTAGATCTGGTGTTTTGTAGGAAAGACCTGAATGAAGATTAGTGTGGCTATGTGGTCTAGTGGTATGAAACTCGTATTCGGACAGGAAGGTCCAGTGTTTGAGACCTGATTTGAGCGTCCATTACTTGAGTCCTTGGAATAGGCTCTTTACTTACATTCTCTCACTATCCTCGGGTACAAAACTATTTCCTGACAGCGTTGTCACCTCGCCCTAGCTCAATTTTCAGCGCTGCACTGCGGATGGCACCTGGGTTATTCCAGTCTTTCCTTGGAATAGACCTAGAGAACCATTTCACTAATGGGATAAATAAATGGAATTTTATTTATTTAATTATAATATTATTTATTAGATAAATAAATACCCTGTTATGTCTTTCCCACAGATGGATCAATGGCGATAAATAATATATACATTGTGCGGCTATGTGGTCTTGTGGTATGACACTCGCTTTCGGATCGGAAGTTCCTGGGTTCGAGCCTCGCTCGGCGCATAGTTGAGTCCTTGGAAAAGACTCTTTACTCACATCCTCTCGTCGTACTCAGGTGTGAAATGTGGCCGTTAACTGCGTCGTCTCTGTCCAAAAATAAATTGTAATATCGCCTAACAGGCATCATGTCCTTTCCTAGAAGTGTTGCTCTTGGCCATGGACCCCTTGTAAAGCGCTTTGAGCACTTTAAGTGGATATTGCGTTATACAAAAATCTCAA
>NC_088361.1:47615272-47642772 GCF_034508935.2 Berghia stephanieae
TCCTCTTTCCATCTGTGCTGCTATGTGGTCTTGTGGTATGACACTCGCTTTCGGATCGGAAGGTCATGGGTTCGAGCCTCGCTCGGCGCATAGTTGAGTCCTTGGAAAAGATTCTTTACTCACATCATCTCACCGCACTTAGGTGTAAATGAGTACCTGACCGTTAACCGCGTTGTCTCTGTCCGAATAAAAATTGTAATAATGCCTAACATGCGTCATGTCTCGTTTTCAAAGTGTTGCGGTTGGCTAGGGACCCCCTGTAAAGCGCATTGAGCAAGTTTAGTGGATATTTGCGCTCAATTTGTTTCTAATCTAAAGATAGACAGAAGTTGACGTCACTCTTGTCGTTGTTATTGTTTTTTGCCATCCATATTTATGAGTAATTCTCACAAAACTGTATTGTCCAGACATATAAACGTTAAAGGTTACACATAGTTTTGTGTGTTGGTCCGTTATACCTCCGGATGGACAAGTTGTGAGCAACTTAGCCAAGCGCTTTTCTTTGTTTAGAACCACGATGGCCGCCGTTGCTGGGCGACGTGACATCAGACTACTGAATCCAATTTCTTGAGTGTGGTAAATCATTTTATTGATAATATGCGCTTGGCTAAGAAGCTCACAATATTACCATCCGGAAGTATAACAGACCAACACACAAAACTATGTGTAACCATGAACGTTTATATTCTGGCTAATACAGTTCAGTGATAATTACTCATAAATGCGGATGGGGAAAAAACAATAACAAAGTGACGTCAACTTCATTCTATCTATATCAGGATGTGACCTTTTGATTCTGAAATCCTCAAATGCTTGAGTATTTTTTTTTAAACTCTCAGCACCCAGTATCACGTACACATTCTCTTCACCCCCCCCCCCCCCCCGTCTCTCTCCTCCCTCTCTCCTCTCTCTCTCTCTCTCTCTCTCTCTCCCTTCTCTCCTCCTCTCCTCTCTTTCTCTCTCTCTCTCTTTCTCATTCCATCTCTCTCTCTCTCTTCTCTCTCTCTCTCCCTCTCTTCTTCTCTCCCTTTCTTTCTCTCCCTCTCCCTCTCTTCCTCTCTCTCTCCCTTTCTTTCTCTCTCTCTCCCTCTCTCTCCTCTCTCTCCCTTTTTTCTCTCTCTCTCCCTTCTCTCTCTCTCCCATTCTCTCTCTCTCTCTCTCTCTCTCTCTCTCTCTCTCTCTCTCTCTCTTTCTCTCATTCATGAGCCCACAAGGTTCCTGCCACCCCACCCCCCCCCCCCCCCCCCCCCCCATCCACCAGTCTCCAGCCATGGGTAATTTGACCTGTCAATCTTAATCATTATTTCAACTCCCTTTTAATTCATCTGGGGTTTCCAGTAGCTCAGTTGGCTTGAGCGCTCGAGTCGCATGCAAAGCGAGAGAGAGACAGACAGTTCGATCCTGGTTGAAGCCGCCGAGACCCATCAGTCCTCCCAGCAGTGATTGGGTAACTGGGACTGTTAGATCTGGCAGAAAGTACTTTGCGATAGACCAGCTCTCTCTCTCTCTTTCTATCTCTCATTCTCTCTCAATATCTGTCTTTCTCTCTTCCTTTCTCTCTCTCTCTCTCTCTTGCTCTCTCTCTCTCTCTCTCTCTCTCTCTCTCTCTCTCTCTCTCTCTCTCTCTCTCTCTCTCTCTCTATCGCTCTCTTTCTTTCTTTCTTTCTTTCTCCTCCTCCCCTCCTCACTCATTTCCTCTTTCTTTTTCTCCCCCTGACTTTTTTATATCTGTCTCTCTTTCTCCCTATCTTTCATATTTTCATTATCTCTCTCTCTCTCACTCACTCTCTCTCTCTCTCTCACACACACACACACACACACACACACACACACACACCTTCTCTTTCTATCTCTCTATCTATCTATCTATCTCTCTTTCTTTCTTTATTTATTTCTTTCTTTCACTTACCCTTTCCTCTCTCTTTCCACTTTCTCTCGTCTCCCCCCCCCCCCCCCCTCCCCCTCTCCTGTCTCTTTCAACTATGACCACCCGTCACTTAATAATATTGACCAATCCAATATTACAATCCCCGTGTGTCCTCTCTGTAACCTTACACAGTCAACTCTCAATAATCCAAGCAACTTGCTCCATAACAACGTGCGCTTATTTGCAAGTCTGATAGCGCAAGGCAATTATAGGCTTGAATTAAAGTTTAAAAAGTAGTCCTTCCGGGCCATGAGGCCCAAAGAGCCGGAGTTTATCCCGGTTTCTGTAGCGTGACACGGACAATTGCAGTTGCTTGTGGATATGACGCTAGTTTGTCGCAAAATACTTTCCGTCGGATCTAACAGACCCAGCTACCCAATAACTGATGGGTGGACATGGGTTTTTGAAAAATATACCGACTGCACACGGGATCGATCTCGGGCCCTTTGATTGTGAAGCGAGTGCTCTACCAACCGATGTATCGAGAGCCCCGGGCTTGATTTAACATTGTCGTAATGGAAGAGATATTATTTTGCGTTGGTTTGAGAGTATTTCCATTACAACAATGAACCCATAAAATGTTGGGTTATCTGACCTGCAAAGAGTACACATCGGTCCATAATCGCATGCCTAGATACTCATACTCATAGCGCATAATACATCATATTCAAAGAAGACTAGAATAATAATAAGAAGAAGAACGAGAAGAACAAGAAGAGTAACAACACAAGCGACCACAACTAACGTTATAACCATCCCTTCCTTAATTCATCAATATGCCCGAATATGTAGCTAGGTATTCAAGTTGCTGAGGTTCGTCATAACGAGTCGTGACTGTAGTAGCTAACTCTCACCATGACAAGGAAAGTTTCAATATAACGCCGCCATGTTGTCAGAGACCAACTAGCATCTTCATTAGAATGATATGCGTCAGAATTGTATACACAACCGCCTCCCTCCATATCCCCTACCCCGATCTCACCCTCCCCACTCCTTTAAATTAAATCTGACGCACTGTGCAACATGAAATTTGGCCAGAAAACTCGTCCCTCAAATATCGATCGATTTAAATGACCCTCATCTTGTCAAATGGAACTTCCCTGAATACGTCATTCAAGTCCAATGTTTAACTCTTTCAGCGCCATTGGTGGCACTACTGTGCTGCCAGAGCAGAATCTGTTCTACAGGCCGTTTGCCGCACAGTGCGGCCGGTCTTGAAAGGCAAAAAAAAATAAAAAATAATGTAATCCAATCCAAGTTTCTACAAAAGTACTATCAAACGAACCAATGGTATCACTTTCATTAATGGGAGCGATCTATATTCATGTTTTCGTTCAACCAGGTCATCAATCACATGATTTGTTGCTCTCCAACGATTGGATATATCTTATCAAATGTAAACACGCTGCTTTGTTTATGAAAGTTGTAAGCATACCCATGTGCCAAGCTGAATAAAATGACTAATCGTGATGTTAGATATTTAAAAGCTGTGAACACTTTTCACTAAGTGGGTCACTTTGAGCACATTTTGCAATGTGACCAATGACCTCGAGCACATGGAAAGTTAATATAGATCATGCCCATTGGCCCTTGCGGGTATTTTAATTGAGATTTTGCGTCGATTTCGAATGTCGCTTTGTCTTAGCTTGTCATTTCATGCTGCCTCAATCAGGTGCCAGCCATTTTGTGACGGAAATGCGAATATAACCTCGGTGCTCAAAGAATTAAAATTAAGATTTTCGGACAAGATGGGGGTCATTTTGATAGATTAGGACAAATTTTCGTGTCAGATATTTTTAGAGAAAGGCAGAAATGGTGTCTAGATTAGAACTCGAGAGCTCATCTGCTCTCACAAAACAGTTTTTTCTTCGTTTTGACCAGGAAAATATTGTTATATTACTCTTATTGCAAATATAGATCGAGGAAATGAATACATTATTTATTTATTGTCGGTTAAAATACACATTATGCACACATTTTTTATACATGGCAACAACTATTGAAAATGACAACAAAGTTTGAAAGTAATGATTTGAAAAGATAATAATATATATTTTCTTAATAAAATCTGATTTAAAATCAGTAAGCCCTTTAAGGCTTTTCACCGACTTAATAATTTTTAAAAAAAATACTTTGCACATAAATCAAATACTAAAAACATTATATTAAACATTAAAAAATGACATGTCTCACTGATTCATTCATTAAATATGAATATAAAATATAATGGAACAGAAAGCAGATCTTAAAATAACCCCAAACCTGTCAACAAACGATGAACCCGGGACTTCCTATACGTTTCATATTTCAGACTTTTTGACAATTAGATATGTCATTTTATTCCATTAACAAGATAGTTAACTGCCGCATTCAAGAAAAACGCGAATTTTAAAATTTGGCCAGAAATCTTCGCGAAGTCTTGATTAAAGTCTTTAGTTTGAGAGTTGTTTTTTGGGGGTTTTTTGTTGCCGAGATGAGGGTTATTTAAATCGATCGATATTTGATTGAAGGACGATTTTTCTGACCAAATTTTAAAAAGTCGTGGTTTGTTTAATAAAACAATGAAATAACCAGAGAATATGCGTTGACTGGTTAGGAAGATTTTTTTTTTTTTTTTTTTTTTTTTTTTTGGCTGAAAGACGTGTTTTGGCCTGGCATGACTAGAGTTGACTGGGCTCAGAGAAATCAATTTCCGAGTCTTGTTTTTGTTTTACAGACAGCCGTCCGAATCTTTGCCTCCGTCAAAACACACCAGAATAACACCGTGTCCTGAGCCCTAACATTAGCGACCTGCGAACCCCCCCCCCCCTGCCCCCGCCCCATCCCCTCACCCCCCCCCCCCCCCATCCAACCCCCCCCCCTTTTTTTTATTGTAGGTAGAGGTTTGGGAGGTGGAGAGAGAAAGTCCGAAAGAAAGAAAGTGGGAGAGAGAGAGAAGGTGTCAGGAAGAAAAAAGAAGAAAAGAGAGAGAGAGAGAGAGAGAGAGAGAGAGAGAGAGAGAGAGAGAGAGAGAGAGAGAGAGAGGAGAGTGACAGAAAGAGAGAGGGAGGGAGGGAGCGAGATGTGTGTGTGTATATATAATATATATATATATATATATATATATATATATATATATATATATATATAAAGAATGAGAGAAAAAAAGATTGAGAGAGAGAGATGAAGAGAGACAGACAGAGAGAGAGAGTGAGAGAGAGATAGAGAGATCGAGAGAGTACATTTTCTTATCCTAGATAGCGTTTACCTAATATCAAAATCGGAGTGATTATTCGACCGTACGACCGCATAATGGGAACAATTATCCGACCGCATCGTTACTAATTTTAGATCACCAGAAAAAGAAAGCGGAAGTCAACTGGCGGAAAGGTGACAAAATGGCGATGGAGAAGGGACGTACTGTGTAACACTGATAGTGTGCTCTTGGAATCTACACCTGTTCCCTATTTGAACTAATTCCCATTTTGTCTTACTTATTCTCGGGTGCTTTTACTGTAATTCTTGAACTTTTTATTTATTACTCCGTTTTCCTTTTTTTTACTGGCGCCGATATGACCTAAATGCGTTGCAAACGCCATAAAACCCATGAATACAAAAACAAAAATTCTAAGGTTATATTGGCCTTAGCTGACGTCTGAAAGATTTCCATTTTTGTTGGCAATTATTATTATTATTTATTATTATTATTATTATTATTATTATTATTATTATTATTATTATTATTATTATTATTATTATTATTATTATTATTATTATTATTATTATTATTGTTATTGTTACTTATAGTAGTAGTAGTAGTAGTAGTAGTAGTAGTAGTAGTAGTAGTAGTAGTAGTAGTAGTAGTAGTAGTAGTAGTAGTAGTGGTAGTATTTAAAAAAGAGATCATAGAGGGAATTAAAATGATTATCTCATTTTATCAACATCTAGTTGCAGATTAAAACCAAACCAAAAGAACATGATCTTTTATATAGAGCATATCCGCTAAGCGTGCTCAAAGCGATTTACAAAGGGTCCCTCACGAACACCATCACGTGCTTAACACATCGGACGCGACATGACGCCTGTTATGCGATAATACAGTCTTTCTAGCAGAGACAACGTTGTCTACGGACACTTATTCAATTATCCGACCGTACGCCCGAATAATGAAAAAAGTTATCCGACCGTACGCACGAATAATGAGAAAAATTTACAGACCTTCCGGCCGAATAATGAAAAAATTATCGGACTATATATACGGCCGAATAATAACAAAAGTTATCCGACCATACGTTCGAATAATGACAAAAATTATCCGAGCGTACGGCCGAATAATGAGAAAAAATAATAGGACTGTACGACCGAATAATGAGAAAAATTATCCGACCGTACGGCGAATAATGAGAAAAATTATCCGACAGTACGTCCTTGGAGAAGGCTCTTTACTCGCATTCTCTCACCTTATTCAGGGTTCATTGGTTGGGAATCAAACCTAATCTATGTGGTGAGATGGTAGCGCGTATGTTTAGTAATCATAAGGTAGAGTTTCTATCCCATGTCAGCATTCCTTGGGAATAAAATCTGAAACCTTCTAATCTATGTGGTGTAATGGTAGCGCGTATGTTTAGTAATCATAAGGTAGAGTTTCTATCCCATGTCAGCATTCCTTGGGAATAAAATCTGAAACCTTCTAATCTATGTGGTGTAATGGTAGCGCGTCTGTTTAGTAGTCATAAGCTCCGAGTGTCTATCCCAAGTCAGTATTCCTCGGTTGGGAATCAAACCTGAATCCTTCTAATCTCTGTCGTGTAATGGTAGCGCGTATGTTTAGTAACCATAAGGTCTGAGTTTCTATACCAAGGGAAACCTTTTTGGTTAGGAATCAAATCTGAAACCTTCTAATCTCTGTGGTTTAATGGTAACGCAAATGTTAAATAACCACAAGGTCTGAGTTTCTATCTCAAGTCAAGGCAGCTAGATGATTTATTTCCTTGTATTTTTTCGTTGCTTTTTCCGACACTGTAGTAGATGTACACATATTTTCACATTTTTATCTTGTACTAGTGTGCACCATCATTATCGTCGTCATCATCATCATCATTATCATAATTATCCCCATCATCACCATCATCATCATCATCATCATCATCATCATCATCATCATCATTATCATAATTATCCCCATCATCACCATCATCATCATCATCATCATCATCATCATCATCATCATCATCATCATCATCATCATCATCATCATCATCATCATCATTATCATCATCATCAGACACACACCCAATTCAAATCAAACAGCTCTAAGTTTGTTTTTTTTTAAATGTTGAACAAAGACGAAAAACATCTGTCATTTCCTTGTCCTCATTTTATTTGAAAAATCAAAGAAATGTTTTGTTTTATAATGAATGACATAATTAGTCAGATGGTGAACTCGTTTGAACTGAGATATTGCCAAGTTTAGTTAGAAGGTCAATTTTTTTTTCAAAAATGAGTTCTTGTCATAAATGATTAAATCAACCCTTTTTGTACATCTTCATGAAATATTAAAGCTAAATTTCACTTCAAAATATTTTTCTAACAGCTAGTCAAGTTGAAAAGTATGAAATTTTAGATAAGTTGCTGGATACCTTTAAGTAAATAAGTAAGTAAATAATGAATTTATATAGCGCCTAAACATCCACGTTAATCGTGCTCTGCGGCGCTTTACATAATAAAAATAAAAATGTTTAAAAACTACAAAATTAAAAATCACGACACCACATGATACATAATAAGCATGCATACAAAAACAAAATCTAAGCAACATATATTTCATGAAAAATAAGCGTCAAGGAACAACTCAGTCTTCAGACATTTCCTGAAAGATGATAAATTTTCACAGGACTTTGTCCGAGGACTAAGTGTGTTCCATAGGCGTGGAGCTATGAGGTTTTTGCACCGAAAGTGGATTTTGAGGTGGCAACTTTTAGAACTTAGGACTGAGATGATCTTAAATTTCGAGTGGGTTCATACTTTTTAATCAGTTCCTGCAAATATTCAGGTGCCAATCCATCCAGACATCTAAAAACATAGCACAACATCTCAAATTCTATCCTATACTTCACAGGAAGCCAGTGCAATTCCTGGAGAACTGGTGTTATATGATCTCTTTTTTTTCGTTAATTTTATAAGTCTAGCCGCTTTATTTTGAATTTTTTTGTAGTTGATGAATTAAACTACTTTGACAACCAATGAGAAGGGCATTGCAATAATCTAATCTGCTAGTAATAAACGAATACATACATCTGACAATAACTTCATGAAAAATCACCCGATTTACTTCAAATAAAGATTAAAATGCTCCGGGGAGCATATTCTTTCAGTTAATGAAAAGATTGCTAACCCAAAATTTTCACCCTCCGACTGACCATGTCATGCACTGACATTTTTGTACTGGATATTGACGTTCTTCACTGGATGTCTCCATCTTGTTTCATGCCTGGTCCAAACCTGTTGATGAAAACAATGATCTTAAAAGAAAAGCCAACGTATATTCATCTCCAGGTCCAATATCCCAAATTATGACGGAAGCTTTGTCGGAATGGAAATACTCTCAAACCAATGTAAGAAGTTGTTCATTTTTACAGCAATGTTAAATGCAGCCCAAAATTGCGTTAGATTATCAGACCAGCCAATAAGAGCGGCTATATGGGCTAGTTCAATGTGTGAACATATATAGTATGCAGGTCTGACAACTGAATCCACTTATGGGCCTAGTTTAACATTGGAGTAATGGGCAATATTTTGCGTAATTTTTGTGTGATTTCCATTACAACAATGAGCCCATAAAATAAAGCACTTTGAGTTTTAGTGGATATAGCCCTATATAAAAGCTCAAATCGGAAGCTTAGAAAATCTATAATTTAGGTTCCAAAAGACAAACTAAAAACAAATTATTTAGAAGTATATATAAATAAGTAGTCCTTCAGAGCCATTAGGCCCATGGAGCCGGAGTTTATCCCAGTTTCTATAACGTGAAACGGACAATAGGATATGACGCAATACTATCGCAAAGCACTTCCCGCCAAATCTAACAGACTCAGCTACCCATTCACTACTGATTGCACAAGGAGGGGGGGAGGGTGGACAGAACAAATCTCGACTGCACCGCAGATCGATCTTGGTCCCTTAGCGTGTGCAGCGACTGCTCTACCAGCTGAGCTATAGGAACATTTTTTTTTTGGGTAATGAAAATTACTTACATTTTTATTCTTCTTTTTCACATCTCATGTCAAGAACAGGGTCATCTTCAATGTCGTTGTCAAGATTTTTCCAATGATAGACCCTAGTCCTCCCCGATGGACTAGTGTAATTAGACATCAATGGGTGACACCCTTGGTCAAATGTCCAGTTTATGTCAAAGCCATTATCACTGAATCGCCATGTGGTCACACCCTGTCAGAAATCATAATAATTTATATCTATGGTTGTGATGGTGGTGGTGGTGGTGGTGGTGGTGGTGGTGGTGGTGGTGGTGGTGATGATGATGATGGTGGTGGTGGTGATGATTGTGGTGGTGGTGGTGGTGGTGGTGGTGATGGTGGTGGTGGTGGTGGTGGTGGTGATGGTGGTGATGGTGGTGGTGATGATTGTGGTGGTGGTGGTGGTGATGATGGTGATGGTGGTGGTGGTGATGATTGTGGTGGTGGTGGTGATTGTGATGGTAGTGTTGGTGGCGGTGGTGATGGTGGTGGTGGTGGTGGTGGTGGTGGTGATGGTGGTGGTGATGATGGTGATGATGGTGGTGATTCTGGTGATGGTGGTGGTGGTGGTGGTGGTGGTGGTGGTGGTGGTGATGGTGGTGGTGATGATGGTGATGGTGGTGGTGATGCTGGTGATGGTGGTGGTGGTGCTGCTGGTGATGATTGTGGTGGTGGTGGTGCTGCTGATGGTGGTGGTGATTGTGATGGTGGTGTTGGTGGCGGTGGTGATGGTGGTGGTGGTAGTGATGATGATGGTGGTGGTGATGGTGGTGATGGTGGTGGTGGTGATGGTGGTGATTGTGATGGTGGTGATGGTGGTGGTGGTGATGGTGATGGTAGTGATGATGGTGGTGATGATGGTGGTGGTGTTGGTATCGGTTGTGATGGTGGTGGTGGTGGTGATGATGATGGTGGTGGTGATGGTGGTGGTGGTGATGGTAGTGATGATGGTGGTGATGATGATGGTGGTGGTGGTGATGATGGTGGTGGTGGTGGTGGTGGTGGTGGTGGCGGTGGTGGTGGTGGTGGTGGTGGTTGTGGTGGTGGTGGTGGTGGTGGTGGTGGTGGTGGTGGTGGTCATATTAAACCTTTTTTTTTTTCGGACAGGGACAACGCTGTTAACGGCCAAGTACTCATTTTATACACGATTTCGGTGATTGATTGTGAATCAAAAGAGCCTTTTCCAAGGTCTTTGCTTCGTACCCAAAAGGTACCGAGTTCGACTACCTGCCTAGTTGTGCGACCCTAATAAGTCAGCTCGCCCTCGCTCACTTTGCGGAGCTGGACTGCGGCTGACACCTGGGTTATTCCAGTCTTCCCTTGGAGTAGACCATAAAGACAAATTTCCCCTTGGGGACGAATTAAGGGAATTTATTATTATTATTATTATTATTATTATTATTATTATTATTATTATTATTATTATTATTATTATTATTATTATTATTATTATTATTATTATTATTATTATTATTATCATTATTATTATTATTAATATTATTATTATTATTATTATTATTATTATTATTATTATTATTATTATTATTATTATTATTATTATTATTTATTTAGTTATTTATTTTAAAATTTCAATGAAGTGGGAAACAGTTTTTTGATATCACACTTTTCTTCTCTGCTGGGAACCAAAATTAAATGTGGAAAACACCAAGCCGCCCCATATCTAGATAATATGGTGTCTAATATAATAAACTTACCTCCCGGTCTGTATACAAAGGGTTGGGAATAACTGTGTAGTCAAGTTCACAAACGTTCTTGAATTCGTGGGCAACGTAGGGGACTTGAAAACACGACTTCTCGAGTGGAAAACCGTGTAATATATTATTTTTTGTGTCAAAGATAACTTCCATGGCTTTTGACTCGACATGCTCGTAAACAATCCCCTTATCAAAATCAGCTATAATAGCTCCTTTAACTCCAACATCCGACGTTCTGGTGACTGTAAATTTTCCATGCAGGCAGCAAAGCCGCTCCCCTAACACCACGTGACAGACGGTAGCTATGATCAAAATAAGTTTCATTTTTTTTTCGTCCAGATAATATTCCTGAAATGAATGAAATGAAAAATATTACACGGATCTATCTACTCAATTCGATTCACAATGTACCATTTAATTTTATTTCCCGCATCAGGCCACGAGGAACCTTATTTCTATTTCATACAGTACCAGTCGCCTGTGAGGAGTCAATTTCGTACAACACTCCTTTATCATTATTCGTCACTATACATAGCCAGGTAGTCATTCACATCTGAGTGAAGTGTAGTAATCTTAGTAAAGAGCCTGACCCAACCGAGGACATAGCAGTGGGACCAGAATATCAATTTCCACAATCACGCTTACCTATCCGGTGACTGAACACGCTTAATATTGCTTGACTTTTCAAGCAAGACGTGAGACTACACCATCGCTCATCGTGGCCATCGTTAACTTATAGCCTGACATTGACCAAAAGATGACGTCAAAAGTCAAGTCTTTGGCAACAAAAGGAAACAAATCGTGAGTTGTATTCAATATTCAACCAATGGGATGACTTGTTTCCTTGATTACTACTAAAGACAAGTCACTAGGTCTGCAAACTAAATAATGACGTTACAAACAGTTTTGTGTGTTGGTCCGTTATACTTCCGGATGGTAATGTTGTGAGCTTCTATAGTAGTAGTAGTAGTAGTAGTAGTAGTAGTAGTAGTAGTAGTAGTAGTAGTAGTTGTAGTAGTAGTAGGAGTTAGTATAGTAGTAGTAGTAGTAGTAGTAGTAGTAGTAGTAGTAGTATGTAGTTCTTGTGTAGTAGTAGTAGTAGTAGTAGTAATAGTAGTAGTAGTAGTAGTAGTAGTAGTAGTATAGTTAGTAAGTAGTATAGTAGTAGTATAGTATGTAGTATAGTAGTAAGTAGTAGTAGTAGTAGTAGTAGTAGTAAGTAGTATATTTATAGTAGTATAGTAGTAGTAGTATAGTAGTAGTATGTTTATTGTATAGTATAGTATAGTAGTAGTATAGTAGTATGTAGTAGTAGTAGTAGATAGTAGTAGTATGTAGTATTTGTGTAGTATAGTAGTAGTAGTAGTAGAATATAGTAGTAGTAGTAGTAAGTATAGTAGTAAAAGTAGCAGTAGTATTAGTAGTAGTATTAGGAGTAGTAATAGTAGTAGTAGTAGTAGTAGTAGTAGTAGTAGTAGTAGTAGTAGTAGTAGTAGTAGTAGTAGTTTTTGTTGTTCTTGTGGTAGTAGTAGTAGTAGTAGTAGTATAGTAGTAGTAGTAGTAAGTAGTAGTAGTAGTAGTAGTAGTAGTATAGTATGAAGTAGTATATAGTAGTAGTAGTATTAGTAGTAGTAGTATAGAGTAGTAATAGTAGTAGTAGTAGTAGTAGTAGTAGTAGATAGTAGTAGTAGTAGTAGTAGTAGTAGTAGTAGTAGTAGTTGTAGTAGTAATAGTAGTAGTAATAGTAGTAGTAGTAGTAGTAGTAGTAGTAGTAGTAGCTTCGAAAGTCTTCCTCCGCCCTAACAACTGTTTCACAGCCACCTTCAAGTTAGGTGCTTGACAGTGTAGAACGATGTTATCGCTGGTCTCTGGGTAATAACATTTATTTCCCTGCAAAAATTGCTGATTCTCAGATAGTAAATAAAATCGAAAAACATCAACTTTACCTTTGTACAGAATATCACTCGTCTGGGTAGGTCTCGAATAAGGTAACAATACGGATAAAGAACTGAACAAAGGTGTATGAAATGTGCCAGACACTGTGTAACGGTAGCACGTCTGACCAGTCACCAGAAAGTCTGAAATTCGATCCCCAGTCGAGGTCGACTGATTTTTTGGGATGGATATTTTCTTGTATTTTTTCTTTCTTGCTTTGTTTGTCATCTTTCATACACACTTGTTCAGTTCTTTATTTAGCTTACACCGGTGCCTGCTCCTTAATTTCTTAATTTTAAAATAACTACATAATAGTCGCTATTGGTTACAAAGTAATAAAAAAAAAGAATAGAAATCAACTTTACAATGTCTAACTCTAATCTGATTTTGTCTCGATTCAAGTAACACCCGATAAACGCGATTGGTTGCATATTATGTTGACGTACTCGACTTATTGCCGATCGTCTCCTAATCTTCGGACTAGGACGCTTTGGCAGCTTCTCTGATTTTTTGAGTGAGTTCTTTCCACTGATGACGATCTGCTGTGATGGATCTCAGGTGTTCTAAATCCTTTTCGCATCTCGGTTCTTGGGTCTTTATTTATCGTAGTGTATATTATATGCTTGTTGTGGGTCTGTCTTTGTTTGTTATGGCCGCTTGGTGTAAAGAATAACGCCATTGCCTTATTAGCTGGAATATCTCTGTCTCATCTTTAGATTTGTCCAAAGAGTCTTCATCTTGCTTCCAAAATTTAAATCGACAGCGGTATTTCTTCGCATTTGTGTGTTACTTATTTTGGTTGGGAAGTGGATATCTAGAATTCTCCTCAGCTGGTTCCAATGGAAGGCATCTAACTTATCTTCTTCGCTTTTTGTTGTTAGTGCCCAAGTTCCACAGTTGTAAAGAAGTATTGATTTAACAAGGATCCTGTATAACTAATTTATTGGTTACATATTGCTAGACGGTTTGTTTTTAAGTTGACAATGGTTACGGCTCGACGTCCGATAAATAATGTCAAAATCGTCAAGGCAGGGGGAGATTGATTTGACTTGACTTAAAGCCTTGTTTTCTATGTTTCATTCAACTTCTCAGCTTCGGCCTTTCATCTTATTTTTGCGGCTAAGATTCTCAAATTATCTCTGTCGTGTACCCGGAGACTAAAATATGGAGACATGAAATATAGGGGATTCTTCTGTATGTCATTTACATCAATGATATGCCAGAAGGTCTACATCCGGGGTCCACATTGAAATTGTTCGCAGATGGCAGCCTCTTGTACAGAGAAATAAAAAACTAGAACGATGCTGTCATACTACAGCAAGATCTAAAAAAATTGCAGTGCCGGGAGGCAAGATGGAAAATGGAATTCCACCCCAAAAAGTGTCATGTCCTCAGGGTGACGAACAAAGAGAAAAACATAATCGAGTCCCACTATGAAATCCATAACGAAGCCAAACAAGATGTGGAGAATGCAAAATACCTCGGCGTGACCCTGGACAGTAATATGAAGTGGAAGAAGCATATTGCCAACATAGCTACTAAGGCTAATAGAACCATGGCCTTCCTCAACAGACACATCCGCCACTGCCAGTAATCTGTGAAAAAGAAAAGCTATGAAACATATGTCAGGCCCATACTGGAATATAGTAGCTCAGTTTGTACCCACACACATCACAAGAAATCAATGATCTAGAAAAAGTCCAACGTCGGGCCGCCAGATTTGTCAGTGGAAACTATGAGCGGGATATGAGCGTAACTCAGCTCATGAACGATCTCCAATGGATACCGCTAAATGAAAGACGTTCAATCAACAAACTCCTCGTATTCCACAAAGCACAAAATCGAAAACTCGAAATTCCAACTAGCCATTTGAAACGGAATAACAACAAAATAGAAACTCAGCATTTAATTTTGAAATCCCCCATTCAAGAACAATCCATCATCTTTACTCTTTCTTCCCTTCCACCATCCGACTTTGGAACTCCCTACCAACCACTTGTAAACAAGCCCTTTCGACTGATGACTTCAAAAAATCACTCCCTGTTTTCCTCTAAAACCCCTGTTACTGAAAAGACTACGAAACAATCTTCAGCCTGAAGCTTTGGCCTGAATGGAAGAAGAAGACTAAAATATTCAAACATCAATTTTACCTTGTCTAATAAATATCTCTAGTTAGATTATGTCTCCTATAAACTAACACCACATCGATGGAGTCGATTCCAAAACAAACAAAAAATTTAAACTTTACAACAAAAAATCCACTTTACCTTGTCAAACGTAAACAGCAACAGTTTCCAAGCTCTGACTCCAATGCACGATGTCCAGAGTTTAGCGATGATGTGAGAGTTGTAACAGATATAGTCTGACTCGATATCAAAATGGAATTAGAATGTTAATATTTGCCAAATATAGATAACAATTTCAGGAAAATTAACTCTTTTACGAAGGTTAACTCTTTCAGGAAGGTTAAATCGTTAGGGATAGTTAACTCTTTGAGAAAGTTAACACGTTAAGTAAAATGAAATATTTAAGGAAAGTTAACACGTTAAGTAAAACAAATTGTTTATGGAAAATTAACTCGTTAAAGAAAGGCAACTCTTTAATGAAAGGTAACACTTTGTTTGTTTTGTTTTGTTTTTTTGTTTTGTTTTTTGTTTTGTTGGGTTTTTTTTGTTTTTTGTTAAGAAAATGATGAGACTATGTCCAATAAACGTCAATAGTCTGATTAATACAATTTAGTAAGAACTACTCATAAAAATGGGTGACAAAATAAAACAATGACAAAGAGCTGAGCGCGCTAATTTCGTTCCCTTTTTATTGACAAGTCAAATTGGACTTTCTTTTGGCGATCGTTGACTTATATCGTGACGTCATTTTGAGTTAGGGTGTCAGGTCACGATTTGTGTTTAAGTTGACAATGGTTACGGTTCGACGTCCGATAAATAGTGTCGAAATCGTCAAGGCAGGGGGAGATTGATTTGACTTGACTTAAAGCCTTGTTTTCTATGTTTCATCCAACTTCTCAGCTTCGGCCTTTCATCTTATTTTTGCGACTAAGATTCTCAAATTATCTCTGTCGTGTACCCGGAGACTAAAATATGGAGACATGAATCAGGGAATCTTTCCTTGTGTGGGTGTTCAATGTCAAGTCGGTAAATATGTCATCTATGTATTGATGGTATGTGTGTAATAAAATACATACACACCATTTCTTCCCGCCACAATCATCAATCGTACAAATACACCAAAAGATTATTGACAGTATGCGCTTGGCTAAGAAGCTCACAACATTGCCATCCGTAAGTATAAACGACCGACACACAAAACTCTATGTAACAATGAACTTTTATAGTCTGGATAATACAGTTTAGTAAGAATTAATCTTAAACGCGGATGGCAAAAGAAAAACAATAACAAAAACCTGAGTGACGTCAGCTTCATACTTTCTATAGATAGTACGCGCTTGGCTATGAAGCTCACAACATTGCCATCCGGAAGTATAATGGACCAAGACACAAAACTGTGTGTAAACATGAACGTTAATAGTCATGTTAATACAGTTTAGTGAGAATTACTCATAAACGCGTATGGCAATAAACAATAACAAAGACCAGAGTGACGTCAACTTCATACTATCTATAGATAGTATGCGCTTGGCTAAGAAGCTCATAGCATTGCCATCCGGAAGTATAACGGACCAGCACACAAACCTGTGTGTATCCATGAACGTTTATAGTCGGGTTAATACAGTTCAGTGAGCATTACCCATAAACGCGGATGGCAAAAAACAATAACAAAGACCTGAGTGACGTCATCTTCGAACTATTTATAGTCTGAGAGAATTTAGTGAGAAGAAATCACATCCGAATACACACAAAGCTGCGAGAACTCGTGCCAAATTTCAAATGTGTTATAAAACATGAAAGATAGTATGCGTTTGGCTAAGAAGCTCATAACATTGCACTCCGGAAATAGAACGGACCAACGCACAAAACTGTGTATATCCATGAACGTTTATAGTCAAGTTAATACAGTTCAGTGAGTATTACTCATAAACGCGGATGGCAAAAAAACAATAACAAAGACGTGATTGATGTCATCTTCGTTCTATCTATAAAAGAGAGAGGATGTTTACCGACTTGACTCGGCCTGCTCAGAGACACACATCGTCTGCTATTAAAATCCTATAGATAGTATGCGCTTGGCCGAGAAGTTCACAACATTGCCATCCGGAAGTATAACGGACCAACACACAAAACCATGTGTAACCATGAACTTTTATAGTCTGGTTAATACAGTTTAGTGAGAATCACTCACAAACGCGGATGGCAAAATACAATAACAAAGGCTTGAGTGACGTCATCTTCGCTCTATCTATATCGCTGTCTCCGGTATGTCTTTTCTCTGATGTTTGTTAGCCCTGCCTGCCCTGCTAGTGACTTTATCTGGTTTCCTTTTTTGAGTTGTTTCATATCGCTATATAAAGTAAGAGGTGAAGTTATTGTTGTTGTTGTTGCTGACCGTCCCCTCGCTCATTTGTTTTGGGACAGAGAGAATTTGTCTAAAATGTTAGAGTCCTCAGAATTCATCTGAGGCTTTAGTTTATTGATGTGTTTATGAACACATAGTTCAAGGTCATTTTTGCCTCTTTGTGACCCCCCCCCCCCAACACACACACACGCACACACACACATATTTAACACTTTGACGAAAAGTCCCAGGTTTGACCATTTTTGTCGAACGTTGAATTAACGATGTTACATCACCAGAGCATCACAAATGGAAGTTACCCCAATTTACGTAGAAGGCATTAAATTGCGAAATGTAGCTTGCTTGGTTTTTGTTGTTTTTGTTCTGTTTTTTTGTTTTTTGTTTTTTTATTGCGTCGTTTTTAAGCATTGAAAGGAAAACTAAATGTTGGATTGTGCGTCGTAGCTGTGGCTTTCTACTTTATCAAACCCCATCGCTGTCTCCTACTCACGGAACGGCACTTGTGTCGTTTTAACCTCACACCTACACTGGGAAATTCCAAACTAAAGTTCAATTTAATGAATGAAGCATCGACAGCACAGCTTCCTTTGGCTAAAAGTGGTTTTCTCTTCTTTTGTTGTGAAATGTTTCCTTCACATATCGATACATCACAATAAGCCTCCACACCTGCAGAAAACATGTCTTAATCAAGAAATGTATATTTAATGTTTGACAAGTTGACGGGTCATCCAACGCTATAATATGACGTTACAATTTTCAAGCTAAAATGACAAAAGGTATTTTATCGGTGGACACCCAGAATCCATGTATGTATCAAATCAGAGAACACACATACAAGAGACCTCTCTGACTTATCAGCGATTTTTTTTACAGAATTAACTTCAGGTCACTTGGTCCATACCATGACAAACCGTCGTTACAGTAAAATGAAATGCTCTGTTTTGGCCATAATTATTGTGACTTAAAATATTGATAATTTAAGATAACTTGTTTGTCAAAAATCTGTAATCCGAGTCTTCTTTTGTTTAAAATTATAACCTTCATAGAAGTCAGTCTCAGGTTTAATTATTTTGACAAATTGAAGCCATTTCAAATCATTGCAATTTGAAATAGAAATAAGTCTGGCCAAAATATTAAAAAATCCAGTCAGTTAGTCCATATCAGGACAGACTGCCGTCTACCTACAGCAATATATTTTATTTTGATTTGGCCACAATTCTAATTTCAAATCAACGCTATTCGAAGTATCAATAAATGTGGCCAAATAAAAAAGGTGTTTCTCCAGTGTATGGAAATATAATATGTTAATTATTGGGTTATTGGATACATTGATAGGAAATACCCACATTGTTCCAATCTGTGACGTCATGATGTTACCGTGGATGGTTTATTTGTTAAGGGGAGATAACATAATATATGCCGTAATTTAACTGGAATTTAATTGACCCAAATGGATTTTAACATATTTGGACGAAGAATGGAGGATCGTATTTGATGATGGATGGTCTTGTGTTCGATCCCCGGTGGAGGGGAGTTGTGGTTGGTGTTGATAATGATGATGATGATGATGATGATGATGATGATGATGATGATGATGATGATGATGATGATGATGATGATGATGAAGAAGAAGAAAACTACTTTTAGTCAGTGGATAAAGAAAGCTGTCCAATCGATGCTTCATTCATTAAATTCAACTTTAGTTTGGAATTTCCCAGTGTAGGTGTGAGGTTAAACGACACAAGTGCCGTTCCGCATGTAGGCGACAGCGATGAGGTTTTGTTAAAACAGTGAGCTACAGCTACGATGCACAATGCAAAGTTTGGTTTTCCTTTCAATACTTAAAAAGGGACGCAATTAAAAAGAACAAAGAAGAAGGAAACCCCAAAATAAAACAAACAAAAAGAAGAATCAAAAACATCAAAAGAGAACACAACAACAACCCCCCCCCCCCAAAAAAAAACAAAGGTATAACGAACAGAAAACAACAATACCACCCGCCCCCCCCCCCCACACACACACACACACACACGCTCCTTAAAAAACAAACTCCCCCACCAGAAAAAAAGAACAACCCCCCCCCCCCCCCAAACAAAAAAGAAAAAAAACCCAAAGATACAAACCAAAATTCAAAATACTAAAACTTAACAAAAGTAAACCATTATCTCTAAACTACTCAATAATATGCCAAGCGAGGTGAGAATAAATAAATAAATATTTATCTAAATATTCATCTGTCTATCTATCTATCTATCTATCTATCTATCTATCTATCTATCTATCTATCTATCTATCTATCTATCTATCTATCTAACTATCTATCTATCTACCTATCTATCTATTTGTCTATCTATCTATCTGTCTCTCTCTCTCTCTCTCTCTCTCTCTCTCTCTCTCTCTCTCTCTCCCTCTCCTCTCCTCTTTTTCTTAAAAATAAATAAATACCCTTTATTCATCCCCTGTATTCAATTGGAACTGATATACCGAGCTCAGATCTCAGCCACAGTGCAGTCCGTAAAGTGATTAGGACCGTAGGCCTCGTTAACTCGTGCGGCTATGTGGTCTTGTGATATGACACTCGCTTTCGGATCGGAAGGTCCTGGGTTCGATCTTCGCTCGGCGCATAAGTGAATCCTTGGAAAAGGCTCTTTACTCACATTCTCTCACCGTGCTCGGGTGTAAAATGAGTACCTCTGGTCGTTGACAGCGTTGTCTTTGTCACAATGAAATTGTAATATACCCTAACAGGCGTCATGTTTCGTTCTACATGTTACATGTCACGTGTTGCTGTTAGTCAGGGACCCCTTGAAAAGCTCTTTGAGCACATTTAGTGGATATTGCCCTATATAAAAGCTCATTTCAAGCTCATTTTAAACTAAAAGCCTGGTGGGAACCAAAAAATATCGTCATAAAAGATGACAAAAGTCCACGGGCAAATACCAATTGTGAGTTGTAATCAACAGCTCAACCAATGGAATCATTTGTTTCCTTGAGCACTTTTAACAACTCACGTTTTGCTATCGTTTGGTAATCATCGTCTTCTTTTGTCACGTAATGTTTTGGTCATTATCAGACCTCCAGTTTTCGAAAGCCATGGAAGGACGAAGTGATTTGTTTGGCGCCACACAACGCCGAACCGTAGCCATCGTTAACTTATAGATAGTATGCAGATGACGTCACTCAGGCCTTTGTTATTGTTTTTTGCCATCCGCGTTTATGAGTAATGCTCAATGAACTGTTTTAACCCGACTATAAACGTTCATGGATACACACAGTTTTGTGTGTTGGTCCGTTATACTTCCGGATGGCAATGTTATGAGCTTCTTAGCCAAGCGCATACTATCTATAAACGTTCAAGGTTTCACACAGTTTTGTGTGTTGGTCCGTTCTATTTCCGGGTGGCAATATTGTGAGTTTCTTAGCAAAGCGCGCAGCATCTCTCAGTTTACGATGGCAATGTCGAACTCGTTACCTTCTAAGTAGGAATCAAAGACCAAACAACCGGGGACTAAAATGATGGAGAAATGAAAACTTAGGGGCTCCTTCCGTATGCGGGTGAACAATGTCAAGTCGATAAACATGGCATTTGTGTATGATGGTATGTGTTTGAATAAAATACACACCATTTCTTCCCGCTCTATCAATCGTACAATTAACAAAAAGTTTATACATAGTATGCGCTTGGCAAAGAAGTTCACAACATTACCATCCGGAAGTATAACGGACCAACACACAAAGCTATGTGTAACCTTAAAAGTGAGAAGTACTCATAAACGCGGATTCAATGGCAAAAACAATAACAAAGACCTGAGTGACGTCAACTTCTTTCTATCTATAGATAGTATGCAGATGATGTCACTCAGGCCTTTGTTATTGTTTTTGCCATCCGCGTTTGTGAGTTGTTCTCACTAAACTGTATTAACCAGACTATAAAAGTTCATGGTTACACAGAGTTTGTGTGTTGGTCCGTTATACTTCCGGATGGCAATGTTGTGAACAAGTGCATTCTATCTATAGTCTGAAAGAAGTTAGTGAGAAGAAATCACATCTTCTGCGTAAACCCGCGCCCCATTTCAAGTGTATTACACAGAAACATTATGAGAGAGTGAGAGGATATTAACCGACTTGACTCCACCTGACAGAGATACGTATCGTCTGCTATTAAAGCCCTCATCCCACTTCATAAATATCGCGTCTCTATAATATTGTATCAGTGCATAATATAACCAGTCGGAAGTGAAAATTGCGCTAGATATATATAAGCTCAGTTTTTAAAATTGCAAATGCTTTTCTTGGTCCATCCCTCTTTTTTGTTTGTGTCTAGATCACAACGCACAACATCCAACTCTCTCTTAACTCTCCTAGCAAGCGTGAGCCAACGTAGAAGTTTAATCGGAGACAGTGATATTGTTGCAGTGAATGACATAATCAGTCGGATGGTGAAAAGGTTTGAACTGAGATATTCTCATGTTTAGTTAGAAGGTTAAATTTGATAAAAAATAAATTAGTTTTTGTCCATGTCATAAATGATTAAATCAATCCTTTTTGTACATCTTCGGGAAATATCAACGCTTAATTTCACTTCTATATATTTTTTATGCTAGTCAAGTTGAAAAAGTATGAAATTTGATAAAAGTTGCTGGATACCCTTCCAATACATCTGACGATAACTTCATATAAGTTGTTTTCTTGTTTGTTTTTGATTGTTCTTTTTGTTTGTCTAATTTTGGGGTGTCCTTCTATCTTCTCCCCCCCCCCCCCCCCCCCCCCCCCCCCCCAACACGTTTTTTAGATCTCTAATAGTTTGCCTAGATAGGGCACAATCAAGGCCTTGCCACAATTCATTTTCACGGATATGTAGACTACAACAACCAGGGCTGATGACGCGCTAATCCACCATCGGTGTTTGACCCCACACCGACCTCGAACTCCACAATCCCAGAATGCAAATGGAAGACAAGCGTCGAGCTAGATAGGCTAACTTGGCGACCCTAGAGTTCTCATTGTCCTCATGCAGAGCATTAATAAAAAAGATTACCGCCTGTGGCGTTAGACGAATAATTGGCCAGATCGTTTCCCTTGCAGGAGCCGAGAATGACTAGATAGTTGCATATATAAGACGCCAATGAATTCTCAATTGGCTCCGTCTTTGACAGTAATTAGGACAGATCACCTTCCTGGCAACCGGAAGAAATATGTCAGGTTTTCTCAAAGGGATATAACTTTATGTCATTATGAACAAATGCTACAATTTCGTGTGTGCTTCATTTCCATATGTTTTTTTCCCCACTAACATCTTGCGCGGTTTTTTTTTTTTTTGTTTTGTTTGTTTTTTTTCCCCGTATTTCTGACTATTGTAGTTGAAGACGGTTTGTTCGTGAAATCAATTATTTATTTAAAAAATAGGGTTGGGGGTCATAAAGAGGATGGACATTTGTGACGTCACACCTTTTATTGTTCTGGTTCTAAAATTCTTGTTGTGTGTATGTAACCAGTCCTTCGGAGGACTGATAATGAACAAGTTACGTATCAAATCATAAGATAGCAGAACTATTTTAAAAGTAGGATGTAAGAGCAAAGTCTTAGGATTACAGGACGTAAAAGAGAGAGGATGTATGATCTTTATTGGCGACCAGCATTTATTTAGACTAGAAAATAAGATGTCGTCACTCTGAAACCAAAAGATCAAGTCCTCGGAAGTAGTGACTTTACACTTACAATGATATTGGAACCAGTTATTTTTACATCACACTTTTGTACCCTAATAGATACCAATTCTTTTCTGTGTAAAGCAAGAGTTCATTCATCTGAGCTACAAAAACCGAAATAAATTTTGCCGTTTCGCACCCCCACGTGACTTACAAGAACGATTGCTTCACGCATAGATCTATTCAAAAATTGGTTAGTATCTACATTAATTACTTACGAATAGCTCAAATGTCACGTCCGAATGGAATGGTCCCCAGAAAAGGTCGAGTTACGGCACTTGAATTCATTCATTTATGGAGGACGATTCTATCTATATTATTGTTTTCTCTTTCCCCCAGCTCCGCCCCCCCCCCCCCCCCTTCCCCCTCCCGCCATCCTGCCCCTACCGGAAGTGGGAGAGCAGCTAAAGTAAGTCGTGGGTATAATTGGCTCATACAAATGCCAGATTTCGACGGCCCAATCGGCTGTTTAGATTGCTACTTGTTCCCTGGGGGACGACGACGCCAAATTGAAACCGGGACCTTTCTGTGCGTGGAAATGAAAGCAAACAAACAAGAGGGTGGTGGGTCATTTCGTGCTCTGGAAAAAGAACGTTTTGTCATTCTTGGTCAGAAAAATAAATAATGTGGCATCGATTTTCCTCAGATTAGGATCTTCGCCCTGTCCAAAATATTTTTTAATGTCTCAAATGTGACACAGGAAGTGTCAGGTTTCGGACAGAGGAACGGTCAGGTTTGAGACGAAAGAAGTGTCAGAGTTCAGACAATAGAATTGTCAGGTTTGAGATAATAAAGATGTCAGGTTTGAGACAATATAATTCTCAAATTTGAGAAGACAGAAGTTTCAGGTTTGAGACAATAGAAGTGTCAAGTTTGAGACAATAGAAGTGCCAGAATTGAGACAAAAGAAGGGTCAGATTTAAGAGAAGAGATTTGAGAGAAAAGAAGTGTCGGGTTTGATACAAAAGAATTGTCAGGTTTGAGACGATAGAAGTGTCGGGTTTTTTAAAAAATCAAGTTTATGACAATAAAGAAGTGTCAGGTTTGAAACGAAAAACTTCCAGGTTTGAGACGATAATGGTCCCAGGTACGACACAACAGAATTGGCAGGTTTGAGACGATGGAAGTGTTAGATTTGATACAATAGATGTGTCAGATTTGAGACGATAGAAGTGTTATGTTTCAGAGAACATGCGTGTCAGGTTTGAGACTGTTTTACAAGTTGATGGCCATGTGAATTGATTAATAGTTGACGTAATTTTATTTTGGTGAAAAACGAATAAAAATGCGTTTTGCTAGATTATACCAGTGTAAAGTTCGGAATTAAAAATGAAGAAAATATAAGCTGAATTCTAAACAGGGTGGAGAGAAAACGTTTGAAAAGATAAAGAAAAGAAAAGTAAGTCAAACAGACGTCCGGAACACACTTGGGTCTTTTGTGAAACTGGTGCTCTTCGCTGAATTTGTTTCAGTTGGCTTTGTTTTGTTGTGTGTAGAGGGTTGTTTGTTTTTGTTTGTTTGTTTTATCCGTTATTGTTTTCTATTGTGTTGTTTTTTTCGGGTTTTTTATTTTATTTGTTTTGCATTGTTGTTGCTGATTTTTTTTGTTTTTTTTTTAGTTTTACTTTGTTTTGTTTTTTGTTGTTTTGGTTTTTTTTGTTTTTTTTTTGGGGGGGGGGGGGAGTGGAGGAGGTTGTTTTCTTCAATGCAGCATATTAGATGCTCTTTACTCACATTCTCTCACCTTACTCAGGTTTAAAATGATTACCTGGCCGGTAACAGCGTTGTCTCTGTCCGAAAAAAATGTATAATATCGCTTAACAGGCGATTTGTCCTCAATGTTAAATGTTGCTGTTGGACAGGTACCCCTATTAAAGCGCTTTGAGCAATATTAGTGGATAATGCGCTATATAAAAGCTCACTTTAAAAAAAAATTTAGATGCACAAACTCAAAAGCGATCTATATACAGGTGGGTCAACGATCACACGATTGTAGGGCTGTCCAGCGATTAGATATTTCTTAACAAGCTGGTTTGTTTATATAAAATCATAAACATACCCAAGGGTCAAGTTGAAAAAATAATATTGAGCTTTTATATGGCGCAATATCCACTAAACGTGCTCAAAGCGCTTTACAAGGTGTCCCTAGCCAACAGCAACATTTAACATGAAGGACGGGACATGACGCCTGTTAGGCGAAATTACAAAAAAAATTTCGGACAGAGACAACGCTGTTAATGGCCAGGTACTTATTTTACACCTGAGTACAATGAGAGAATGTGAGTAAAGAGCCTTCTCCAAGAACTCAATTATGCGCCGAGCGAGGCTCGATCCCAGGACCTTCCGATCCGAAACCAATTATCATACCACTAGACCACATAGCCGCAAGTTGAAAGTTTTTTTTTTGTTTTTGTTTTTTCAGATTGTGGCAGAATTGTCCTATCCTCTCCCTCGCACCTTGACAGTTTTTTGCCAATGTTGTCATTTAAAAAAAAAAAAGAAAGAAAAACGTGAGCTTTTATAGCGCGCAACATTCATCACTGCCGCGAAATTTCTCTTCTCTATTGTCTTCTGGCACTTTCCTATTCACTTCGTCTCTTGTTGTTATCAACATAAGTGCCTGCTCCACTCACTTTTCTGAATCAAACATCCACTAAACGTACAATTACAAGGGGTCACTATCAACAGCATCAATTAATATGTAAGGACGAGACATATCACCTATTAGTCGTATTGTGATCTGACACTGTTCATTCGACATAGATTAGATAGAGATAATAAAGTCTGTGACATGGCTTTGTTATAATAACAACAACACACGACATTTCGTCACATCATTTGCCGGTAGGTATGTCAATTATTGCGTATCTACATTGATTGCTAAACATGTCAATTATTGCCTACCATATTATCGTAGTTTACTGACATCAAGGCAAATCCCACATACCATACCGACAAAACATAGTCTCGTTTGGTTGTTTAGATTTGTTTTGTTTGTTTTGTTTTTGATTTGATTTTATATTATTTATTTTTCTGGTACTTTTGTTTGTTTTTTTCTATTTTGTTTTTATTTTGTTATTGCAAATGTTTTATTGTTTAGTTTTATTTTGGGGGAATTTCAAAAGTTTTTTTGTTTGTTTGTGTTTCTTGTTTTATTTATTTGTTTTGTGTTTGTTTCGTTTTGTTTCTGTTTTTGTTGCTTATTTTTTTTATTTATTGGGATGCTTCAAAATATTTTTTGCTATGATGCTATAGTAAAGTCGAGTTGTCTCCAATACCAAAGGGCTATAATGATAAACTAATTTCTCTACGTGAGAGACAGACATATTTGATATTTCTGATTATTTCAACCCAAAATTTCCTTCCGCATTTGATGTATTATAACAGAACACCCTTCCGACCTCTAGTTTACTCCAACAGAACACCCTTCCAACCTCAAGTTTACTCCAACAGAACACCCTTCCAACCTCTAGTTTACTCCAACAGAATACCCTTCCAACCTCTAGTTTACTCCAACAGAACACCCTTCCAACCTCCAGTTTACTCCAACAGAACACCCTTCCGATATCTAGTTTACTCCAACAGAACACCCTTCCAACCTCTAGTTTACTCCAACAAAACACCCTTCCGACCTCTAGTTTACTCCAACAGAACACCCTTGCAACCTCTAGTTTACTCCAACAGAACATCCTTCCAACCTCTAGTTCCTCCAACAGAACACCCTTCCGACCTCTAGTTTACTCCAACAGAACACCTTCCAACCTCTAGTTTACTACAACAGAACACCCTTCCAACCTCTAGTTTACTCCAACAAAACACCCTTCCGACCTCTAGTTTACTCCAACAGAACACCCTTCCAACCTCTAGTTTACTCCAACAGAACACCCTTCCGATATCTAGTTTACTCCAACAGAACACCCTTCCAACCTCTAGTAAACTCCAACAGAACACCCTTCCAACCCCTAGTTTACTCCAACACTTATTATAATTATTATCATTATTATTATTATTGTTATTATTATTATTATTATTATTATTATTATTATTATTATTATTATTATTATTATTATTATTATTATTATTAGTAGTAGTAGTAGTAGTAGTAGTAGTAGTAGTAGTAGTAGTAGTAGTAGTAGTAGTAGTAGTAGTAGTAGTAGTAGTAGTAGTAGTAGTATTATATATTATTATTATTATTATTATTATTATTATTATTATTATTATTTATTATTATTATTATTATTATTATTATTATTATTATTATTATTATTATTATTATATTATATTAATATTATATATTGTCATCATCATATATCATCATCATCATCATCATCATCATCATCATCATCATCATCATCTTATTATTCATTATATCATTATATCATATATTATTATTATTATTATTATTATTATTATTATTATTATTATTATTATTATTATTATAATATTATTATTAATATTATTATTATTATTATTATTATTATTATTATTATTA
>NC_088361.1:47645272-47650272 GCF_034508935.2 Berghia stephanieae
ATTATATGAATTGTTTGTTTATCGAGTGTGTTTGTGTATGCATGTGTGTTTTTGTGTATGTATGTATGTATGTATGTATGTATGTATGTATGTATGTATGTATGTATGTATGTATGTATGTATGTGTGTGTGTGTGTGTGTGTGTGTGTGTGTGATTATTGTCTTGCCTCTGTTTTGATTTTTTTTCGTGTGGTGTTTTGTTGGTTTTGCTTCTGGTCTTGATATATCTGGATTTTGGGGTTTTTGTTTGTTTGTTGGTTTTTTTGTTTGTTTGTTGTTGTTTTGTTTTTTTGGGTTGTTTTTTTTTGTGGGGGGGGGGGGGGGTGTTATCTGCATGTTTTTGGATTATTTTCTTGTTGCTGTTGTTGTTGTTGTTGTTGTTTATGTTGTTGTTGTTGTTGTTGCTGTTAATCTAGTTGTTGTAGTTGTTGTTGTTGTTGTTTTTGTTTTTGTTTTCCCTTTTTTAATATGAGAATCGTGTTCCAGATCAATATCTTTAAACTGTTCAGCCTGAATAATAATAAAAGATTGAATTGATCCATTTTTAAAAAATCTTATCAGCGATTGGTAATTTGGACAGACTTTTCAATTTCTCCTTGATATGTAACCATTCGCTTGAAAACGGTTATTGTGTGCGGCTATGTGGTCTTGTGGTCTGACACGGCATTGTTGATGATTTAGGTAAAATACTCACAACACCTGCCAGCCAAAATTATACATACCAACACGCAGAACTGTGTGTCACCTTTAACGTTTATAGTCTGATTGATATAATTTATTGTGAACTTATCAATGAAATGGTTGTCTAAAAAAAAAGAAAAGAGCTGAGTGACCCATCTATAGATAGAACGAAGTTGACGTCAATCAGGTTTTTGTTATTGTTGGGTTTTTTTGACATCCACGTTAATGAGTAATTCTCACTAAACTGCATTAACTTGACAATAAACGTTCAAGGTTACACGTAGTTTTGTGTGTTGGTCCGTTCTATTTCTGGATGGCAATGTCGTGAGCTTCTTAGCCAAGCGCATATTATCTATAGATAGAACGAAGTTGACGTCATTCAGGTCTTTGTTGTTTTGTTTTTTTGTTTTTTGTTTGTTTGTTTTTTTTGCCATCCACGTTTATGAGTAATTCTCAATAAACTGTATTAACCAGACTACAAATGTTCAAGTTTATACATAGTTTTGTGTGTTGGTCCGTTAGATTTCTGGATGGCAATGTTGTCAGTTTGTTAGCCAAGCTCACAGCATCTATATTATAATAGTAAACGGAAAAATCTATACAGCGCACTGAATCCACACATTGCGTTAAGGTGCTGCATATACAAAGACAATAGATATATATATATTGGTAGTTATGGTCTTGTGGTATAACATCGGAAGGTTCTGGATTGAGTCCCGCTCCGAGCGGCGCATAGTTGAGTCCTTGAAAAAGGATCTTTACTACTTACATTCTCTCACCATAGTCAGGTGTAATTGAATACCTAGCTATTATAGCGTCGTTTCTGTTGGAAAAATGGTAATTTCACCTTACATGCGTCATATTTCTCGACCTACATGTTAAGTGTCGCTGTTTTGTTGGTACCCCTTGTAAAAAGTTTTGATCACGTTTAGAGTATTTTTGCGATATATAAATGCTCTAGGTTGTTCGTTTTGTTTGTTTTGCTTCGGATTTTGAAATGTTATTTAGATCCAGAAATATTAGCACAAGTCTTGGATGAAATCTTTCTGAATTTTTTTTTATTGAGGACAATAAACATGATGATCTTGCAAACTCGCAGAGACGGGAATTTTACATGTGGATTATTGCAACATTGAAATACACGGGGATCCGTATAATGTCAACACTCATAAATTAAAAGTGCGGCTATTTGGTCTTGTGGTTTGACACTCATTGTCGGATAGGTAGGTCCTGGGTTCGAGCCTCGCTCGGCGCGCGCATAGGTAGGTCCTTGTAAGCCGCTCTTGTTACTCCCATTCTCTCACCGTACTCAGGTGTAAAATGAGTACCTGGCAGTGAACGGCATTGTCTCTGTCGGAAAAAAAATGTAATATCGCCTAATAGGCGTCATGTCTCGTTGTACATGTTATGTTTTTCTGTTGGTCAGAGACCCTTTGTAAAGTGCTTTGAGCACGTTTAGTGGATATTGCACTGTGTGAAAGTTCTATTTTTTTTGTTTTGTTGTTGTTGTTGTTTGTTTGTTTGTTTATTTATTTGTCTGTTTGTTCTTTGTTTTTGTTGTTGTTGTTTGATATTATTTTTTGTTTGGAGGGGGGGATACTATAGAAACAAATATCCAGATATGTACATATTTAAATGTCTTAAAGAAAGGGGTTTTTTTAGTTCTTTTATTTATAATTGATGACCCCTTCTCCCCCCCCCCCCCCCAACCCCCCAACCACTTTTCCCCTTCCCAAAAACTTGAATACCTACTTATACCGGATAATCAAAAACTAAAAATATACGTTTACTATAAGTTTCTTCTTTGTTATCGTTTGATTTATGCCACAACATGAGAATAGAGAGTGGATAGATACCAACATTCCTCTCATTCCTCATTTCCTCTACATCCATTTCTTTAAGAAAACAGCTCTATCTTCTATCTTCGAACTGAAGAAGTCCAAAATGGAATCCGACTCTTTTGTTCCATTGATCTGTAAATCCCCAGGAGACGGGGGAAACGATAAAGCGGACGTGCCTGGGATCTCTAAACTCTCTCAGCGGAGAGTTCCATCAGGAACTCCAGTTTCCCATGATTCATCACTGTCTAGAGTGACGTTCCGGCAAGCGCTGAGACCCTCGCTAATGTTCCGGATACAGCCAATTAGCAAGGATAGGTGGTGGTGTTGGTTTGGTGGGTGGGTTGGGGGGGGGGGGGGGGGATCCTAGAATCTTGGACATATTGTTAGGGGAACATTTACTACTGTACCAAAAAAAAAAAATTAAAAACCCCCAAAAAACACTTATTTGATATTTTGGCCAGAGAACTCGTCCTTCAAATATCAATGGATTAAAATGACCCTCTTCTTGGCAAAAACTATCAAACCTGGGGCTTCGCATGATTTTAATCCATTGATATTCGAAGGACGAGTTTTCTGGCCAAAATTTTAGATTCGTGTTTTGTTTTTTTACACATAACGTTGGTATGGAACAAAATATTCGTGGATTTTATTGCCTACTTTAGCCATTTTTATTGTCCAACCAAAAAACCATGCGATTTTCATGTCTCATTTTATGGCTCTTTGGTCTATCAATAGACAATTTAATCGAAGATATTTTTACACGTTTCATTATTTTATTGTATCAAATTCATCTTTTTGGCGTGATAATGATAGCATCTACATCAAGTCAACGTGCAGTTATTAGAAGGTCTGATAATCGAATGCAAATGATCGGCTTATTTTAAGATTAAAAAAACTGAACAAATGTGTATGAAAGTGTACCAGACAAAGTAAGAAAGGAAAATACAAGAAACAAAATCATCCCAAAATATCAGTCGACCTCGACTGGGGATCGAACCTCAGACCTTCTGATTACCGGTACTCCGAAGGTCTGGGGTTCGATCCACAGTAGAGATAGGTTGATTTTTTGGGATTTTTTTTTTCTTGTATTTCTCTCTCTCTTGCTTTGTCTGGTACACTTTCATACACATTTGTTCAGTTTTTTTTATCTTAGACCGGTGCCTGCCCTTTACGTAATTTCTAAATTTGATGGCTTATTCTAACATTGTTGTAATGAACACTACTTTGTCTTGGTTTGAGAGTATTTCCATTACAGCAATGAGCCCATAACAATTCGGGTTATCAGACCTGCACAGAACTTAAACTTAAACTTGAGATTTTATATAGCGCAATATCCACTAAACGTGCTCAAAAGCGCTTTATAAAGGGTCCCTGACCAACAGCAACGTGTAACATATAGAACGAGACATGACGCTTGTTAAGCGATATTACATTTTTTTTTTTCCGACAGAGACAACGTTGTTAACGAACATGTACTCTTTTTACAACTGAGTACGGTGAGAGAATGTGAGTAAAGAGCCTTTTCCAAGGCCTCAACTATTCGCCGAGCGAGGCTCGAACCCAGGACCTTCCGATGCGTAGACTAATCCATAAAATGTGTGTTCCCAAAAGCATATTCGTTAAAAATGTGGAATTTGTTTTTTCAAACATCAAAGAATGATTTAAGGGGACATGCGGACAACTGTCATGTGGGGGGGGGGGGAAGGGGTATGCTCTCCAATAGGACAGAGAAGTCGTGACGTCACAGCTTCTACTCTTCCGGTTCCAAACTCATTGGAAGCGTATATGCAACCAGCCCATTTGGAGGACTAATAATAATAATATTTAGGTTACATAATGAATCATGAAGTGCCATAAATATGTTCATACCAAGATGTGGGCCTATAGGGGGATTCGTAATATTACGGGACGTACAAGTGCGAGAATAGCTGGATGATCTTTATTTAGGTTAGAAAATGCCAACATTCAGAAACTAGAAGATCAAACACAGGAACCAGTATTTTGCCATTAAACTTTTGTTCCCTATTTTTAATAACAAAACACAAACAAGTCAAACTTAGATTTCCTTTTTATGGTGAGTTGGCTTTACATTCGATTTTATTTTTATCCTTGGTCACTCCGACATGTTACCACATTCACGCGATGAGTCACATTTAGTCCTAAAGAGTCATAGCCAGGGTCCACGGAGCCGGAGTATATCCTGGTTTCCATAGTGTTAAGCGGACAGTAACAATTGCTTGCTAACCTTTGGATAGGACACTAGTCTATCGCAAAGTACTTTCCGCCAGATCTAATATAACAGACCCAGCAACCCATTCACATCTGATTGGACAGGGGGAAGGTAAGGGGGGGGGGAATCCTGATTTCATCTGGGATTGAACTCGATCTCTTTGCGTGTGAAGCGAGTGGAGGACAGAGTTTTGCTCTCAATCTTTAAAAAGAAATAAAATTTAAAATAAACAAACTTAGATTTCCCTC
>NC_088361.1:47657772-47662772 GCF_034508935.2 Berghia stephanieae
AAGGTACGCGGATTTATCATCAGAAGATATTAAAAATATATAGCGCCTAGAGCATGGTTTTGTTTATGGATAAACGCCATATAAATGCAATCTTTACGAACATAAATCTACTATTCGGCTAATAAGAGTCAATTTTTCATATTTAACTTTAGCAAATGACGAAATGAATCGTTCTACGCCAGTAAATTGCGCATTGAAACGCCAGCAAATTGCGCATTGAAACACCAGCAAATTGTGCATTGAAACGCCAGGAAAATGCACATTGAAACGCTCGCTACAAAGCAAGCAATACGATCTGAGGTTTATAACTCAAGTAAAATATTTTTTAAAAAGAATAACAGCTACCAGAATTTCTGGATTGGAAAAGGTTATAAACGATACTGAATTTAGCAACTTCAATTTTTTGTTTAAAAAATAACACATATGTGACCTATAGTATCTGAACGGTCTTATGTCAGGATGGAACATGTCTCGATAAACAGAATGGTGCCAAACAAAACAAGGAAGAAAAATGACAGGGAAAAAAACATTCCAAAAAAATCATTCTTTTAGACTGGGGATCGAACCTCAGACCTCCCGGTTACTCAAACTGGGCTTTTTGTCTTTTTTTAGGATGTTTGGTTTTTCGTATTTTTCTTTTTTTGCTTTGCTTGGTGCTATTTCATACACACTTGATCAGATCTTTACACTGGTGCCTGCTCCATAGTTTCCCAATTAGAGTTATAGATAGAACGAAGTTGACGTCACTCAGGTCTTTGTTTTATTGTTTCTTTTGTTTGTTGCTTTATTTTTTTTAATTTTTTTTTGGTTTCTTCTTTGTTTTTTGGGGTGTTTATTTGGGGGGGGGGGGGGGGGTGGGAGCAAATGCCATCCATGATTATGCGTAATTTTCACTAAACTAAATTAACCAGGCGATAAAGGTTAAAGGTTGCACATAACTTTGTGAGTTGGTCTCTTATATTTCCGGATGGCAATGTTGTGAGTTTGTAAGCCAAGCTCGCAGCATCTACGGAGACTAAAATATGGAGACATGAAACGTAGGGGCTCCTTCCATCTGTGGGTGTTCAATGTCAAGTCGATAAACATTTGTGTATTGATGGTATGCGCTTAAATAAAATATAGATACGCCAGTTCTTCCCGCTATACAAATCGTACAATTACACAAAAGTTTATAGTCTGAGAGAATATGGTGAGAAGAAATCACATTTGAATACATAGAAAGTGAGAGGATGTTTACCGACCTGACTCGACCTGACATAGATACGCATCTTCTGCTATTAAAACCCTATTGTCACTTCAGAAGTTTCGTGACTCTATATATCACTGTCTCCGGTATCTATATTATGTTAAGAGATAGGATCTTTGATGTTTTTGCAATGTAAGAAATTGTGTTTATTCTCCATCATAACGATTAGAAAAATCCCAAAATTTCATATTTGTGAACATTAATTCAATTCATAGTACCTAATATCTACATTCTGACATAACCGTTCAAAGACGGTTGGTCACATATTTGATTTAAAGCCACTGTTCAGCGAATCTTTCACCCCGCAATTAATTGGAGGCAAAAAAGAACAAACTGTATCTAAACTAACTTTGAATATCTGAAAGTAACTTTATCGAAGGGGTTAGTCAATTCTATACAGTAGAAAGTGTTAGTTGGGCGTTAAAACGAGATAGTATCAAATTAACATTCTTGAAAAAGTGTGGAGCGGACTCTTGTATCAATAATGATGAGCATAATAGAGTATGGAGAAATTCCAGATGAAAACAGAGAATATAAAGTCACGGGGTCAGTGCCAAACTCGGGGTCTTGTTAATTCGATCCTGAGTTTGGCACTGTCCCCGTGACTTTTTATTCCTATTTTTCTCATCATCAAAATAACATCGATCTTTCGGGGGGGGGGGGGGGGTTCTTGTAGCTTAGAAATTATAACATCTGCATCTCCTACTGGAACAGAAGAAGTACCGAGTGATTCACCAAGTTAATTCTCGAGAACATTGACTTGGTGATTATCGTCAGTCGCTTCTAGGATCGGCCACTCTATTCTTGGGCACGGTATTGTACTAACCCTTTCAATAGACTATACGTAGATCACATGCACCATCACTATCGTCAGTCAGTCGAGTCTAGAAACGGCCAAACTGGATTTGAGCACGATAAAGAACTGACCCCTTCAATTTAACTCACTAGATTACTTGTATTTTCACTCTCGTCAGTCAGTCGCTTCTAGAAGTGGTCAAATTGAACATGTGCACGGAATAGAACTAACCCCTTCAATTTAATTCTCTAGACCACTGGCACCATCACTGTCGTCAGTCAGTCGCTTCTAGAAGCCGCCAAACTGGACTTGAGTACGTTATGAAACTAGCCCATTCAATTTAACTCTCCAGACCACTGGCACCATCACTATCCTCAGTCAATCGCTTGTAGAAGCCGCCAAACTGGACTTGAGTACGTTATGAAACTAGCCCATTCAATTTAACTCTCTAGACCACTGGCACCATCACTATCCTCAGTCAATCGCTTCTAGAAGCGCCAAACTGGACTTGGGAAAGGTATAAAAATAGCCCTTTTAATTTGAATTTCAAGATCACTATCATTATCTCTGTTGTCAGTCGCTTCCAAAAGGGCCCTAACTGGACTTGAGCACGTTATGAATTTAACCCCTAAATATGCCCCAAGTCTAAAAAAGAAACAGTTGGAAACTATACGAGTCAAACAACTTATCTATAATATTTGGAAAGACTGGCTGTTTGTTGTGCCCATTATCTGAAGATGGCGTAGGTGGCAGCGTGGTTAAACACGACAGAAATCAGCAGCAGTAGTACCGACGTCATCAGAGTGGTGGCTGATCCTGATCCGTCACGGAGATTTGAACCTTGGCCCCCAGCGCTCCCAGATTGCATGCCTGTGGTGTAAATGATAGCGTAATGTAAAAAAAAATATATACCCTGAACATTTTGGGATCGGAAGGCACTGGGTTGGACCCACGCTCGACGCATATTTGAGTCCTTGGAAAAGGCCCTTTACTCACATTCTCAGGTGTAAAATGAGTACCTGGCCGTTAACAGCGTTGTCTCTATCCGAAAAAAAACCTGTAATATCGCCTAACAGGCTTCATGTCTCGTTCTTCATTATACATTTTGTTGTTGATCAAGGTCCCTTTGTGATGAGCTTCGAGCACGTTTAGTAGATATTGCACTATATAAAATCTCAATTAAAGAGCAATATCTATTAATCCTGATCAAGGCCCTTTACAATGGGTCCCTAGCCAACAGTAACACTTAACAATATAGTTCGAGACATGACGCATGTTAGACGATAGTACAACTTTGATCCGACAGCGACAATGCTGTCGTTGTTAATTGCCAGGTGCTCATTATACACCTGAGCACGATAAGAGAATTTGAATAAAGAATCGTTTTCAAGAACTCAACTGTGCTCCTCTCAGAGCGGTGCTCGAACCCAAGACCTTCCGATCCGAAGGCGAGTGTTATACAAGATCACATACCCTTGTATCCTCTGATATGACTAAATCGTTATCTACAGATGGGTAACTAGAACTGATTCGAATAAGCGGTGAACAAGGGAGATGTTGTAGGGGACAACAACAAAATGGGGAAAGAAGTAGGGGTAGACACAAGACAGGCTACGTCACAATGTCTCGGGATACGACCTGGATAGATAGTGACACCCAGCTGCCGTCTATCTCGTTTTTAAGTAAATTTAAAATTAACGAGTTTTTATATAACGCAATATCCACTAAATGTGCTCAAAGCGCTTTACAAGGTTTCCCTGGTCAACAGCAACATGTAGGACTCGCTTTCGGATCGGAAGGTCTTGGGTTCGAGCCTCTCTCGGGGCATGGTTGAGTCCTTGGAAAAGGCTCTTTACTCATATTCTCTCACTGTACTCGGGTGTAAAATTAGTACCTGGCTGTTAACAGCGTTGTCTCTGTCCGAAAAAAATTGTAATATCGCCTAACAGTCGTCATGTCCCGTCGCACATGTTAAGCGTTGCTGTTCGCCAGGACTCCTTGTAAAGCACTTTGAGCACGTTTAGTAGATATTGCGCTATATAAAAGCTCAATTTAAAAAATAATAATAAACATCGATTTACTGAGACAATCAGAGGGTAGAGAGGATTGGAGAGATGTAATAGGCATTGTTTTGTTGTGGGTTTTTTTCCTCTTCAACCCAGACCAGCTTACCTAATTACCCTTTAAATAGGTATCAATGGGCAGGATCTATATTACATTTCCATGTGCTCGAGGTCATTGGTCACATTGCAAAGTGTGCTCAAAATGACCTACATAGTGAAAAGTGTTCACAGTTTAAGAAATATCCAACGTTACAATTGGTCATTTTGCTCAGCACGACTCATGGATATGTTTACAACTTTCACAAACAAAGCAGCGTGTTTAGATACATTGAGAAATGTCCAATCGTTGTACAGCAACAAATGTGATCGATGACTAGGTTGGACGTAAACATGAATATAGATCGCTCCCATTATATTAGTCAGATTTAATTTCAATATGTTAGATGTTGTTGGGGTGATAGGCATGTCTGTACAGGTCCGATACCATTTCAATGAAAATAGAATGTAAACATTTATAAAGCATAATATGTCCACGGAATAGTCGTGACGGCACTTACTTCGTAATGGCGCACAGTAACTTTGTAACTAGTTCTAAACTATCGGAACAATGGCGGACGCCCTTATGAAATACTTCTCCGACGAGCATAAAAGTGTATCCAGAGGAGAAAAACATTATAAATCTGATCATGTTTTGACTTTTATACATTTTGATCACATGACATGTGAAAAGTTCTAGCCAGCATGAAAAATAAAAAGTGCCGATTTTCTTTGTTCAGAACCAAGCTGCTCGTTGCTGGGGGGACGTGACATCAGACTATTGAACCCTAATGCCATGTTCAATGTGTTCCACAATGTTTTAATTGATTCCCCCAGCAGGCCATAGGAATTCCTCTTT
>NC_088361.1:47667772-47695272 GCF_034508935.2 Berghia stephanieae
CCAAAATGAAATAAATGCGTTCAGCTAGAATTTGGTCAGGATATGACGTTTAACACCCGTGGTTAACCAGTTAACTGATATACTCTGGAAAAACACGTATTTCATAATTTGGCCAGAAAACCCGTCCTTCAAATTATATCGATCGATTTAAATGACCTTCATTTTGCCCCCCCCCCCCCCCCCAAAATAAAATAAAAGACCCAACTCTCCAACCTGGGACTTCGCAGCTGTCGATATTATTAGAATTTGAGCGGCTATGTTTTCTCGTGGTAAGACACTCGCTTTCGGATCGGAAGGTCATGGGTTCGAGCCTCACTCGGCGCAAAGTTGAGTCCTTGGAAAAGGTTGTTTACTCAAATTCTCTCACCGTACCCGGGTGCAAAATGCGTACCTGGCCGTTAACAGCAGTGTCTCTGTCCGAAAGAAAAATTTGTAATATCGCCTAACAGACGTCATGTCCCGTCTTACATGTTAAATGTTGCTGTTGGCCTGGGACTCCTTGTAACGACCTTTGAGCACGTTTAGTGGATATTGCTCTATATAAAAGCTCAATTTTAATTTGATTTTTATGATATTTGAAGAAGACTTTTTCTTGCCAAATTTTAAAATACTTGCCTTTTAAAAGAACGGCAGTTAGCAGGTAAACAAATGACTTAGAGATGTTGTAAGAATCAATATTTCATCACTGGTTTTTGTCTTCGATCTTCTCAGCCTCGGCGTTTCCAAAGACGGAAGTGCGGAATATCTAGCATCGCAGTTTATGATAGATATTAGCCATTCATAATTGATATGGCGGGGATGTGGCTGGCGGGGGGGGGGGGGTGGGGGGAGGCCGAAGGAGGAGGAGGTGATAGCGTGGCAATTGCTGTGAAACTGTTTAACCTGCTAGCAGTGAGAGTATCAACGTAACAATTTAATAATACTTGAGATTTTATATAGCGCAATATCCACTAAACGCGCTCAAAGCGCTTTACAACGGGTCCTTGACCAACAGCAACACGTAATATGTAGAACGAGACATGATGACGCCTGTCAGGCGATATTACATTTTTTCCGATATAGGCAACTTTTAAACCTGAGTACGATGAGATAATGTGAGCAAAGAGCCATTTCTAAGGACTCAACTATGCGCCGAGCGAGGTTCGAACCCAGGACCTTCCGATCCGAAAGCGAGTGTTTGATTGGTACCGTTTCATAACAAACAAAAATGAATATTGACAACTTCAAAAAGGAACATAATATCAAAGCACGGAACGTCTCGGACTCAAACCCTTTTTCTGTCAACAACAACAACAACAACACATACAAAAAAAGAAATAATAGATTGAAATGTGTGTGTGTGTGTGTGTGTGTGTGTGTGTGTGTGTGTATGAAACGGTGTGAGACAAAGCAAATTGAGGACGTACCGAATATTGCTCTATCGTCGATTTGGATTGATTTTGTTTTGTTTTTGTATTTTTTTTTTTTTTTTTGTAATGTTTTTGTTTTTTTTTTTTTTTTGTCTTTATTGATTTTTGTTGGTTGATTTTCAGCTCGAAACTTTCCGTGTTTAGTATTTCGTTCCTTTTTTTCTATGATTTGTTATAATACATTTTTGCTGGGTGGAAAGGGGGGGGGGGGTGGAGGGGTCTGTAAAAGAATCACGACTGCACCCGAGATCGATCTTGGTCCCTTTTCGTGTGAAGTAGTGCTCTACCAACTGAGCTACCGGACCGGGATCCCCGCCTTTAATCCTTAATTAATCCTTGCAATGGTATGATCTGTTATACAATGTAGATTTTTAATAGAATTACAGAAATAAATACCCCGAGCGGCCAGCATTCATTATGACGTATTTTGGAAAAACACATTTTAAGAATTTTGGCCAGTAAAGTAGTCCTCCAAATATTGAACGATTAATATGACCCTAATCTTTCCAAACCAAAAACTCTCAAACCGATGTTTGAGAGTTGTTGATTTTTTTTATGTTCATTTGTTTGTTTGTTATTTGTTTTGTTTTGTTTTGCTTTTTGTTGGGTTTTTTTTTTGTTTGTTTGTTTGTTTGTCTTTTTTTTTTTTTGTTTGGAACATTAAGGTGAGTTCAGTAGATGGATATTTGAAAGTTTTTTACCAGAATTTTTAAAACGTACTATTGCGCCCCCCCCCCCCCCCCCCCACCCCTCCTCATTCTGATACGGTATTTAATATTCACGTGGAAACGATACACATTATGACCTTTTGTACAACGTTAAAAGCGAATCTCGCATGTAAGGGGTTAAATATCGACCAGTGTCTTTATCCCAAACAACGATATGACCGGTGAGTGTGGAACAGGCAGTCTAATTGCCTGAGGAATGACACCTTCTGACACCTTTCCGACACCTCGTGACTTCGTCTTCTGACACTTATTCAATTGGGTAACTCATCAATATTCCCAGAAAAGTTCTAACTGATTACTCTCCCACTTTGTACATTTATGATTCATTCGATCAGTTTTCAATTACCAGAATTCTATGATAGTAATTTTCGATTTTACATTGCCGTATTGATACATTTTTCCTGACATTCAAAGTTGTCTAAGACTGTCTGTGAATGATGAAATGCAAGCTATATGAGATTATGTAATTATAAATTATTGTATAAGGCATTTAAAGGATAATTCCTATTAAGCCTTCAGTAAGATAAGATAAGATAAAATTCAGTTTAATATACAATTAAACTTGAGCGTTTATATATGGCAATATCCAGTAAACGTGCCCCCAAGCGCTTTACAAGGGGTCCCTAATCAACAGCAACACTGACTTAACTTAGCGATATTACAATTTCTTTTTCGGACAGAGACAATGCTGTTAACGGCCAGGTACTCATTTTACAGCTGAGTACGGTGAGAAAATGTGAGTAAAGAGTCTTTTCCAAGGACTCAACTATGCGCCGAGCGAGGCTCGAACCCAGGACCTTTCGATCCGAAAGCGAGAGTAATACAACAAGACCACATAGCCGTAGAACTATTTAAAAAACGAGTGACTAATAAAAAATATCCCCGACTTGTCAAAATTCTGACACGAAAGACTTTGAAGATGTCAGTTTAATCGATCAGTATGTGAAGCAGCTGCAGATAGTGCATGTATGTTTTTAATACAATAATCACGTCTAAAATTCAACTTGTACTACTGTACACGTCGATTTTTAGGCGTGATTATTGTATCAAAAACATAATGGAGATATTATTATTACATATGGATTGATTGGGGATTGAATTGTGAAGTATTGTGGAGAACATTGAGCATGTTATGCCAGTGAAAGAGCTCAGTATGAATGTTCGTAATTAACTCCTATCTAATTCAATACTTTAAAAAATATATATCAAATATCTCAAAAAATATCAAATACATTTAGAAACAACAACCGAAGAAATGATTTCAACAACACAAGGAAACATCCAAAGCCTCAGCACCTTAACATACATGATGACATTCTAAAGCTAAGAACACTTGCACTAGACAGAGATTTATGGAGGCAGATTACTAACTGGATAGTAGAAACGGACTGACAAACTCGAAGTGACGCACACATTCACGGCAAGCGTCCATAGAGACTGCGCAGCCTTATTTATTATAATTCAATACTTACACAAAACTGTGACTTGAAAGGTTCGACTCATGGCTGGTGGCACACCATTATTAGCTACACACATGTACGAGTCAGCACACATCCGTGAAATGTTTCTGATGACCAGAGAGTTTCCAATGTTGCCCACCTCTGTGGAGAAATAAAATGGAAGCATTGCCTCTCGAAGATCGAAGAAATAAATAACAATGTGAAATTGAATGTAAGCTTCAATTTCATGTACGAAAACATATAATATGGAACTTTCGGGTTTCCCCTTTATCGGCAAAACAGGATGAGTTAAACACTACAGACGAATGAGAGACGAATGTGGTAGTGGCGTTGTTAAGATGAATAAACAAAAACATTGTTTTTTTTCCCCAAATGGCTTGACAGTGAAAACTTCAAATTCGAACAGGGAATAGTTATGCCACTTTTTGATTCAATGTGTAACCTAGTCAATTCAACAGTCTGATGTCACGTCCGCCCAGCAACGAGCAGCTTGGTTCTAAACAAAGAAAGTCGGTACTTTTTATTCTTCATGCTCGCTAGAACGTTTTCACATGTCATATGATCAGATTGTATAAAACTCGAAACATGATCAGACTTATGTTTATCTCCTCTGGATACACTTTTTATGCTCGTCGGAGAAGTATTTCATAAGGCGTCCACCATGGTTCCGATAGTTTAGAACCAGTTACTAAGTTACTATGCGTCATAACGAGGGAAGTGACGTCACGACTGTTGAAGCCTATTACAAAAGATAAGAGTGTAAGAATCGTATATTACTCACTTTCTTTGACGCCGTGGGTTTCCTTGTGAAGTCTGAACCAGGTGATGTTTGGCTCTGGGAATCCCGAGGCATTGCAGAAGAGTTCGACCTTGCCCATTTCCTCTGACTGGACATCCAGGGGCATCGAATAGTCAATGATGTGAGGGGGATCTGGTGTGGTGGAACATGGATTTGTAAGAAAATAACTTTATTCAGATTATTGGTGTTTCTAATATCTCGCCTAAAGTATACTTCCTATGAGTTATGTTTCAAAACTTGACCTTTTATGTAGCACAATGTCGTAAAACTTTAATTGTTATTGTTAGAATGATAAGTGTGATGATGATTATGATCATGATAGCAATATTGTTAATAATAATAATAATAATAATAATAATAATAATAATAATAATAATAATAATAATAATAATAATAATAATAATAATAATAATAATAATAATAATAATAATAATAACAATCCCATCATTTACCTTGTACTATTAGAGTGATATTCTTGGTCCCCACAGGATCTGTGTTGATCTGACACTTGTAGACCCCGGCATCGGTCAGGCTTACGTTCCGTATGTGAAGGTTCCAGTCCTTGAGGAATGGTCTTTCTACGCTGATTCGTTGGTCGTTGATTATACGTCTGTCTTGAAGACTGATGGCAGTCTTGGTTGGACTCACCCACACTACCTAAATGTCAGAATAGATGAATACAGATTTAGTTTTAAACGCATGCAAATGTCCCATTGTTTCCAAGAGGTAGTTTCCACACTGGACCGTTAGCCTGTCTTGAAGACTGATGGCAGTCTTGGTTGGACTCACCCAAACTACCTAAATGTCAGAATAGATGAATACAGATTTAATTTTAAACGCATGCAAATGTCCCATTGTTTCCAAGAGGTAGTTTCCACACTGGACCGTTAGCCTGTCTTGAAGACTGATGGCAGTCTTTGTTGGACTCACCCACACTACCTAAATGTCAGAATAGATGAATACAGATTTACTTTTTAAAACATGCAAACGTCCGAATCTTTTAGGAGGTACATTTTACTGTCATTCGTTGGTCGTTGATCATACGTCTGTCTTGAAGATTGGTGGCAGTTTTGGATAGACTCACCTACACTATCTAAATGTCAGAATAGATAAGCACAAATTTATTAATTCTAAACGCACGTAAATTAAATTTCCCAGTGTTTCCAAGATGTACTCTCTACGTTGTTCCATTGACCATTGATGGCATCTTGTCTTGAAGAGTGATTGCAGTTCTGAATGGATTCACTCACACAACCTAAATGTCTGAAATGGTTACATATTTAGTTTTAAAAGCATGTAAATGTCTGTCTTTATACACTGGTCCGTTAGGCTGTCTTGTAAGCTGATTGCAGTCTTGGATGGACTCACCCATACTACTTAAATGTCAGAATAGAGCAGCACAGATTTAGTTTTTAAAACATGCAAATGTCCAATTCTTTTATGGGTTACATTTTACTGTGATTCGTTGGTCGTTGATGGTACATATGTCTCGAAAGGACTCATCATGTCAGAATAGATTAGTACAGATTTACGTGTAAAAGCATAAATGTAAGCGCATTGAGCACGTGAAGTGGATATTGCGCTATATAAATGCTCAATTTAAATGTTCCAGTCTAGTCAGGTTGTATTTTGTTGTTTTTTTCGTTGGGTTTTATTGGTGGGAGGGGAGTTGTTTTGTTTGTTTTGTTGTTTATTTATTTTGTTGTTCTTTGCTGGTTTCTTTTCTTTCGTGTTTGTTTGTTTTTTGTTGTTGTTTGTTTGTTAGTTTATTTTTGTTTTTTATTTTTTTTTTTTTTTATTTTTTTTTTTTTTTTTTTTTTTTTTTTTCGGTATGTCTCGAAAAACAAACCATGTCTGGTTATAGTTGACAAATAAATATGGTAAGATTGTTATCGCATTAAGTTGGGCCTCTAATTAGAAATAATTATGAGTAGGTCACGTGAATGAATACGGTCATGGGGTCAAGGTAACAACGAGGTCTGTACACTGACTAAACGCGCCTTTTGAAAATGTTGGTCAGAATAGGATTCAATAGCCTGATGTCCAGCAACCAGCAGCGAAACAAAGAAAATCGCTACTTTTTATTCTTCATGCTGGCTAGAACTTTTTCACATGTCATGTGATCAGAATGTATAAAATTCAAAACATGATCAGATTTATAATGTTTTTCTCCTTTGTATACACTTTTATGTTAGTCGGAGAAGTATTTCATGTGGGCGTCCGCCATTGTTCCGATAGTTTAGGACCAGTTACTAAGTTACTATGCGTTATTAGGAGGGAAGTGACGTCACGACTGTTGAAGCGTTGTAAGTATTTTGTTAATACTGAACACAAATCAAATCGTAATTGCTAATTAACAAAATCTGCATAATCGTATTGTTGTAAATAAACGAGAATTAGATAGATTACATATCATTGTGGATGATGATGATGATGATGATGATGATGATGATGATGATGATGATGATGATGATGATGATGATGATGATAATGATGATATTTTTACATTATATTATGAGCTTTGTACACTAATGATTTATCTAATCACTATCAGGGTTTCAACGACTTCAATAATCTACAAGTGTAAGTTTGTCTGAACATTGTCATATGGATATATTGCTCACTACAATTAATGATGTGTGAACAACTGTCTGTAAACGTTGCACATAACAAGCTATTTGAGATTATGTCGTTATGTTCTATTATTGTAAAAGGCATTTAAAAGATTAAAAAAGTTGAGCTTTTATATAGAGCAATATTCACTAAAAGTTCTCAAAGCGCTTTACAAAAGTCCCTGACCAACGCAACACGTAACATGTAGATCAAGACACGACGCCTATCAGGCGATATTACAATTTTTTACCGACAGACAGCGCTTATAACAGCCCGATAGGTACTCATTAACACGGTGAGAAAATGTGAGTAATGAGTCTTTTCCAAGGACCCAACTATGCGCTGAGCGACGCTCGAACTCAGGACCTTCCGATCCGAAAGCGAGTGTCATCCCACAAGACCACATTATAACCGCCCAAGTGCTACATTTCAATAGATGGAGGTGAAGACCCGTTTCCTTTACGCCGCTATGTGGTCTTGTGGTATGACACAAGCCTTCGGATCGGCGGAAAGTCCTGGCTTCGATTCCCGTTTGAGCGACGCATAGTTGAGTCCCTGGAAAAGGCTCTTTACTCACATTCTCTCACCGACCTCAGGTGTAAAATCAGTACCTGGTTGTCTCAGAAAAAATTTTTTATAATATCCCTTTACAAGCGTCATGTCTTGTCCTTCACGTTAATTGCTGCTGTTGGCCAGGAACCCTTTGTAGAACTCTAAATAGATATTGCTCTATATAAAATCTCAAGTTTGTTAACTTTGTTTTGCTTTTTGTTGTTTTTTTTGTTTTTTTGTTTTTTTGTTTTGTTTTTGTTTTTGCTTTTTGTTTTTGATTTTTGTCTGCTTTTGTATTTTTATTATTATTTTTATTGGGGTTTTGTTTTTGTTTTTGTTAATTGTTTTGTTTTGTTTGGGGGGGGGGGTTGTGTGCATGTGAGTGTGTGTGTGTGTGTGTGTGTGTGTGTGTTTAGGTGTGTGTGTATGTTCTGTAACGTTGAAAAAACAAACCCTTTGGCGATATGGAGTAGGGATCTTGGATGATGTAGACGAGTAACGGCTTGTGAAGTGGTTGTAAGAGGACTCACCACAAGAAGTAACCGCTTCAAAGTATCTAAATGTTATTATGAAACATACACTTAGGTAAATAGGATATAAATAGATAAAAAAATGAAATGGTTTATTATTAAACTCAAAGTGGTACCAGGCTGCGAGAAGCTGTGGGCTGTTTCACGTCATAAACAATCATGAATATAACAGCTTCAAAAAACGGAGCAAAATATCCAAACATGAAATGTTTCGACATCAAGACCCTTCTTCGACTAACAACAACAAAGATAATGAAAACATGAATACATTACTCAAGGCTTATAAGTAATGTAATTATGTATCAATTATCTTTTTATTGTTGGCTGAAGAATGATCTTTGTTACTAATCACGTCCTTGCCATGGTAACATTGATCAAAGAATAATAAAAGGAAAGTGTGTGAAGAGGGGCTCGAACTCAGGACATTCAGGGTCAGGTTCAATGCGTTAACCACTGCGCCACCTCAATCTCTCCAACTCTACTTCTTCGAGTGTCTGAGAAATTTTGCCCAGCTGAGAGTCACTTAAATCGATCGATATTTGAAGGACGAGTTTTCTGGCCAAATTTTTAAATATGTGTTGTTGTTTTTTTTTTCAGAGTACGGCAGAATCAAGGTTACGTATAGTTTCGTGTTGGTACGTCATATCCGACTGGCAGATGTTGTGAGTGTTTTATCTAAACGCATATCATCAACAGCAGCAGTATTATATATCATACCATTGATCCCTATCGTTAACATCATGTAGGCAGACGGCTGCTTTGAATAGCAGCCTTCATGGGGATGCTCGTACATCTTTATCAAAATCATAGCTTTGTTTTGGCCCCGGATAGCAGAGGGCAAATCAGCAAATGTATTGGGGCCGCGGAGGTGTCACGGGGGCCACTTCGTCATATCTCACTCTATCGCTTCCACCCACCCTACCCCCCCCCCCACCCCCTTTTTTTCCACCACCTCTGTCTCTATCTATTTATGTTTCTTTCCCTGTCTATCGCACTCTTCCTCTTTATATACCATTCTCACTCTCTCTCTCTCTCTCTCTCTCTCTCTCTCTCTCTCTCTCTCTCTCTCTCTCTCTCTCTCTTTCTTTCTTTCTTTCTTTCTTTCTTTCTTTTTCTCTTTCTCTCTTTCTTTCTTTCTCTCTCTCTCTCTCTCTCTCTCTCTCTCTCTCTCTCTCTCTCTCTCTCTCTCTCTCTCTCTTTCTTTCTTTCTTTCTTTTTCACTTTCTCTCTTTCTTTCTTTCTGTCTCTCCCCCCCCTCTCTCTCTCTCTCTCTCTCTCTCTCTCTCTCTCTCTCTCTCTCTCTCTTTCTCTCAATCTGTCTATGTATCTATCTCTTTCAATCCAAATTTCTCTCTTTCCATATATTATACCAATCTATATGGCGATCCACCAATTTAGTGTTCATAATCTTTTTTCTCTATCCATCCCTATCTAACTACCTATCTATATATCTATTTATCTATCTATCTATCTATCTATCTATCTATCTATCTATCTATCTATCTATCTATCTATCTATCTATCTATCTATCTATCTATCTCTCTCTCTCTCTCTCTCTATATATATATATATATATATATATATATATATATATATATATATATATTATATATATACCAGTCAACCTAGCTCTCGTTCTACCTATCTCTATCTTCATCGCTCACTATCTCAACATATACCTCTTTTATTCTCTCTCGTTCTCTCTTTCTCCCTATGTATTTCTTTTATTTTCTCTCACACACACACTCTCTTACACACACACGCTCTCTCTCTGTCTCTCTCTCTCTCTCGCTCTCTCTCTCTCTCTCTCTCTCTCTCTCTCTCTCTCTCTCTCACTCTCCACCTTATCTATCACTCCATCTCCTCCTCTTTACATTCTGATTTATCTTCTATAAACAAAATATCTCTCATTTTCTCTTTATTTATAATCTCCACTTTTTTCTCATACGCAAATTATGGACTCTTTTTAACAGAGGTGAAGCTTTTTAAATAATAGAACGAGAGCACGGAGCCATAATGATAAAATATGTCCAAGCCGCATGCAAGAATAGAGACACACAAACATTCACTCCTCCCCCTCAGCAATCAGACTCTGGAACGACCTGCCAGCCAACACTACAGAATCAGGACGCGTTCAAATGTTTAAGAGAATTGTTTCCTTTTGTGTGAGAGTTTTGAGTTTCTTAGGTAGATAGTACTGGAATAAAAGTGTTGCCTTGTATTTTTCTCTTGCATTCGTGTTGGTGTCACGCGTAGTTAAAGACTTAATGAAGAAGAAGAAGAAGAAGAAGGAAGGAGGGAAGGGAGAAGAGAAGGAGGAGGAGAGGAAGAGAGAAGAAGAAGAGAGAAGAAGAAAGAAGAAGAAGAAGAGGAAGAGAAGAAGGAAGAGAAGAAGGAAGAGAAGAAGAAGAAGAAGAAGAAGAAGAAGAAGAAGAAGAAGAGAAGAAGAAGAAGAAGAAGAAGAAGAAGAAAAGAAGAAGAAGAAGAAGAAGAAGGAGAGGAGGAGGAGGAGGAGGAGGAGGAGGAGGAGGAGGAGGAGGAAGAAGAGGAGGAAGAGAGGAGGAGAGGAGAAGAAGAGAAGAAGAAGAAGAAGAAGAAGAAGAAGAAAGAAGAAGAAGAAGAGAGAAGAAGAAGAAGAAGAAGAAGAAGAAGAAGAAGAAGAAGAAGAAGGGAAGAAGAAGAAAGAGAAGAGAAGAAGAGAAGAAGAAGAAGAAGAAGAAGAAGGAAAGAAGAAGAGAAGAGAGAAGAGGAGGAGAAAAGAAGAGAAGAAGAAGAAGAAGAAGAGAAAGAAGAAAGAAGAAGAAGAAGAAGAAGAAGAAGAAGAAGAAGAAGAAGAAGAGAAGAAGAAAAGAAGAAGAAGAAAGAAGAAAGAAAGAAGAGAAGAAGAAGAAGAAGAGAAGAAGAAGAAGAAGAGAGAAGAAGGAAGTAGAAGAGAGGAGAAAGAATGAGAGAGAAGAAGAAGAAGAAGAGGAAGAAGGAAGAAGAAGAAGAAGAAGAAGAAGAAGAAGAAGAAGAAGAAGAAGAAAGAAGAAGAGAAGAAGAAGAAGAAGAAGAAGAAGAAGAAGAAGAAGAAGAAGAAAGAAGAAGAAGAAGAAGAAGAAGAAGAAGAAGAAGAAGAAGAAGAAGAAGAAGAAGAAGGAAGGAAGGAGGAGAAGAAGAAGAAGAAGATGAAGAAGAAGAAGAAGAAGAAGAAGAAGAAGAAGAAGAAGAAGAAGAAGAAGAAGAAGAAGAAGAAGAAGCACAACAACAACAACAACAACAACAAAACAACAACAAACAACAATAACAACTAGTACGGCAGTATTATCTTGATACGAAACCATGGAATTTCTACATACCTTGTAATCGTCTGACTGCTTTTCGGTGTATTTGGGGTCCACTCGACATGGCAGCAAGGCTACGGTCCCCGTGACCACTCGGATGGTCATTGGCGTTGTGTCGATGACGCGGTCAGTTGTGTAACCTGAAACAGATAATAATTAGATATTTCAATTATATAAAGTTAATTGTGCGGCTACGTGGTCTTGTGGTATGACACGCACTCGCTTTCGGATCGGAAGGTCCTGGGTTCGAGCCTCGCTTGGCGCATAATTTAGTCCTTGGAAAAGGCTCTTTACTCACATTCTCTCGCCGTACTCAGGTGTAAAAATGAGTACCTGCCCGTTAACAGCGTTGTCTCGGACCGAAAAAAAAAATGAAATATCGCCAAACAGGCGCCATGTCTCGTCCTACATGTTAAGTGCTGCTGTTGGCAAGGGACCCCTTGTAAGAGCATTTTCCAAGGACTCAACTATGCACCGAGCGAGGCTCGAACCCAGTACCTTTCGATCAGAAAGCGAATGTCATAGCTACTGAGCTATCGGGACCCAAATATCGATCAATTTAAACGACCCTCTACTTTGCAAAACCTCCTAAACCCGAGACATTGCGAGGTCTTGTTGAATGCTATGGCAGCAAAATGTTTCTAACCAAATGTTTTTTTTTTTGTCTTGTTTTGTGTTTTTTTTTGTTTTGTTTTTTTTTTTTTTTTTTTTTTTTTTTTGGGGGGGGCGGTTGTGGTTAGCGTACGATTGTATAGAATAATTGAACTTGACGTCACTCAAATTTTGTAGTGAGTTTGTAGGCCGCCAGATAGGTGATTAGTTCTCATTAAATTATCTGTATTAGACTATAAACATTTAAGGTTTACATATAGTTGTGTGTGTGTTATTAAAATTGATTTGGCAGGCAGAACGGGTGAGTATTTTACTTCAATGCAAAGCATGAACTAAACAATAATCGTTAAACTTTACGCATAGTTTTGTATAATATTGGTACGACTGTTTTTGAGGACAGAGAAAGTAGGCATTTGACTAAGCAGGTACCATCAACGATTGATTTGTGTCATATATTTAAGTAAAACACTCACACGTTCTGCTCGCGAGATCAAACCGTCGCCATCGTTAACCTATAACCTGACACTGACCAAAAATGACGTCAAAAGACCAGTCTTAGGCCACAAAAGAAATCAAATCGTGAGTTGTAATCAATAGTTCAACCAATGGGACCACTTGCTTCCTTGAGCTCTATTAACGACAACTCACTAGACGCTGCACAAACCTAAAAAATGACGTCAAACTATAAGTCCTGGATACGTCAAGTGTCAGGATATAGATAGTATGCGCTTGGATAAGAAACTCACAACATTGCCATCCGGAAGTATAGCGGACCAACACACAAAACTATGTGTAACCTTAAACGTTTATAGTCTGGGTAATAAAGTTTAGTGAGAATTACTCATAAACGCGGATGACATGATGACGTCAAATTAGTTCTATCTTTTAGTTTACGATGGCTACGATCAAACCCACCACGACATAAAACGTCTGACGTGTTCCCTTAAACGCTTTATTTTAAATGTCTGTTTGATAGAATCTAATCACCCAAATGACGGCCAAAACGAAAAACAAAATCAAAGAGCAGAGTGACGTCAACTGCATTCATTCTATATCTTTAATATTGATCCCTATCTTCTTTGTTCAATGTATTGCTCTTAAGTCTTATCAACGAAAATCCAAGTGCGCAATTCAGACGCACAATCAAGTAGAAATTCTCTCAACTTATTTTCTTCGCCCTCTATCTCTCCTTCTCTGATATAATACACACACACATACATACATACATACATACATACATACATACATACATACATACATACATACATACATACATACATACATACATACATACATACATACATACATACATACATACATACACATTTACACATACACATAAACACATACACACACCACATGCGCTCTCACTGCATCGATTCTTGAGTTAATGCCCCAGTGATAACAATAACAATAACAAAAGCGACAACGACAACAATAACATTGATCTTATCCTTATTTATATTTAATCCACCGTTCACTATTGTGTCTTATAATTTGTTCCTTGATAAGTAAGGGCAGATCCGATAAATACAATATGTAATCTATCTATTTATAATCATTTCCAATTTCAAATCACAATGCACTTCGGTTCCTTATTGATGCTATGCGTTTAGGTAAAATAATCACAACATCTTCCCGCAAGATGAAAGGTACAAACACATAATTTGTTTGTTGTTTTTTTAAATAGAGCTTTTATAGAACGCGATATCCACTAAGCGTGCTCAAAGCGCTTTAGAAGGAGGCCTTGACCAACAGCAACATGTAACATGTTAGACGATATTACAGTTTATTTTTCAGATAGAGACAACGCTGTTAACGCCCTGGTACTCGGTTCATACCTGAGTATGGTGAGAGAATGTGAGTAAAGCGCCTTTTCCAGGGACTCAATCTCAATGATCTATTAGATCTGGCGGAAAATACTTTGCAATAGACTAGCATCCTGTCAAAGGATTGCAACCAATTGCTTTTGTCCATTTCCTGCTATAAAAACCGAGCGAGATAAACTCTAGTTCCATAGCCGTCAAGGTTCTGAAGAACTACTTTTTAAGTTAAACATCCCATAATATTCATTTTCATCAATAGGCCATAAAGACCTTACCCAAGCCTTATTCTTAAAATCTATAAATGCATTGTCTAGCATCTAACATTGACATTTAATAATATTACACCCTTTTACAACGACACCATTTTATACCGTCGTCTAGGCATTCCATGAATGTATATAGAAAATCCATCAAACAGGATGTCTCATGACAACAGGAATCACCCATATTGTCCAACGTGATCAAATTGGGGTTTAATCTTTTCCCCAAGGAAAATAAAAACGAAAGTGCCTGATGTGGGGCTCGAATCCTGGACCTTCTGTATCACTATGCATCGCCTTACCCACTCGACTTTACCCCCCTCCCCCTAACCCACCCTAGCATCTAATATACCCCGACATAAAACCATTTTGAAGCGAAGGTAACAAATGACCCGAGTTGTGAGTAAACATACGACTATAAGTGCCGTGACAAATATTTCTATAAGAAGACAATTAACACCAACAAAACTCCAAATGACGCCATATTTGTCCGTGGTAAATGACTTCAAACTTACCGATGTATTTACAAAGAACTTACAATGGCGTAACAGCTAATGGTTTGTTAATGGGCACCCGGTTTTGCTTACTGTGCGTTGTTGCTGCACCGAGGGTGACCATCGTTTACTTATAGCCTGATGATAGGACTGTATTGTGACGTCATTTTTTTTGGTAAGAATTTTTGCAAAGATGAAGAAGGGATTTTTTTACATCTGTGGTAAGACCAGGAATTATATATATTATGGATTAGAGACAGCAGATATGACAAAGAAACAAGATAAAGAAGTTGAGGTGGCAGAAATGGACATGTGCGGCGATGTGATCTTGTGGTATGACACTCGCTTTCGGATCAGAAGGTACTGGGTTGAGTCCTTGGAAAGGGCTCTTTACTCACATTCTCTCACCGCACTCGGGTGTAAAATGAGTACCTTGCCGTCAACAGCGTTGTCTCAGGGTCGAAGAAAAACATTGTAATATCGCCTAACAGGCTTCATGTCTCGTTCTACATGTTACGATTTGCTGTTGGTCGGGGACCCTTTGTAAAACGTATTGAGAACGTTTAGTGGATATTGCATTATATAAAAGCTCAAGTTTAAGATTTAAGTTTATACCAACCCGACATAAAAATTGAATATTTAATCTGCTCAAACTCATCAGCTACAAGTAAATGCTCTCTATACACCAATTAATCCAGCAGTTGGGTTTTACAAAACAACATTAAGTTCTTATTGCCATGATAAAGCTTTTCCTTCAAATTGTATGATGTACAAAACCAGCTCTGGTATTTAAATAACGTTCATTGAAGGGCACCTATTGTTATGATTGCCCAGTAAGTAGATCTCAAGGTTGGCTTTTAAATAAAGGTGAACAGGGTTCTTGAATTAACATTTTAGATTGATCTATTCAGTTTGAGATATAATAAATCTTTTCCATTTAGGAGAACGCATCTTGTTTACTAAACTTCAATAAATCAAAATGTCTTTATTCATACTATTGTAATTGTAAATAACGTCAATTCTTTTATAGAGTTTATTCTGACATTATACCAAAGGGTGTCCGACAGACTTATGTGGATGTCAACATAGAGCAAATCATTGTCGTGAGTGCATACGCACCCCAGACAGGCTGGACGCAAAACAAGAAGGAAGAATTTTGGATGGATGAACAAATGGAACTGTTTGACAAATCAGAAAGAGTTTTCATCGGTGCGGACTTAAATGGGCACGTTGGAGAAAGCAATATCGGAAATGGCTGGGAAGGTATGGGTATGGCAGCAGAAATGAAGAAGGCGAAGATATTGTAAGATTTGCAACAAGGATAGACCTGGCAAAACTAAATACATATTTTAGAAAGAAAGATGAGTACATAGTGATGTATTCAAGTGGTGTGAGAAAGACACAAGTGGATTACCTGTTGTGCTGGAGAAGAAATTTGAAGGAAGGATCAGATTGTGGCAGTTTGCCAGGAGAGAGAGAGAGAGAGTGGCAGCGCAACATAAGATTGTTATTGCGAAAGTGGAATTTGGATAGAGGAAGATAAAATAGAAACAAAGTGAGGGTAAAAACGATGGTGGAAACTAAAAGAGGAAGAACAAAGAGAACTATTTGCTACAACGGTGAAATGAAGACTAGGAATTGATTTCAGAAAGGAATGGAAAAGAACTGCTGATACAATCCGTGAAGTGGCCAAAGAAGTGCTAGGGGTCAGCTCGGGAAGAGGAAAAGTTGGAAAAGAAACATGGTGGTGGAATGAAGAGATTCAAGGAGCAATAAAGTAAAAGAGGGAAGCAAGGAAGAACATGGAGACAAAAAAAGAGATGCTATGGAAGTAGATGAATAGAAACAGGTTAAAAAAAAGAAGCAAAAAGAGCTGTTGCAAAAGCAAAGTCCGAGATATTCAAATATATGTATGAGCAATTAGAAAGTAAAGAAGGCCAGAAAAATATTTTCAGAATAGCGAGACAGAGGGACAAAAATAGGAGAGATATACAACATATTAAGATGATCAAAGACGAGAATGGAAGAATATTGGGCAAAGATGAAGAGATTCGAGCAAGACGGAAAACATACTACGAACGCCTCATGAATAAAGAGAATAACAGGGAGAGGAGGAGTGCAGTTATACAACCTAAAGAGAAGATAGGAGATGAGGTAGATAAGTAAGAACGAGGTGTGGGTTGCAGTGCGCAAAATAAAAAGGGGGAAAGCAGTTGGACCAGACGAGATACCAGCAGAAGTCTGGAAATCACTTGGAGATGAAGGGTTAAATTTCCTGGTATGGTTATTCAACGACATCTTTCAGAAAGAGAAAATGCCAGAAGAATGGACAAAAAGTACGATATACAAAGATAAAGGAGATATTCAAGAATGTGGCAACTATTGGGGCATCAAGTTAATGAGCCATACAATGAAGATATGGGAAAGAGTAATCGATAAGAGGATTAGAAAAGATGTAGACATAAGTGAAGAACATTTTGGATTTGTTGCTGGTAAATGTACAACGGATGCTATATTTGCTCTAAAAGTGACCGCAGAGAAGTATAGAGAAAAACAAAGAGAATTAGATTGTTTGTTCAATGACCTGGAGAAAGCATATGATAGGGTCCCAAGAGAAGAAATGTGGTACTGTCTAAGAGCAAAGGGGTTTACAGAGAAATATATCACATTTATCCAAGATATGTACAAACGACAGCTGTTGGCTCAACTGATCCGTTTAATGTAAGAGTTGGATTACACCAGAGATCTGCTCTCAGCCCAATGCTGTTTGCAATAGTAATGGATGTCCTAACAGAACCCATTTGCCGAGAGGCACCATGGACCATGATGAATGCGGATGATACAAAACTGGAGGGTTGGAGATGGGTGTTGGAAACGAAGGGATTAAGGGTAAGCAGATTTCTTTACACGTCGTTGTATTATCTAATATCCAAAGATAATGGTGACGTTTTGCCTTCCGGGTGGCGATATTCAGTTGGTATCTCTTGTCTTTAAATAATGTATCGATGGACCTCAATGTTTTTATTTCTGTCTTTGCTTTCCAGCCTGTGCCATTTCTTTAATTTCTTTTTGCTCTAATTTCATATAAAAACCGCTGCGTACCTGAGGATCGGTAGCAGTGCGATTCCGTAGAGGAGAATGATGGTCACGCATCTAACAAAAATACTCCGCCTGCCTCAAATGAACTTTTGGTACATCTTCTTTTCAGTTTTCTATCGTCGATAAACTTGGGGGTCCCGATAGCTCAGTTGGTAGAGCACTCGCTTCACAAGCAAAGGGACCGTGATCGATCCCGGGTGCAGTCGAGATTTTTTCTGACCCCCCTGTCCACCCAGCAGTGATTGGGTCAGATAGATCTGATGGAAAGTATATTGCGATAGACTAGTGTCCTCTCCAAAGCGTAGCTAGCACTTGCTATTGTCCGTTTCATGCTATAGAAACCGGGATAAACTCGGGCTCCGTGGGCCGAATGACTCTGAAGAATTACTGTCGATAAAGTTTGGTTGAAATGCGAGATGGTGCATTCTATTGACTTTTGACAGCAGTTACAGTTACCCTAGAGCAGGCCTGCCAAGTACTACGGTAAAATCGAAGAATTACGAAATTTTGGCTTCAATTTCAGATCTTCACGAGCTTTTCTAAGTCATTAAAACTTATCGAATATGAAAGTCGACGCCAGTACATCAGTTTAAGGACTTTGGTGTGTTTTTGAATCCTCGTGAGGCTAATTTGTTGATTTGTAAAGTTAACCATACCAACTACAATTTTTATCTCCTAAAAACTACGAATTTTTAAATTGAGCTTTTATATAGCGCATTATCCACCAAATGTGTTCAAAGCGCTTTACAATGGGTCCTTGACGAATACATACACGTAACATGTAGAACGAAACATGACGCCAGTTAGACGATATTACAATTTTTTTCTGACAGAGACAACGCTGTCAACGGTCAGGTACTCATTTTACACCTGAGTACGGTGAGAAAATATGAATAGAGAGACTTTTCCAAGGACTCAACTATGCGCCGAGTGAGGCTCGAACCCAGGACCTTCCGATCCGAAAGCGAGAGTCATGCCACAAGACCACATAGGCGCACATATTTTTTTTTCATGTCGGCAGGTCTGCGCTAGACTCATCGTGTGCGAGGTCGTTGGCAGTGGGCAGCATAGCAACCAACCACCGATGATATTAAAAGAAAACAAAGGCATCCTTATTAAGTTGACTCTTTCAACATGGCGGGTGTGTCGTGCCAGACAGGAACGTGAGAAGGAGCTGGGTAAAAAAATCGAATACGGGGGGAATTGTAGATGAATATTTGGATGAGAATACCCAATCTATAGAACTAATGTACCGAAGATAAAGTAGCCGATTACGGGGCTTTCAACCCGATTCCGCACTCCATAAAAGTTGCACAGTGTTTGCCTTCGGGCTTTGCTCATTCATGCTTTAAAAGACGTTGGGAAAATTTGTTCATGTTGGAAAATTTGTTCTTTTTAATCCTCTCGGTACCAAAATAGTTAATAAGAGACACTGTGAAATTGATTTTTTTTTTTTTTTTGAAATTTCGATTTAAGTTGCCGGAAGAAAAAATAATCTATTTATTTTTTGGTACACGTTTATTGTCTTCTGCAGTGATAATTTATTTTCTGCTTTGCTTGTGTCATAGTACGTCGAGATATATATATATATATATATATATATATATATATATATATATATATATATATATATATATATATATATATATATATATATTTATATATATATTTATATATATAATATATATATAATATATAATTTATTATATTATATTATATTATATTATATTATATTATATTATATTATATTATATTATATTATATCATATTATACTATATATATTATATAAATATATATATATAATATATGTATATATATACATCTACAAATATATATATATATATATATATATATATATATATATATATATATATACATATATAGAATATATATAATATATATAAATATATATATATATATATATATATAGAGAGAGAGAGAGAGAGAGAGAGAGAGAGGGAGAGAGAGAGAGAAAGAGAGAGAAAAAGAGAGAAAAAGAGAGAGGGGGAGAGAGGGCGTTTTCATTAGTAACTTACGTGCTTAATGCGCTTTACAGAGCTTTACTTAATCCCTATATAATTTTTTTTATTGTTTTTTTCTTTATTGCTTTGTCTGGAACCTTTCATACACACTTGTTCAGTTCTTTGACCCTCAACGGAGGATGCACTCAAATTAATGTTTAGAAAGCACAATAAATTCATAACTAAAAACTATAATCGTAAAAAAAGAGAGATGGTCTACAAGGAAAAAAAGATGTGTCATCTCTCAATAAAAAGGAAAGATACATTTGACTGCCTCCCTCTGAGATAAAAGTCACTGCTTGGACCAGGAAAAAAAACAAGAGCACGGACCACCCAGTCAGTAGAATAAGACAGTGAGCCGGTGTGAGCGAAAGAAAATGTACTCTTCTCAATAACAGTTTTTGTTTGATTCAAAATAATAGACACTTAGATAACCACGCCTCTCGGACAGTCGTCATAATGTAAACAATAGCAGTGATTGGTTAACATAGCAAACTGCACAGGTTTTACTATAGATAGTATGCAGATGACGTCACTCAGGCCTTTGTTATTGTTTTTGCCATTGGCGTTTGTGAGTTGTTCTCACTAAACTGTATTAACCAGACTATAAAAGTTCATGGTTACACAGAGTTTGTGTGTTGGTCCGTTATACTTCCGGATGGCAATGTTGTGAACTCCTTGGCCAAGCGCATTCTATCTATTGATGTGTCTTAGTAAAATACCCACTGTTCTACCGTTTGGTCAATAGTACCAACACACAGAAAACGATGTGTAAACTTAAACGTTTATAATATGATCGAGAAAATCGTGTGATAACTAGTCACCCATTTGGTGGTATAGATACAATAACAAAGATCAGAGAGATGTCGATATCGTTCACGTTATTGTTTATAAGCAACCAACTACGTTTGTCCGAGCACGTATGAAGGTGTGTCACAAATACCATATTTTGATTGGTCAAATATCTACTGATTAATTTACATTATGCTTTAGATGCAGCTTTTAGCACCCCGATTTAATACCGCTTGGAGACGACTGGTCACACCTGTTTTATTTTGGAAAGAAAACTTTCATTTCATAATATGTGATCCATCTTTTCAACACGGATGTTTATGTCGGTGTAAATCAAATGTTCAAAATGGATTTTAGAGTTGAAAATGGCAAGGAAAGTGAAATTTTATTTTTTATCAGTTAGAGAATTTACATTCATGCATGGGTCACCAATCTCCATCGATCAGAATTCCCAGCGAAAATTATAAAATAAAGGCCCAATCCTGAGAGGTCAAAGACAGTTTTCTGTCTCATTCAAGAGACAACAAAACTCATAAATTTTGTAATTTTTTATGTTAAGATACAAAACAAACAAGACATAAACATGTTTTCAAGTCCAGAAAGAAGGACTCTTGCTTGGATTGGCTTGCTTGGGGAATAGAATGACGAATGAGCAGAGAGATAAAAACGTTGAGGAAATACAAAAATCTCAAAATAGTTTTAACTTTTATTCTATTTTTACGATTGTTATTCAAAATATTTCATGATCTTTTTTTTTTTTTTTTGTTTTGTTTTTGTTACTCCTTTTCATAATTTCCTTTCAACATTTCTATCAAGTGTTCTAAAACCGTGCACTAATAATTAATTATAAAAGCAAGATCGACAGCATCATTGAAAAGACGTTTGGTTTTCTATGATTTTGTCTTAGTCAAGAAGCTCGTTCAATAGCGGACGCACGATTGCTGACGACAAAAGAACGGATGGAATAAGTGAGCGGTGAATTCTATGATCGTTTCTGTTCCCTTGGCTGGAATTGGAAATCCCCCTAGTGAATAGGAATCCCTTGAAAATGATTATAGCCCGGCACTTGTCCGAGCCTGATGTCCGTGATTAGCTTCTCCAGCCAACAGCTGAACAATCGGTCTTGGGGAAAGCGTGAAAGAGAAGTCAACAACACATTAGCCGATAATGACACAGGAGAGAGTACCGTTTCTCATTCCTTTACGTGCTTGTACGAGTACTCACGTAGAGGTTATAATATTAGTAGTAGTGGTAGAAGCACGTGTTGGGTACGCAATCAAAGTCAAATGTAAAGAGAGAATGAGAGAGTGATTGTGTAATTGCAGTAGGGTTTTTTTTAAGTTAAATACTTTAATGATTTTTTTAGTAGTCTTCCAAAGCCATCAGGCACTTGGAGCCGGATTTTATCTCCGTTATTTCGCGTGAAAGGGGATTGTATCGGTGAAGACGAGCTATCCAGGTACTCATTTTACACCTGAGTTAGTTAGGTAAGAGAAAATGTCAGTAAATGCTTTTTCAAATGTCAACTTTGAGCTGCATACACCGGTAACGGTATTCGAACGCAATGTCACAGTTCCAGGGGCGATTGTCAAACCACCAGACCACAAAGCCACTATTTCCTCCTCACCAATCACCAATCACCCCCCCCCCTCTTTATCACTCACCCCTCCTCCTCACCCCCCCCCCCCCCACACACACACACACACACAACATACACCAAATCCACTACCCCTGCTCCATAGTCCTATCAAATTGGGCATATCATCTTCCAATCTCTGGAAATTGAAACCTGGCAATATACAGATCGGCCACACACCTAAAAAAAAAAAAACGCTTATTTTGAATTTTGGCCAGAAAATTCTCCCTACAAATATCGATCGATTTAAATGAGCCTCATCCTGGCATAATCTCCCAAACCTGGAACTTCGTGTTAAGGCTCAAATTTGAGAGATTTTGCCAAGATAAGGGTCATTTTAAGCGAGCGATATTTGAAGGACGAATTTTCTGGCCAAAATGTTAAATACGAGTTTTTTCAGAGTACGTCCCAGATGTCCCTGGAATTGAAGTAGAGACTGATATGTCTGTAATTGGTTAGATGGACACTGCAAGGTTACTTAGTGGCAGCGTGGCTCAGCGGTACGGTCTTTGCTTCGTACCCGAAAGGTACCAAGTTCGATCACCCGTCTCAGCGCTGTGTTGCCTTGAGCAAGTCACCTCGCCCCAGATCACTTTGAGGCACTGCACTGCGGCTGACGCCTGTGTTATTCCATTCTTCCATTGGAATAGACCCTAGAGACAAATTTCCCCTACGGGATGAATAAAGGGAAAATTTATTTATTTTTATTATTTAATTTGGCATTGTGGCTTAACCTTCAAATTGTTGTTATGTCGAGGTCATGTGTACTTATTTACATGTGTACAGGTCTGATGACTCAGATTGCTCCCATTGCTGTAACGGAAATACTCTCCAACCAAAATGAGATATCGTTTAATACAACAACGTGAAATCCAGCTCATAATAATTTCTCATGTTCTGTTATAGATAGAACGAATTTGACGTCACTCAGGTCTTTGTTATTGTTTAATTTTTTTTTTTTTTAATTTTTTTTTTTTTTTTTTTTTTGCCATTCACTTTAATAAGTAATTCTCACTTAACTGCATTTACAAGTTTATAAACGTTCAAAATTACACATAGTTTTGTGTGCTGGTCCGTTATATTTCCGGATGGCAATGTTGTGAGTTACTTAGCCGAATGCACAGCATCTAAAAGATCTACAAAATGTATACGTGGAGTCGTGTTGATATAAAAATGCATAACATACAATCTATCGTTTTCTTTTAAAATATGATGATTTCCTTTGGATGTCCCGTCCTAAATGTTAAATGTTGCTGTTGGCCAGGGACCCCCTGTAAAGCACTTTGAGCACGTTTAAAGGATATTGTTCTATATAAAAGCTCAATTCAAAAAGATTAGTTTATTCCAAATTTTTACCGTTTTGAGACGATGGGTTACATAATTTGTATCCCACCACTTCAAAACGGATTTATGTCAGAATGGTTTCATGCTAAACATTGAAGTTGAAAAGAGAAATATGATATGTTGTGTGATTACTCACAACATACGGCTAGCCGATTAAAACATACCAACACACAAATCTGTGCCTGGCCTTAAACGTTTATAGTCTGATTGATATACTCGTATGATGCCCGCTTAGCTAAGAAACTCACATCATTGCCATCCAGAAATATAACGGACCGACAAACAGGCAATGTTGTGAGTTTCTAAGCCAAACGCACACTATATTATATAAAACCGTTTTGAGTAAATAGATCACATGAGAATTGTGGTGGAAAATTCTGGTGCCGACGGTATGTCCTTGGGTAAGACATTTAACATACATTACTCCTCTCGACTCAGCTGTAAATGAATACCTGACTATAGGCGGTGAAGGATAATATAAGAGTAATAGTACAAAACGGACGCTTATCATGCAACTAGGACAGTATGAAATGGACATGTGGTTCCATATTGCCTCGGGGGTGGGGGGGGGGGGGAGGGGGGGAAAGAAATAATTAAAACAATGTGAAGCGCATTGAGCATGGTTAAGTCGTGGAAAAGCGCTAGATATATGGATGTTTATATTTATTTTGTTTTGTTTTTTAATTAGTGGAGAACATGCAATCTTTGCGGATAGATAAAGGGCTATTACAAACAGACAATCATCTATCTTATTTATCAAACTACTGTATTACGAAATCAACATAGATCGAGACGAATCTTTTGAGCCATCAACGATCAAAATCGATCCGGTAATACAGTCTTTAGGCGTAGTAGTAGTAGTAGTAGTAGTAGTAGTAGTAGTAGTAGTAGTAGTAGTAGTAGTAGTAGTAGTAGTAGTAGTAGTAGTAGTGGTGGTGGTAGTAGTAGTAGTAGTAGTAGTAGTAGTAGTAGTAGTAGTAGTAGTAGTAGTAAGCTTCGCAGTCCGAATGACGCTTGCTGAGAATTGTGTGATTCAGTCATAGTAGTATAGCTGCTCTCTCCATCCATGTTGTTAATTGTGTCCATTGGTCACGGTCCTGGGCCAGAGTTTTGAGGCTGTCAAGATCTTGTTGTGACTTTAGTAGGGAGGGCACTTCACTATTTCTTAGTTCTTCGGGGATAAATTCGGCCTCACCTGAATCCAGAAATTTATGATATGTAGAGAGGTCCTGGTTCAGGTCTGTAGGTGTGCTGTGCGCAAATGAATCTGGCAACAGGGTGGCCAAATTATGGCGATTCCCATTGTCTAATGACCAATTATTATGCCCTACAAGATTTTGTAAATAACCAGTTTGAGTCAATGAATGATAAAATTGCCCTTGATTTAGAAAAAGTATGCACGTTATTTGATGAATATGAATCTGGAACAAATAGTTTATAATTCTTTAGATTATTTGCCGGTAATTCTGTGCTCGAACATGTAACAATGGCTGTGCGGAACAATTTTGACCACCTCCTCCTCCCCCCGCCCCCCCCCTAAGCCCCCCCCCCCCCTCTTCCCCCCCCTCCCTTCATCCCCCCTCTCCCACCTATATATACACCGATATCATAGTTAAGAATTGATTTCGCTGCCTAAAGCTCAAGTTTTGTATAGAATGGGAGAAAAGTGTTTTCGCCACTTTCCAGTATCAGAGTTAGAACAGTTTTAACGACAAGTAAGCTAACCTATTCACAGGATTCAATAGTCTTATGTCACGTCCGCCCAGCAACCAGCAGCTTGGTTCTAAACAAAGACAATCGGTACTTTTTATTCTTCATGCTGGCTAGAACTTTTTGTACCTGTCATGTGATCAGAATGTATAAAAGTCAAAACATGATCAGATTTACAATGTTTTTCTCCTCTGGATACACTTTTATGCTCGTCGGAGAAGAATTTCATAAGTACGGTGATGAAGATAATGGCGTCCGCCATTGTTCCGATAGTTTAGAACCAGAACGAAGGAAGTGACGTCACGACTGTTGAATCCTATTTGTCAAAACACATATTTTCACTTTCTTTCACTTTTTAAATAAAGTTAGACTCTAAGTCAAGTTTCATTTATGACACCATGGCAGTGTTTAGTGTCAAATCTAATGATCTTAAAAACCGTATTTACCTTTGAATATAAGGTGTGTAATAATAATGATAATAATGATAATAATAATAATAATAATAATTATTATTATTATTATTATTATTATTATTATTATTATTATTATTATTATTATTATTATTATTATTAATATTATTATTATAATGATAATAATAATAATAATAATAATAATAATAATAATAATAATAATAATAATAATAATGATAATAATAATAAAATAATGATGACGATAATAATAATAATAAAAATAATAATAATAATAAAAATAATAATAATGATAATAATAATAATAATAATAATAATAATAATAATAATAATAATAATAATAATAATAATAATAATAATAATAATAATAATAATAATATCAAAAAAATAGCATCAAGTATCTTTGTCAAAAACCTTTTTATAACTTCAGATAGCACATTCTGTTCTCAGAATGGACCGATTATGTTGACATAATATTAGTTCATTGTAATCTCTCTGTCGTGCTTTGGAAAAAAACACATTTAAACATTTGGCCAGAAAACTCGTCCTTCAAATATCGACCGATATAAATGACCCTCGTCTTAGCAAACACTTTCAAACCTGGGACTTCGGAGAACTTCGGAGATGTCCCAGGTTTGAAAGTGTTTGTTAAGACGGGGGTCATTTAAATCGGTCGATAGTTGAAGGACGAGTTTTCTGGCCAAATATTTGAATATGTGTTTTTTCTAGAGTACGGCAGTACTGAGTGAGGTTGGGTGAAATCTTCCCCTAGGGAAAATGCTTGCTTTGTCATGACAGGTCGGCGGTGTATTAAAATTGTTCCCTTTACTCTGTTTACCTCACATAATTAAATGGCATGTTGTGATTCAGATTACACTACAATCGTCCCCATCAACAAACAACTTTTGAATCAGTAAACATTTATTATAAAATTTATATTATGCTTTTTTTTTTTTTGGAAATTTTTCTGCTCGAAGCTCGAAGAAATAAACAACAATGTGAAATTGAATGTAAGTTTCAATTTAATATACGAAAACAGATCAAATTGACGTTTCGGGGTTCCCCTTTATCAACAGAACAGAATGAATGAAACACTCATCCTGTTTTGTTGATAAAGGGGAAACCTGAAACGTCCATTTTATCTGTTTTCGTATATTAAATTGAAGCTTACATTCAAGTTCACATTGTTGTTTATGCTTTCTTAAATCAAATTAATGTTTCAAAGCTGCTGATTGTATAGGATTTATAGAAGGGACGAAATTGACGTCACGTCACCCACCTTTATAGCCAGACATTTTTATGAGTAGTTCTCACTAACCTGTATAAATGTTTAAGGTTACACATGGCTTTGTGCATGAGGGTAAGTTTTATCCGGCTGGCGGATGTTGTGAGTATTTTGGCTAAGCTCTCACTTCACACGCAAAGGGACCAAGATCGATTCCGGGTGCAGTCGAGATTTGGAAGATTAAATCCTCACCTTACCAGCTGTACGGCTCGGTGTATTTGTGTCACTGAGTAAGAGGAACAAAGTCTTTTAATGTATCCTTCCTTCAGAGCTATGGAACCGGAGTTTATCCTGGTTTCTATAGCGTTAAACGGATAATATTACTTGTTTGCTATCATTTGGATAGGACGCTAGTCTATCGCAATGTGCCTTCCACCATATCTTATAGACCATTCCACCCAATCACTGCCTGGTGGACAATGGGAAGGAGGTCAGTCAGAAATAAAATCTCGACAGCACCCGGGATCGGGTTCGGTCCCTTTGCGTGTGAAGAGAGTGAGTGCTCTACCAACTGAGCAATCCGAACCCCTCTTAATGTATAGAAAAACTAAAATATTTCAGGTTTTTTCAACATCTA
>NC_088361.1:47700272-47712772 GCF_034508935.2 Berghia stephanieae
TTATAATTGGTTACCCCCCCCCCCCCCCCCCCCCCCATGCCAGTTTTATAGTAGATTTATATTTATATGTCGCAGCTTCTAAAGCTTATATGCTTTGGACAAAGAGTTGAATTGGTTTAAGTCGACGTAAATATATTTACAGGTCTGATAACCCAATTCGTTTTTTTTTCTGATTATTTTAATGGATTAGATGTTTCATGTTACTTCTGGGGCAGCGTGGTTCAGCGGAACGGTCTTTGCTTCGTTCTCGAAAGGTACAGAGTTCGATCGAGCGCTGTGTAGCCTCGGGCAAGTCACCTCACCCTAACTCAATTTGCGCGCTGCATTGCGGCTGACGCCTGTGTTCCAGTCTTCCCTAAAGACAAATTTCCCATTGGGGATCAATAATGGTATTTTATCTTCTTTACTTTTACATTTCTTTTTGTTTTGTTTCCTTATATATAGTTGTATGTGCAAGATGGTGTGTTTTGTTGTGTTCAAGATGGTGTGTTTTGTTGTGTTCAAGATGGTGTGTTTTGTTGTGTTCAAGACGGTGTGTTATGTTTTTATGTTTGTTTTTTTTTGCGGCTATGTGATCTTGTGGTATGACACTCGATTTCGGATCAGAAGGTACTGGGTTCAAGCCTTTCTCGGCGCATAGTTGAGTCCTTGAAAAAGGCTCTTTACTCACATTCTCTCACCGTACTTAGGTGTAAAACAAGTACCTGGTCGTTAACAGCGTTGTCTCTGTCCGAAAAAATAGTAATATCGCCTAACAGGCGTCATGTCCCGTCCTAAATGTTAAGTGTTGCTGTTGGCCAGAGACCCTTGTAAAGCGTTTTGAGCACGATTAGTGGACATTGCTCTATATAAAACCTCTTTGTTTTATTATTCCTTCCCGACCATTTATGTCATGTGATCATTGATTCCAGAAACCACTCTATCTTTCTTCCCTGTATCAAATCCTACCTACTACTGTTGTTACTGGACGCCATTTTGGGTTTGGGTAAACATTCGATTTTTGGGGTCGCATCGGATGAAATAATTGACGCTTATTACCGTCCAAAATACCAGTCATGTGACAGAAATCAGAGTCTGTTTTGAGTCTGTCCGAGTCTGGTTTTAGTCAATTCTGACTGTTTGCGATAATTGCATCGGGTCATATTATCTTATTGCCTAGATTTATCTATTAGCTTCCATACGAACAACCCGTTTTTTAGCTTAACTTGAAACTATTGCTGGACTCGAATCTCAAGGAAAGTCAGTATTGATTATGTATTTGTGTTTAAGTAAAATACTCAAAATATCTGCCCGTCAGTTGAAACGTATCATACACAAAATTATGTGTAACCGTAAACGGTTGTAGTCTGAGGGGTGTATTTTAGTGAGAACTAATCGAGCAATTCGCGGTCTAAAAAATAAAGATAAGATAAGAAAATATAAGATAAGATGGACTTTATTTATATATTTTTGGAAATTTATATATCTCTCTCTAATCTCTCTCTCTCTCCCTCTCTCTCTCTCTCTCTCTCTCTCTCTCTCTCTCTCTCTCTCTCTCTTTCTATCTCTCTCTTTCTCTCTCTCTATCTATCTCTCTCTCTCTCTCTCATTTACTCACTCCATCACACACACACACACACACACACATACATATATATATATATATATATATATATATATATATATATATATATACACAAACACTCACACACAGAGACAAGCAAACGTTTTTCTTCTCTCGGATCATCCTAATTCCGTATCTTTTTATTCAAATATTTGATTGACGTCAACTTCCTTCAAAACACATTGTGTCTGTGTGTTGTATTGAACATTATTACAATACAACAACCCCTTATTCGTCATGACTGACCGATTGGTATGGGGTTTGCAGACAAATAGATTGTTTAATATCCGATTCTTACACTCTTGCATTCTGGAATTCCGGACGTGTTCCCAGCCAATCGTTGCACGAGCTTTGCGTGTGCACTTTTGGAAATAAAGTTCGAATTACAAAACTTGAAAGTGTAAGATATCGTTTCTTCTCCCCCTCAATCGATTCCTATTTCGTCATCTTTGAATATATGTCATCTTCAAAAACATTTAAATGATATTTCTTTTTAAAGAATGTGATTTTATTTAAATTAAACGATTGATAATCTAACGTCAAAAACTGTCATTTTAAACTTTATATCGTTAATCGTATTACTATTTTATCTCTCTCCTTATCAGCTATTTTCAGAAAATACCCAAAATGTCATACTCACCCAACACGAAAATAGATTTTTCAAACAGATTAGCAACGAGTATATTCTATATTTTGTTCAGAAAAATTAGATCTGCAACACACTGTCGAGTTTTTTATGGCTATAACTATAACAAAATGAAATCAGAATAAGAAAATTGTTGGCTGCATCGTAACGAATGTGACGATTTTCCTAGGAGTGGTAAGGAGAGGGTTATGGGGAGGGGAATAAGGTACGATTCTTACATTCTTGCTTTTTGGAATCCCGGACGTGTAACCAACCGCTGCACGAGCTTGCGATTGCGCGTAGGGAACAAAGTTCGAATTCCAAAACGCAAGAGTGTAAGAAATCTTTTATACTACCCCTCTATCAATTTCGAGTTCGTCATATCTGAGTAAAAAGACATTTTCAAAAATGTTTAAATGATAGACGTCTATCAAAAATCTAATTTTAGTGAAATTTAACGTTTGGTAATCTGACGTCACAAATTATTATTGTAAACTTGATATCATTACGCGTTACTATTTAGAGAGAGAGAGAGAGAGGGGTGTGGAATATCGTGTTATATTTCATTCAATTTTACCATTCTGTATTTTTCGAATTTCATAGATTTTAAAATAAGGCGTTATCAAACAATTTTTCTCAGAAATCGGTAACTTGTTGACTTCTAGGAAAGATATCAGAGAATCGAACCAGGGACCAAGAGATCGGAGGCTGAGTGTCATACCAACAGGCCACAAGCCGCCCTGTCAGAATAGAATATACTGCCGTTTTCTAAAATAACACGTTTATAAAATTGTAGCCAGAAAAATCGTCCTTCATATTAATATATCGATCAATTGAAGTGACCTTCAACTTGTCAAAGCTTTAGACGTCCTTGAATTTCAGGGTTTGAGAATTCTTAACATGATGTGAGTTCATTTTAATCGACCGATATTTGAAGGACTAAAAAAGAAAACTTGAGCTTTTATAAATCGCAATATTCACTAAAACTGCTCAAAGCGCTTTACAAAGGGTCCCTAGCCAACAGCAACACGTAATATGTAGAACAAGACACGACGCTTGTTAGGCGATATTACAATTATTTTTTTCGGACAGAGTCAACGCTGTTAAAGGATAGGCACTTATTTTACACCTGAGTACGGTGAGAGAATGTGAGTAAAGAGTCTTTTCAAAGGACTCAACTTTGCTCCGAGCGAGGCTTGAACCCAGGACCTTCCGATCCGAAAGCGAGTGTCATACCACAAGACCACATACCCGCACAATTTTTAATGAGGCGTCATGGGTTGATAATAATATAATACAGTCCGCTTCGGATTCAAGCACAGCGCCGAGAGGCGAAAAAAAAAGGTATTTTTGGCACTGTGAATAATACACAGTTATAGCAATCTCGAATGCCAAACCGCAGACACTTCATTTGGCTTAAAACAACAATTTTTAATACATCGGACAGCCGGCCGTACATAACACCAGCGGGACGCGGTGAGTCACAATTTTGAGTAGACAGACTTTTCCAAAGACACAACTTTTGCCAAAAATTCAAAAAGACTTTTTGCCACTGTCCACCCAGTGCAGTATAAACAGTAATAATTTTTGCCAAAAATCCAAAAAGTCTTTTTGCCACAGTCCAGTGCAGGATAACAGTAATATATTTTGCGAAAAAAATTTTAAAAGTCTTTTGTCCACAGTCCATTCAGTGCAGTATAACAGTAATAACAATATTGAATGCCTAGCCACAAACGCTTCAAATTTATCTTATCGTGGCCGGCAATACACAGCATCCATTAAAGAGGTTAATTCAGCGCTGTCGAATCTGTCAGGCCCTGACACTGCAGATCGATCCCGTGTACAACGTCATCATAAAAGAATAAGCAAGGCCCTGGGTTCCGTTTATTCGTCATCGTCATCGTCCTATTTGCTCAGCGGACACTCCAGCGACGAGATAGAGATTGCCACATCTGTTGCTGCTTTGCTATCATTGCATTGCTTTTCCATGTTCCGCTTCCTATTTCCTCCTCCAACTCCAACCCCCCCCCCCCCCCCCCCACCCCACCCCCCACTCCCACCCCACTTCCCTCCTCTCCCTTTTTTTTATACCCTCATTTTTTTTCGACTCCACCCCCCAACCCCACCCATTTTTTTCCCCATTCCGAGTTTTCAACTTCCGCCACCCCCCACGAACATAATTTTTTCACCCAACTTTGAGTTCCCTCTTTGCCCATCTAAAAAAATATCAGATATAATGGATAGTGCAACAAGAACACGGTTTTACACGTTTACCATATTATGAACTGCTGAAACCATATAGCCTTCCTCAAAACTTGAGCTTGAGCTTTCATATAGGGTGATATACACTAAACGTGCTCAAAGCGCTTTACAAAGGATCCCTGACCAACAGCAAATCTTAACATGTAGGACGTGACAAGACGCCTGTTAGGCGATATTACAATTTTTCGGACAGAGACAACGCTGTTAACATCCAGGTACTCATTTTATACCAGAGTACGATGAGAGAATGTGAGTAAAGAGCCTTTTCCAAGGACTCAACTATGCGCCCGCCTAGCGAGGCTTGAACCCAGGCTCATTCTATCCGAAAGCGAGTGTGTGTCATACCACAAGACCACATAGCCTCCAAGTTTCACTCACTCACTCACTCACAAATTCATTCACTCACTCATTCACTCAGTCATCCCCATAACCGAATCGTCGTCGGGGGGGGGGGGGGGGGGGCATGCAAGTCGAAGTCTTATAACCACTTTTCTCCATTCATTTCTGTTGACGACTATGTTCAGAGTAGATATTGCGCTATATAAAAGATCAAGTTTGGGTTTTTTTTTTCAAACGTGAAACACATTATTTTTTCAATTTGTCTGCACTGCACTGTGGCTGACGCCTGAATTAATTCAGTATTCCCTCGGAATAAACCCTAAAGTCAAATTTCCCCTTGTCCTTCTTGCACTAACCTTCTCACAATATCAGTCACTGTTTATAGCCAAGTACTCATTCACACCTGGGTCGAATGTGTTAAGTGCTTTACCAAACAGAACTAATATTCCGCGATTGCTATCACTCATCCGGCGACTCACCACACTTAGCATCGCTTGACATTAGTGAAAGGACGAGAACCCGTCACGCTGACCCACCGGGTCTGTCAATTGTTGTTTGTTTGTTTTTTCGGAGTTTTTTCTTGTTGTTGTTGTTGTTGTTGTTATTATTATTATTGTTCTTCTGATTGTTGTTGTTGTTCTTGTTGTTGTTATTGCTGTTGTTGTTGTTGTCGTTGTTGTTGTTCTTGTTGTTCTTGTTGTTATACTTGTTGTTGTTATTGTTGTTGTTATTGTTTTTGTTTTTGTTGTTGTTGTTGCTGTTATTGTTGTTGTTGCTATTGTTCTTGTTGTATTTCTTTTGCGTATTCATTTGTATCTAATACATTGATTTTACAAAAAAAACTTTACTTATTTAAGTGCACGATTTTTTGATATTGCCTAAAGGTCGATATTAAGTGTTAATTTGTTTTTGTTTTTGGTTACTGTTTCTGTTACTCATCATATCGATATTTATATCATATCGCACATCGCATTCCAGATCGATACCCTGACCACTTGTGTCGTCCAGGACGAGTGCAATAACTGGCCAATATCTCGGTAACAAGTGGACCAGAGCGGATTAATTTCTCTCTCGGCATTGAGCTCTTCAGCACTGGGAAAACAAAGAACTCATCGGCAGTTTTCCAATCCCGGTTGTCATCGTGATGGGAACGGATTGATTTAGGTCCGGACAAAAGGTCTGAATACTGACAAAATATCGTTTCAAAATTTTGGTCAGAAAACGTTTAATTCAAATATCGATATTTAAAGATAATAACATATCGATAATGATACTTGGCTTTGAGATGTTTGGTTCAAGGAAAGTGCTTAACAAGTATCATTTATTGCTATTATTATTATTATTATTATTATTATTATTATTATTATTATTATATTATTATTATTATTATTATTATTATTATTATTAATATTATTATTATTATTATTATTATTATTATTATTATTATTATTATTATTATTATTATTATTATTATTATTATTATTATTATTATTGAAATACCCTCCACATAAAGAACAGTCTCAAACATCAACCTTCTTTTTTAACTCTAGATCTGACATGGCAGCCCTGTAAATTATACGGGGGTTCTAACATCTGAACCCACTTATGGGCCTAGTTAAACATTGTTGTAATGGACAATAAATATTTTGCGTCATTTTTTTGAGATGTCCATGCCTCTGAGGAATTGGTTTCGCAGACCTTCAAATAAGTGCACGTCGATGTAGAGTTAAATGCCACCGGTTTCGAGTCTTTGGAAAAATATTATTTTTAAATTAGAAAAATATCGATTTTTGGGGTAAATGTTTTCTGACCGAATTGATAAAAAGCGTTTAGTCAATGAGAGACAGAAGAATTCCGTAGCTTGGATATGAAGCTATGTAGTGTTGAGTCCACTTCTGTTTGTGGAGAGAGAAAAGATAATTGCTTTCCAATCTGGATTTTGAGTGCAGAAAGCAACGTGAAATTCTGTGTTATGCGATACGCCGCGAGATTTCTTGCGGTGCAGGAAGTGACGTGAAATTCCGTGATATACGACACGCCGCGAGATTTCTTGCGGTGCAGAAAGCAACGTGAAATCTCGTGTTATACGATATGTTGCAAGATTTCGTGAGAAAGTATTTGGTTTGTTAAATGTCAAAATTGAAACATAAAAATATTAAATTAAATTGAGTTAAAATATAATCTCCAAGACATGCCTAGTATTACAAAAAAATCGTAGAATTACGAATTTTTGGCTCCGGCTGCAGAGCTTCAAATGTGACTTCGACTCAATGAATATTTCTGAAAAGGAGCGTGTCATCCAAGAGAACCTATATTCAGAACTTTGGAGCATTTTATTGGCAAAGCATAGTTTGTAAAGCTAGTTTTATGGAGACTTTTCTTTTTTCTTGAAACTACGAATTTCTGAAATTTCAAGTTGGCAGCTCTGATCTCCGTTTTTGATTTTTTTTTTTTTCATTCCAAAGAAGACCTTATAGGGTTTTTTTCGAAGGGAGGAAAAGAATAATTCAAATTTCCAAACAAGAGCTAAGGTGAGGAGACCTGTTTAAAAGGTCACACAGTGCAACGGGAATCGAACTCGATATCATCTGGGTAAGACGCCATGACAGTTATATCAAGTTGCTCCTTATACAAAGGGTAGTAAAAGTGTAACAATGAATAAAGTAAATAAAAAGAACCCAACATGAAGGACATCTAAAACAGAGTAACTCCATGGCACAAGGAAGCAATTCCTGTAAAAACGCTGTCACCCTCTCAATAAACATTCCCTTTTTTCACCCTAATGGGGAAATTTATCTCTAAGGTCTACTCCAAGGGACTACTAGATGGAATAAGTTAGGCGTCAGCCGCAGTGCAGCGCCGCTTACTGAGCTACAACGTTGCGGGTATTTATTGAACTCGGAACCGTTCGGGTAAGAAGCAAAGATAGTACTGCTGAGCCACGCTGTCCCAATTCAAAAGATAAATTAACCGCATTAAAACAAAACATAAACCAACCATGGGCCATGTTTATTATCCTATGACGATGACGAATTTAAATTAAACACTTCATTCACTAATATTTTTTTTGAATAGCGCAGTATCCACTGATTCATACACACATTTTCAGATCTTTATCACACACCAGTGCCTGCTCCCTAATGCGTCACTCACTCTCCTGGACGTAACTCGTGACTCAGTTCTGTTTTTTCTTGATCTTTAAAGATGGAGATGTAAATCACAGAATGTCAACATAAAGTGTCACTCCCCCCCCCCCCCCCCCCCTGCTCCGCCCCCCCCCCCCCCCCACCTCCCCTCACACCTTTAATCTCCAACACTTTGATGCGTCCCATTCAAGGAATTTCATAAAACCGTTTAACCAAATAAGAAGAAGATATTATTTATCCAGGGTCAAATACATCAATTTGATATTTGTACCCCAACGATATCCCGGCAGTCTTCGGGACAATTTATGTCCTCCTCCCTAAAAACGGACGTTAATAATTTTACGGGCGGTGAATAGAGTCAGCTTTTGGGATATTCATGGCCTGTCGAAGAAGCTGGGATGGGAAGAAGGGCGCGTGGGGGTCGGGGAGGGGGGGGGGAGATATTGTGGGGGTTGGGGGGTGATAGGGGGGGGGGAAAGAGACACCCTGTGAGTAACACTGCACATAAATCATCATCATGCGCTTCAGTCGCTTTCATCTCCGTATGAACTCAGTCTTCTTGGATAAATAGAGAAATGGGGAATGAAAAATAGACGGTCTACCCAAAAATTATAGTCCTTTAGGGGATAAAAAAAATACTGTAAGAATATAACCGGAAGTGTTTTTTGTGACTTTTTGTGAGTAACAGGAAATGTGTGTGACGTGAATATATCACTAAGAGCTTTTATAACTCAACCACGGATATCAGATATGATAATAACGCTTCCTTTTTCTTTTGTTTTGGTCAGAAAGAGAATCCCCTTCAAATATCGACCAATCAAAATGACCTTCGACTTGTGGAAAAGTCCAAAATGTCAGAGTTCAAAGGCTGGCTTCAAAAATACGTTTCCGGTTTGAGAATAGTTGATGAGCTCCAATCCAAACCATTCCAATCCAATCCAATCCATACTTTTGCAGCTTCAATCCTGACGATAGGCGCAACATAATTTGTGTGACGCGGCTATGTGGTCTTGTGATATGACACTCGCTTTCGGTTCGGAAGGTCCTGGTTTCGAGCCTCGCTCTGCGCATAGTTGAGTCCTTGGAAAAGGCTCTTTACTCACATTCTCTCATCGTACTCAGATGCAAAATGAGTACTTGGCCGTTAACAGCGTTGTCTCTGTCGGGGAAAAAATGTAATATCGTCTAACAGGCACCATGTCTCGTTTAACATATTGCTACATATTGCTTTGTTGCTGTTGGTCAGGGACCCATTGTAAAGCGCTTTGAGCACGTTTAGTGGATATAGCCCTATATAAACGCTCACGTCTTTTTTAGATTCCTTTCATTCGATTCATACTCGTATTTAACCCTCTCCTTACCATCCATAGGAAAATCGTCACATTCGTTACGATGAAACCAACAGTTTTCTCATTCTGATATCCTTTGTACATCACAAATTATAAAGAAAATATTTTTGTTCTAGCGATAGAATTTGGACACTGGAAATTATTATGTATGGAATGTTCCTGTTCCTTTACTGTTTGAGTAGAAAAAAATCTATTTTTGTGTTTGGTGGGTGTGAAGTTTCAGGGAAAATTCTGAAAATGTCTGGTAAGGAGAGAGTTAATTTGAAGAAAAAAGAACTCTGTCTGAAAATGAATTGTGTTTGTTGGAGTTTGGCCAATATTATTATGTTAATTTTGGCTTATGTTCGTGATTATGTATGTATAATAAGATAATTAAGCTTGCTACTGCTATCCACAAGCGAATAGTAACGGCCACTTGAATGTTGGATGGATGCTGGTACTACGTGAAATATTTTGATAACGCGTGTTGGTCCTTTATATTTCCGGATGGCAATGTTGTGAGTTTTTTTTCAGCGGGCGAACAGCATTTATTGAGCATGGTATGTTTTCACTGTGAGGAGATTTTTACCCGCTTGTTAATGCTAGGTAATAGAGAGGTAGATAAGTAGATAGGTAATAGATAGATTCATGGATAGATAGGTAGATAAATGGATAGATAGATAAATAAATAGATAGATAGATAGATAGATAGATAGATAGATAGATAGATAGATAGATAGATAGATAGATAGATAGATAATTAGATAGATAGATAGACATATACATTGATAGATAGATAGATAGATAGATATATAGATATAAATATGTAGATAGATCCTTAGATAGATAGATAGATAGACAGATATATAGATAGATACATTGATAGATAGATAGATAAATGATAAATAGATAGATAGAAAGATAGAAATATAGATAGGTAGAGAGGTAGATAGGTAAATAGGTAGATAGATAGATGGATAGATAGATAGAATGTTTTACAAAAGAATGAATTTATTGATGTAAAAAGTGGATGTGTTTTTTTTTTCCTAAAATAAACAATAGATATACAAACTGCTTGATGTTATCTCTATAATATCAGTTGTTACAGTCCATATTTCGTACCAAATCCCGTGCACGTTCTAAACAAACACTGCCAAGAACAGAGATTTGTGGAAACAAATTACTAACTGGAGATTAGAAATAGACTGCCACACTCGAAGTAACACAGAGAGAGAGAGAGAGACGGAGAGAGAGAGAGAGAGAGAGAGAGAGAGAGAGAGAGAGAGAGAGAGAGCAGCCATATTCGTTCTAACCAAACACAAAATCATTCAAGACTCTTCTGCGTACTCTGATAAAACAAACGTTCTTAAAATTTTGGTCAGAAAACTCATCCTTCAAATACCGATGGATTGAAATGTCTCACCATCTTGCCAAAAACTCTTATAACGTTTATGAGTTGTTGCCAAGGTAATGGTTATTTTAATCGGCCGAGCTTTGAAGGGCGAGTTTTATGGTCAAAATCTTTATGAGTGATTTTTTTTCAGGCCACTGCAGTCTTCCCATGCCCAATGTCTCATTACTCTCCTCCCTTGTAAATGATGACAAAACTCCTTCTTTAGTATTTTTCCTGAAAACTTCTTTCTTTTACATCATAGAATTTTTTTTTTCATTTGCATGACCCCCCCCCCCCACCCCTAAACTTTACAAAAAGTGCTGTTGTTTTTTTTTTTTTTGTTTTTTTTTTTTAAACAAACCTGAAACAATTTTTAATTTAAAAAATGAAATAAATAAAAAAATGCATGAAATTCCCTTTGTTCATCACATGGGTGAAATTTGTCTCCAGGGTCTATTCCAAGGGAAGACTGGAATAACCCAGGCGTTAGCCGCAGTGCAGCGCCTCAAACTGAGCTAGGGAGAGGTGACTTGCTCAAGGCCACCCCACGAAGCGGGTATTCGAACTCGGTACCTTTCGGGTACGAAGCAAAGACGGTACAGCTGAGCCATGCTGTCCGATTTCAATTCTTCGACTCCTCCTCATGTTAAAGACGTTTTGAGGGCTGGAGTATTAGGTGGGACGATTGTGTGATCGGGTGGTATGACTATCGCCTTCGGGCCAGAAGGTCATGAGTTCCACCCCCACTTCGAGCGGGGCATATTTGAGTCCTTGGTTCTGTGTCATACACATTTTTTCAATATTCGGTCCATTTCAAAATAACATAACACCGGACTGTCGCGGTGGGTAATATATTATGTGTAAAAGTTTGTTGTTTGGGTTTGATTTTTTTCTTCTTAATTCTCCTAAATATTTCTTAAGTCTGAAAAGTTGTTTCATTAGTGTGTGTGTATGTGTGTGTGTATGTGTGTATGTGTGTGTGTGTGTGTGTGCGTGTGTGTGTGTGTGTGTCAAAGCTTTTCATTGCAACCACTGAATTTGGTAATATATATAATACGGATAAATCTATTGTTTTTTCTTTCTCACCAAGTCTGAAACGTTGTTTTGTCAGTGTGTGTGTGTGATTGTGTGTCTGCGTGTGTGTATGTATTTATGTGTGTGTGTGTGTGTGTGTGTGTGTGTGTGCTTAAGCTTCTCAATGCAACCACTGATTGCTTTTCCTTTAGAAATTGTCCTTTGAATTCCGTTCATCCAATCAAGAAATCTCAAATATCCTAAATGTTATTTCAGATTAAGAAAGTACTTAAGCTGATTTCACCTTGCATCGGCGCTTCTCGCGGTTTTCGACAAAACGCTTTATTCTTTCATTTTGCACCAGGAAACTTTTAGTTGAAAGAAAGATAGATATTTCCACAAGACACTCAACTTGTCACGAATGATTAAACCTGAGTTATTTTGAAATTTCAGCTTTGAGGTTGATACTAATATTTCACTTCGCTATCCATGGATTACTTCCTAAAGCAAGTAAGTACAATCATAGACAGACACACATACCTTGAGCTTTTATATAGTGCAATATCAACTAAACGTGCTCAAACCGTTTTACAATGTGTCCCTGACCAACAGCCACACGTAACATGTGTAGAACGAGACAACTGGCCTGTTATGTGATATTACAATTATTTTTCTGACAGATACAACGCTTTTACGGCCAGGTACGCACTCATTTTTGCACCTAAGTACGGTGAGATAATGCGAGTAAATAAAGAAAGAGTCTTTTCAAAGGGCTCAACAACGCACCGAG
>NC_088361.1:47717772-47757772 GCF_034508935.2 Berghia stephanieae
ACCCAAAAAAGAAAAAAAATACAACTCAAAGTTGGTATTTCTTATCATTCTGATGCTAAATTTGCACTTGTGCGCCCAGTTCATCCACACATAATAAAACCCTAGTGGAAGGGAACATAACCATGCGCCTCGGACAGTTGTCCGAATGTAAACAGATTGCAGTCGGTGCTAAATTAAACAAACTCCAAGGTATAGAAACCTACTGGAAGGGAACATGACCACGCCCCTCGGACAAGTTGTCTGAATGTAAAATAAATGGCTATCGATGCTAAAAAAAAAGACTAACTACACGGCATTATTATCGATGGTTTATCTTTAAATAAAATTCTCACGAGGTCTACACGCTTGGTAGAGAACCTTATTAGACCTAATCACAGAAAAAGGGGTAAAGAAAAGACAACAAAGAATAGAGTGGTATCAATTTCCTTCTTTCTACGGTTTTTAAACAACCAACTGTCCCCACGGGCTGAGGGTGTGTCACAAATCCTACGTTTTGATTGGTCAAAAATCTACTGGATTATACCGATAGTAGTTTTAAAACAGGTGGGTTACATATTAAATGATCATTTTAAGCGGACATTTATTGTTGTTGTTTTGTTTTTTTACCTTTGATGCATCCCGACATAACACCAGATGGACACGATGTGTCACAAATAAGTCATTGAGTCAAGCTACATCCTCAGTGTCCATTTGCTTAAATCACATACACACACACACACACACAAACACACACACCACACACACACCCACAGACACACAAAGCCATCCATTCATTTGACCAACAATCAACGCTGGTCAACTCTAATGACTCAAAATACATTTTTATTTTCAAATTTGACCAGAAAAAGTTTACTTCCTATAAGATTAATATAATCTATACGTTCATATGATCCCCAAATTTTCAAATACATATTGTGCTTTGAACTGTGAACCTTATAATAATACTCCAAATTAGTAACAATTCTTTTGATTCAGACTTTTTGTTTGGTTGGAAGCCAAATTAATCAATTGAAATAATATAGCATAATTGTTTTTCCTGGCCAAAATGTAAAAAAGGTATTTAGCTCAGTTGGACAACAGTAAACAGTGCACAACAGTGAAAATCGCTCCCAATTTGTTCAATACATATTTATTGAATTTTGAACTTTGAACTTTTTATAAGACCTTAAATAAATTCTTAAAAACAAAATCTCGCTTTCCAGTCATTTTCACTACGAATTGGAAGTCATATCAATTTCTGGCCAAAATGAGAAAAAGGTATTTGGCCATGTTAGAAAAGTAACAGTCGACAGTGCTTTCTTTATTCAAAGCAAAAGCCACTCCATATCTGTCACGTGACCAATGCCTGTCAACAATATTATCCCCTTAGAGGGGGTTATTTGCCTGCCACGTCAGCTCTCGGATGGAAAATCTGATTGAGGCGATTCCAAAGCGATGACGGACTCATTAGAGAACAATACTGCCGTACTTTGGAAAAACTCATATTTAAAAATTTGGCCAGAAAACTCGTCCCTCAAATATCGATTGATTTAAATGACCCTCATCTTGGCAAAAACTTTCAAACCTGGGACTTCGCCGAAGTCCTAGGTTTGAGAGTTTTAGCCAAGATGAGGGTCATTTAAATTGATCGATATTTGAAGGACGAGTTTTCTGGCCAAATTTTTAAATATGGGTTTTTCCAGAGTACAGAAGAATAATATAGCCCTTTCTCTTTCCACTCCCCACACTCTATCTATGTCTACTTTTGATACTCTTTACCGTATTTCCATTTTTATGCCCTCTGGTTCACTCTATTCATTTTATGAATATATCCCTCTGTTGCTGTTTCAGATAGATAGAGAGAGAGAGAGAGAGAGAGAGAGAGAGAGAGAGGGAGAGAGAGAGAGTGAAAGAGAGTGAGAGAGAGAGGGAGAGGGAGAGTGAGAGAGAGCGCGCGCATCTGTGTATGAGTATGTGAGTCTCTCTCTCTCTCTCTCTCTCTCTCTCTCTCTCTCTCTCTCTCTCTCTCTCTCTCTCTCTCTCTCTCTCTCTCTCTATCTATCTATCTATCTATCTATCTACCTCTCTCCCAATCTTTTTATCCATCTATCTATCTATCTATCTATCTATCTATCTATCTATCTATCTATCTATCTGTCTGTCTATCTATCTATATATCTATCCATCCATCTATCTATCTATCTATCTATTTATTTATCTATCTATCTACCAGTTTAATGTGCAGATATGTGACATTTTGGTTTTCTTTACTACAAACCATATTATAGTCTCTTGCCTTCGATCATACATAAAGAAATGTCACAACTGTCATACATGCCTTACTTTTAACTCACTCAATCAGAGATTTTTGCTACTTTTCAAAATTAGAAAAAAATGCATTAAAATGAACATGCACAAAGATATTTTCTTTCAACTACCATGAACATGTAAAATTAAAAACATTAGCTTTGATAACACGCTTATAATTTGTCTCCGAAAAAAAATGCAATAAATAGGCATGGGGTAAAAGTAACCAGGTTAACTACGGATATAGTCGGTGTTAGGGTTGAGTGAGTTAAACAAATTTCTAACATCAACATCACCCCCAGCATAATACCGTTTATAGGCCGTGGGTCACCGTTTCAATCATTTTTACCTTAAATCATTTTCTTCTAACATCTATTGTATTCTGAAACAGTACCAGACTGACGCGATGGGTAACATATTAGAGTTATGTGGTCTAGTGGTATGACACTCGCTTTCGGATCGGAAGATCCTGGGTTCGAGCCTCGCTCGGTGCATAGTTGAGTCCTTGGAGAAGGCACTTTACTCACATCCTCTCACCGCACTCGGGTGTAAAATGAGTCCCTGGCCGCTAACAGCGTTGTCTCTGTCCTAAAAAAATATGTAATATCGCCTGACAGGCGTCATGACCCGTCCTAAATTTTAAATATTGCTGTTGGCCAGGTTCCCTTGTAAAGCGCTTTGAGCACGTTAATGGATATTGCTCTATATAAAAGCTCAATTTTTAAAATTTTTTTTTAGCTCAATACAAAGTCGTCCTACCGAGTCATTAGACTCACGGTAGCCGGAGTTTTTCCCGGTTTCCATTACGTGAGACGGACAATAGCAATTGTTTGCTATCCTTTTGGTATGACGCTGGTCAATCGCAAAGTACTTTCAGCCAGATCTAACAGACCCAACTACCCAATGACTGGCTGGAGTCGCTTAAAAAATCTCGACTACGCCCGGAATCGATCACAGTCCCTTCACTTGTGAAACGAGTGCTCTACCAACTGAGCTATCGAGACACACCCGAGCTATATTTATTATGACGTAATAGAACAATACATAACTAGGCGAAAACTGGAACCTTTTTATCCTCTTTGACCAGTTAACTGCCGTAGTCCAGAAAGACGCGTCTTTAAAAAAAATTGGCCAGAAAACTTGTCCTTCAAATATCTATCGATTGAAATGACTCTAATCTTGGTAAAAACTCTCAAACCTGAGACTTTAATTAAGACCTCACGAAGTCCCAGTTTTGAGGTATTTTGCCAACATGAAGGCCATTTAAATCGATCGATATTTGAAGGACGAGTTTTCTGGCCAAACTTTTAAATATGGGTTTTTCCATTAAAGCAGTAAAATGGTTAAATCTCCTTGTGCCCGTCGGAGTTTGATTGACGGATTAATTTCTGAATGGTTTTTAAACGGTCTTGGTTGATTTGTGTCAAATGGGATTGGGGACAACAGGCAGGAAACGCCATAGAGCACGGCGGAAGGATATCTTGTACTCGGTAGAAGGAATATCTTGACTTGAGCAGATTCTTGGTCTTGTGGTAATGACACTCGCCTTCGGATCGGAAGCTCTATGGTTTGAGTCCCGTTCTGAACAGCGGTTTTTATTTGGGTCCTTGGAAAAAGGCTCTACATTTATATTCTCTCATAGTACTCGGGTCTAAAATGAGTACTTGTTCATAAACATCGTTGTCCCTGATGGTAAAAAGAAAATTGTAATATCTAACTAATATTTCAACGTATTATACAATTTTATGTATCTATTTATGTCCCTGTTACGTGTGATACAATTTTCATTGTATTTTTATAAAATGTATATTTCCTTGCATATATGTATAGACCTGTTGCTAATAATTGTATGTTATGTTTTCATGTTTCTTTTTATTCTCGAGATTTTATTGTAAAGGGCATAGAGCCCTTTCTGTAACCTATTCATTATTATTAGTGCTCCAAAGGACTGGTTACATACACACTCCCAATAATTTAGGAACCAAAAGAGTAGAGGGTGTGACGTCACGACTTTTCTTCCCTCTTTGGGTTATTTATGGACACGTCGTGTCGAGTCCCATTCCTGGCATCCGTCTGGATTCAACACGATGTACTAAGTTTCAAATGTGATACAAAGCTGCTAGAAGCCGTGGACTGTAAAAAAAGTAATATGTGACCCATCGTCTCAAAACGGTATTATGTCGGAACGAACCAGGTGCTTATAAACCGAATGTAATGTTCAACAGGTCAAAAATATAAATTGTTGGCATTAGCACCCTAAAATATGGTATCCACTCTCCTCAATAAAACATACAAACTCAACACAAGTCTGATATTTCTGGCTATAAATTCAATTTTAAACATCTTTACCAACCCGACTTAATACCGTTTTGAGGCGAAGGGTTACATATACAAATATTAATATAAGAGCTTCAAAAATAGAACAAAATAACATACACGTAACGTTTCGGGCTCATTTCTTAAGGATTACTATACATTCGTCATGCTTCTGGATTAGTATTTTCACCGCTAGATATATCAGATTTATTGCACGGTTACATTTTACATCTATTTCTATTCTACCCGCAATTTCCCTATTATTATTTTTTTGCGCACCAAACTTTTATACGTTGTTTTAATTCCACTCAATTTAGAACATTAGTTACATATCGAACGCCTTTTTTGTTTACTTTCCAATATAGAGAGGACCTAAAATATCTCTGCCGTCTATCTGGAATTTAGTAATGTATTTATGTATTTATTGTCTTTTGTTGTTGGCTGAAGAAGGGTTTTGAGCCCGAAACGATCTGTGTTTGGTATTTTGTTCTTTTTTGAAGCTGTTATATTTATTTTTGTTTATAAAGTTTCAACTGATTTAGTTAATTGCTGGAGAAGGGTTTTTGAGCACGATAAGGTCCGTGTTCAGTATTTTGTTATTGTATTTTTTCCAGTTCACATATTCTAATAACTTAGTTTTCTACAACAACAACAACAACAACAACAACAACAACAACAGAAATCAGTGAACTAAGTGATGCACGAACCATCATTGCTATTATAAGGGGTTAAATAGAGATCTGATCTGATTTCGCGAAGTCCCAGATTTGCGACTTTTTGCCAAGATAATATGTCTTGATAGGTTATTCTAATTGACCGATATCTGAAAAGGACGAGTTTTCTAGCCAAAATTAGAAACACTTATTTATTTTACAAAGTACGACAGTGTTAGTTAAGTAGATTGAAGTTTTTGTTTTGTTTTATTTCTCGTTCTTTGTTTGTTTGTTGTTTTGATTTTTAAAATTTTTGTTGTTGTTTTTTTATGTTTTTAAAAAGAAATAGTTTTTGTTTTTTGCTTCTTTTTTTTTCAAAATCCAAGAAAAGATTGACGGTAATTAATAAATGAATTGATTGTCATTTCCGATCTGTTAACGACAAACCTCTTTCTTTTGTAAGTCTCCTTTTTAAATCGTTAAGAGCATCTTGAAGTGTGGGGGGTTTTTTCCATCTCTGTTTTATGGTTTGTACAAACGTTTCCTGTGTTTTAAACTTATTGAAGCTTTAATCTATCGATTATTTTCATTCTTAAGTTACCCACCTTGATTAAGATAACGATTTCTATCTTCACAGCGTTATGAAAACAGGAAATTGCAAAGCTTTTCGAGTACAAATTTAATAAATTTAACTTTTATAAATGTAACTAAGGTAAAGATTGAATACTTAGACCAAGCTCTCCATATTGGAAGGTTTAAATGAGATTTAAATGAGCTTTTATATAGCGCAATATCCACTAAACGTGCTCAAAGTGCTTTACAAGGGGCCCTGCCCAACAGCAACACTTAACGGGACACTCACATATAGGACGGGACATAACGCCTGTTAGGCGCAATATTACAATGTTTTCGGACAGAGACAACGCTGTTAACGGCCAGGTACTCATTTGACACCTGAGTACGGTGAAAGAATGTGAGTGAAGAGTCTTTTCAAAGGACTCAACTATGCGCCGAGCTAGGCTCGAACCTAGAACCTTCCGATCCGAAAGCGAGTGTCATACCACTAGACCACCTCTGCACATGACTATGCTGTCTATAATGGGGATCGGAATAGGATTAGACTCTGCTTAGATTCAAACTTTGAACCTTTGCTTGTTAGTTAAATGCGCAATTAACTGAGATATCGGAAGAATAGGAATATAAAATATTGCCGGATTTACAGAAACGATGTTACAGGAATGCGTGTGGGCGGAGATTAAATGAATCGATTCCTGATAGCGTCATATCGATAAATGATATCTGATTGATATGGCGGGAGTATATTATACAAGGGATATCGGAAGTGTGGATAAGAATAAATATCGTGATATCGATAGATGAAATCTGATTGATATGGAGATTAATACATACAAGGGATATTAGAAGTGTGGATAAGAATAAATATCGAGATATTGATATATTAGATTTCTTTCTTCTGGACCATGTTTGCCATTCTGATTTTGATATTTTTCGATATTTATTTATCTATTAATTACATTTTTGTTATCAATTCACTAATTACATTTTCATTAATTTATTAATTAAAAAGAGTTATTACAATTTATTCCTCCATTGCCTTTATTACATATCGATTTATTATTGATGATCACAAAACAATGACGATTGAAACACTCGCATCTTGTTTTTTGATAATCGTGGGCGGTTTTGATTGTTGGAGACCTGGTATGTGATGCACAGATAATGCTGGATGATGATGATGATGATGATGATGATAACGATGATGATGATAACGAATATGATGATGAGGATGATGATGATGATGATGATGATGATGACGATGATGATGATGATGATGATGATGATGATGATGATGACGACGACGACGACGATGATGATGATGATGATGATGATGATGATGATGATGATGATGATGACGATGATGATGATGACGACGATGAAGATGATGATGATGATGATGGTGATGATGATGATGGTGTTGATGATGATGATGATGATGATAACGACGACGACGATGATTAAAACACAATCACAGTTTCCAAATTACACGCTCAAGAGTGTGCAATCCCATGAGCAGTCGTTTTTTTTTCACCAACGATTAGAATTTGGAACAGCCTGCTCGTTGGTGTAGTTAGCTCTGAAAACCTTAAACAGTTCACAGATAGAATCGCTTCTGTGCCACTCTAGACACCAACAAGCACATCAAAGTCTTTGACAACACACCCCAGGTAGTTTGCAGATATACAGGAAGAAGAAAACACAATCACAGTTTCCAATTTACACGCTTAAGAGTGCAATACCATGAGCAGTCAATTTTTCCATTAACAATTAGAATTTGAAATAGCCTGACTGCGGATATAGTTAGCTCTGAAAACCTTAGGCTAAACAGTTCAGAGACAGAGCGCAGCCAATCGTCAACTTATAGCCTGACACTAGAACCCTCAAGGACTTACAGTTTGACGTCATTTTTTCTTTTTGTTTTGTGCAGCGACTAGTGAGTTGTCGACAGTAGAGCTCAAGGAAACTAGTGATTCTATTGGTTGAACTATTGAATACAACTCACGAATTTGTTTTCTTTTGTGGCCAAAGACTTGTCTATTGACGTCATTTTTTGTCAGTGTCAGGCCGTAGCCATCGTTATGTTATAGCCTGATACTGAAATCCAAAAGGACTGGCAGTTTGACGTCATTAGTGAGTTGTCGTTAGTAGAGCTCATGGAAACAAGTTATTTCATTGGTTGAACTATTGAATTCAACTCACGATTTGTTTTCTTTTGTAGCAAAAGACTGGCATTTTGACGTCATTTTTTGGTCAGTATCAGGCCATAACTTTACGAAGGCCACGGTCAGGCTAAAAGTTAAAGATGGTTACGGACAGAATCGCTTCTGTCCCACTCTAAACACAAACATGCACACCAAAGTCTGCGACAACACACCCCAGGTGGTTTGCAGACATACAGAAAGAACAACACACAATCACAGTTTCCTAATTACGCGCTCAAGAGTGCAATGCCATGAACAGTCTTTTTTTCCACCAACGATTAGATTCGATAGCAATAATGATGATGATGATGATGATGATGATGATGATGATGATGATGATGATGATGATGATGATGATAAGAATAATAATAATATTATTAATAATAATAATAATAATAATAATAATAATAATAATAATAATAATAATAATAATAATAATAATAATAATAATAATAATAATGATAATAATAATGATAATAATAATAATAATAATAATAATAATAATAATAATAATAATAATAATAATAATAATAATAATAATAATAAAATATCAGACAGCTGCAGTGACCAGCGATCACATCGTCCTCCACTGTCCAGTAGCTAAACTTGAAGGTGGATATGAAACAGTCCTTAGGGCGGAAGAAGACTTTCGAAGCTGGGTTGATGAAATGAATTTGGAGGTGTAGCCATAAGTTACTACTAGAGAATATGAGTAAAGAGCTGTAGGACGAACCATGACGCTTAATGGCGATATTACATCTTTTAACATTTCTGATAGAGACAATACTGTTAACACCATGTACTCATTTTTACACATTAAGATGCTGAAAATGGAATTTGTAGCCAGAAATATCAGACTTGCGTTGAGTTAATGTTTTATTGAGAAGAAGGAATATCATATTTTAGAGTGCTAAATACCATCATTTCATATAATTGACCAGTTCGACTATAATATGACTTTTTAGCATCTGGTCCATCCCGACATAATACAGATTTGAGATGTTCGGTCACATTTAATATGAAAGGGAAAAAACCCAGTTTTGTTTTCCTTCCACCCATCTCTGTCGATTCTGTAGCCCTTAGGGTTATGATACATGACCATATTTTAAATCAATACCCACAGAGACGGCCGCCGCCGCCGTCGTCACCAAATGTCTGCCCCAGGGATACCATCCCAGCTATGGCTGTTGCTCTTTTGTTAACATTCAGATCAAAGCCATACTAATAACTCTGCGTCCCCGACGGGTTTGTTTTGTCGTTAGGGGCGTCGAAAGGGTCTTAAGTAAAATAAAAAATGTCATTGGGAAATGGTGGCCATGGTATTATCACCATCCAAACCACCCTGGGTGTGACTACCAATTGAATGGGTGACACTGGGTCCGTTTAGTTAATGATGATGATGATGATGATGATGATGATGATGATGATGATGATGATGTTAATAATGATAATAATAATAATAATAATAATAATAATAATAATAATAATAATAATAATAATAATAATAATAATAATAATAACATTAATAATAATAATGATAATAATAATAATAATAATAATAATAATAATAATAATAATAATAATAATAATAATAATAATAATTAAATAACAATAATAATAATAATAAATAATAATAATAATAATAATAATAATAATAATAATAATAATAATAATAATAACTATATAATAATAATATAATAATAATAATAATAATAATAATAATAAATAATAATAATAATAATAATAATAATAATAATAATAATAATAATAATAATAATAATAATAATAATAATAATAATAATAATAATATAATAATAATAATAATAATAATAATAATAAATAATAATAATAATAAATAATATATAATAATAATAATAATAATAATAATAATAATAATAATAATAATATAACAGTAATAACAATAAGAAGAAGAAGAAGAAGAAGAAGAAGAAGAAGAAGAAGAAGAAGAAGAAGAAGAAGAAGAAGAAGAAAAAGAAGAAGAAGAAGAAGAAGAAGAAGAAGAATATTGTAATATGTACTCCAGACATTACAAAAAAATGTCCTTATAAGAACTAAAACCCAACATCTAATTTCAAGATATCATGTCCTTTTGTACAAAAAGAGATCTAGTTTCGCTAATAACGCCAGACGTGTGCCCTAGGCGGTGAAATTTGGCTCCTTAAAAACCAAAGCGTGAAATTTTTAGACAAGTATTGCAGGAATTGCAATGGAAAGAGAGAGAGAGAAAAATCTCAGCAGCAAATTAATAATGGAACGCCGCCCATAGGAGGAATACTCAGCCATACTCTGGAAAAGAAATATGTATTCCAAATATGGCCAGAGAACTCGTCCTTCAAATATCGATCGATTAAAATGACCTTCATCTTGGTAAAAACTCTCAAACCTGGGACTCCGCGGAAGTCCCAGGTTTGAGAGTTTTTACCAAGATGAGGGTCATTTTAATCGATCGATATTTGAAAGACGAGTTTTTTGGCCAAAATTTAAAATACGTGTTTTTTCTTTTTTTCAGAGTACAGGAATATTGAGATCTTGTTGGACGGTGAGAAAATCGCAGGAAATGAGAGTATACGAGATTGCCTCCTTTTGTAAATTATTTTTGTAGCTCTTTTGGGTTGAAGACATGGTTATGTCGTTAGTTGAACTTGTTTTACATGCATTATATAGACGGCTATGCGGTCTTACTGTGGTATGACACTCGCTTTCGGATCGGAAAGTCCTTGGGTTCGAGCCTCGCACGGCTCATAGTTAAGTCCTTGGAAAAGGCTCTTTATTCAGGTGTAAAACGAGTACCTCGCCGTTTACAGCGTTGTTTCTGTCCGAAAAAAGTGCAATATCGCCTAATATGCGTCATGTCACGTCCTACATGTTTAGTGTTGCTGTTGACCAAGGACTGCTTGTAAAGCGCTTTGAGCACGTTTAGTGGATATTGCGCTATATAAAAGCTTTTATTTTCAAAAAAGCTCAAAATAGAATGAACGATAAGTGACTTATCGCCTCAAAACGGTAATACGTCCCGATTGTAAGATGCTACAAATTGAATATGGTTAAAAAATATAAGACCTGAGTTAAATAGATATTTATGTTTTCATGTGGAGGATGAAAATAATTTCTCAACATGAAATTGCACAATGCTTGGTGACGTGTCTTTTTCTAATGGGCTTCAACAGTCGTGACGTCACTTCCCTCGTATTGACGCATAGTAACTTAGTAGCTAGTTCTAAACTATCGGAACAATGGGGGACGCCCTAATGAAATACTTCTCTGACGAACATAAAAGTGTATCCAGAGGGAAAAAAACATTATAAATATGATCATGCTTTGACTTTTATTCATTCCGATCACATGATATGTGAAAAAGTTCTAGCCAGCATGAAGAATAAAAAGTACTGATTTTCTTTGTTTAGAACCAAGCTGCTCGTTGCTGGGCGGATGTAACATCAGACTACTGAATCCAATTGGGATACGACAGTCAGCTGTTCAGTCTCAACAGACTTTATGCGAGTATTTTCATCAAACAAAAACAAAACAAACAAAAAAAAACAAAAACAAAACAACTTTAAAATGACATCTCGTCATTTTGCAAACCCTCAACAGTTACACGAATCTGATTTTTTGGTGTGTTTTCCTACGCATTCGGTCCATATCACGGTCTGTTCCGTCGTAATATATTATAGCTGTGGGCATCCAATCGCGTTCTAGATCGCCATCAAGATAAATCAAAACCTTTTAAATCTTACAGTCTTGCCAGTTTGGCTATACAAACAAATCAAACTGCTAGACTACAATACAAATACTAGCACTATTTTTTTCTATTTAAAAAAAAATAAAATGTTTTACTTAATTTCAAATTCAACCGCAACAGCGATCGCCAGCCTTATCAGGGGATAATATCAGCATGGGCAAATTGCATCACGTTTACTGGGTTCGATCCATCGCGTGCCCTTCTTCGGATGAGCGCCAGGGGTAATTGCTTCATTGACTCGTTATATTGACCCGCATACAAATGAAGGCCCCGTCCCTCTCCACCCCCCCCCCCCCCACCCCTTAACCACCACCACGGCAGTACTCTGAAAAAACACATTAAACATTTTTGGCCAGAAAATTCGTCCTTCAAGAATCGACCGATTAAAATGACCTTCATTTTGCCCTAAAAACGCTGAAACTTGGAATTCAAAGGCATCTTCAAGAAGACCCAGGTTTGAAAGTTTTTGACAAGATGAGGGTAAATTTAATCTATAAATATTTGAAGGACGAGTTTTCTGGCCAAAATTTATAAAACAATTGGGGGGGGGGGGGTCAGAATCCAGCAGTAACAAGGCTGTGATTTCGGGACATTTCCGTCCCCGTCACCAACAAACTCCAAACTAGTTGATCAGGCAGCAAGCATTCCCTAGCTAAGCCTTCTCCAATATCACCAAATTGAAATCACTTTGGGTCTGTTTGTTTCTCTCTGGACGTTTGTTTAAATGCGTAATGTGGCCGTTTGTCAGTGTGTTCGTCGATACGATTCCGATTTTCGGGCTTGTTTATTTTCTCTGGCCGATTTCTTGATTTTGTTTGTCTTCTTGGGGATTTTCTTTTGTTCCTGTTAAAATCAGATTTCGTGTTTTAAGACAAAACACAACACGGTATTTTGTCCCGTGTTATCCCCCTTCTCCCCTCTTTGTTTTTGATATGGAATTCATTATTTTGGCGTCTCATTGATTTCTTGCCTCCATGTTGATTTCTATCTTTCCTGTGATAAAATCAATTATTTTATGCGGCTATGTGGTCTTGTGGTTTGACACTCTCCTTCATGACAGGAAGGTCCAGGGTTCTGAGCGGTGCATAGTTGAATCTTTGGCAAAGACACTTTTCTCACATTATGCTCTCACCGTGAAAAATGAGTACCGGGTCGTTTACAGCATTATCTCTGTCCGAACATAACAATGCAATATCACGGCATTTCTCAAGGTGTTGCTGTTGGCTTAGACATCCTTGTAGCATGATTAGCGTGTTTTGCGCTACATAAATGCTGGACGTGTTCAATTGTATCTTTGTCTTATTCTCTTTGCTGTGATTAAACTATCTATTTTATGCGGATTAATGGTCAAGTGGTATAAAACTCGGTCTCTGATCTGAAGGTTGAAAGTTCGAGGCTCACCATACTCATTATTTGAAGCTATATGTTTCGGTAAAATGCTCACAACATCCGTCTATCGGATTTAAGATACCAACACATATAAAAACTATGTATAGCCTTCAACGTTTATATTCTGATTGATGGAATTTAGTGAGAACTAATCACCAAATTGGCAATCCAAAACCAATCAGGCAGAGTCGAGTGAGGTCAAACTCGTTTATTCGATGAAATGAGTACCAACCCGGTAACAGTTTTGTGTATGTCAAAATGAAATCAACGCCTTACAGGCATCATATTTCCTTCTACAATATTGGATATTGCTCTCTTAAAAATGTCCAACCAAAGAGTCATCAACCGTACCAATGTTATCATCGCCATGTTGTTGGTGTCAATAATAGTTTGCCTCTATTTCAAAAATCCCTTCTATGTTCTCAACCATTATTATTCTCATAATCATTTCTATAATTAATGTCACCATCACCATCATAATCATCATCATCATCATCACCATCATCATCATCATCATCATCATCATCATCATCATCATCATCATCATCATCATTTTCAATTTTAGTTTCAATTCATAAAAAAATGTGTATTTTCGATTATCTGTAATTTTATTACAGTTATTTAAAGCCAGTGTCAATAGCAACAGGACATTGTTTGCCTCTGTCAAACGTTACTGACGTAGTTTCCTTCCAAATCAAAGCTCTCTCATTCTCACAACAATGGCTGCCGTTGACGATAGGATATCTTAATAACTAGTCTGAGACAAAAACGACGAAGTCCGACCTTGATAAGTAACAACAATGATTGTTGTCTTGTTGACGCTAGGATATCTTAGTAACTAGTCTGAGAGTAAACGATGAAGTCCGACTCTCATAAGTAACAACAATGGCTGCCATCTTGTTGACGCTAGGATATCTTAGTAACTAGTCTGAGAGTAAACGATGAAGTCCGACTCTCATAAGTAACAACAATGGCTGCCATCTTGTTGACGCTAGGATATCTTAGTAACTAGTCTGAGACAAAACGATGAATTCCGACCATCGTATGTAAATCAATGCTTGTTGTCTTGTTGACGCTAGGATATCTTAGTAACTCGTCTGAGACAAAACGATGAAGCCCGACCCTCGTAAGTGGCTAAAAATTAGACATAAGTGGGCGGGCGGGGATTTAGTCTGGGACTTTTTGTTCATGTAAGAAGGGAATTTTTGAAGGCTTTTAATAAGGTCAAGGACTGGGTCCTTAGTTATCTTCACTGTAAAAAAAACGCATCTTAAAACCTTTATCTTTCGAAAAATACTTTTACTCATAGGTCTTAATTGGATGGATAATCATGCAATCTGTGTCACGCTATTTATGTTGCTTTGTATGATTCTATTATGAGTCGATGAATTGTATTTTTATTGTAAAGCGCTTTAATGTGCAATTGCATCGAAGGCTCTATACTAAATATACATCATTATCATCATTATTACTAAATACTCTCAAACAGTTTCCATTAAAACAATGTTAAATCAGGCCCATACTTTTATTCGATTATCAGACCTGTTAATAAGTACACCTAGAAAAAAGGCAATGGATAGATTACATACAAGGATAATTCTCTCCCTTGATGAAGGGCAGCTAACTGATTTTGAGATAAATAGAATTAACCACATAGAAAGGCGGCCATTTGTTGCAGTGTGATAGACATATAATGATGGCGGCACAATGCCTCCGCACGCGCATGTCTGACCTTAGCCGTGACACGTGACTGACGGATCCTATTAGGATTGGCCGAGGAGGCACGCATAGGGGTCAAGTAGAACCAGGGGTCGCGTGGCCTATCCCGCTGTGACGAGGGGATGGGGGTAGAGATTGGGGGGGGGGGGGGGGGCGTCTATAATGGATATACTGTTGTGTTGCTAATTATTATGGGGGAAGGGATGATGATGATGATGATGATGATGATGATGATGATGATGATGATGATGATGATGATGATGATGATGATGATAAGACTCCAACTGTTGACATTGTTTTGTATCTTTCATCGAGCCCATATTATCACACAATTGTTATAATACAGCACTACTGTTTATTACTGTTTAGGGACGACTGGTTACATATTATTAGCCTGTGAGTCATAGACAGTCACGTCTGTTTAATCCGAACGGTGACGTTTTTTCCCCCTTCTTCATTCGAACCCGTAACCCCGAAATTCTTGTTTCCAGACCCAACACTTATTTTGGGATCAAGCCATTACAATATAGAGTATTTATGACTCGATAATCTGAACCTTACTGTGGATTTTTCCAGTATCCAATCCTCTATTATGGTTTATTGGTCGAATATCTCCATTATCCGGACTGGGGAAGATTTTTTTTTTCTACTTCATTCGAATTCCCGTAATCCCGAAATTCTTGTTTACGGATCCGAACACTTATTGTGGAAGCAAGCCATTACAATATTATAGAGGATTTATGATCGGTAACCCGAACCTCACTGTAGATTTATCCAGTATCCAATCCACTATTATGGTTTCTTTGGACGAATTTTTAAAAAACCTGAGCTTTTATACAGCGCAATATCCACTAACTGGTATCGATTCAATGCAAGTACTCTCGCCACATTGTCATACTCGCTAACCGGATGTTGCATAGCCGACTTGCTAAAAATGAAGGCGTCTGTTTTCGATGGGATTTGACGAAACAAATTTGATTTTTCAATAAAATCAGCATGATGTCTAATCAATCTCATAATTCAGGCAGTTTTGTTGTCCATCATTGCAACGTTCGAACCACTGGGTCACCCCTACAACACTCAACACAAAGCTCTATGGTGAGGCTGAGGACCTAAAGCGGACCACAGACTTCATAGCAGATATCGGACTGCAGCCATAGATGTCCATCAGAGGAACGAAGAAGAAGAAGAAGATAATTCAGGCAAACAAATTTTATGTCAATTGTAAACACCACACAAAATTTGGCTTCGGAGCCTTGTGTTAGAAAATATCCCATTTGTCAAATCTATAATAAGATATCTTGAAATTTATTTTTGAGCTTTGAACTTTTATATATCGCAATATCAACGAAACATACTCAAAGCGCTTGACAAAGGGTCCCTGACCACCAGCAACACGTAACCTAAAGAACGAGACACGATGCCTGTTAGGAGATAATACAATTTTTTTTCCGACAGAGACAACGCTGTTAACGGCCAGGTACTCATTTTACACCTGAGTACGGTGAGAGAATAAGAGTAAAGAGACGTTTCCAAGGAATCAACTATGCGCTGAGCGAGGCTCGAACCCAGGACGTTCCAATCCGAAAGCGAAATTCATACAACAAGACCACATAGCCGCATATTTTGTTTTAATGTAAAGCGCCCAAGATAGAAACTCATAGCTAAGGATACCGTGCGCAATAAAAAGAGTTCCTTATTATTATCATTATTTGTTACATGATAATTTATTCCAAATACAAACAAAACCTTGGAACGGTTTATGGGATGTCTGAAAGACAGCACACGACATGCAAGTTGTTTACGACAAACAACTACTACACAAAAGACACACGTGTGTTCTTGGTGTGTTTTATGGGTGTGTTTTATGTTTAAACAACTCGACAGACCAGCGTTCAACGTAACCCCTGGCAGCAATAAACATAAATTATTCAGGAAACGATGCTTGGAGGCCATTAAAGAACTTGCCTTTGATCAAGACTGTGGATATAATAATATAGATAGAACGAAATTGACGTCACACAGCTGTTGTTTCTTTTAAACAGCCATTTTAATGATTATTACTCACTGAATTCTATCAGACTATGAACGTTCAAGGTTACATATAATGTTATGTTGTATGTTATATGCGGTTTGCGAATTTTGTGAGTATTTTAGCTAAGTGTATTGCATCAATATATAACAATAGGGAAGAAAAGAGTGATGTCAAAAAACTGGTTCCTAATGCATTGGAAGTGTATAACAACTATCTCTTCCGGAGGACTGGATACATATCTTGTGTAATTCATCTTCTGGTGTCAGAATGATGGTACCTTATTTTCTAGTCTAAATACATACTGGTCGTCAATAATGATTATCTATACTCGCTCTGTTACGTCCCGTAATCCTAAGAATCTGCCTATCCATCCTGCTACTGAAATAGTTATGCTACCTTTATGTAGCCCATTCATTATTAACTATCTACTCCGAAGGACTGGTTACATCCACACTCCCATGGATTTAGGAACCAAAAGAGTAGCAGTTTTGATGTCACAACATTTCTTCCCTATTGCACGGTTTTATGTAGTCTTGTGATATGGCATTAGCCTTCAGACCTGTAGGTCCCTGATTCGAATCCTGCTGTGAACGGGGTATAGTTTCGTCCTCACAGAAGGCTCTTTACTTTTCACTTGTTTACCTGAAGAAGGCAAAAGGCCGAAACATCGTTTACTTTACTTTGTTTCTTTATCTTTTACTCCCTTTATTTTACTATCCATTTCATTGACTCACTTAGGCACCTCAAGATTTTGCTGTTGACTGACACTCTCTCACAGCACTCAGTTGTAACAGGAGTCCCTGTCGGGTAACAGCGTTGTCGTAATAGTGTCCCAAAGGGAACGTGTCTCGTTATTTTTGGCCTGGGACGCTTTGTAAAGCGCTTTGAGCACATTTAGCACATTTGAGCGTATTGATATGGTGATATATAAAAGCTTCTGTTTCTAAACTTCAACATTATTGGTGAGAAATACAGGAGAAAAACAGAGAAGAAAAATGTAGGCTATGCGGTCTTGTAGTATCACTCTCTATCGGATCGGAAGGTCCTGGGTTCGAGCCTCGCTCGGCGCATAGTTGAGTCCTTGGAAAAGGCATAAACCCCTACAGAAATGCTCTTGTTATTATCATTATTGAATAAACTACAAAGAAAAAATATCAGTTTTCTTTCAATGATGACAATGAGACTTAGCAGATTTTAAAAGTCACGTGATCAATAATTTAAGGGTCAATTTAATCGATCGACATGATATAATTTCGAAGATAGCAGAAGTCTGAAAGCGTCAGAAGCAATGCTGAAATCAATGATTGTCAAGCGTCAACAATCAAAACTTGACTGTGTTTTATTATGCATGGATGGGGAGGCAGCTCCTGCTGAGAATGTTTGTAAACATGTTCGGACAATTTAGGCGACAAACAAACACTCATACACACACACACACACACACACACACACACACACACACACACACACACACACAAACTTAATGGAACCATGTTGCAGGAAGCAGTTAAAGCACGTGATGGTTTGTGGGTTTTTTGTAGTGTGTTGACTTTGAGCAATATTCAAAGTTTGTCACACAAGTTTTATTGAGACAATTAACAATTCTTGGTCTTTTAGATCCCTGTAACGCTTTTATCATAAACAAAGAAGTTAACCTATTTTTTTATATCTTTTGTAATATCCGGATGGCTCAGTGAGTAAAACACTCGCCTCATAATCAAAGGGATGGGTATTGATCCTCATAGCGGTAAAATTATCGTTTGGTGAACTGAGAGGCTGCAAGAATAGCCCAACGCCAAGCCAGCGGGTCGTAAAAGGCGACAAATGATGTGTGACTCCCCCTTTTTGAGTCACCTGGTCCTCCAGGTTGGGGGTTGTCGAAGGGTTAACACCCCTTCCGTAAAATTCAAATTGTTACAGAAACAAAGACGGAAAAATCCAATCCTCTTTTTTAGCTTGGGCGACTGAAGAATTTCTGCAATGACAGAAGTTATGAAGGATATACAGAGAAGTGATAAGACATGAAACGGGATTGTTTTTTAAGTTAGCTCTGGATAGAGAAGGATGGAAACTGTTTGACTGTGGCCTATACCCTGACCCAAGGTTAAAAAGACAATGATGATGATGATGATGATGATGATGATGATGATGATGATGATGATGATGATGATGATGATGATGATATGAACATCAACACAAGAGCTTTTACCATGATGAGACAATCGATTGGATAATATTTGAAGGACAATTTTCCTGGCCAAACTTTTAAATACGTTTTTTCATCAGTTAGTGTACTGGATGTTGTAAAATTAAGTGACGCATTTATATCGAAAAACTACCTTATCCGTGTTACATAAATCTACCTGTCTACCATTTTTTGGTATGTTATGGACCAGTTGAAAGTTACAAATACTAAGAATGTTTGCAGACAGAACTCCCGTAAAAATTTTTAAAAATTTAAAAAAACTATCAAGCTCATTAGAATTTTTATTTGAGCTTTTATATAGCGCAATATCCACTGACCATGCTCAAAGCGCTTTACAATGGGTACCTGGCCAACAGCAACACTTAACATTTAGGACGGGACATGACATGTAAGGCGTTACTACAGGGTTTTTTTTAGACAGACAACGCTGTTAACGGCCAGGGGTAATGTGAGTAAAGAGCCTTTTCCAAGGAGTCAACTATGCGCAGAACCAGGCTCGAACCCTCGACCTTCCGATACGAAAGCGAGTGTCAGACCATTAGACCACATAGCCCTACAAGTTCTTTACACATTGAACACAAACATCAACTCTGAACTGATGGATGAAAGGTTCAAATTTCGGTGAAGACATTGGATTAATTTTTTTCCGTGACCTTGGAGCATAAAAAGTTTTCTTTTGCGTCATCTTAAATCGCTATTTATGTGACAATAGGAAAATCTTATATTGATAGGGAATAATATTGTATTTGCTTACGACGTTCTTGGACTGTGACACTTATTATTTGCTTTTTAGATAATATATAATAACCTGAAACAGCGATATTTCCCGAAAACTGTCTGATTAACAATGAAAGTTGGTTATATGATAAGTTTTTCAGACCCATGCAGCAGGAATTTATCCCGGTTTCTGTAGCGCGAAAGATAATTGAAATTGCTTGCTACCATTTGGATAGATCGCTAGTTATATACAACTTTGAAAAAATGGTGGTATCTCTGCATTAAAGTTACAAAAAATAATTTTTTGCGCTGATATGACCTAAATGTTTTGCAAGGCCCGCAAAACCCTTTAAAAAAACATTTTTTTAATATAAACAATAATAATTTGAAGGTTTTTAAAGCCTTTTTAAACTCTTAAACGATACGATATGATATGGTAAACATTGAGGCTTTTCTCCTCTTGAAAAGGTTACTCTAAAAAAATGAATCTTCTTGAAACACAATTTACTATACCGCTTATAAGGGATTTTTAAAAAAATGTTATTCAATATAAAACTAGGTCGGACTTTTCCTGTGACAACAAACAAGCGTGCTGGGAATAAAATTATACTTCATCACGTGACCCCTTTTCATCCAACCACCGCCCACTCCTGTCGCACGAGGGAATGACATGTCTTCCTTAACTCTGGAAAAAACACGCATAATATTTAAAATTTCCGCGAAGTCCCAGGTTTGAGAGTTTTTGGGGGGTTTTTTTTGGACAAGACGAGGTTCATTTTAATCGATTGATATATAATTTGAAGGACGAGTTTTCAGGCCATAATTTTAAATACGTGTTTTTTCGGAGAAGCTACGACAAATATGCCGGTGGGCCGCCATGCCATGCACACAAAATCGATGCTCCAGTTTTTAGTGTCGCTTATCTTGATTACCTCAATTAAAGTTTGATACAAGGACAATAGCATCGGAAATTGACAAAACAACTTTTTTAAGGATTTTTAATCGATTTTTAAAAAAATTTTATTACAGGTCTGATAAACAAAAAGAAACTTGAGCTTATTATATAGTTCAATATCCACTATACGTGCTCAAAGCGCTTTACAAGGGGTCGAATTTTTAATTCAGAAAAGTGAGTGGAGCAGGCACTTATATTGATAATATCAAGAAATGAAGTGAGTAGGAAAGTGCCAGAATACAACAGAGAATAAAAACTCCGCAGCAGCGATGGAGGCTCGAACCCGCGACCTTACTGGTACGACAACTCCGCTTACCAGCCTACCGATATTACAATGTATTCCGATAGAGACAACGTCGTTAACGGCCAGGTACTCATTTCACACCTGAGTACGGTGAAGAGCTTTTCCAAGGACTCAGCTTTGCGCTGCTCAGAGCGGGTCTCGAACCCTGGACCTTACAATCCGAAGGCGAATGTCATGCCATTAGACCATATAGATAGTGTGCGCTTGGCGAAGAAGCTCATAGCATTGCCATCCGGAAATATAACGGACCAACACACAAAACTATGTGCATCGTTGAACGTTTATAGTCTGGTTAATACAGTTTAGTGAGAATTACTCATAAACGCGGATGGCAAAAAAGAATAACAAAGAGCCGAGTGACGTCAACTTCATTCTATCTATAAAAAATTGAGATTTATATAGTGCAATATCCACTAAATGTGCTCAAAGCGCTTTACAAGGGGTCACTGGTCAACAGCAACATTTAACTGTAAGACGGGACATGCCGGGACATAGTCATACATATTGATTTTTTATTTCTCGCCAAAATGAACAAAGTTGTTTTATCATTGTTCGGATCAATACAAAGATAGGACGCGCTATTGACAATTTGAGTTTATGGTCCGCAAATAGATAAATTGAAGTTGACGTCACTCGGGTCTTTGTTATTCGGTTTTGCCATCCACATTTATGAGTAATTCTCACTTAACTGTATTATCCAAACTATAAAAGCTCATGGTTACACATAGTTTTGTGTGTGGGTCCGTTACGATACTTCCGAATGGCAATGTTGTGAGCTTCTTAGCCAAGCGCATACTATCTGTAGCGATGCCACTTTAGTGTTATTTTGTTATGAGCTCCGTTTTGTGTCTTGAGTGCACGTCAGGTTAATTTTATGTTTCCTGAAGACCATTTAATGCATTTTACAGAGCTGACGCCATTCTGTCAAATCCTTATCAATCCAGACAAAGGAATAACAAACCCTAGTAAACAATAGGAAATACGTGAGATTTTAATAACCGTACAAGAGATCCCAAGCCAAAAAAAGCAGTTAACCCTCTCCTTACCACCTGCATCAAAATCATTACATTTGTAACGTTACATTTTTCTTATTCAGCTTTATTGTGTACATCACAGATTTTGAAGAATGATCTTTGGTTTTTTTAATAAGAACATAAAGTTGTTTTGTAGAGAGCTTGTTTGAGTTTTTTAAAAATCAATTGGTTCTCAAGATACTGATCTAAGATACTGGGTTTTTTGTCTTTTTGTGGCGGGACCTCTTCTTCTTCTTCTTCTTCTTCTTCTTCTTCTTCTTCTTCTTCTTCTTCTTCTTCTTCTTCTTCTTCTTCCTCTTCTTCTTCTTCTTCTTCTTCTTCTTCTTCTTCTTCTTCTTCTTCTTCTTCTTCTTCTTCTTCTTCTTCTTCTTCTTCTTCTTCTCTTCCTCTTCTCTTCTTTCTTCTTCTCTTCTTCTCTCTTCTTCTTCTTCTTCTTCTTCTCTTCTTCTTCTTCTTCTTCTTCTTCTTCTTCTTCTTCTTCTTCTTCTTCTCTTCTTCTTCTTCTTCTTCTTCCTTTCTTCTTCTTCTTCTTCTTTCTTCTTCTTCTTCTTCTTCTTCTTCTTCTTCTTCTTCTTCTTCTTCTTCTCTTCTTCTTTTCTCTTCTTCTTCTTCTTCTTCTCTCTTCTTCTTTTTCTTCTCTTTCTTCTTTCTTCTTCTCTTCTTCTTCTTCTTCTTCTTCTTCTTCTTCTTCTTTCTTCTTCTTCTTCTTCTTCTTCTTCTTCTTCTTCTTCTTCTTCTTCTTCTTCTTCTTCTTCTTCTTCTTCTTCTTCTTCTTCTTTCTTCTTCTTCTTCTTCTTCTTCTTCTTCTTCTTCTTTCTTCTTCTTCTTCTTCTTCTTCTTCTTCTTCTTCTTCTTCTTCTTCTTCTTCTTCTTCTTCTTCTTCTTCTTTCTTCTTCTTCTTCTTCTTTCTTCTTCTTCTTCTTCTTCTTCTTCTCTTCTTCTTCTTCTTCTTCTTCTTCTTCTCTTCTTCTTCTTCTTCTTCTTCTCTTCTTCTTCTTCTTCTTCTCTTCTCTTCTTCTTCTTCTTCTTCTTCTCTTCTTCTCTTCTTCCTTCTTCTTCTTCTTCTTCTTCTTCTTCTTCTTCTTCTTCTTCTTCTCTTCTTCTTCTTCTTCTTCTTCTTCTTCTTCTTCTTCTTCTTCTTCTTCTTCTTCTTCTTCTTCTTCTTCTTCTTCTTCTTTCAGCGCAGCGATTAGTTTGGGCGATTACAAGTCACCCGATACTGTAATGTTTCTTACTCTCTCGGAGACTGAATCCTCAGTCAACTAGTGATGATTTAATAACTGGGTTTTACTCAATTTTACGGAAAGTTCTTTGCGATAGACCTGCTTTATATGCAAAGGATTGCAAGCATTTATTACTTTCTACTAGACTCAAATATATCATATTAATTCTGGTGATTTAGTAGCTAGGTTTGCTCAATTTTAGGGAAAGTACTTTGTGATACAGACTTGCTTTCTATCCAAAGAATAGCAATCATTTTTTACTCTCTACTAGACCCAAAAATGTCAGAGATACATTCAGTTCTATTGGCCCATAGCTGTAGATGACTAATTCAATTTTTTTAAAAATAAATAAATAACTGGGTGTGAGATATCTTGAGTCACGTAATCGTTTTGGGCAACAGGTCTTTCATCATTTTCTCATAAATTTATAGTGTGTACCCATTTCCATTTGAATCGATAGTCCAGTTACAAAATAACTAGCATTAACTATAACATGAAAAACTGATTACAAAGCTGTGAGCACCAAAACAAAAACCCAACGACTCGTCCACTTCTTTGGAGGCTGGAAGAACCTTGCCAGTAATTATATTTCCAGTACTATTGGTTCTCAAGAGATCATCTAAGATAGAGTCTACTTTTTTTTTCTTTTTGTGGCGGGACCTTTTTTCTTCTTCTTCTTCTTCTTTTTCTTCTTCTTCTTCTCTTCTTTCTATAATCTTTCAGCGTAGCGATTAGTTTGGGCGATTACAAGCTACCCGATACCGTAATGTGCTCACTCTCTCGGAGACCGAAGACCCTGCTTCCATTATTGAGGCGTCTCAAAGAGGGAACCGGAAGCGGAAATGAATGGAGAGTGACAAGAGGAGATGAGGCTATTGAGCTTTTGATGGACAAACACATACAACTCTATTGCCACGTCTCTCTCTGTCTCGAGCTGTTTTAAAATTATGTGCACTAGTAAAGTAAAAAAAAATATTTCTATGAAGGAAAGCGTAGTGTACAAAAATGAATATTAAACAAAGAAACAAGCTTTAAAACAAAGAATAAAATACCAAATATGGAACGTTTCGGGCTCAAAGCTCTTCTTCAGTCATAACATAAAACAGTTAAAAGGTCAATACACCACTTTTAATCTAAACAGATATTAGAAGAAACGATCCATGTTTGGAATTTCACATCAATTTTTGTACATTACTTGTTTGTACTTTTTCTTTCATCCACATATTATTCTAGCAAGTTTGTTTTAGTATTCACTATTGATGGAAGCCATGATTTAAGTTATTGACAGTCTCAAAAACGGTATCATGTTGGTAATTATATTGAGATTATGATTGACAAACACCAACAACTATATTGACCAGTCTGTCTCACGCACACGCTTAACACTCTCTCTCTCTCTCTCTCTCTCTCTCTCTCTCTCTCTCTCTCTCACTATCTCTCTCTCTATCTCTCTCTTTCTCTCTCTATCTCTCTTCTTCTCTCTCTCTCTCTCTCTCTCTGCCTCTCTCTCACTCTCTCTCTTTCTCTCTCTCTCTCTCTCTCTCTCTCTCTCTCTCTCTCTCCCTCTCTCTCGCTATCTATCTATCTATTCTTATCGCAGCACAGCATGGAGTGTATGTAGATTGTTGCAACATGAGTAAAGACTAGAGTAAAGTAATCTAAAAACCGTCCTGTGGAGCAAAACCACAATTTGTGTGTGACTCACCACCTCAAAACGGTATTATGTCGTATTTATATTGAGGCGATCGGATGACTAGCAGTCGAAAGGCATTTAATCATGTCAGTCAATTTTTATTTTTAACCCTCTCCTTACCAACCATAAGAAAATTGTCACATTCGTTACGATCCAATCAGCACTTTCATCATTCAGATTACTTTTGTAAATTACATAATTTAAAGAAAATGTTTTATTCTAGCAATAAAAACGTGACAGTGTTGCTGTAGAGTTCATTTTCCTGATCAATTTTATGCATAGAATGTACTTGTTGCTTTTCTGTTTGAGTAAGAAAAAATTAATTTTGTGTTGGGTGGGTGTGAAATGTCGGGGAAAATTCTGGTAAAGAAAGGGTTAAACAAAAAACTACAGCATTTATATAGCGCAATATCCACTAAACGTGCTCAAAGCGCTTTACAAGGGGTCCCTGACCAATAGCAATACGTGACATATAGAACGAAATAAGACGCCTGTTAGGCGATATTACTTTTTTTTCATGACAGAGACAAACAACGCTGTTAACAGCCAGGTACCCATTTAACACATGAGCACGGTGAGAATATGTAAGTAAAGGTCTTTTCCAAGGACTTAACTTTGCGCCGAGCAAGATTCGAACCCAGGAACTTCCGACCCGAAAGCGATTGTCATACCACAAGACGACATAGCCGCACATATGCTTTTAGAAAAAGCTTTCTGTCCGTGTAATATAAGGTATGAATGAATGGTAATTAATCTCTATTGGAATCCACGAGAAATGATTGAATATGTCAATTGAATTTGATAGGTGGTGGCGAGTGTGAAATGAAAGAGATTGCACACCAAAGTGTGTAGCATTAATTGACACATTCTCGTTGATTTCCGTCAGACGTGATAATTTGCACACGACACTGTGTTTCCGGTCGCGAGGAATATTTTGTAGATATTTTTATTAAAACTTGGGATAAGAATATATATACAAATAATATTATAACAATTTTTTTTTAATATCTATTTAAAATGTGCTTAAAGTGCTTTACAGGGAGCCCTCATCAAACAGGATTAGTAGTTTCTTTTTTCAAATTGTAATGTCGCCTTACAGGCGTCACACCTGGTCTATATGTCATTGCTTTTGGCTATTGACACCGTGGAAAGTGCTTTGAGCACGTTTAGTGGAAAGTGTGATATATAAATTCCCAAATAAAAATACTCAATTTATTATTAAATACATTAGTGCGGCTATGTTGTCTAGTGGTATGCACTCACTTTCGGGTCGGAAGGTCCTGGGTTCGAGCCTCGCTCGACGCATAGTTGAGTCCGTGGAAAAGGTTCTTTATTCACATTCTCTCATCGTACTCGTGTACTCTTGTAAAATGAGTAACTAGCCGTTAAGAGGGTTGCCTCGGTCCGAAAAAAATTGTAATATCGCCTAACAGGCGTCTTGTTTCGTCCTACATGTTAAGTGTTGCTGTTGGCCAGAGACCCCTTGTAAAGCGCTTTGAGCACGTTTAGTGGATATTGCACTATATAAAAGCTCACTTTTAAAAATTTCTTTTTACATAGGCCGAGGTATTAGGCTTGTAGGGCTCAATTAAAATTTATGTGTGTTGGTCCGTTATAATTCCGGATGGCAATGTAGTGAGTTGCTTAGCCAAGCTCATACTATCTGTACTGCTGTACCCTGGAAATACAGGAATTAAAATTTTGGACAGAAAACTGATATTTCAAATTTCGATCGATTTAAATGACCCTCAACTTGGCAAACTCTCCCAAACCTGGGACTTCGCGAATGACTAGTTTTCCGACCACAATTTCAAATATGCCGGGTTGTGGCGGGGGGGGGGGGGGGGGGGGGATTCAGAGAACGAAACGTTCTTCATCAACTTTAGAAAAGTCCCAGGTTTGAGAGTTTTTCACAAGATGAGGGTCAATTTAATCGATCGATAGTAGGAGGACGAGTTTTCTGGCCAAAAATTTAAAACTGTGTGTGTGTGGTGGGGGGGGGGAGGGGGGAGGGCGGAGGGGAGAGAGAGGGGGGGTGGTGTTTCTTCAGATAAAGCTATAAACAAGAGTGTATGAAAGGTGCCAGACAAAGAAAGAAAGAAAAATACAAGACAAACAACAATGCCAAAAAAGCAATCTACCTCGTCTGGGGATCGAACCTCAGACCTTCTGATTACCGGAGCAACTGAAATGGCTTCGTCCTTGTCCTTTCGTGTTCAACGTTTGTGTTCTTTGATGCAATCGAGGGTTCACAGCGTAACACGCGTGCCCTTGTGAACAACAGAGGTATTAAAATTGTCCCAACTGTCGAGAGCCTCTGTGGTGTAATGGTATCGCGTCTGACCGGTAATCAGAAGGTCTGAGGTTCAATCCCTAGTCGAGGCAGACTGATTTTTTGGGGATGTTTCGTTTTTCTTGTATTTTTCTTTCTCGCTTTGTCTGGCACCTTTCATACACGCTTGTTCAGATCTTTATCTTACACCGGCGCCTGCTCCTTAATTTCTTAATTTGATGTTTCTTCATAGTACTACAGGACAATGGATCATTCTGGAACTTTGATGCTGATCACGTCGGACTTCCCATATAATAATATCTCCAAATCTACAATAATGGCAGTTAGGAATTCATTACGAGTATAAGTGGATCTAGCCCCGATTTGTAACGCTTTTAATTAGCGTGGGAGAAAGGGGGTGGGGGGGTGGGGTGGGGGGTGTTATCAGTTGATTGGTAGAATACTTGACTTGTACGAAATCAAAATGAATTTCTTCTTGATTTCTGTACTTTCAATTTTTGTTTTGTAGGTTAACATTTTTTTTATTTGTTTTCCTATGCCCCCCCCCCCCCCCCCCCCCTGGTTTGTTTATTAGATCGGCAGAGAGAAGCGGGGTTCTGCCCGAAGCCTGTAATTAAACAAAGCGGTTTTCTTCTTGTTTTTCTTTTCTTTTCTTTTTCTTATTTTTTTTTTTTTTGTTTTTTTTTTTTTTTTGAGGTTAACAATTTTAGATTTGTTATTCTTTGCCCCCACCCCAACCCCGTTTGTTTTCTAGGGATTGGTAGAGAGCAGTGGGGGCTGCCTGAAGCCTGGGATCGTAAATGTACTAACAAAATGTGAAAATGGAAAGTCTTTGGTTGTGCGATCGTCCGCTGTCCTCTCTCTCTCTCTCTCTCTCTCTCTCTCTCTCTCTCTCTCTCTCTCTCTCTCTCTCTCTCTCTCTCTCTCTCTTTCTCTCTGTCTCTCTATCTATCTATCTATCTTTCTATCTATCTATCTCTTTCTCTCTCTCTCACACACTTTCTCTTTCTTTCTCTCTCTCTCCCTCAGTCTCTCTGTCTCTCTCACTTTCTCTCTCTTTCTCTCTCTCCCTCAGTCTCTCTGTCTCTCTCACTCTCTCTCTATCTATCTCTCCCTTCATCTCTCTATTTATCTCTCTCGCTCTCTCTATCTCTCTCTCTCTCTCTCTCTATTTATCTATCTATCTCTATCTCTATCTATCTATCTCTCTTTGTCTTTCTCTCATTTTCTCTCTCTTTCTCTCTCTCTCTCCCTCAGTCTCTCTGTCTCTCTCATTCTCTCTCTATCGATCTATCTCTCCCTCCATCTCTCTATTTATCTCTCTCTCGCTCTCTCGCTCTCTCTCTCTCTCTCTCTCTCTCTCTCTCTCTCTCTCTCTCTCTCTCTCTCTCGCCAGGCGGAGGGTGTCGTGTCAATTCGATCCTGAGTTCAACACTATGTTTCTATGTTTTTATCTGCCAATTCTCGATACCCTATTTTTCTCATCACTCTGAATGCAAAAAGTACAAACAATAACATACGTCTTGGGCACAAATAACCCCATCAGCAAAACATTAACCAAAGCAAAGGAACGATGAAAACGAAAATAACAAAGTGTATTAACTCACTCAACCCGAACATCGACTATATCCGTAGTATACTCGGGGCTATTATTACCCCATGCCTATTTATTACATTGTTCTGAGACAAATTATAGGCGTAGTATCAAAGTTAATGTTTTTAGTTTTTACATGTTTATGCCAGTTGAATAAAATTATCTATGGACATGCTAATTTTTTATACATTTTATTCAATTTTGAAAAGTAGCAAAATCTCTAGGATTGAGTGGGTTAAGAAATGTAGCGTGTGTAGAAATACTCCAACCACCGAGGAGTGTACACGTCACAATTCTCACATCATTTTGATTCATTTGGTTTAAATGTTCCTTTGGTTACTGTTTCGCTGAAGAGGGGTTTCACCTGAAACGTTCATTTTTTTGTACTGTTTCCATTCGGAGCCTTTCTATTTTCATATTTTCGTTAGTATTTTAGTCTTTATAGATGCTTGCTGTACGTTCGGCTAAGAAACGCACAACATTGCCATCCGGAAATATAACGGAGCAACACTAAACTATGTGTAACCTTGAACGTTTATAGTTTGGTGAATACAGTTTAGTGAGAATTACTCATAAAAATGGATGGCAAAAAAAACAATAACAAAGACCTGAGTGACGTCATCTTCATTCTATCTATTAGCGACTTGGCGTTTGGAAAAGGAGTTTATTGGAAACAATCGTAACAATCTTTTCTCTGTTAAGACAAACAGCAAGGAAATTATCAAGGCTACGAATTAGGACAATTTTGTTAGCAGAAGGTACTAAATAGTATTAGTCCTTTGGAGAATACGGCCTTAGGATCCAGAGTTTCTAGCTAGTCAATTGCAAAGTACTTTCCGCAATATGTAATACATGCAACTACCCAATCACTGTTGGATAGTCAGTAAAAGAAAGGAAAATGTATAGTGAACTAAAGGGATTTAAAATGTCTCTTATAAAAGATACAAAACAATCCTTTGTTTTGTTTTGTATCTTTTGTAAAAATCATTTTTACTCCCTGTATTTTACTATACATTTGATAGACTCATTAGGCACCTCTAGATTTCGGCAAACGGAAAAGAACGCAAGTCCAATAAAAATAAGTCAGTTATAAAGCCATCCACTCCTAACCCATACCCTCGCAGACGTGTTTCAAGACATCCAAATATTACAAGAAGACAAATTATCTTCGCCGACGGAATTTTTTATCTGATAAGGCAACCCCAAACATTTATCCCTCTTGATTGCAACATTGGCACCACGGGACAATAACCATAATCCGACGAGTCATAACAGTTGCTAAACGACCCCATGAATATTCATAGGTAAGACCTTCATAAAACTCTTTTTGCTACCCAATGAAAATTCGAATCTCAACAAAAACGTGATCTCAGTGCGCCTTCGTGGGTTATTTTTAGACCGTCGGTGTCATGTGACTCATACCTTTTTTTTTCTTTGGCATAGTCCGGAGAAATACATGGCTAGCTGCTGTTGCTACGGAATCGACTGCGGGGAAGCAACTCTATGATAATGTTATTGGGTTCTAAGGTTATTCAGAGTTTGTTTTTTGTTTTTTGTTTATTTGGGCATTGTTTTCGTGTTTGTTACGTTATTATCACCATGGAAACGGTTATAGTCTCCGCAAGTGCATTTGTTTTGGACATTTTCTTTTTGTAAAAAACAAAAGTCATTTGTGATCCATCATGCCAATATGATATAGATAGTATGCGCTTGGCTTAGAAGTTCACGCCATTGCCATCCGGAAGTATAACGGACCAACAAACAAAACTATGAGTTATCATGAACTTTTATAGTCTGGTTAATACAGTTTAGTGAGAATCACTCACAAACGCGGATGGCAAAATATAATAACAAAGGCTTGAGTGACGTCATCTTCGTTCTACCTATAGTGGCGGTATAAAATAAAATTCTATAAAACGAATGTTGAGCTTCCATCAAAGATTTCAGAATTGGAACGAAAAGATTTTGAAGCTTTAGAAACAAAACTTGCTCTTCTCAATTTTGCATTGTTTATTTTGTATTTATTTCAATTGTTTGGTGTATTTGGGTGGGTTTTTTTCGATATTTACTCATACCCAGGACCTTCCGATCCGAAGGCGAGTGTCATACCACTATACCACAAGGACGAGTTTTCTAGCCAAAATTTTAAAGTCATGTTTTGTGTTTTTCCAGAGTTAGGCTTCAACAGACAAGCCAGAAAATCCCCATGACCTTTGCACAGATACAACTAAACAATGATTATCATTATGATGATTAGTGCCAGTGTGTACAAAGTCTGATTGACAACCGAGTGGTCAGTGGTCAGCGAAACCCTGGGGATTTTCCCGTTTATCCGATTTGTCTGACCACTCCATTCAGTCCATTGGTCAAATACTCCTAGCAGCTCTTTCTTTGTCTGGATAATAAGCAGTCGCTATAGAGTTTATCCGGGTCTCTATTATATTAAGCGGAATACATGAGCAGTTGCATTCAACCCTTTGGACAGGACGTTAGTCTATGTCAAAGTACTTTGAGTCAGATATGATAGATCCAGAGGAAAGAATAATATTTGGGTTATTTCTTTTTTAGAGAGAGGAGAGGAGGGAGGGGGGTGTTTGATTGTTTTTCCATGACTACGTGTGGTTAATTTGTGTTTATCTCATTATTCAATATATTCTTTATTAAATTTTAGTAATTTTGTTCTAATCTTTTCTTTTTCTTATGTTTTTTTAATGTAAAGTTCTATTGTTAGTAATCTTTCCCAACTCAGAAAAAAAGTGTACAAGCTAAAAATAAGTTGTTTTTTTTTTGTTTTTGTTTTAGAGACTTAATTAGAGAGAGCGAGATAGAGAGAGACACAGAGAGAGAGAGAGAGAGAGAGAGAGAGAGAGAGAGAAAGAGAGGCTGGCTAGAGAGAGAGAGAGAGAGAGAGAGAGAGAGAAAGAAAAAGAGAGAGAAAGAAAGAGAGAGAGAGAGAAAGAAAGAGAGAGAAAAGAGAGAGAAATAGAAAAAGAAAGAGAAAAGAAAGAGAGAGAGAGAGAGAGAGAGAGAGAGAGAGAGAGGGAGGGAGAGAGAGAGAGAGAGAGAGAGAGAGAGAGAGAGAGAGAGAGCGGATTAATTACTCTTTTACAAATGTCAAAGTAGCAATATTACGAAGCAGTTGGCTTCAAAACGCCAAGCTGCCAAACACACAGAATATATATATATATATATATATATATATATATATATATATATATAATATATATATATATATATATATATATATATAGTATGAAGTTGACGTCACTCGGGTATTTATTTTTTTTGCCATCCACGTTTATGAGTAATTCTCTCTTTATGTATTATCCAGACTATAAAAGTTCATGGTTACACAGAGTTGTGTGTGTTGGTCCGTCATACTTCCGGATGGCAATGTTTTGAGCTTCTTAGCCAAGCGCATACTATCTTTTCTCTCTCAATGTAAATGGTTTGCGGTTGTATTAGTCGGTTAAGTCCTTTGTTGGGCATGACGAGCATAATGAGGAAGAGGATGAGGAGAAGGAGGAGGAGGAGGAGGAGGAGTAGGAGGAGGAGGAGGAGGAGAATGAAGAGGAGGATGAACACAAGAGGGAAGGATGACCAAATACTACTACAATATTGTATCGACTTTAAAACAATATTGCACTTTCATTAGGACAAAAGCCCCTCGGACAGACGAAAGCAATCCGGGATGAGTACTGCTTGATGGTCATTAACTTCCGTCCACCATTTTGAATGTCAGCTTTCTCGGGGAACAGATTGTGGTCCCCGGACGGCTTTTAGCTCGGATGCACGTGCGGGAACGCCATAATCTGGACACGAGCAAACACGAGGGGGGCCCCTGGAGATCCCCAGTCATTAGGAATAACACACAGATTCAACACACGCGATGGAAAACATTCCGTGACAAACCATAACCCACGTGTGGATCCACCCCACTACCTGACACACACAGACTAACATAATATTTTCATTAAAACATGCATTCTTAAACCATGATAATAATCAATTATAAAGAATAAAGGTGAACCCACTCCCCCCCCCCCCCCCCCCCCCCCCCCCCCGGTGACGTAACAACCAACATAATTTCATTACAAACATACTTTCCTGTAATAATATGTGTGGTTGGATGGGTTTTTTGGTAGTTGGTGCGACTGCTCTCTCTCTCTCTCTTTCTCACTCACTCACTATCTCTCTCGGCCAGGCGGAGGGTGCCTTGTCAGTTTAGCTCTCTGACACCGTGATAATTTACTCTCTATCTTCATCTGGCAATTCTCCATACCCTATATATCTCATCATAATAGTCTTCACCAGTCGTAACGTCACTTCCTTCCTAATGACGCATGGTAACTTAGTAACACTGACTCTAAACTATCGGAACAATGGCGGACGCCCGTATGAAATAATTTCTCCGGCGAGTATAAAGCGTATCCAGAAGAAAAAAAACACATAAATTTGATCATGTTTTGACTTTTACACAATCTGATCACAAGACATATGAAAAGGTCTAGCCAGCATGAAGAATAAAAAGTAATGATTTTCTTTGTTTAGAACCAAGATGGCCGCCGTTGCCGGGTGGCGTGACATCAGACTATTGAATCCAATTGATACAAGTACCCGCTTCTCACATTTTTCTGAATGATATACCATAACAGCGTGGCTCAGCGGTATGGTCTTCGCTTCGTACCCGAAAGCTACCGAGTTCGACTACCCGCCGCGCTGTGTGGCCTTGAGCAAGTCACCTAGCCTTAGCTCATTTTGCGGCGCTGCACTGCGGCTGACGCCTGGGTTATTCCAGTCTTCTCTTGGAAGAGACCTGAAAGAAAAATTCCCCCTCAGGGATGAATAAAGGGAATTATTATTATAACATGCGTAGGTTTCCCCAAGTCACACCGACAAGCATATTCGTAATAAAATACTTTCAACACCAAAATGGCATTCATCGACATATTGGAATAGGATTCAATAGTCTGTTGTCACGTCCGCCCAGCAACCAGCAGCTTGGTTCTAAACAAAGAAAATCGGTACTTTTTGTTCTTCATGCTGGCTAGACCGTTTTCAAACGTCGTGTGATCTGAATGTATAAAAGTCAGAACATGATCAGATTTATGTTTTTCTCCTCTGGATACACGTTTATGCTCATCGGAGAAATATTTCATAAGGGCGTCCGTCATTGTTCCGATAGTTTAGAACCAGTTACTAAGTGAGGAAAGTGACGTCACGACTGTTGAACCCTATTCCCCCCAACACACCACCAACCGACACATTTATCTCAAAATATACCCCCTTTTACAGCGTAATATGTGTAGTTTAATTTACATTGCTACACACAGTATTTAAGAACTTCATTCCTTTTTAAGTATATCCACATACAAAAGAGTAGACACATATACACAATGACATAATAGGAGTTGTTATTATGACACACGCGTTACCACAAAAAACACATTGACTAACACACAAACTCACACGGAGCAAAAACAAACACATGCACACGCACACGCACACCACACCATACGTTTGAAATCTAATCCGATAAGAAGACTATAGCGATAACACGGGCGTCAGCCGCAGTGCAGCGCCGAATGTTGAGCACTTAGCTCGGTATAATACTGAAAACGGAGCTCAAACATAGGTTCTCCGAGTATAAATGGAATACCTTATCCACTCAATTATATCTCTCAACTTATGTTACATAAATCTTTGACATAATATCTTACCTTGTGTAAGGACCACTGACATCACGACCATGACGAGACTGCCGTAGGACACGATAAACTCCGAGATCCCCATTGCGAGTTTTTTGCTTGTATCTCCTCGTAGCTCTAAGAAAAGATTTTGGAACAAAATATGTTCGAGTCCAAGAGTATATTCCTGACTAATCAAACAATCACTCTCCGTTGATTAAAGACAGAAGGTCCAAAGTGGAAGAATACCAGTCTTTAAAGCCCTTGAGCGATGTGTGCTGTGGAATGATAAAAATAAAGATAATTTTTTTGTTAAACTTGAGCTTTTTTTATATAGCGCAATATCCACTAAACGTACTCAAAGCGCTTTATAATGGGTCCTTTACCAAAAAGCAACACGTAACATGTAGAACGAGACATGAAGGACGCCTGTTAGGCGATATTACCAATTTTTTTTTCGGACAGAGACAACGCTGTTAACGACTAGGTACTCATTTTACACCTGAGTACGCTGAGAGAATGTGAGTAAAGAGCCTCTTCCAAGGACTCGACTATGCGCCGCTCAAAGCACTATACGGGCATTATATTTTTAATACATGATAAGTGCTAGTTGAATTCATCATGTGAATATAATTGCGCCTTGGTCTGTTTCTTTAGTTTTACTTCCTGCCTTTACGACCGTTCTCTATATTCACCATGTCCTCATAATTTGATGACGGTACAGTTACAACACCGCTACAGCCTCTTGCTAGGTACTCATTCACAACTGGATTAAATGTGGCAACGACCTAAATGTAACTCACCCATCCATTATAGCAATAGAGAAGCCAGTAACGTTGTGTGGCTATGTGGTCTTGTAGTATGAAACTCGCTTTCAGATCGGAAGGTCTTGGGCTCGAGCCTCGCTTGGCGCATAGTTGAGTCCTTGGAAAAAGGCTCTTTACTCATATTCTCTCACCGTACTCAGGTGTAAAATGAGTACCTGACCGTCACAGCCTTGTTACCGTGGGAAAAAATTGCAATAACTCTGGCTTAAAGTAGAAAGACTAGCGTCCTATCTGAAGGGTAGCAGCTATTGTCACGCTGTATCACGCTATAAAATCCGGGTTAAACTCCGGCTCCATGGGCATAGTGGCTCTGAGGGACTATTCACATTTTATTTACTGATATTTGGATCAACCATAATACAGAAGAAAAGGAGTTGACGTCACTCAGCTCTTTGTTCTTGTTTTTAGACAGCCATGATTAGTTCTCAATAAATTATACCAATCAGACTATATTAAATAAACGTGTAAAGTCATACATTGTTTTGTATATTGGTACCTTATATCCGTGTGTTGTGAGTATTTTACCTAAACGCATAGCTTCAATAAAGAATGCAATTTCGAAATTCCGGTTTGCTGTTGCATTTCAAACTTCTTTTTTTTTTAAACAAACGTTACTAATGGAATTTGCTTTGTTGTGGTTTCTCAAAATTTTGTCTCTTTCTCGCGTCAGCAAGAGGGAATTACATTCGCCAAATTCCTCTCGTCTTTTGTAACAATTTTACATCAAGAAATTCAGCATGAGCCGAATCTCTTTGTAATCGACTTGTATTCGAAATATAACTAAATAGCCTTTGTGTAACTTTGAATTTTGTCCTCGTCGTTTTCCAATAGTTTGTTCTTTTAAAGATGCGGCATTGAAATGTTGTCTTAACGGGCAACAAATAGAAACAACCAACAAATTAAATAATATTGTAACTCGTTTTCAACGCAATGCGCACTCTAAAAGCCGTCCATTGTTTTCAATGAAAAATACATGACATTTTCTATGGTATTTAGAATAAATCCTTTGAAATATCGGAATTGGGTTTTTGAAAGTTATAATATTCAACAATTGTTGGGGTTTGTTTTGTTTTTTTTTTTGTTCTTGATAACAATACGGATTAATGCTGAAATGCAAAGTGAGCACTGAAAAATCTTTGCGAATTACTTCGATAAATGAACGCTTGATTTTGAAATAATGTTGGGGATATTTTGTAATGAATATGTATGATGATATGGATGAGAGAAATCTATTTCACTATCTAACTGTCGTATTTTGGAAATAATATACATATGTAAAAATTGGGTCAGAATACTCGTTCTTCAAATATCAATCGATTTAAAAGACCCTCATCTTGTGGGGCGAAGTGGCCGAGTGGTTGAGACATGGCACTGTGACCCAAACGGTCCTGGTTTCGAGCCCCGCTTCAGGCACTTTCGTTTTTGTTTTTTTGTTTTTTATTTTATATTGGGTAAGATTATGAACCCCCAATTTTCTCACTTGGACAACATGGATGATTCCTGTTGACCCGTACTACGTGTTAAGTGTTGCTGTTGGCCAGAGACCACTTTAAAGCGCTTTGAGCACGTTTAGTGGATAATGCCTTAAATAAAAGCTCATTTTTTATATATAAAATGTCTCCACACCGATCCTGTGAGATTTGTTTTCTGTCCTCCCTGTCCACCTACTGTGCTGGAGATTAATTTGCAGTATACTTACTATCGTCGTTACTAGGGTAGCAAGCAATTTTGCCATATTCCGTTTAACGCCATGAAAAAAAACTGGGATACACTCTAACTCCGTGGTTACTATGGTCTGACGAAGAACGTATATTTTGTCTAAGGCATACCATACCCATCGAGGGCAGTTTTCTCTTTAATATAGGGCAATGTCCACTAAACGTGCTCAAAGCGCTTTACAATGGGTCCCTGACCAACAGCAAAATGTAACATGAAGAGCGAGATATGACCCCTGATAGGCAATATTAAGTTTTTCCGACAGAGACATCGTTGTTAACGGCTAGGTACACATTATACACCTAAGTGTGGTGAGAGAATGTGCGTAAAGAGCCTTATTATTAATATTATTATTATTATTATTATTATTATTATTATTATTATTATTATTATTATTATTATTATTATTATTATCATGATCATCATAATTATCATCATCATCATCATTCTTCTTCTCTCTCCTCCTCTTCTCCTTCATCCCCCTACCTCCATTACAAGGACGTATAGAATATCATTTATCTACCAAATCCATTGTCATCCCGGCCCATTTCTTTACATTCTTCCACCTTAAATAACACTCAAACAAACCCACGATATCATGCAAGAAAACAATAGCCGAGGAAGATTGGAATATCCCAGCATAATAAGATAGAAAGTCATTACTTAATGTAAACAGAATTGTATTCCAAAATGGCTCACAAATAGCATAATCTGCTCATGTCGGGAATATTTTTATACGTGCTTCCCACATCGCATCAAAACGGTATTATGTGATGATGGACAAGATGCTGTAAAGTCAAATTTTAGTAAAACAGATCAAAAGATATAGATGGTCGGCGGACCAAACCTCTGAAGTCACGATTCTCACGATCGGAGAATCAACACTCTGAAGTCTACTCACGAGCTTTGCGCAACACGTTAGATTTAATTTTGGGCGGATCAGAGGTCTGATAACATCAAAAATCTATTTATTTTTTAAAAATTATTTTCTTAATTTATTTAAAATTCAAAAATTAAATAAAACACGGTGCGCAAAGAAAGTATGTAGACTTCAGAGGTTGGATCCCCCGATCGTGAAAATGGAGAATTCAGAGGTTTGATCGGCCGATCGTGTGAAATTTGGGACTTCAGATGTTTGATCCGCCGATCGTGAAAATCGGACTTCAGAGGTATGTTCCGCCGACCACTGATACACAACCTTGCTTTTCAGCACTAAAATACAATTTTAGTCTATAAATCATACAAATGAATTTAAACAAAGTCCAATATTTTAAGGGGTCCCTTTAGCTCTTATGGTAGAACACTCGCTTCACACGGAAAGGAACCGATCTTATTCCAGGAAACATATATTTCTTTTCTTACAGTGCCATTCGCCTGGTAGGCGTTCATTTTGTACTAACAATCTTACAATATCCGCCACTGCTTATGCCTGGTATATATTTCGTGTTTACTTGAAAAAGGCCAAAGGCCGAAACGTCGTTTGTTTTGTGTTGTTGCCTTATTTATGAGTCACATTTACTCTTTTTTTATTGACTCATTTAGGCACCTTTAGTTTTTGGTTTTACCTATCATTATCATTATCATAGCTTGTCGCTCCAACACCGAACCTACACCACAGCATCCGGGAGCAGACTCATGATCAGTTGAGCTGGATCCCTTCTGGCATTCTTTAAGGATGTGCTCCTTCGTCTGCTCTGGGCATCTACATGTACGCAAGCTGCCATTTCCACAAAAAAGCGAAGGTCTGACATAAGGGATTTTATTATTGCGACTACTTTTGTGTTACGAGTTACTCTTGCAACATTTAGGAGTAGTTTCCTGTGATTTACTGTGTCATAGTTCGAACCACTGGGTCACCCCTACAACACTCAACACAAAGCTCTATGGTGAGGCTGAGGACCTAAAGCGGACCACAGACTTCATAGCAGATATCGGACTGCAGCCATAGATGTCCATCAGAGGAACGAAGAAGAAGAAGAAGAAGAAGAAAAAGAACTGTGTCATAGGCAGCTGCAAGGAGCACGAACAGAGCCCCTGTAATTTGTTTGTTCTCGTACCATCTTCGATGTATTGTGTCAAGTTCAGGAGTTGGTCACAGCACGTTCTTCCAGGGCGGAAACCAGCTTGGTCGGGTAACAGATGTTCTTCTACCGTTTGGGAAATCCTGGCTAGTATCATGCGGTCATATATTTTGTACAGAATGCAGAGGAGGTATATTGGCTTGTAGCTCTTGCTGCTATTTTTGGTCTTTTCCAGGTTTAAGTAGAGCTATCACTCTTGCTTGTCACCAAAGCTTTGGTATTGTGAATTGTGCACGATTCAACACAGTTGTTGATATGAGTTAGTAACTACGTTTTTGTTGAGGGCCCGACATGCTTTATCATTTCTGCGGTGATGCCATCTAGACCAGCCGCTCTACAGGGTTGGGAGTGTTCAAGGGCTGATTCCAATTCTTCGATGCAGAAAGAGTCTACTTCCTGTTCACTTCCTTGGGCGATCTTTTCCATTTCCCTTTTCATTTGCCATTTTCTCTTTGTGTTGGTTTTCCTATTTTGATGTTGGTTTGCTACATCGTTTGGTGTCACCGTGCAACCCTGGTTTGTGTCTTATTTTCTGTATATAGAGACAATGTGAGTGAAGAGCCTTTTCCAAGGACTCACCAATGCGCGGAGCGAGGCTCGAACCCAGGACCTTCCGATCCAAATGCGAGTGCCATACCACAAGACCACATAGCCGCATAGTGGTATGACACTCGCTTTCGAATCGGAAGGTCTGGGTTAGAACCCTAACTCTGAGCCGCGCATAGTTCA
>NC_088361.1:47767772-47770272 GCF_034508935.2 Berghia stephanieae
CATCATCATCATCATCATCATTATTATTATTATCATTATTATTATTATTATTATTATTATTATTGTTTTTATTAATATTATTATTATTATTATTATTATTATTATTATTATTATTATTATTATTATTATTATTATTATTATTATCATTGTTATTATTATTATTATTATTATTATTATTATTATTATTATTATTATTATTATTATTATTATTATTGTTATTCCTTCCTTCCTTCTTACCTTCATTATTCTCATTCTTCTCCTCTTCTTTGTTATTAAACGCCGCACAAAATGGGCAGTTTCACCAAAGCCAGTGGTAAGTGTTTGGAAGCAACAACACCTTTCTAAGTTAAAACACGACGCAATCATTTCTCTTGTCACTCTCTTGTGGGCAGGGTCGACGAACACGTAAGTGCAACGATATTTCATCAAAGCGATTTCTCTGCGTAAGTGTGAGAAGTAGATAGAATATAAAAGTCTTACTCACGCGTCGCGTGGGATGGCGTGAGTGTGAGAGGCCACCTGTCTATTTATAGCCCTTGCCTACCACGACTTTGATATTGGCAGGATCGGCACATGATAATGTGATGGGGGGATGGTTGGCGACTAGATGCTCCGCCCACTCGTCCCTCTCGTAAACCCTTGGTCGTCAGAATAATAATTTACAAGCATTTATTTAGATATTACTACAAGACGATTCAATTGAACGTGAATATTACAATAATGTTATGAGCGCCTATGCACATTACTATCATATTATGGCGTCGTTAAAATATAAGTAAAACCTTTAATCTGCACACACCTCTTAACGCATTGTAGGACACGTGATGTGTTCATATTCTATTGACTCATCCTGTTTAAGTCAAACCTAAAATGCATACACTTCAATTGAACTCTTAATTGTACACATGAAATATTTACATTTAATTCAGTCACGCTGTACAAGACAAACCTAAAATGTACTCACTTCAATTGAACTCATTATAGAACACATGAAATGAACACATTTTATTGAATCACCCTGTACAAGTCTAACCTATAACGTGAAGACACATTATCGAACACATGATGTGTTTACATTTAATTGAGTCACACTGTACATGACATTTTATAGAATCATACTGTGCATGCATAAAACGCATGAAGTGTTCACATTTCATTGAATGACACTGTTGATGCATAGAGCACATGAATTGTTCACATTTCATTGAATCATACCGTGAATGCATAGTACACAGGAAGTATTCACATTTCATTGAATCACACCGTGAATGCATAGTACACATGAAGTATTCACATTTCATTGAATCACATTGTGAATGCATAGTACACATGAAGTGTTCACATTTCATTGAATCACATCGTGAATGAATAGAGTACATGAAGTGTTCACATTTAATTGAATCACACTGTGGATGCATAAAACGCATGAAGTGTTCACATTTCATTGAATGACACTGTTGATGCATAGAGCACATGAATTGTTCACATTTTATTGAATCACACTGTGAATGCATAGTACACATAAAGTATTCACATTTCATTGAATCACACTGTGAATTCATAGAACACATGAAGTGTTCACATTTCATTTAATCACATCGTGAATGCATAGAGTACATGAAGTGTTCACATTTCATTGAATGACACTGTTAATGCATAGAGCACATGAATGGTTCAAATTTTATTGAATCACTTAGAACACATGAAGTGTTCACATTTTATGGAATCACACTGTGCATGCATAGCACAAATAAAGTGTTCACATTTGTGACCCATCGTGTCAAAATGCTATTATATCAGATTGACAATGATGCCAAAAAGTGATTTTTCAGAAAAATGAATATTCTGGTTTATGTGCTTTTTGAAACAATATTATTCCATTCATTAAAATTCGTGAAGTAACACTAAGTTTAATTTATTTATTTTTTCTATATATTTTTTATCTTTTTATTTTTTTGGAGCTATTTTATATAGCGCAATATCCAGAAGATGTGCTCAAAGTGCTTTACAAGGGGTCCCTCGCCAACAGCAACGTTTAACATTTAGGATAGGACATGACACCTGTTAGACGATATTACAAATAATGGGGGGGGGGGGGGCAGAGACATCGCTGTTAACGGCAAGTTACTCATTTTACACCTGAGTACGGTGAGAGAATGTGAGTAAAGAGCCTTCTCCAAGGACTCAACTATGCGCCGAGCGAGGCTCGACGAATGTAGTGTCACACCACTAGACCACATAGCTGCATATATTAAACATCAACCCGGCACAATACCGTTTTGATTCGGTGGGTGACATATTATTGCGTCTATGTGACCTAGTGGTATGACACTCGCCTTCGGATCGGAAGGTCCTGGGCTCAAGTCCCGTATGGATGAATCACAAAATATACACCGCACTCACATTCTCTCACCGTACTCAGGTTTAAAATGAGTACCTGGCCGTTAATAGCGTTGTCTCTGTCGGAAAAAAAATGTCAATTTTGCCTTACACGTCTCGT
>NC_088361.1:47775272-47777772 GCF_034508935.2 Berghia stephanieae
AGAGTTATTGCCAAGACGAGGGTCATTTTAATCAATCGATATTTGAAGGACGAGTTTTCTGGCCAAATAGTTGAAAACCGTGTATTTTTTTTTAGTTTGTTTTGTTTTGTTTTGTTTTGTTTGTATATAGTGTGGCAAATCTGCTAATCCTGTGGTATGAGGCTGTCTGTTTTTGTGCTGTACTTCTTCATTCATCAACGTATTTTTTATTAGTATAAGAAGAAGAAGAAGAAGAAGAAGAAGAAGAAGAAGAAGAAGAAGAAGAAGAAGAAGAAGAAGAAGAAGAAGAAGAAGAAGAAGAAGAAGAAGCAGCAGCAGCAGCAGCAGCAGCAGTAGCAGAAGAAGAAGAAGAAGAAGAAGAAGAAGAAGAAGAAGAAGAAGAAGAAGAAGAAGAAGAAGAAGAAGAAGAAGAAGAAGAAGAAGAAGAAGAAGAAGAAGAAGAAGAAGCCGCAGCAGCAGCAGCAGAAGAAGAAGAAGAAAAAGAAGAAGAAGAAGAAGAAGAAGAAGAAGAAGAAGAAGAAGAAGAAGAAGAAGAAGAAGAAGAAGAAGAGGAAGAGGAAGAGGAAGAAGAAGAAGAAGAACCATTTTTATTTTTGGGAATAAAACTAACACAAAAGCATTTCACATAATGACTTGTGTCCAAAAAATATGTCATCTCCTAACTCTGGTCTTTATTTTTTTTTGTATCATTATCAACTAACGCTCTCAAGGCGCTTTACAAGGGGTCCCAACAGAAACACTTAACATGTAGAACGGAACATGACGCCTGATAGGCGATATTACAATTTTTTCGGACAGAGACAAACAGCGCTATTAACGGCCATGTTCTCATTTTACACCTGAGTACGGTGACAGAATGTGAGTAAAGAGCTTTATTCCAAGGACTCATCTATGCGCAAGCGAGGCCCGAACCCAGGACCTTCCGATCCGAAAGAGAATGTCATTCATACAGAGATAGAGAGAGAGTGAGAGAGAGAGAAAGAGAAAGAAAGAAAGAAATAGGGGGAGGGGGGATGAGAGGGAGAAAGATATAGAGAGTGAGAGAGAGAGTGAGGGAGAGAGAGGAGGGGGGGGGCAGCGGGAAGGGAAAAGAGGGATATATATACATATATATAGGGAGAGAGAGAGAGAGAGAGAGAGAGAGAGAGAGAGAGATAGAGAGAGAGAGCATACACACACAATAACGATATTGTATCACTATTATTGCATACACACACAAAGTAATAAGAATTATGAATTATTACTTTGTGATACACATTTCAAGATTGCTATAAATAGGTACATACATCGTTTTCCAGGAAACGCTATGTAAATGAACTATGACCCTATCGATCTCTTTATTGTTGGGTCGATGTAAAGGATTGTTTATTTCGCCCTGCGACAATCCACGATAATATTCAATACACTAAATAGGACGACGGTTCTTTGTTTTTTCAACTGCGTAGCAATACAGTGACTATAACAGACTGAGAGTTTGACAAGAAGGAAGACAAATGTGAATATTTAATTTACTTCTCGTTTGCATGTGCTTGTGAAATACGATAATATTCAATATTGACCCAGCGGCGAACGGGTTTCAGGTAAGTGAACCACTTTTGTCATGGTCTAAATGAGTGCTTAACCCTCTCCTTACCATCCATAGGAAAATCGTCACATTCGTTACGATGCGATCAACAATATTCTCACTGATCTTTGTACATCACAAATTATAAAGAAAATACCTTGTCGTTATAGCGATAAAAATTTGACATTAGACAATAGTATGTACGGAACGTTCTTGTTCCTTTTCTCTTTGAGTTGAAAAAAAATATATTTTTGTGTTGGGTGGGTGTGAATTTTCAGGGAAAATTCTGAAAATGGCTGGTAAGGAGAGAGTTAAGGGCTAACTCGACTACATTCATAAAATAAAGGTCAGACAAATAAGACCCCCAAGATTTACTACTGTAGTTACTTTTAAAATAAAGAACAAATGACGAATTGATTTAAAATGATGAGAATATAGGAAGATGAAATTGAATGAGATGAATGTTCGTATAAATTAATAGTGATCTCAGAGTTACAAATGATAAGATGACAATATCACATAACTTCTGGATCTTGAGGCAGAGGCAGATGACTTGTTTCGAGACATCCGGATACGACACTCCTGACAGTGGATGGCAAAGGTAAACGATGAAGTTCCGGCGTCTTAAAATTGGAATCAAATACTGGCGTTTTGCCCAAGTCCCGATAGCAAGATAAAAATCTTTAAAAATGTAAATTATATGAGGAGTGGAGTTGTCTGGCCGTCAGGGCATCGGTTATTGGGAGAAATGAGTGAGGAAGATTAAATCAATCAGGTTTTATAATAAGTGGCTCCGTGACATAAGGTAGAACGAAAACTATTCACTAATTTGAAATGAATTCAAAGAGAATGCTATTAAAGGAAGGATAATCTAATATTAGAAGGTAAAGTTTGTCTAACCATACCGTAATATAACTGGAGTGAGATGAAATCCGT
>NC_088361.1:47782772-47810272 GCF_034508935.2 Berghia stephanieae
AGGGGGCTTCTCGCAAATTTGCGGAATGGATTAAGAGTGTAGAAAATTATAGCTTGCTCAACAATTATAATGATGCAAACCAGATAAAAATTGCGTTAATGACAGCAAAGGGTCCAGTCGGTGATTTTATTGTTCACTGGCAAAAGGAAAATTCGAATAATATTCATACTTTGAAAGCTGAGTTAGCTGGTCATTTTTCAAATCTCACTAGCCCAGAACAAGCAACAAATCTGTTAAGGCAGATTAAACAAAAGCCCGGTGACACAATTACTGCATTCAATCAAAGATTGCTTAATCTCGCATCAGAGGCATTTGCAGATGTTAGAATGGATCTAGCGGAAACTAAAACTCTCGTGGAGAGACAGTTAGTAAGTTATTTTGTAGACGAACTGTTAGATGATGGAATGAAATTTAGGATATTGAGAGAAAGTCCACAAACGTTAGATGCAGCTTTGAAAATAGCTATAGGGGAGCAATATTTAAGAAGAAGATTCGTTTCTCGATTTTCTTCTAATGTTCGTAAAGAAGAGGACATGGAAGTCCAATATATGAGAACAAAAAATAAAGTATGCACAATATGCGGCAGGCAGGGACATATAGCTGTTAACTGCAGAAGAAGGGATATTAATGTAGTGATTATGACCTAAGAAATATAAATCAGACTATACGATGTTACGTTTTTTGCTCATTCATTCCATTTTTTTCTTATTCATTCCACATGCCTTTTCTCATTCATTCCATATGTTTTCCTCATTCATTCTATATGTTTTTATCATTCATTCCGTATGCTTTTTTTTCGAATTCATTCCATTCGTTTTCTTCATTAATTTCACATGTTTTTTCTCATTATTCCCGCATGTTATTTTTTTCATTTTATATCTAGACATGGCATCCTTTCCCAACAAATCTGCTTTATTCTGCCAATAGCACTTTTGTACCAGTGAGCTACAACCAATCCACCAATGTGAGTAAATACAAGTACGAGGTTAGGCTGAAAAGTTTTGAAATTTTGTATAACTCTCTAATAAAAATATTTTAAAATGGAGCTTTTTTTTATAGCGCAATATAAACTAAACGTGCTCAAAACCCAAGGAAATAAATAACAATGGGAATTAGAGTATAAGCTCCAATTTAAGGTGGATAAACAAAAAAATGGTTTTGTTTATTCACCTTAACGACTTGAGTTTGAGTTTTTATATACAGCAATATCCACTAAATGTGCTCAAAGCGCCTTACAAGGGGCCCCTGGCCAACAGCAACACTTAACAAGTAGGTAGGGACATGACGCCTATTAGGCGATATTACAATTTTTTGGACATTATTATTATTATTATTATTATTATTATTATTATTATTATTATTATTATTATTAGCATTATTATTAGTATTATTATCATCATCATCATCATCATCATCATCATCATCATCATCATCATCATCATCATCATCATTATTATTATTATTATTATTACTACTACTACTACTACTACTACTACTACTACTACTACTACTACTACTACTACTACTACTACTACTACTACTACTGTTATTATTATTATTATTATTATCATCATCATCATCATCATCATCATCATCATCATCATCATCATTATTATTTTGTTATTACTACTACTACTACTACTACTACTACTACTACTACTACTACTACTACTACTACTACTACTTACTACTGTTATTATTATTATTATTATTATTATATTATTATTATTATTATTATTATTATTATTATTATTATTATTATTATTATTATTATTTATTATTTATTATTATTATTATTATTATTATTATTATTATTATTATTATTATTATTATTATTATTATTATTATTATTATTATATTATTATTATTATTATTATTATTATTATTATTACAGCTATGATCACATTGGGTCACGCATTATCTTGATGCGTAAAAAATAATGGCTTAATTATTGACGTCTATTTTTCCTACTTCCTTTGATCCATTTCCCCCCAGACATGGTATCGTACGACAAACAACAATTGTCAGAGATCCCCTACACAGGGAAACTTCAGAAATGTACGTTAGCAGCAGGTCTGAGGTTCGATCCCCAGTCGAGGTCGACTGATTTTTTGGGATGTTTTTTTTTCTTGTTTTTCTTTCTTGTTTTGTCTGGCACGTATCATACACACTTGTTCAGATTTTTTATCTTATACTGGTGCCTGCTCCTTAATTTCTTAATTTGTACATTAGCAACAGAGAACATAAGAGTTAACGTTTATTTTTAGGTAATTGCCAATATGATAGATATACATGATGATAAAATGTCCAATTAACTCAATAATTTCGAATCAAATACGGTAAAATCAATTGTAAACAAAATAATAATGATTTTTATAATAATAATAATAATAATAATAATAATAATGATAAAAATAATAATAATAATAATAATAATAATAATAATAATAATAATAATAATAATAATAATAATGATAATAATAATAATAATAATAATAATAATAATAATAATAATAATAATAATAATAATAATAATAATAATAATAATAATAATAATAATAATAATAATAAGTCTATTATTTAGTTAATTATCAATTAATTAAATTAATAAAATCAAATTAATTCATTCATTTATCAAATACCTTTTTTAAAGAAAAGAAGAAAAATAAACTCATAAGGTTTAAGTGGGCAACGAATAAACACATTCAGTTTGTGGTCAAGTGTTATGACATCGCTTTCGGATCGGAATGTCCTGGGTTCGGTGCCTTGCTCGGCGCATAGTTGAATCCTTGGAAAAGGCTCTTTACTCACATTCATTCTCTCACCGCAGTCATGTGTAAAATGAGTACCTGGCCATTTACAGCGTTGTCTCTGTCCGGAAAAAAATTGTAAATATCACCTGACAGGCGTCATGTCCCGTTGGTGATGGTTGTGGTTGCAGTAGTGGTAGAGTAGTAGTAGTAGTAGTAGTAGTAGTAGTAGTAGTAGTAGTAGTAGTAGTAGTAGTAGTAGTAGTAGTAGTAGTAGTAGTAGTAGTAGTAGTAGTAGTAGTAGTAGTAGTAGTAGTAGTAGTAGTAGTAGTAGTAGTAGTAGTAGTAGTAGTAGTGGCGGTGGTGGTGGTGGTGGTAGTAGTAGTTGCAGCAGCAGCAGCAGCAGTAGTAGTAGTAGTAGTAGTGGTTATGGTAGTGTGGTGGTGGTGGTGGTTGTATACGACGTTGAGTCTGTTACTCATATCTCATAATTGACATCTCTCCCATCTTCTATCCACTTCTAGACACCTATGTTATCCCGGAGATCGCAGAGGCCACCATCAATATTTGATCAACCTTTCAAAGAGGACAACGAGACGAGACTCCTCTTGATAGGTGGAACGGGCCAAGGGAAAAGCTCCACAGGGAACACCATCCTGAGATATCGAGCTTTTCAAGCTTTCGGCGGTGGACAATCTGTCACCAAAAGTTATAAAATCGGTTATGCCAAAATCAAAGAACGCTGGGTGAAGATCGTTGATGTCCCAGGTTTCGCGGACACAGAAGAATCAACTGCTGCGGGTCAAAATAACCTGGTGAGCAATGAACTGGCCAAGGTGTCTGAACAATTTCCTAAAGGATTTAACGCTTTGTTGATGGTGTTGTCGTATAAAGATAGACTGACTTGTGAAAAGCAAAATTTTGTAAGGTCTGCTTTGCGGCACTTTGGTGCAAGTTTGTTGAAAAGCTACGGCGTGTTGGTGCTAACACACGGAGACGCGGTTATCCGTGATTTTGGGCCAAGCGCAACTCTCAAGCAAGCAGTCGGAAGTGGCTTTGGACAAGTTGCGAACATTTGCGGTGGGCGGTGTGTTGTGTTTAATAACGCTACCGACAACGAGAATACGAAACAGTTTCAGGTGAACAAGTTACTCGACGTCGTTGATAATATGCAGACAAGTGGTAGTCGTACTTTAAAGCTGGGTCGGTAAATTCTTCGACTGGTTTAAGTTCCACGATTTCTCTGATTAGAGCCGAACTCGACCATCTCAATAGGATTTTTAAAAAAGAACTTTAAAAATCGAAAGTATTTATATAGAGCAATATTCTCTAATGTAATCAAGGCGCTTTACAAGGTGGTCCAAGTTAATAGCAACATTTAACATGTAGGACGAGTCGCAACGCTTGTATGACATTTGTTCATTTATTTTCGACAGAGAACCCCCTCTTTTATACGGCGCACACCAAAGCTCTGTGGTTGGTCTTGTTTTATTTACTATAAACACTCAACCCTATGAATTAACGAAGAGCACGGTCAATGTCATGTTATGAAATTACAAAGGCTATGATCTGTGTCAGGTTTTGAGTTTACGAAGGCTACGGTCAGTGTCAGGCTATGAGTTTAAGAAGGCTATAATCAGCGCTAGGCAATGAGTTTACAATTACAAAGGCTGCGGTTAGTGTCAGGCTATGAGTTAATGAAGGCTACGGTCAGTGTCAGGCTATGAGTTTACGAAGGCTACAGTCAGTGTATGGCTATGAGTTTACGAAGGCTACGGTCAGAGCCAGGCTATGAGTTTACGATGGCTAGGGTCAGTGTCAGGCTATGAGATTATGAAGACTACGGTCAGTGTCAGGTTATGAATTTGCGAAGGCTACGCTTTGAGACGGCGACTCTCAATTGGATTCAATAGCCTGATGTCACGTCGCCCAGCAACGAACAGCTTGGTTCTAAACAAAGAACAACGGTACTTTTTATTCTTCATGATGGCTAGAACATTTTTTCACATCTCATGTGATCAGAATGTATGAAAGTCAAAACATGATCAGATATAATGTTTTATAATGTTTTACTCCTCTGGATACCCTTTTATGCTCCTCGGAGAAGTATATTTCATAAGAGCATCCGCCATTGTTTCACTAGTTTAGAACCAGTTACTAAGTTACTATGCGTCATTATGAAGGAATTGACGTCACGACTGTTGAAGCCTATAAAGATCTGATTCACTTTGAACTCTAGGGAACCCGGATAGCTCAGCTTTGGTTCGATCTGACGTGATACAGGATTGGACGATGGGTCACATTGATAAGTGGACGTGTTGATTTATGCAGGTCTGACATCCCAACCCACTTGTGGGCCTAGTTTAACATTATTGTAATGGACACTATTTTGCGTCATTTTTTTTTTGTGATTTCCATTACAACAATGTCCGTAAGGAATTGGGTCATCAGACCTACGTACAAATAAGTGCACCTCGGTGAAGTAGATCTCCGTTGCAGGGTGGTCATTGAAAATAAATTATTATGCGGACGTTGTGGGTTTTCCCTTTGTCAACGAGCAATGTAACACTTAAGTCAAATTCATCGTCCACGAGTTATTTAATTAGCCTGTTTACTGCCGATCTACTGAAAAATGTCTATTTAAAAACTTGGCCAGAAAACTCGTCCTTCAAATGTCGATCGCTGCAAAAGCTCTCAAACCTGGGACTTTAATTAAGACTTCGCGAGGTCCCAGAGTGTACAGGTTTTCATAAACATCTTCATGCGTAAGCTACTCAGAATAAAATGGATAGATAGAAGTAAAAATGAAGAAGTATGGAAAAGAACACAGAAGAAACCAGTGGGAGAGGAAATAGGAAGAAGACGATGGAGGTGGATTGGACACACCCTTAGAAAAAAATTACTCAACTATAACAAAGGGAGTATTGGACTGGAACCCTCAGGGCAGAAGATCAAGGGGAAGGCCACGAGAAACATGGAGAAGAAGTGAAGAAGCTGATATACAGAGAAGTGAGAAGACATGGAACGAGATAAAAAAAAGTTAGTTCAGGATAGAGAAGAATGGAAATTGTTTGTCTGTGCCGTATACCCTGACCCAGGGTGAAAAAGGCAATGATGATGATGATGATGATGATGATGATGATGATGATGATGATGATGATGATAATGGTGATGATGATGATGATGATGATGATGATGATGATGATGATGATGATGATGATGAGGATGATGATGATGATGTCCCAGGATTGAGAGTTTTTACTTAATTTAAATCGATCGATAATTGAAGGGCGAGTTTTCTAGCCAAATTTTTTAATACGCACAATTCTGGAGTACGGAAGTTAACTGAATGAGAAGGAAAATATGAGCCATCAAAATCTTATTCGTCTTTTTAAAATGTAATCTTATTTCACTGTGTATAACTGTATTGTTCTGATTTATGCATGATGACTGTCATGATTCTTGGTTGTATTGATGATGGAATTATAGGAAGCATTGAATGGAAATATGCAGAGATGTGTTAGATGTCCTATTGTTATTGCTATTGTTGTCATTATTAATAGTATTCTTACTATTATTCTTCTTCTTATTATTATTATTATTATTGTTATTATTATTATCATCATCATTATCATTATTATTATTATTATTATTATTATTATTATTATTATTATTATTATTATTATTATTATTATTATTATCATCATCATCATCATTACTATTAATAATAATAATAATAATAATAATAATAATAATAATAATAATAATAATAATAATAATAATAATAATAATAATAATAATAATAATAATAATAATCATTATCATCATAATCATAAGTGGGTTATCAGACCTACAAAGTAGTATACGTTGATTGAGAAAACTGTTATGGTTATCATTGGTCAATAGCCTAATTTAATCTCTTAAACTTTAACTAGAACAAGTATCTATTCGTGTATTGATATTTTTAATCATTTGTGCTGTTATGCGGTCTTGAAGTAAGGCACTCGCTTTCGGATCGAAAGTCCTGGGTTCGAGCCTCGCTCGGTGCTTAGCTGAGTCCTTGGAAAAGATTCTTTATTCACATTCTCTCATCGTACTCAGGTGTAGAATAAGTACCTACCTGGCCGTTAACATCGTTGTCTCTGTTGGAAAAAAAATGTATTATCGTCATGTCTCGCTCTATATGTTACGTGTTGCTGTAGATCAGAGACCCCTTGTAAAGCGCTTTGAACACATTTAGTGGATATTGCCCTATATAAAAGCTCAATGTTATTAATCGTTGATTTATTTATATATATATATATATATATATATATATATATATATATATATATATTATTTTTTAATATTTACCACAATGTTTGAGACAGTCTACATTAATGTTTCAGGCCTAATTAGCCATCGTCAGGACTGTGTGTTACATGAGTTTGGTTTGTTGACTGTGTGTTACAGTCAACAAACCAAATTCATGTAACACACAGTCCTGACGATGGCTAATTAGGCCTGAAACATTAATGTAGACTGTCTCAAACATTGTGGTAAATATTAAAATAATAATTCGCTCCATTGCTACATGTCGAGCACTTTTCGTACCATATTTGTATCAAACACGATTCAATATATATATATATATATATATATATATATATATATATATATATATATATATATATACTAGTGATCAAAAGAAAGTATACACTTGTTTTATCTACAGAATTAGTATGAAATATTGTTCTGGTTTATTAAAAACCTATGTGTAATCATAGTACTATCATTTATCTTTCATTTTGTTAGAATTTATAACGTTTATGGTTGATCTTGTATGCAACATAGACTTTTTAAAACATGATCTTCAAAAAGGGAAGTAACAAGCCAAAACATACACTATAATTTTGACAAACAATGACATTTTAATAAAATTACTTGTGTTCAATTCCTTTGAAGTGAAGGTGAATCTAATTCAATCAGTAACGAGTATGTCACCCGTTCGCTCCAATCACAGCATTGCATCTCCTACGCATGGAATTGGTCAATCTGGCCAGCTGGTATTGAGGAATGTTATCCCAAGCTGTTCTTATGGCGTGTAACAGTTGTTCATTTTTCGGGTCTAATGAACGAACTTGGGGGCCGATTATGTTCCACATATTTTCTATCAGATTTAGATCGGGGGATATTGCAGGCCACAGGATGATAACGTTCACAATATTTGCTGCTATAAAATCCCTTATTACAATAGTTCGGTGGGTTGGTGCATTGTCGTGTTGAAGTTAAAATTTAGGATGTTCATGAAAAAATGGAATAACATAGGGCTGTAAAACGTGCTGGATGTACCTTGCACCGGTTAGGGATACATCTACATGGACTAAAGGTGTCCTATACTCTCTGCTTATTCCACCCCACATCATGACTTGTCCATATCCTCTGTTTGGGGATTCCAAGACACAAGAATCGTAAAATCTTCGGTAATCTACCCTCATTTCTTCCAATCATACTGAAGATGGGCCAGCAAGAAGAGAATAAATGACCACGCATGCGTTGTCAGCGCAGATGAGCACGGGCCCACTGAAGACGGGCCAACCGCTGATGTGCTCTAAGAAGTTGTCGCATCAACGGACGTCTTGCGATAATGTCATGCTCTCTAAGTCTGCGTCGAACAGTGTGTAGACTAATTCGTGCACCTGGGAACTCTAGCGCAGTTTCAGTCGCCGTCCTAAAACAATCCCGTAGATGCGTATAAAACGGTCCTCACCTTGTGTTGTTACTCGTGGCCTGCCAGTTCGATTTCGGTCCCTTACCGTTTGTGTTATTTCAAATCGATCCACTAAGGAATATACAGTTCTCCTTGTGATATTAAACATTTTTACCACATTAGTCACAGACAGTCCAGCTTGAAGATGACCAATGGCACGTGCACGTTGTTCTAAACTAGGTCGTGGCATCGCGTAGATTAATGGATGGTATTTTGTATTGTGTTTTCCTGCCTTGAAAATAGTTCAAGAAGACACGGATGACAAAAAAATTTAATCTACACACTTCCTGTCCACTATAAGAGGCTAAAAGGTTATTTTAGCACGTGCGCGACGTGATGAGCGAATTTCAGGTCAAAAGCAAAAGCATCGACTCTCGGTACACAGAAAGGCTAATGGTAAACAACTCAGTGGAAAATCATTAGCCTACGTCAACGGATAAAAAAGTAACGACGATTTTAAATGTGTATACTTTCTTTTGATCGCAAGTATATATCTCGGGTTACCAAACCCTAAAATAATTTATTACGCAAAACACTTATCCTTTGCCCTGTCCATCCTCAACTGTGACGATGACAGAGTGAAGATAACAGCCACAAACAGCCTGAACTTTCATCTAACGAAAAGAAAAATTCTACACGCCTCACTAGACGAAAAAGAAGACACCACTTTTGCCGGTTTTGTCACAACGTCAAACGCCTCCAAAATAACAAAAAGTTAATTGGCCAAAGTCATTTTGGGTGGATCTTTCTGAAAAGTGTATCCGACAAAATATTTCCTTAATAAAAGGTGAAGATTATGTGATGTATGTACAGGCTGATAGGGAAGTCAGTTGTTCTTTTAAGTCCCCAAAACGTTTTCAAAACGTCCTTAAGAGTGTGAGACTGGCATCTCAAGGAAGACTTTTAGAGAAGCCACTGGGGTAAACCACGCTCTCTCCTCCAGTTTCATATTCAATCATAAGTTCCCTGACGAAATTAGAACCTTTGCTATAAAATGCAGTTTGCAGCTTCTCGAGAGCGACAGTCTACTTCATACATATTACCCATTGTCATACTCCAAAGGCTGCAAGATCTGTAATCATCCGTCAGATACGGTATCTCACGTTGTAAACGGATGTACAAAATTCAAATTAATATATCAAAAACGACACAATAGATTTGTTGACATTATTTTTGACAAAATACCTAAAAACGACACCACTCAAATTTTCAAAGACACATTCATCAGACCAAGTTTTTTCAACCGTGACAAATCCTCATTTAATACTTTCAGTAATCGACCGGACATTTTAAAAATCAACAAAGAAATGAAAACAGCCCAAATTGTTGAAATTTCTGTCCCATTTGATGCTCATATTAACAAGTCATTCCAAACTAAATTTGAAAAGTACTTTCCTTTATGCATGGAAATAAATGCTCTTGGATATAAGTCCGAGGTTATCGTTCTTTCTGTAGGTAGCCTCGGCTATGTCCATGGTAGATTTGTGAATGGCTTAAAGATTCTGGGCATTAAAAGCAAAGAAGCAAAAGTCCTTTCAAAATAGATAAGCAACAGTGTCATCATTGGCTCTTACAAAGTTGGAGAAAAAGATGCCAAATTCATCATCATTATTAGCACTACATATCTAGTAAAATAGATATGTGTCCTTTTTTATATCCCTCTATCTATAAATAGTCCAAATATATCAATTTGTATTTTTATTGTAATAATCGATTTAATTTTTAATTACTGTTATATATATATTATATTATTATTATTATTATTATTATTATTATTATTATTATTTTATTATTATTATTATTATTATTATTATTATTATTATTATTATTATTATTATTATTATTATTATATATTATTATTATTAATATTATTATTATTATATTATTATTATTATCATATTATTATTATTATTATTATTATTATTATTATTATTATTATATATTATCATATTATTTATTATTATTATTATTATTATTATTATTATTATTATTATTATTATATTATTATATATATTATTATTATTATTATATTATATATTATATTATATTATTGTCATCATTATCATCATCGTAATTATCAGCATTGTTGTTAGCATCACCACCGGTGAGGGGGGGGGGGCACTTTGGACAAAGCTCAATAGAAAGGGGGGTCACTTTGGACAAATCTCAATAGAAAGAGGGAGATCACTTTGGACAAATCTCAATAGAAAGGGGGGTGTCACATTGGACAAATCTCAATAGAAAAGGGGGGGGGGGTGGGAGCGCATTTTGACCAAAGAAGGTCTGGAATTTAGTATTGTATTTATGTTCTTATTGTTTTTTTTTTTTTTGTTGTTGGCTGAAAAGGGTTTTGAGTCCGAAACATTCCGTATTTGGCATTCTATTTTTTAAGCAGTTATATTCATTATTGTTTATTACGAAATAAAATAGGGCAATATACGTATATTGTCATCAGAATCGTCACTAACTAAATTGAGCTTTTATATAGCGCAATATCCACTAAACGTACTCAAAGTGTTTCACAAGGCCAACAGCAACATTTAACATTTAGAACGGGACATGACGCCTTTTTTTTTTCTCGGACAGAGGCAACGCTGTTAACGGCCAGGTACTTAGTTTACACCTGACTACGGTGAGAGAATTTGAGTAAAGAGCCATCTCCAAGGACTAAACTATGCGCCGAGCGAGCCTCGAACAAAGGACCTTTCGATCCGAAAGTGAGTGTCATACCAGTAGACCCCAAAGCCGCTCTTTGCATTCTCCCCCCCCCCCTCACCTCACTTTCTTTCTATAGACTGGCCAAATTGCGCTCCATACCTTCTTTGGTAAAAAATGCGCACCCTCCCCCCCCCCCCCCCCCACTTTCTATTAAGGTTTAGCCAAACAAAATACATACCACCCACACCACTGTTATAATCAATACACGAGGTTGTTTGTTTTGTTTTTTTTATTATAAATTTCTATTTATTTATTTTAATCGCAACATTCGCATTTCTCAAAGAAAATATGAAATCAAGAAATCAAAGAGCAGGCACTGGTGTAAGATAAAGATCTGAACAAGTGTGAATGAAAGGTGCCAGACAAACCAAGAAAGAAAAATATAAGGGAAAAAAACATCCCAACAAACCAGTCTACCTCGACTGGGGGAGGACCATCCCCAGTCAAGGTCGACTGATTTTTTTTGGGGGGTGGGTATTTTTTCTTCAATTTTTCTTTCTTGGCTTTGTCTGGCACCTTTCATACACACTTGTTCAGATCTTTGTGCGGCTATGTGGTAGTAGTAGTAGTAGCGTATGGCTACACCTCCAAATTTATTTCGTCAACCCAGCTTCTAAAGTCTTCCTCCGCCCTATGGACGGTTTCGTAGCCACCTTCAAGTTTAGTGACTGGAGAGTGGAGGACGATGTGATCGCTGGTCTCTGGGGCTGCCTGACATTTCTGGCAGGTATCACTGTTTCGAAGTTTCCATCTGCACATATTTGATGCAGCTGCCATGTCCGGTTAAGAGGCGATTTGAGGAAGTCCAGTATTTCCTGGCGTTATTGAATGCAGGCACTCTTTTGGTTGGATCTTTAATGATGTTTCCTCCTCTTGGTGTTTCCCTGTTCCACATTTCTCTCCAGTTTTCCTCCACACTGAAGTCTGCCATTTTTGTTAGGTGGAAAGGTCTTCTCGATTTGAGTCTTGTTAAATGTGCCTGGTTTATTATTGATTTTATGGGAATGTTGTCTGTGGCTTCGTCAATTCTTTCATACATCCTTTGATTAGCTTCTTGTCGTCTGAGACTTGGTGGTGCAATTCCGATCAGTGTTGAGGGCCACTGAGTTGGAGTTGACTTGAGACATCCTGTTATAATTCTCATTGATTCTCTTAATCCGATGTCAATTCGGTTTACATGTGGGCTTCTCATCCAAACAGGGGCACAGTATTCTCCGACACACAGTGCCAAAGCAGACGTTCTCAGTACCTGTGGTGAGGCTCCCCAGGTGGTACTTGCGAGTTTTCTCACCAGGCTGTTTCTTTTTGCGATTTTATTTGCGGTTCCCTCAATGTGTTTGCGATAATTTAGTTGTCTGTCCAATGTAATGCCGAGGTATTTAGGATTGGGGTCTAGGGGTAGTATTGAGTTATTGGCTGTGGTCTTCAGTTCTTTTGTTGCCTCTCGATTATTCAAGTGGAAATTTGTGGATACTGATTTGGTGGTATTCATTTTTAGGTACCACCTATGAAAATATTGTTTCAGGCGGGTGGTGTCTTTGCTTAGATTTTCTTCAATCTCTTTCCAGTTTTTCGATTGATAGGCCCAGTCATCAGCGTATCCAAGTTTGAGTGCTTCGCAGTTTTGCATGTCGGAGATATAAACATTGAAGAAAGTTGGTGCTAAAACTGAACCTTGTGGTACCCCATTTTTAATTTTGCGTGTTTTGCTTTTGTGTTCTCCCAGTATGACATGGAATTGTCTTGTGCCAGTCATGGTAGACAGCAGTTTGAGCGTCTTTCTACAAGGAATCATTTTTGAGAGCTTTAACATCAGTCCGCCTGTCCAAACAGTGTCGTAAGCTGCAGAAAAGTCTATTAGGACTGCACCAGTCTTCTTTTTGTTCTCAAATCCTACTTCAATGTATGAGGTCAGTGCAAGGACCTGCTCACTCGTGCTTCTTTGTGGTCTAAAGCCCGCTTGGTCTGGTAGTATGCAGGGTTTTACAAATGGGGTGATTCGCTCTAGTACGATTCTTTCCAGGAGTGTGTATAAGCAGCAAAGTAGAGATATTGATCTATAGTTGAATGGTTCAGTCATTGGTTTACCTGGTTTTAATATGGCGATTACTTTGGCATGTTTCCAAATTTGTGGGTATGTGCCCTTTTCCATGATGTCTGTTATAGTATTTGCCAGCCAGTCTATTGTTTCTGGTCCAAATTTAGTAATCATGTCGGGGTATATTCCATCAATGCCAGCAGCTTTGCCATTTTTTATTTTCTTTATAGCTCGTTTCATTTCATTAATCGTTATTGGGACACTTAAAAACTTGCTATGGTCAGGCAGAGTTTTCATGGTCTTTTGATATTCTTTTCTTTTTTCTTTTTCAAATTGATGGTTTGGGATGTGTTGCCCCCGTTGTTTAATTTCTTTGGCAATTTCTTCAGCTGCAATCCGGGGTCTGATTTTGTTTGACGAGCTTCAGGGTTTAGCTTTTTGAGGGTTTGCCATGCATGGCGGCTGGAGTGACTGAGGTCAAAGTTTTCAACAGTTTCTACCTAGGACTTCTCTATAGATGTCGCTGGTTTCTACCCATCTCTCTTTTCGGCTTTCATGTAGTGTGTTTAGTTGTTCTTCTCCAACCTGTTCATCATGTGTCTCCTCATATTTTTTCAGCAATTTTTTACTTCGTTCATTCCAGCATGGTATGTATTGTTTTCTAAAACCCCTGGGTATGTTCTTCTTTGCGGAGGTTAGGACAAGTTTGTTAAATCTCCCTTTATTCTCAGTTTTGGGGGGTGGGGATCCTTTTGCAGGTTTTGTCAATTTCATCCCCGAAAGCTTTCCAGTTTACTTTTCGGAAATTCCACCTTGGTTTGGGCAGGGGGTTCATGATTGGGATTTGAATTCCAGTTCTAACAAGGACTGGACGATGTTGACTGTGAGGAAAATCTCCCAGAATTTCTCTAGTTGACTTCAGCAAATTTCAATTTGGGTCCATTGATACAAACACGAGGTCTGGTGTATAGTCTTTGCACCAATGTGCTGATCTTAGAGTTCCTTTGTCTTTGGGGTTGTAAATGTGTGTTAGTTCATTAACGTTTGCCCATTGTGAGATCTCATTCCCTGGAGTGTCATTTTTGTTGTAACCCCATTCGGAATGGTGGCTGTTGAAGTCTCCCATGATTATGGATGGGTTGTTTACTTTGTCTTTAGGATAAGAGGCCCAGTTAGGATTTGGTGGTTTCTATACATTAGTGAATTCAGTGTCATCAAATTTAATAGTGATTCTTTGTGGCTATGTGGTCTAGTGGTATGACACTCGCTTTTGGATCGGTAGGTCATGGGTTTGTGTCTCGCTCGACGCATAGTTGAGACCTTAGAAAAGGCTCTTTACTCATATTCTCTCACCGCACTCAGGTGTAAAATGAGTGCCTGGCCTTTAACAGCGTTCTCTCTGTCAGAAAAAAAAATTGTAACATCGCCTAACAGGCGTCAAGTCGTCCGGTTCTAAATGTTAACTGTTGCTGTTGGTCACGGACCCCTTATATTTGTAAAGAGCTTTGAGCACATTTTTATTGCGCTATATAAAAGCTCCTTTTCTTTTTATTTTTTTTTAAATCTCAAAGAAAATCACGCCATCCCATCTAAAAGTTACGCATCAAAACGCACTGAGAGAAACACAATAGCAAGAAGTTCATCTCAAAGTGAGCAGCCATTTTGTTCCAGCTTCTGTGATTTGTTTCATCAAAAAATAAAACAATTATGTTTTATAACATCAAGATAGTTTTATTATAATATTTATTGTATCACTAAGACTAAGATTGTATATAATTGCACGAAAAAGAATTCACTATGGCTCATCAGTCACATCATACAGCAGAAAGGTCACCTATGGCGCATCAAGCACATCATACAGTATCAGTAGCAGAAAGGTCAGTATCAGCAATTTTAGCATCGTGGTTAGTGTTGTGCATATGGTATCGAAAAATCGATATATCGATATGAATGACAATATGCCATATCAATATTGATTGTTGTTTAAGTTTAGGTCCTTAAACTAACCCCAATAGAAAAAAAAAACCCTAGGACCTTGAACAAACCCCAATAGAAAAAACCCTATGTACCTTGAACTAACCCTAATTAGAAAAAAAAACCTATAACTTTGAGCTAACCCTAATAGAAAAAAATTACCCAGGTCCTTGAACTAACCCTAAGATAAAAAAAAAACCCTACGACCTTGAACTAACTCTAATAGAAAAAGACCTAAGGACTTGAACTAACCCCAATAAAAAAAACCCTATAACCTTGAACTAACCCTAATAGAAAAAAAATCTAGGACCATGAACTAACCCTAATAGGAAAAAACCCTATAACCGTGAACTAACTTTAAAAGAGAAAATTACCTAGGTCCTTGAACTAACACTAATAGAAAAAAACCCTAAGGCCTTGAACGAACCCTTATAGAAAAGAACCCTAGGACCTTGATCTAATCCAAATAGAGAAAAACCCTAGGACCTTGAACTGACCCTAATAGATAAAATTCCTATGACCTTGAACTATGCCTAACAGAAGAAAAAAATCTGGGACCTATTTTTGCGTTGGTTTGTGAGTAATTGCATTACAAAATCCATTAAAAATTCGGATTATAAAACGTGCAAGGAAGTACAAATCAATTGAGACAAATATTTTGAGCCGTCAACAATCAAAATCGGTCCGATAGTAAAGTCTGGAGGTGCGAGCAAATGAATCTGACAACTGGGCGGCCAAGTGGCGATTCCAATGTCAAAGGACCGATCATTATGCCCACCCAGCACACTTGATAAATAATCAATTGAGTCAACGGGGGATATAGTTACTTTTGAAATAGAAAAAGTTTGCAAGTAACGTGTATATCAATCTGTAAAAAATTGGTTTTATGATATTTAGATTTGCCAGTAGTTCTGTGCTCGTTGACAAAATAAAAAAATACTATGTACGAAATAATTGTAACCCCCCCCCCCCCCCAAACCTATTTCTTTTAAGAAAAAGAGAAAGATATATATATATATATATATATATATATATATATATATATATATATATTAAAATAAATAAGGTCGATCACAATTTTTCTGCCCATACAATTGTTTCAATCTACAATTGAAAAATGTGAGAAAAATATGAGTGGCCTTATTTTTTTATATGCTCTAACCAACATTTTAAGCACTCTCATACCTACCCACCAACACTATTATATATATATATATATATATATATATATATATATATGTGTGTGTGTGTGTGTGTGTGTGTGTGTGTTTTCATTATGTTACAGAGATATATTGGCAGCACTAAAAGTGGAGAAGGCGAAGCAAACTTTTAATGCATCTTTACTCCACAAAGATCACCGACGAAGTGTTGAAAACAAGCCAGTTCATCTCCACATCGCCCACGAAAATACGTACCAAATGGAACCTAAGAGAAAATTCCAGTCGTACCTGGCAAATAAAGCAGCGAAGGAGGTAGTCGGGAAATATCTGAAATCGGATACGCAGTACTCGCAAGAATTAGCCAATAACCGGGCGCTCCTCATCACAAGATCGTTAGTGCCGTATTTGAAGTCCTTGGGATACGAGCGGTATCGATATGTAGTTCAAACACACATCGGCGAGTATAAGGGACAGAGCATGCAGATTTCCAGTAAATGTCTTTGGGACAGCAAATTCGACAGTTTTGCCGAGTACACGTTTAAAAATAGATCATTGTGGTGTGTAGTTCTCATATACGGGGTTTATTTCGAATGATCAACAAAGAACAAAAAGACATAAATATCATTTTTAAACCGGTAAGTAGTTAACCCGCCCAGTCGTGATTAAATACCGTAAGCTATCATTGAACAGATCATTACCATGACGTAATAGATGATTCTTACAATCCTGTTTTGTTTTGTTTTTGTTTTTTTTTTTTGAATTCCGGACGTATTCCCAACCGCTGCACGAGCTTACGAGATATGTACTATTGTTTTTAAATCACTGCACTCTGATTGTCCTGGTTGACATGCTTAAATTCTACGTCCCATCCAGAAATCTGAGATCAAAGTCTGATAATCACATACATACTTGTGAAGCCAAAAAATGACTCGCTAAATTGGCGAGCATGTGTTTGAATATTCGGCACCCCTTATCTGGAACTCTCTTCCAAGATATATCAGAGACAGTAATGATGCAGAATTCTTTTTTTTTTAAATTTAAAACGTTTCTTTTTCATATGTAACACTAGAATTATATTGCTTTGTTTCATATTGCATGAGTGGTTGTATGTGTGAGTGAAAGTTGCCACGTTACTGTTACACGATTTGAGCTTGTTGAGATACGAAGTAAGGCGCTATATAAAAACCATATATTATTATTATTATTATCACATTATACCAGATTGATACAATAGATCATATATCTTGATATACGTAGAATGCTATATATTGTCAATTATTATAAATACCTTTATATTGCTTTGTACATCATTATACTATTTTTAAACAAGGACAGCAATGAGGCAATATCAACGTGCGCTTAAGTTGCAGGTCTGATAACCCAATTCCTTATGGGCTCATTGTTGTAATGGAAATCTCAAAAACAAAATGACGCAAAATATTCTCTATTACAACACACAATATTAAACTAGGCCCATAAGTGGGTTTGGATGGCAGACCTGCATGTATATATATATATATATATATATATATATATATATATATATATATATATATGAACATGTCGGGCAGTAATATTGGGGATAATATTGACATCGGACTCAATAGAAATACAGATATTTATATTATAATCATACTTATACAACTATATGAATAAAAGTGAAAGTGAACGTAAAATTTGAATGTTTTCTATCCAGTTCTGTAGGCGGGGAGAAGACGGTAGGAATTGATTCAAGTTGTTTGCGTGTATTATTTATTTGATGTTTTTTGTTTGTTTGTTTTTTTGTTTGTTTGTTTTCTTTTGTGTGTGTGTGTGTGTGTATGTGTGTGTGCGCGTGTGTGTGTGTATGTATGTGTGTTTCCGTTTGCTATTTTTTGTTTGTTTTTGTGTTGTTTTGTTTTTCTTTAATATGCCAACTTGTATTTGGGGGGGGGGGTCTGTTTTCATTTGTTTTTCTGTTTTGTTTTTCATTCTTTTCTTTTCAATCTTCTCTCCTTTTGGAGTTTATTTTGTTTTCTTTTGATATATCTGCTATTTTATTTGTCAATATATAAATACTTGTTTTTATTATTTTTTTAATTCTTTGCTTTTTGTTGTTACTTTTTTGTTTTGTTTGTTTTTGTTTTTGTTGTTTTGTTTTGTTTTGTTTTTTTGTTCTTGTTCAGTTTTTTTTTTTGGGGGGGGGGGTTTATTTATTTTTTTTTTTTTTTTGCTTTTTGTTTTGTTTTATGGTATTTTGGTTTTGTTGTTGTTGTTGTTGTTTTTGTTTTGTTTTTTTTGTTTTTTGTTTTTTTTTGGGGGGGGGGGGTTTCTGTTTTGATTTTTTTTTGTTATTGTATTCTTGATTTAGGGGGGTTGTTATTGGGCTTTTTATTGTTTTGTTTTGTTCTTTCATTTAAGCAATAAAAGACAACTCACCCAAACGATCGATGTTTATTTCAAATGAAGATTTCTAAATTAAGCTAAGAAGTCAGCTTCATAGATGGACCGAGATTAACACGGTAGATGCATTACCTTTGATAATATGATTTATAGTCATCCATCATGACAGATCATCACACTCACACATCATGGCGTGTACCTTTGAAAATACTAACGAAAGAGTTAATAATCTCTCTCTCTCTCTCTCTCTCTCTCTCTCTCTCTCTCTCTCTCTCTCTCTCTCTCTCTCTCTCTCTCTCTCTCTCTCTCTCTGTGGCATATCACTTGGACGTAGCCTCCCACACAGTCCTTCGGAAGAAGTCTCTGTCTTGTGCCCATCTGCCACATTCCGTCACGCCGTTGTTGAGCCATTCCTGTATATCCTGTTGCCATCTTCTTTGTGGTCTTCCTCTGCCTCTTTTGCCCTCCGCCATGCCCTCCAGTACATCTCTCTCTAGTGTGTCGTGTCTTTTCAGGAGCCCAAAGTAATTGAGTTTCAGCTTTTTTATCTAATATATGTTAATAATATCTAACGAAAATCCGATTTCTTTAGTCACTTGCTCCACTTAGGCTTAATACTAGCGGTCGTGTACTAGAGTAGTAAATAACTAAATCTAGTCCTCGTTCATGAAAACGGGTCCAGATGCTTAACCATTCAATGCAAAGCCATTTCTGCATTGAAGAATAAATGTTGGCCATGCCGTCTCCCACACTGACCAGTACAGAATGGGCCCCCTTAGAGTCAAAACAGAGTAAGCCCGTCGTCAGCCCGTCGCCGGTCCGTGCCCGTTTATTTTTGTTGTTTTTATTTTGTTTTTTTCACGGGTCTGAACTTAAGTACTATGCTTTCCCATACACCAGTTAGTTGGAGTGGCAAGTTTCACCCAGCGCCAACCCGTGCTGAACCCGCAAGCACACCGTAGCCATCGTTATGTTATAGCCTGACACTGAAATCTAAAAGGACTGGCAGTTTGACGTCATTATTTGATTTTTGCACCGCCTAGTGAGTTGTCGTTAGTAGTGCTCATGGAAACAAGTTATTTCATTGGTTGAACTATTGAATACAACTCACGATTTGTTTTCTTTTGTGGCAAAAGACTGGCATTTTGACGTCATTTTTTGGTCAGTGTCAGGCCATAACTTTACGAAGGCCACGAGCACACCCGTCGTGCACCCGTGGCACACCCGTGGCTTGTCCGTGACACCCAACTAACACAAAAATATATTTTTTATCACTCAAACACAATAGCAGTAAAGTGCATCTGATACATTATTTCTTTAGCAAAACATGCACTATCTACAACATACTGTTCATTTTCTTTAAATTTTATGATGTACAAAAGGAATTTGAATAAGATAAATGTTGGTTGTATCGTAGAGAATGTGATGATTTTCCTATAGGTGGTAAGGAAAGGGTTAAACATGATCTGCCAGCAGCAAACATAAGGTCCCATGCTAAATAAATAAACATAATAACAGAAAAAAAAACTTGAGCTTTATTATAGCGCTATATCCACTAAACGTGCTCAAAGCGCTTTACAAAGAATCCCTGACCAACAGCAAGACGTAACATGTAGAACGAGACATTCGCCTGTTAGGCGATATTACGATTTTTTTCGGACAGAGTCAACGCTGTAAACGGTCAGGTACTCATTTTACACATGAGTATGGTGAGAGAATGTGAGTAAAGGGCCTTTTCCAAGAACTCAACAATGCACCGAGCGAGGCTCGAATCTAGGAACTTCCGATCCGAAAGAGGGTGTCAAACCACAAGACCACATAACCGCACATATATAGAAGAAACAAGCTACTCCAATACTGCAGTGCTCTGAAAAAAAAACATTTTTTCAAAAATTAGGCCAGAAAACTTATTCTTCAAATATCGATTGATTAAAAGGACCCTCATCTTGTCACAAACTCGCAAACCTGGACTTCCTGAGATTTAAAATAAAATAAAATAAAATAAATTTTAAAAATAAAATAAGATAATATTCCCTTTAAATTCAGCCCCGAGGTGAAATTTGTCTTCAGTGTCCATTCCAATGAAAGACTGAAATAACCTAAGCACCAGCCGCAGTGCAGCACGCATATTGAGCTCGGGCGAGTTGACTTCCCCAAGGTCACAGAGCCCGACAGGTAGTCAAACTCGGTACTTTTCGGACACGAAGCAAAGAGCATACCTCTGAGCCACGCTGTCCTTGACATGGTGGAGGTTGTTTTAATCCATGGATATTTGAAGGACGAGTTATCTGGTCTAAATATTTTTTTGTTTGTTTGTTTTTGAGGGTCTTACGGCGCTTGCAACACATTAAGGTCATATCAGCGCCAGTAAAAAGAGAAAAATGGGATAGTAAAAAGTTCTAGAATTACAATTAAAGCACCCAAGAATAAGGCAGACAAAGGGGAATTGGTTCAAAAGAGAACAGATGTAGATTCCAAGAGCACACTATCAGTGTACTTAAATTGAGATCACCTAAAAGTCTCATCCAGACACAAGCACAGGTCCCAACTAAGAGGAATCCACTCAAATGTTTACAAATCATATATAATACATAAATAAAACATAATAGAGTGCATAACAGAGAGATGATTTACAAGGAAAAAAATATCTTCTTCCAAAACTAACTATACATTTGACTCACTGTTTCCCTTCTAGCCCAGGTATCCGGCCGGGGCCAGGACAAAACCAAGTAATCTCATTCCAAGACAAAGACAGAAAGCATGTTGGAAAACAGACATAGGGGGATAGAAAACATAGTATGTACCTCCCTGCCCGATATGGGAGGTCAGGATCCCCACCCAGAAATATTTTTTTAACGTGTCTTGCTGGAAGGTGGGGGGGGGGGGGGGTCCATGGTACAGCTTAATAAAAGTAAGGCATCAACGCATGGTTTTATTATAAAAGTAGGGATATATTTTTCAAAACTTTACTACAAATGTAAATATATAATTCAGTCAGTAATACGACATATATGTGGATTAACAATAGAGTTTGTGTTGTTGTTTATTATGAGTTATTTTGGGGGGGGGGGGGAGTATTTCTTGTTTTTTTTTTGTGTGTTTTTTGTTTTTTTGTTGTTGTTTTTTTTGTTTGGTTATTTTTTTTTTGGGGGTTTTTTTTTTTTGGGGGGGGGGGGGTGGGTTGTTTTTTTGGTTCTTTTGTCTGTTTTGGGTTTTTTTCTTCTTTGTTTTTTTGTTTTGTTTTTTAAATTATTTTCTTTTTTTTTTTTGGGAGGGGGGGGGGGGCGTTGAAATGATGATTAAGAGGTGGTTGAGGCAATGATGATGATGATAATGATGATGATGATGATGATGATGATGATGATGATGTTGATGATGATAATGATGTTGATGATGATGATGATGATGATGATGATGATGATGATGATGATGATGATGATGATGATGATGATGATGGTGATGATGATGATGGTGATGATGATGATGATGATGATGATGATGATGATGATGATGATGATAATGATGACGATGACGACGATGACAAAGATAAATAAGATAATGCTGATGATCACAACCTTACAGAATACTTCATATGCATCATAATATATTATACTGTCTTTCAATAATATTCAATAAATGAACAATTTGACATTTATATAAAAACATAATTTTCAAAAAGGATGCTTTTGGGGCATTTTTTGGCAATAAAAGAAAAGCTATTTAATAATCTAAATAAATAAATATTGAGCTTTTATATAGCGCAATATCCACTTAACGTGCTCAAAGCGCTTTACAAGGGGTCCCTGGTCAACAGCAACATTTAACATGTAGGACGAGACATGACGCCTGTTAGGCGATATTACAATTTTTCGGACAAAGACAACCCCTGTTAACGGGCAGGTACTCATTTTACACCTGAGTACGGTGAGAGAATGTGAGTAAAGAGTCTTTTCCAAGGACTCAACTATGCGTCGAGCGAGGCTAGAACCCAGGACCTTCCGATCCGAAAGCGAGTGTCATACCACTAGACCACATAGCCGCATATTTAATATGTCCACGAAGTGACAAAATACTTTTTTTTAAATATTGGTTAGAAATCGTTTCTCTTTTTATAGCCTCTGTTTTATTTAGACATTCTGACAAGTCTAATTTTCTTTTTTATTTGAGCTTTTATATAGCGCAATATCCACAAAGCGTGCTCAAAGCGCTTTACAAGGGGTCTCTGGCCAACAGCAACTCTTAACATGTAGGACGGGACATGACACCTGCTAGGCGATATTAGACAACGCTGTTAAAGGTCAGGTACTCATTTTACACCTGAGTACGATGAGAGAATGTGAGTAAAGAGCCTTTTCCAAGGACGGAACTATGCGCAATATCCACTAAAAGTGCTCAAAGCGCTTTACAAGGTGTCCCTGGCCAATAGCAACAGGTAACATGTAGGATGGTACATGTCGGTGGGTTGAAATCAAATAGTTTTTAGAAAACATCTCAGATTATGGCAATTTCATTCAAAGCTGACAAATATATCTTGAGTAAAAACTAAATTGCAAGGCAGCCATTGAGATATAATGGTGAACAGCATAACAATATGTAAATATTAGTTATAAATAAATGATCGTTATATAAAAGCATATACGTACACACGTACACACATATACATACACATACACACACATACATAACACACACATACACATACACACACAGACACAGACAAATATATGTATATATACTTTTTATTTTTAAATATAATATTGAAAAAACTATATTTGGTTGTGTAAATTTTTATAAAAAATATTAAAGACCAGTGCCAAAAAAAAAAAATCTGAATAAAAAGTACGAGAAAAAAAATGGATGATTTATTGTTTAAATTCCACGCTGGAAAGGGTTCTATTTTGGTTGGGCTTTTTTCTTTGTTTGTTGTTGTTTTCTGTTTTTTCGTGTGTTTTTAATGGGGTTTTTTTGAGGGGGGGGGGGGGTAGGGGAGGGAGGAGTTGTTTGGGTTTTTTTCTTTCTCCTTTCTGTTTTTTTTTTTTTTTTTGTTTTTTTTTTTTTTTTGGGGGGGGGGGGGGGGGGGGGGGGGGGGTTCTGACATTGTATATCATAGACATGTTTTCACATAATAAAACAATTTAAATAAAGCAGTATCATTGAGTCGAGGCTTATAGAACAAAGAATAAAGGAATAGATCTATGCACCCAATGGGATTTATATCTAGAAAAATGGAAGGAGTCTCGTTTATTTAAGTCGCGTTGAACGATTGGGGGTGGAGAGAGAAGGAGATGGGGGGGGGGGGGGAGGGAATTGATCAATAAATATATATATATATAAAGCAAAATAATTATTTTTGGCATCTTACACACCTCGTCATATATATATATATATATATATATATATATATATATATATATATATATGACTTGACTTACTGACAAGGCCTTTCGCTTCCTAATCATCCGATCGGGACGCCTCGGCTGCCTCTCTAATCATGTGTCATTTCCTTCCATAGTTCACGGTCTTTTGCTGTGGATGCTAATTTCATAATGTCTTCCTTTGATTTTAATTGCTTTGCTATTTTGAAGGCGTTTTAGGTCCCTATTCGGGACAGTGTGAATTGACGTGGTTGGTCTACCTTTATATCTCTTGTGTCCAGGGGGTGAAAAAAAGTATCCATGGCTTTATTAGCTGGAATATTTTAATCTCTTCTGAGTATATGCCCAAAAAAGCCGCCATCTTGCCTCCGGGATTGGAATGGATAAGAGCGTAGTTGTCGTCCAGTGCTAGTAAAGTCACGGGTTCGAGCCCCCATCGCCGCCGCGAAATTTTTATTCTCTATTAATTGTCTTCTGGCACTTTCCTACTCACTTCTTTTCTTATTATCTATATGTGACCCATCGTCTCAAAACGTATTATATCCGAACGAACCAGATGTTTAAAAGCCGAATTAAATGTTAAACTGGTCAAAAATTTTAACTCTTGGCATTAGCACCGTAAAATATGGTTGCCATTCTCCTCAATAAATCGTAAAAACTCAATACAAGTCTGATGTTTCTGACTATACATTCAATTTTCAACATCCTAACCAACCCGACTTTATACCATTTTGAGGCGAAGGGTCACATATTTTGTCTTTTTGCCTTGATGGATAATTCTATTCTTAAACAATGAATTTGACACAAATACAACTGAGTACAATTGAATAGAAAGTAAATGGAATCTCTTATTTGTGGCCCTTCTTTGAAACGTCCGTCTCCAACGATTTGTATTTCGGGCCGTAATCCTAAAATGGAAAAAAATGATGATTTTGGTTATTGTCATCAATGGCGAGTCTTCTTCTCAAAATAAAGTAAAATTAAAAAATGAATTAATAAAAAATAAAGATGAAAAAATAACAATAATAAATAATTTCCAGTATTCATCATTCCGAGTGGGAAATTTGTCTTCAGGGTCTATTCCAAGTTAAGAATGGAATAATCCAGGCGGTCAGTCGCAGTGCAGCGCCGCAAAGTGAGCTAGATCGAGGCGACCTGCTCAAGGTCACACAGCGAGGCGGGTTATTGAACTCTGTACCTTCGGGTATGAAGCAAAGGCTATACCGTTGCCCTCTTCTTTCTTTCGTTAAAAAAAAAAAAACACTGACCATTTGTATAGGGCAATACCTACAGAATATGCTCAAAGCGAAAAAAAGTACATTTTTGCAAACGACTGAATGAACAATATTGCATCTATTGATGCTATGCGTTTAGGTAAAATACCCACCTGTGCTGTCCGCCATATGACTTGTACCAACACATAAAACGATGAGTAACCTTTAACGTTTATATTTAGAGGCACTTAAGTGAGAAATAATCTCCCAACTGGCGGTATAAAAACAAGACAAAAACTCGATTGACGTCAACTTCATTCATTCTATAAAAAGACCTCACAAAAATTCGTTTTTTCTTTCTATAATGGATGGGAAATAACTGCGTTTTTATTATGATATGAATAGTAATGACAGAGTTATGTCCCATGCATTGTTTCCTTGGAAAAGTGACTGCCCTTGTTTATTGGTATGTTATTTCCTTCCTGTTACTGTTGTTGTTGTAGTTGTTGTTGTAGTTGTTTTTGTTCTTGTTGTTGTCCATAATGGAGTTACTGAATATGATGTAATAAAACGACCACTTTACAACTCTATAATGCGGGTATGTGGTCTACTGGTATGACACTCGCTTACAGATTAGAAGGCCATGAGTTCGAGCCTCCATCGGCGCATAGTTGAGTCCTTGTAAAAGACTCTTTACTCACATTCTCTCACTTTACTCAGGTTTAAAATAAGAACTTGGCGGCTAACAACGTTGTCTCTGTCAGAAAGAATTGTAATATCGACTAACAAGCGTCATGTCACGTTCTATTTGTTACGTGTTGCTGTTGGTCAGGGACCCCTTGTAAAGCGCTTTGAGCACGTTTAGTGGATATTGCACTATAAAAAAGCTCAAGTTTATATATATATAGATATATATTATATATATATATATATATATATATATATATATATATATATATATATATATGTATATACATAATATTGTCTGTCTTTACAATAATCTATAGAGCAGTAAAGTTAGGTGCCCCAAACGTAAACAAAGGTCAAGAAGCACGTGGCAAACCACATGTTCCTGTCTTGACAGCTCACGTTCCAATGTAAATAATAGAAAAAAATAACCTTTAAAATTTGGCTGTTAGGTGGCAAAAGAAACACATATTCATAAATACTCGATCATGCATCAAATAATGTCTAGATATGGATATTTTATGGAACAAAAGGTAAAATTTTCTAAAATTTATCAAAAGTTACAGTCTATCTATTTTTAGACCAGAGCAAAGTATTGCGCTGGTGTGAACAAAACGAGAATTATTCGGAGCCTGATTTTCATAATAATTTAGCCTTATATTATTATTTCTGCAACTGTTAGATTTTATGTAAACATATTTTCAATACTGAAAGTGTATTGCCTACAACTCAAACTACAAAATTGGGAGACCTATATTGTGCGTAAATTATTCCGGTCCCTAACGGAAATCACTAGCAACTTGTTATTGTTTACGTTTGGGGCACCTAACTTTACTGCTCTATACTTTCCTTACCTCGTTCTTCATCAAGTGGTTGTAAACCTCTTCGGGAAGTTTCGGGAGAGGCCGTTTTTCTTGAGTTTTTGCATTCTTTGGAGGTTGAGTAGCTGATACTGTGGGTTCTGCTGTGGGTGCCGATGGTTCCCGTCTGGGATGGAGGCTTCGTTGAACACTGTAATTGCGTGATGGGACGGGAGGCTGCAAGGAGGAATGGAAATAAATACTCATTAGTGTCGGGCGACATCACAAATTTTCGATATCGATACGATATGATGCGATACAACATTTTCCGACAGAGACAACACTGTTTACGGCCAGGTACTCGGTTTACACCTGAAGCAACATAATTTACCTACAACCACAGACACAAACACACACACAATCACACACACACACAATTACACACATACAATTACAATCACACACAGAAACCCACAATCACATACACACACACACATACAAACACAAACCAAACCATTATATTAAACAGGTTTACATGCTCCAGAATGCAATACATATCCTCTTACATCAACAAGATTCATAAGTTACATAAACCAAAGACACGCTCATACCCATACACACACACACATGCACGTACACACACATACACACAC
>NC_088361.1:47817772-47852772 GCF_034508935.2 Berghia stephanieae
AGGAATCACTCATGTTGTCCCAGTGAGATGCCGTCACCTAGGCATTCCATGTAGGAATATAGATAATCCATCAAACAGGATGTCTGATGTCAACAGGAATCACTCATGTTGTCCCAGTGAGATGCCGTCGCCTCAGCATTCCATGTAGGAGTATAGATAATCCATCAAACAGGATGTCTGATGTCAACAGGAATCACCCATGTTGTCCAAATGAGCAAATAATGTGAAAAACATATCTTGTAACTAATCTAAAAATAGAGAAATAAAGAATGATATCTAACATGGGGAAGAATTTTTGACAAGTTAGGTGTCACTTTAGGAGTCCTGATAGCTTAGCTGGTAAATCCCGGATGCAGTCGATATTTTTTCTGACCCTACCCCCCCCCCAACCCCCTGTCCACCCAGCAGTAATTGGCTCTGTGGGCCTTTTAGATCTAGCAGTCAAAGGATAGCGAATAATTGCTATTGTCCGTTTCACGCTATAGAAACCGGGATAATATACTCTGGCTCTATGGGCTTAAAGGCTCTGATAGACTACTTTTTTTGTAGGTGTCACTTTATTCATTCGATATAGAGAATAAACGTTTTCTGATCAAAATGCTAAATGGCATTTTGTCAGGATCAAGCATATTTTCTTGCTTGATTTTTTTTTAAATATAGAGAAATATCCACTAAACAAATACTGAGGTGAGTAGAAAAGTGCCAGAAGACAATACAGAATAAAAACGTTCTGCGTTGATGGGGATTTGAACCCACGACCTGGCTGTTACGACACCTGGCCACGAGAGGAAAGTTATACAGTACAGTCAATGCTATCCATCTTGAGTTTATTATCTATGTATCATTATCTATCTTGAGTCTCTCTCACAACTTATTGAAATCATGAGGCCAACACACAAAACACCATGATAGTTTATAAGCGAACTAACTATCCACTAAAAATGCTCAAAACACTTTACAATGGGCCACAAGCCAACATCAGTACTTAACATGTAGGACAAGACATGACGTCTGTCAAGGCACTGTTAGAATTGTTTTCGACGGAGACAATGCTGTTATAGGCTAGGTACTCATTTTACACCTGAAAAAGAAATATCCACGAAACATGCTCAAAGCACTTACATAGGGTCCAACAGCAGACACGTAACATGTAGAAGGAGACGTGACGCCTGTTAGGCGATAGTACATTATTTTCCAACAAAGACAACGCTGTTAACGGCCAGGTCCTCATTTTACACATGAGTGTGGTGAAAAGAATGTAAGTAAAGAGCCTTTTCCAAGGACTCATGCGCCGAGCGAAGCTCGAACTCAGGACAATCTGATCCAAAAGCGAGTGCCATACCCCTAGACCACATGGCCACACAAAAGGCCGTGAATGTGGGTAAAGAGAGATTTCAAAGGAATCCACTTTGTCATACCCAGAGCAAAGCAGGAGTCGAACCCAAAACATATGAATCAACCAAGGACCTACAAATCCAGAGACGAGTGTTATACCACAAGGTCATGAAGCCACACAAATAAAGTGCTACATTTTACAAAAACATGAAATGTTACCGTATGCATGTGACACACTACTTACCCAATGTACCAGCCTTTGAGTTTGGACGACTCTAGAATTCTTACACAGCTTTGCTTGGATCTTACCATTTTCAAATCAACAAGAATACTGTACCTGAAAGATCAAATAACAAGAATACTGTACTGTACCTGAGAGTATCAAATAACATGGTAAGATTTTACCATTTTCAAATCAACAAGAACACGGTACCTGAAAGAATCAAATTACAAGAATACTGTACCTGAAAGAATCAAATACCATGATAAGATTTTATCATTTTCAAATCAACAAGAATACTGTACCTGAAAGTATCAAATAGCATGATAATATTTTACCATTTTCAAATCAACAAGAATACTGTACCTGAAAGTATCAAATAGCATGATAATATTTTACCATTTTCAAATCAACAAGAATACTGTACCTGAAAGTATCAAATAGCATGATAATATTTTACCATTTTCAAATCAACAAGAATACTGTACGTGAAAGTATCATGCTATTGCATGATAGATAAGATTTTACTTTGTTCAAATCAACAAGAATACTGTAATGGAAGAATCAAATAACATGATAAGGTAGGATAAAGATAAGATAAAAGATGTTCCTTGTCTAAAAAGCAACAAAAAAATCTTTCTAGCCAAGAAAATTAACGATTAGACCATTCTCCCGAAAGAAATTAGACCGTCAACTAATTTCGATTCTTTCATAAAACGCATGTACTTAACTCCAAGTTTTAAGTAGTTAATCGTTTCATAAATGAAGTTGGACATAAAGAAAAAGAAGAAGAAGAAGAAGAAGAAGAAGAAGAAGAAGAAGAAGAAGAAGAAGAAGAAGAAGAAGAAGAAGAAGAAGAAGAAGAAGAAAAAGAAGAAGAAGAAGAAGAAGAAGAAGAAGAAGAAGAAGAAGAAGAAGAAGAAGAAGAAGAACAACAACAACAACAACAACAACAACAACAACAACAACAACAACAACATTTTGTTTTGTAATTAAAATTTAAATCCTTTTATTCATCCTCAAGGCGAAATTTGTCTTTGGGGTCTATCCTATGGTAAGACTAGAATAACCCATACGTCAGCTGCAGTGCAGCGCCGCAAGGTGAGCTAGGGTGAGGTGACTTGCTCAAGGCCATATGACGAAGCAAAGACCGTACTGCTGAGCCACGCTGCCCCAACAACAACAACAACAACAACAACAACAAAAAGAACAAGAACAAAAAGAAGAAGAACAAGAAGAAAATTGTAAAACATGTTCAACAAACACACCACAGTATGCATATGCAACTTTCTGAGAAGTTTTGAGTCCAGTCAAATAATTTTTGAAAAACTTGAGTCTAACAAGGCGTTTTGTCAGGGCACGGCTGGCAAACTAAAAAGAGTATACTTACTTTTCCACAAATTCAGCGAATGTGGGTCGAACAGCAAATCCTTTTCTTCTGATTTCAACTGTCTCCAACATACCAGTATAGAGGAGCTAGTGGAAAAACAAAATACAGACAACATTGAGTAATACTAATAATAATAATAATAATAATAATAATAATAATAATAATAATAATAATAATAATAATAATAATAATAATAATAATAATAACTATTATTATTATTATAATAATAATAAAAATAATAATAATATTAATAAGACGAAGAAAAAGAAGAAGAAATATAATAATAATAACAATTAATCAACCAGCATAAGATCCCACTAAGAGGAATACACTCAAATGTTTACAAATCATATGTTAAAATTTTTAAAAATAACACTACGTAACAGAGAGATGATTTACAAGGAAAAAATACCATCTTCCAAAACTATAACTATACATTCAACTGTTTCCCTCTCAGCCAAGGATGCCGGCCAGGGTCAGGACAAAACTAAGTAATCTCATTCCAAGACAAAGACAGAAAGCAATTGGAAAAGAGATACAGGTGGATAGAAGACACAACAAGGACCTCCCTGCCCGTTATGGGGGGTCGGGAACTCCACCCAGAAGCTCAAGATCTCTTGGTTTACCTGATCTAAAACATATTTGGAGTCAAAGAGCCTTGGTTTCTTCTCGTGGTTTGGCTTCAAACATCGGACAAAGATTGGAGTCGAAGATGTCATTCGTTCCATCAGGATGTTGAGGGAATTCTGGTGGAAGAACATCAAATTATTGAAAATCACAAATTATCTATTTTTAGTGTCAGTGCATGACATAATCAGTCGGAAGGTGAAAGTTTGGATTTGCATTTTTGCATTTTCTGAAAGCATATGCTCCCCAGAGCATTTTAATCTTTATTTGAAGTAAATCGGGTGATTTGTCATGAAGTTATGGTCAGATGGATGGGAAAGGTATCCAGCAACTTTTCTCAAAGTTCATAATTTTTCAACTTAACTAGCTCTAAAATTATTTAGAAGTGAAATTAAGCGTTGATATGTACAAAAAGGGTTGATTTAATCATTTATGATATGAATTCATTTTTGATATAAATTGACCTTCTAATTAAACTTGGCAATATCTCAGTTCAAACCTTTTCACCATCCGACTGATTATGCCATTCACTGTAACCATTCTACAGCGCATAATCATGACGATGTTGTGCTCTATGCATTTTACATTAGCAATAATACAATGACATCATTGTTAGATTTTTTTTTGTATGGACGATAATTTGCCTTGGTTTGAGAGTATTTCCATTGCATCAATGAGCCCATAACTATTAATTGGGTTCTCAGACCTGAAAATAAGTACACATTGAGGACAACCAATTATATTTTTCATTTTAAAGAAAACTGAAGTTGAAGGACTTGTATTGAAGCTTCATAAATACGCTTCAACAGTCGTGACGTCACTTCCCTCGTAATGACGCATGGTAACTTAGTAACTGGCTCTAAACTATCGGAACAATGGCGGACGCCCTTATGAAATATTTCACCGACGAGCATAAAAAGTCTATCCAGAGGGAAAAAAAACAAACATTATAAATCTGATCATGTTTTGACTTTTACACATTCTGATCACAAGACATATGAAAAGTTCTAGCCAGCATGAAGAATAAAAAGTACCGATTTTCTTTGTTTAGAACCACGATGGCCGCCGTTGCTGGGCGACGTGACATCAGACTATTGAATCCAAATGATCTCTCATCAAGGAGTTCATCATTCTGAAGTTAACCATATATCTTGTTCTATAGATAGTCTGCGCTTGGCTAAGAAACTCACAACATTGCCATCCGCCGGAAGTATAAAGGACCAACATACAAAACTATGTGTAACCTTGAACGTTTATAGTCTGGTTAATACAGTTTAGTGAGAATAACTCATAAACGCGGATAGCGAAAAGCAATAACAAAGACCTGAGTGGCGTCAACTTCATACTACCTATAGATAGAACGAAATTGACGTCATTCAGGCCTTTGTTGTTGTTGTTTTGTTTTTGTTTTTTGCCATCCATTTTTATGAGTAATTCTCACTAAACTGTATTATCCAGACTATAAAAGTTCATGGTTACACATAGTTTTATGTGTTGGTCCGTTATACTTCCAGATGGCAATGTTGTGAGCTTCTTAGCCAAGCGCACACTCTCTCAGAACGTCCAAGGTTACACATAGTTTTGTGTGTTGATCTGCTACACTTCCAGATGGCAATGGTGTGAACTTCTTAGCCAAGCGCATACTATCTATACATGATCGAAGGCTACCGTCGCTGGGGTGTGTGTGGGGGGGGGGGAGAGAGGATGAGGAGTGAGTTGAGGGAGGGGTAGGATCAAATGAAACTAATGAGAAGTCCGTATTAAATAAGAGCTGAGAAACAAAAGTCCGTTTACCTTGAACTGACCTCCAACGGTCATTTTACGTTTGGCGGCATCACCAAGCTGAGGTGCTGGAGCTGTTCGGTTTCTTGCCTGCAGGGGGGGGGGGGGTACAAGATTTAAATGTAATGTAATGTAATGTAATAAAGACCTCAAGCGTCTGGAGATGACACACGAGAACTGAGATGCGAAAAGAATTATTTATTTAGAACACCTGAGATCCATCGCAAGCAGACCGTCATCAGTGGAAAGAACCCACTCAACAAATCAGAGAAGCTGCCAAAGAGTCTCAGTCCGAAGATTAGGAGGCGATCGGCAATAAGTCAAATAAGTCAATGTAATGTAATACATAATTAATGTATAATTTTAAACTTGAGCTTCTATATAGAGCAATATCCACTAAACGTGCTCAAAGCGCTTTACATGGGGTCCCTATTCAACAGCAACACTTAACATGTAGGTCGGGATATTAGAATTCTTTTCGGACAGAGGCAACGCTGTTAACGTCCAAGTATTCATTTTACATCTGAGTACGGTGAGAGAATGTGAGTAAAGAGCCTTTTCCAAGGACTCAACAATGCGCCAACTATACATATATATATATATATATATATATATATATATATACGTGTGTATGTGTGTGTGCTTGTGTGTGTGTGTGTGTGTGTGTATGTGTGTACCCACCATTCGGCTCTTGCGTGACGTAGTTTTTCTTCCTTGTAGAGCCAAACTTCCAGTTCGTGTGATCTGTCCTGATGGAAACAAAATCAAATATTGACGAACTTAGTTATGTCAAATACAAAATACACATTGAGACGAGTAGAAAAGTCCTAGAAGACAATAGAGAATAAAAAATATTTTCGCTGTGATAAGGCGAGTGCTGGGTGGCGCCGACTGTATAGCGTCTCTCTCACGGCCAGGCGGAGTTGTCGTATCAGTAAGGTCGTGGGTTCGAGCGCGGCCATCGCTAACATATAGCCTAACACTTGAACCCACTAGGACTTATATTTTGACGTCAATTTTTAGATGTGTCGTTAGTAAAGCTCAATGAAACAAATGATCCCATTGGTAGAACTACTGAATACAATTGACGATTTGTTTTCTTTTGTGGCCAAAGACTTTTCTTTTGACGTCATTTTTTGGTCAGTGTCAGGCGATAAGATCACGATGGCTACCGTTCGAGCCCTCATAGCCGCGAAAAAATGTATTCTCTATTGTCTTCTGACACTTTTCTACTCACTCCATTTTCTGTTATTATCAACATAAGTGCCTGCTCCACTAATGTAGAAAAGTGAGTGGAGTGGGGTTGGCACTTATGTTGATAATAACAGAAAATGAAGTGAGTAGAAAAGTGTCAGAAAAACATTGTTTTCTTTCCTTTAGGCGTATGTAATGAAGCATCGTGTACATAAGAGTGCGTCCATTATAAGAAAGGCATTTCAGTGACACTACTTTGCTAGCTAGATACATGTATATTGACTAAATCATGAGGATTTTATGATCATCAGCCATGCACACAAAAAGACGCGCGTTGAATATCTCATTGTATAAATCTATCATATTGGCTAATGGTAATCCTAGAGAGAAAAATTTAATATAAATTAATATTAATTAAACTATCCCTGGGGGTCCCGTTAGCTCAGTTGGTAGAGCACTCGCATCAAACTCAAAGTAACCGAGATTGATCCCAGGTGCAGTTGAGACTTTTTCTGACCCCTCTGTCCATCCAGCAGGAATTAGGTAGCTGGGTCTGTTAGATCTGCGGAGAGTACTTTGCGATGGACTAGCGTATTATCCAAAGGCTAGCAAGTAATTGCTATTGTCCGTTTCACGCTAGAGAAACCGGGATAAACTCCGGATCCATGGGCCTAATAGTTCTGAAGGACTACTTCTCTTTTTTTTTAATTTCAATGGTAAGCCTAGAGAGAGAAAAAAATATAAATTAATATTAATCATTAATATAATTGCCTATTGCCTGTATTTTTAGGGGGTGAGGAGGAGGGTCCAAGTTGATTCAATTATATTTATTATCATTTATCTGAATTTGAAATTGATTGATTTATTTCCATATTAAAGCAGTTAAAGATTTTCGGTTTTCTTTATATCCTATACCTCGTGTTCGAAGTCTTTACAGGCCCAATTATGGTTTATATACACAAAACTGAATAAATTTTCTTTATATCAAAAAGCTTCAAATGACAAAAAATCGGATCATTTTTAAAAACTATATATATAATCGGAATTCAGCAAGCAAAAATCGGGAAATTGGGATTTAGTCAATGTACACACATTTGCAGGTCTGATAACCAATTGTAAATAAGGGCTCGTTTTAATACGATATGGTTGAAATGGACAATGTTTTGCGTCGCTTTGAGAGTATATTCATTACAACAATAAGGCCATAACGTTTTGGGTTAACAGACCTGTTTAATAGGTACACTTCAAGTTCATAAGAAAAAAATGAAAACAATGTAAACATTCCAGGATGATGCACAGGCCTGTAGCACAACATGCTTGACGTCAATCGGGTTTTATCGGGAAAGAAGTCACTGTATGTGAGCGTAGCCATCGTTAACATATAGCCTGACACTAGAACTGTAGCCATCGTTAACATGCCTGACACTAGAACCGTAGCCATCGTTAACATGCCTGACACTAAAACCGTAGCCATCGTTAACATGCCTGACACTAGAACTGTAGCCATCGTTAACATGCCTGACACTAGAACTGTAGCCATCGTTAACATGCCTGACACTAGAACTGTAGCCATCGTTAACATGCCTGACACTAGAACCGTAGCCATCGTTAACATAATATAGCCTGACACTAAAACCGTAGCCATCGTTAACTTTTATATAGCCTGACCCTGACCAAAAAATGACGTCAAAAGACAAGTATTTGGCCACAACAGAAAACAAATCGTGAGTTGTATTCAATAGGCCAACCAATGGAATCACTTGTTTCCTTGACCACTACTAAGGACAACTCACTAGATACTGCACAAACCAAAAAAATGACGTCAAACTATTAGTCCTTGTGGGTTCTATTGTCCGGCTATAAGTTAACGATGGCTACGGAAGAAGTAACTGTATATGAGCGTAGCCATCGTTAACATAATAATATTCCTGACACGAGAACCCTCTGGGACTTACAGTTTGACGTCATTTTTTTAGGTTTTGCAGCGTCTGGTGAGGTGTCGTCAACAGAGCGCAAGAAAACAAGTGATCCCATTGGTTGAACTATTGAATACAATTCACGATTTGTTTTCTTTTGTGACCAAAGACTTGTCTCTTGACGTCATCTTTTGGTCAGTGTCAGACTATAGATAGAATGAAGTTGACGTCACTCGGGTCTTTTTAATTCTTTTTTACCATCCGCGTTTATGACTAATTATCACTAAACTATATTAACCAGACTATAAACGTTCAAGGTTATACATTGTTTTGTGTGTTGGTCCGTTATACTTCCGGATGTTGTGAGCTTCTTAGCCAAGCGCAAACTATCTATTATGTCTAGCATATGCGTCTTTGTGGTCTAGTGGTAAGACACTCTCCTTCGGGCCATAAGGTCCCGGGTTTGAGTCTCTCTCTCTCTCTGAGCAGCGCGAAGTTGAGTCCTTAGAAAAGGCTCTTTAGTCACATTCCACCACTGTATTCAGGTGTAAAAATGAGTAGCATGCCATTAACAGCATTGTCTCTGTCGAAAATAAAATTGTGATATCACCTTACATGCGTCATGTCTCGTCCTACGTGTTAAGTGTTTTGTTGGGCAAGGATAGGGACCCTATGTAAAGCGCTTGAGAACAGTTAGTGGATATTGCGCTATATAAATGTTTAAGTGAACAATCAAGAAACACATTGTCTGAATTCCATGATAATCTTAAATATTCATGCGTTATTGTACACTTTTAAAAAAGTAAATTCAAGAAAGATAAAATACAAAATCTTTCACCTCAAAATAAAATGGATTTAGACTCAATTTCTCACCCAATCAAACTATAAACGTTAAAGGTTAGACACAGTTTTGTGTGTTGGTAATGTTAATCTGGTTGGTGGAAGTTGTGAATATTTAACGTAAACGCACAGCATAACTAAAACACTTTAAACATCATCCTGCTCTCCTATTATCATTTTCAACATGTAAATTACCCAGACATAATACCGTTTTGAGACGGTGGGTCACAATTTTCAATGATTTTACTATATACATATTTTTTAATGAAAGTACTATTTACATATTTTTTTCAATATTACTATCTCCTTTTTTTCAAATATATCACTATTTACACATTTTGTTTTTCAATAATATTACTATTTACATATATTTTAATGATATTACTATTTACATATTTTTAAAATGATATTACTATTAACATATTTTAAATGATATTACTATTTACATATTTTTAAAATGATATTACTATTTACATATTTTTCAATGATATTACTATTTACACATGTATTCACTGATATTACTATTTACATATTTTATAATGATATTACTATTTACATTTTTTTTCAAAGATGTTACTATTTAAATTTTTTTTCAAAGATGTTACTATTTACATATTTATTCACTGATATTACTATTAACATATTTTGAATGATATTTCTATTCACATATTTTTAAAATGATATTACTATTTACATATTTTTCAAGGATATTACTATTTACACATTTATTCACTGATATTACTATTTACATATTATAATGATATTACTATTTACATATTTTTTCAACGATATTACTATTTACAGTTTTTTAATGATATGACTATTTATACATTTATCAATGATAATACTATTTACATATTTTGTCAATGATATTACTATTCACTTTTTTTTTTCAATGATATTACTGTTTACAGATTTTTAAATTATGTTACTATTTACACATTTTTTCAAAAATATCATTTACATATCTTTCAATTATATTACTGTTTACATTATTAATGATATTACTGTTTACACATCTTTTCAACATGTATTACTTTTTCACATTATTTCAATGAAATTACTAATTACATATTACTTCAATGATATTACTATTTTCACTTTTTCAATGATAGTACTATTTACAAATGTTTTCGATGATAATATTTGCACTTTTTTCGGTGATATTACTATTTCCACGTTTTTTTAGTGATAATACTATTCACACTTTATTTCTAGGATACTACAAATAGACATTTTTTCTTTGATATTATTATTTATACATTTTTTCCATGATATCATTATTAACATCATCTCTTGTTCCTTGTCACGACGGGCATGAATGAGGCCTTTATATATGACACAAAACATTCTCTACCTGCATTTATAACAGAAAATTCACATTGGCTATTCAATAGGCAAATATATTGTATGTCTCTTTATGAAGCAGAAAAAAAGCGAATTATGGGAAATACGAAATGATAATTCCACTAAATAATATCTAATTCATCTTTATTCATTTACATTACATTCACTTACTCTGGGGGACATAGTCCATATGTCACTGGAAGTACATTGAAGATATGGTTGATAAAAGATATTGGGACCTTTCAATGAAAATTAGAATTTCCCAATAATATTAATAGTTTGGTCATTTCACAAGGTTTCAAAGTTTAAAATTTTCACTTCTATCATTTTAAATGTTGAAATGAGAAAAATTACACTTCGGTGCCCATTTATTTTCTTTAAAAAAACATTTTTCTATAGATAATCAATTCCAAATGGCGATAACTCGGTCAATAGTTCGGGGTTTTTTAAAAACATTTTTTTCATGAAGAAAACGGCAAAATGCTGAGAATTGTCTTCTCTTTTTCCAGAAAATGGTACATGTGGAGTATTTCCCTAGAGCGCATCATAATGAATAAATAGGGCATCCTGTCAGACTACAGATAAATAAGAACTAGTGTCTTGTTTGGTTGTTTTTTTTTTGGTTGTTTTTTTAGCTTTGGTTTTTTTATGGCATTGAGATGGGGGAGATAAATCTCATTCTTATTTCTAACTCGTTATCAAATCTATCATAGTCATTTTTATAAATGTTTCTAACAAAGAAAGATTTTATGAAAACTGAAATTATATAAATTTACAAGTGTACGATGTCTGTTTAATGTGTGAATAGCAAAACATAAATAATGTGAATATTTTTTTTTTAATAAAATGATAAAAAAAGATAAAAACAACAAACAAACAAGACCCATATGACCATTTACAAGTATTTTGTTGATTTTTTTTAAAATAGAGAAATAAATCAAAGAATGAGCATGCATACTGACTGATGTATCGTGCATCTTACCACTTAGTAGAAGGATGGAAAATCGATGGAAGTCTCCTGCCCAAAGGTGAAAGGTCAAAGTTAAAAGTGTTCTGTCTGTGATTGTTTACTTTTCTTTTGGTTCATAATGATGATTACATTGCTGTTGTTGTTGTTGTTATTTATTTATTTGTTTGCTTGCTTGCTAGTTTTGTTATTGTTGTGTCATTGCTGTTGAAACTTTTGCTTGTGTGTTTGTCTTTGTCATTAATGTTTATTGTTGTTGTTGTTATTGTTGTTGTTGTTGTTGTTGTTGTTAGTTTGTTATTATCATCAACGTGTTATTGTTATTATTTTTGTATAGATCTACGTTTTTGTTATTAATGTGTCATTGAGTAGTTATTGCTGTTGGATAGTACCATCTCAAAATGACAGTTCAAGATCGCAGTAGCCGACAAGATGTGCCACATTTATGCCGCCTATCTGCATTTCAAATGATGTACTAATGTATTTTATCGTTTTTGTTATTGACTGAATAAGGGTTTTGAGCCCGAAACGTTCTGTGCTTGATATTTTTTCATTTCCAAAGCTGTTATATTCTTTTTTATTATTATTATCATTCATTACTTTCTACAATCCACAAAGATTCTTGCAACAGATTAGTAATATTTTCACAGATAATATGCAAGTTACAAGTTGACACAGCATTTCATAAAATGTAATACTACGCTGCAAGAAGCTGGTGACTGTAAAGAGTAATAAACAAAAATGAATTTTAAAAAAGAACAAAATACTCAACACTGAACGTTTCGGACTCAAAACCCTTCTTCAAGAAGAAAAGAAACAGTAAAGACATAAATACATTACTAAATTCCAGATAGACGACAGAGATATTGTGTAGGTCCTCTTGTCGTCTGGTATTTAGTAATGTATTTATGTATTTATTGTTTTGTTTTGTTTTGTTTTTTGTTGTTTTTGTTTTTTGGGGGGGGGTTGTTGTTTTGTTTGGGTTTTTTTGTTGGCCGAAGAAGGGTTTTGAGCCCGAAACGATCCGTGTTTATTTTGTCTTTTTTTTTTAGAAGCTGTAATATTCATTTTTGTTTATTACTCTTTACTCCATAAAAATGTGGTTACCTTTGAAGATCAGTTTACACAGGACGTTTTCACTTGACTGTAGGATCTCAGTGATCCCTGGTGGTAAGGTGTCTCTGTTCTTTTCCAACCATTTGGTTACATTATAGGTTACCTGGAAGCAAACAGATTTTTTTAAAAAGGTAGTAGTAGTGGTGGTGGTGGTAGTAGTAGTAGTAGTAGTAGTAGTAGTAGTAGTGTAGTAGTAGTAGTAGTAGTATGTAGTAGTAGTAGTAGTAGTAGTAGTAGTAGTAGTAGTAGTAGTAGTAGTAGTAGTGTGTAGTAGTAGTAGTAGTAGTAGTAGTAGTAGTAGTAGTAGTAGTAGTAGTAGTAGTAGTAGTAGTAGTAGTAGTAGTAGTAGTAGTAGTAGTAGTAGTAGTAGTAGTAGTAGTAGTAGTAGTAGTGTAGTAGTAGTAGTAGTAGTAGTAGTAGTAGTAGTAGTAGTAGTAGTAGTAGTAGTAGCAGTAGTAGTAGTAGTAGCAGGAGTAGTAGTAGTAATAGTAGTAGTAGTAGTAATAGTAGTAGTAGTAGTAGTAGTAGTAGTAGTAGTAGTAGTAGTAGTAGTAGTAGTAGTAGTAGTAGTAGTAGTGGTAGTAGCATTAGTAGCAGCGTATGGCAGCAGCTTCTTATGGTTCACACTATTATGTTATGACGATCGACCCAATCAGCAAAGTCCGGTCCGCATTCGTGCACCGTCGCGAACCCGCCTGGTAGCATCGTCACAACACACCTTTCGACTAGATGCAGCGTATGGCTACTTCACATTCGGACAAATTAATGGATGCTTCTCAAAAATAGATGTAAAACAGTGGTTCTTATGGCGTATGATTATATTAAATTGTTTTTAAAATTTATGCAAATGGGATTTAATACCTAACGGAATTAAATTTCATTCTAACAGCTGAAGAGTAGCGTACCCTCAAGCGACAACATAATATATTATGCCTTTTAAGAAAAATCCCTTTATTCATCCCATAGGGGAAATTTGTCTCTAGGGTCTATTCCAAGGGAAGACTGGAATAACCCAGGCATCAGCTGTTGTGCAGCGCCGCAAATTGAGTTAGGGCGAGGTGACTTTCTCAAGGCCACATATCGCAGGGGCGGGTGATCGAACTCAGTACCTTAGCGGGTACCGCTGGGCCACGCTACAGAAATATCTGACGGCTGACAAGCTTTGATTCTCTTCTTTTGGCCTCAACATCTGGAAAGAATTGTCGATGTTTGTAAGGAAGTTACCGATAGTGGATCAATTCAAAAAAACGCCTCGCCTTTCTTATCATTTCAAATTTTACATCATCTATTTTTTTTTATTATTATTATTTTTTTACATCTGACTGACCCTGGTATAGTACCATTTCATGACGACAAGTCACATATTATTGTTGTAAAATATACCTTGCCAGCGTAATGTTTGATACTGAAAGCTGCCCGATTGGTCTGTTGTGACTTGATGAAGTTCTGGTTGTTTGCCATGGCATGTGTCAACTTTTCCACGTAAGACTGATCGGTGCCCTGAAAAACATAACACACACAGAAAGGAAAGATAGTAAAAAGAAAAATACTAAATCTAAAGATTAGAAAAGAGTCCTTCAGAACCACAAGACACATGGATCCGGAGTTTTTCCAGGTGTCTGTAGCGTGAAACAAACAATAGCAATTGCTTGCTACCCTTTGGATAGGACGCTAGTCTATCGCAAAGTACGTTCGGCTAGTTCTAACAGACCCAGCTACCCAATCACTGCTGGATGGCCAGGGGGGGGGGGGGGGGGGGATGGGGGTCAGAAAAAAAATATAGACTGCATCCGGGATCGATCTCGGTCCCTTTGCTTGTGAAGCGAGTACGCTACCAACTGAGCTATTTTGACCCCCCGATCTAAAGATAAGCTAGCAGAAAAGATGCTTGGCTGAAAGTAAGACAAGGGGAAAATATCATATATAGAAATGAAAATAAGAAAAAAATGTCCATGTACACTTTGGGGGGCCACTTAAAATTGAGAGTTTTTATATCCACTCAAAGTCTCAAAGCGCTTTACAAGGGGTCCTAGGCCAACAGCAACACTTAACATGTAGAACGAGACGTGATTGATACCTGTTGGACGATATTACTTTTTTTTCGGACAGAACAACGCTGTCAACGGCCTGGTACATAATGTTTTACACCTGATTACGATGAGAGAATGTGAGTAAAGAGCCTTTTCCAAAAACGAAACTATTCGCCGAGTGAGGAGGCTCGAACCCAAGACCTTCCGATCCGAAAGCGAGTGTCATACCACAAAATCGCTTTTAAATGATGTGATATTGAACTCTTATGTTTGGAGTGTCAAATAAGTTCACAATACTGTTGCGATGCATTTGGGAGTACGCGTTGGAAATGAGTTCAAATCTTCGAATTCAGGAGTTCAATCATACTTTTATTATACCCCCCCCCCCCCCCTTTCTAACGACCTCAACCACTCATCAAGGATCAATCGACATGTACATATATATGCAGGTCTGACCTCCGAACTTAGTTATGGGGCCTAGTTTAACATTGTTGTAATGGACAATATTTTGCGTCATTTTTTTTAGATATCCATTACAACCCGTAAGGAATTGGGTTATCAGAGCTGCAAATAAGTGCCCGTCGAGATTAATTATTAAGGACCCATTAAATTAAATTAAATTAAGATAGTTGACCTTAAATAAAATATTATCATTTTCGTAAAGATATCTTGAGGGCTATATCAAAAATAATTTAAAGTAAAATGCGGAATATTAACATTTCCTAGACTACTATGTTTTTTAAAACAAAAATGAATATAACTGCTTCTAAAAAGAACAAAATACCAAACACGGAACGTTTCGGGCTCAAAACCCGTCTTCAGTCAACAACAAAAAACAATAAAGACATACATTACTAAACTCCATTACTAAAATATCTCTGTCGTCTATCTGGAATGTAGTAAAGTTTTTATTGTTTTTTGTTTATTACTTTTTTATATTCCACCGCTTCTAGCAGCCTAGTATTACTTTGACTTATGTTTTTTTTTTTTTTACAAGGGATAATAACGACGTGCACAATGATATAGGTCTGACATCCGAACCGACTTATGGGCCTCGTTTAACATTGTTGAAATGGACAATATTTTGCGTCATTTTTTTTAGATTTCCATTACACCAATGACCCCATAAAGAAGTGGGTTATCAGACCTGCAAATAAGTGCGCATCGGATAATAGGGATGTCTCATAAGTGTCTTGCTATTATATCATTATTATTATTATTATTATTATTATTATTATTATTATTATTATTATTATTATTATTATTATTATTATTATTATTTTTATTATTATTATTATTATTATTTTTATTATTATTATTATTATTATTATTATTATTATTATTATTATTATTATTATTATTATTATTATTATTATTATTATAACAAAATCGGGTTTTCACCAAAGCTTAAGACAGTATTATTATAATAAACATTACCTTTGGGAATAAACTCTCTTCATCCAGTAGGGATAGAATGCCGATGGGTTTTCCCAGGAACATGTCCTAAATAGGGAATAAACAGAGCATTAATAGAAACATGATAATCATTTGTATAAGTAATATTTAAATGAGTTCGTAGCCTACAGAGGCCTGTGTTTTATCGGTGCAGCTTGGTTTGTTTGTTTTTTTTTTGTTGCTGTTTTTTGTTTTGTTTTGTTTTTTTGTTTGTTTTTTTTTTTTTGGGGGGGGGGGGGTTATTTTGTTGTGGATTTTTTTTTTGGGGGGGGGGGGTTGGGGGGAGGGTTGTGTTTTGGTTGCTTTTCCAAGAAAATGTCCTAAATAGGAAATAATAAAAGCATTAAAAACATGATAATCATTTGTTTAATATTTAAATGAGTATGTAGCATACAGAGACCTGCGTTTCATGGGTGCAGCTTGCTTTTTGTTTTATTTTTGTTTTTTGTTTGATTGTTTTTGTTGTTTTGTTGTTTTTGTTGAGGGGTTTTTTTTTGTTTTTTTTTTTTTTTTTGTTTTTTTGTTTTTTGCTTTTCCAAGAACATGTCCTTACTAAAAAATAATCAAAGCATTGAAAACAGAATAATTATTTTTATAATATTTAAAAAAGCATGCAGCTTACAGAGACCAACATTGTATTTCATCAGTGCAGCTTGTTATTTTCTTTATTTGTTTGTTGTTTTGTTGTTTTTATTGTTTGTTTGTTTGTTTGGTATGGCCAGGAGTAGAGGAAGGAATATAGATAATCCATCAAACAGGATGTTTGATGTCATCAGAAATCACCCATGTTGTCCAAGTGAGCTAATTGGGGGTTAATAATCTTGCCCAAGGGAAAAAAAAACGAAAGTGCTTGAAGCGGGGCTCGAACCCGGGACCTTTCGAGTCACGATGCAATGCCTTAACCACTCGGCCACTTCGAATGTGACATACCAGTAAAGGTTTGTTATCCACAAAGTTGATTTCTTTCCAGTCAATTCCTTCACGTTGATATTCGTCCTGTTCCATTTTAAAGATGTGCTGATTGAAGAAGAATTGAAGCTGTTCGTTTGCCAGATTGATGCAGGCTTGCTCGAAACTGTTGTCCCCTCCATTCTTGTTGAAGTCTTCGAAGCCAAATATGTCCAAGATACCTGGCAAATCATCAAATAAATAGAAGAGATGTAGTTAATAAATTAGATGATTGTAAATCTTAGTAAAATGAGTAGAAGCATAAGTAGAAGGAGAAGGAGGAGGGGGAGAAAAATTGAGCTTTTATATAGAGCAATATCCACTAAACGTGCTCCAAGCGCGTTACAAGGGGTCCCTGACCAACAGCAACACTTAACATGTAGGATGGGACATGACACTTGTTATATATTACAATTTGTTCTGACAGAGTCAACACTGTTTACAGCCAGGTACTCATTTTATACCTGAGTACTGTGAGAGAATGTGAGTAAAGAGTCTTTTCCAAGGACTCAACTATGCACCGAGCGAGGCTCGAACCCAGGCCCTTCCGATCCGAAAGCGGGTGTCGTACCACCAGAACACATAGTCTCACAAGGAAGAGGCGGGAAAAGAGCTAAAAGATGAGGAGGAATAGGAGGAGGGGAAGGAATCCGAAAGAGGTGGATTAGAAGGAGAAAGAGGGTAAGGAAAAGCACTGGAGGAGGAGAGGATAGTAAAGAGCTGGGGGGGGGGGGTCAAAAGATGAAGAATAGGTGGGAGGAGGAGGAGAAGAAGGAGAAAGAGCAAGAGTTGAGAATTGGTGACAACGATGATGGAGGTATGGAGATTATGATGATGATGATGATGATGATGATGATGATGATGATGATGATGATGATGATGATGATGGTGATGGTGATGATGATGATGGTGAGGATGGTGATGATGATGAAGGTGGTGGTGGTGATGATGGTGATAACAACGATGGTGGTGGGGTTGGGGGTGGTGTAGGGTTGTGGTAGTGGTGGTGGTGAAATGACAATAGCTGTACAGCTCATGGGGTTGGTGATTTCCATTGAAAAACTGAAGTGAAATCACGCACCTATCTCTGACAACGGTGTGTTTGGGTCGTCAATGTCTGGAGCGAGGAGACAGTTGATTTTGTTGACAATCCATCCGAACAGCCGACCATAGAGAGCTTTGGACATGGCATCCCTAGCATCTGGAAGAATGACGTCATTAAAGTGAATCAAATAGGGAACAAAATTCGTGACATCAAACACTATACTTATTTGGGGACAGCGTGGCTCAGCGGTAATCTTTGCTTCGTACCCAAAAGGTACCGAGTTCGACTACCCGCCTCGTTGTGTGGCCTTGAACAAGTCACTTCGCCCTAGCTCACTTTGCGGCGCTGCACTGCGGCTGACGCCTGGGTTATTCCAGTCTTCCCTTGGCTTAGAATATATCCTAAAGACAATAAATTTCCCCTTGGGGGTGAATAATGGGAATTTTATTTTATTTACTTTATTTTATTTATTTGGTTCCTAAATCCTTGGGAGTGTGTATGTAACCAGTCCTCCGAAGTACTGATAATAATGAGTAGGTTACATAAAGGTGGTATAACTATTTCATAGCAGTCAGGATGTATAGTTATGTATTCAGTTCTCTGTTAGAGTGGTTTTACACTTCCAATGATATTGGAACCAGTTGTTTGACATCACATTCTCTTCCTTATAGTCAATGGATGTCAGTGACGTCATTAGGCTCCATGCCATTGTCTTAAGACCACCAGTTGGGTGATCAATTCTCACCTAAGTCTATCAAAGGCGGGCGAAGTGGCCGAGTGGTTAAGGGATTGAACTGTGATCCAGAAGGTCCTGGATTCGAGCCCCGCTTCAGGCACTTTCGTTTTGTTTTTTTTTCCTTAGGCAAGATTATTAACCCCCAATTTGCTCACTTGGACAAAATGGGTGATTCCTGTTGACACCAGACATCCTGTTTGATGGATTATCTATATTCCTTCATGGAATGCCTAGGCGACGGGATCTTATGGTGCCGTTGCGGAAGGGCGTGTTTTATAAATCTTATCAATCAGTCTATAGAATGTATGAAGTCAAGGTCTCTTGGCTCTTTGTCATAGTTCTTAGGCCGCCAGTTTGGTGTAAATGAGAAGCTAACTGTAGGTAGTGACGGAGATTGCAAGAGTGATATTACAAAAAGTTCACCCAGCAGGGCGACATTCACTTTATAATATGTAACTCTGGTCTCATATGACTTTAAAAATAAGAATTATGACGGCCATAATGATTCCCTTTTTGTCATTATTTAATTAATTATTTAATATTTCTTTTCTTCATATGAAATTTTTCCGTTTATAAAAAAGAATAACAATCTGTAAAGATGCCTATATGAAACAGTGCCAGTCGAAACAGGAGGAAAAATAAACTTTTTAAAAATATCCCCAAATATCAACTTAATTTTCAGGATGTCTTTTTTTCTTCTCTTGTATTCTTCTTCCTGCTTTGTACCGCACTGTTTCATGAACACTTTTTCAGATTTCGATCTCAAACTAGCAAATTTGTAACAACAAAAATAGGCTAACGCTAACATGTCATGTTGAAATCACTTGTTTTTTCTTTTTGGTATCTAGTTGTTTTGGCTTGTTTTGTTCTTTGATTTGTTTTGTTTTTTTATATTGTATTTTAATTTTGTCGTTTTTTTTCTTTTTATGTTCATTATTTTGTATTTTTTTTTCATTAATCTTTGGGTTTTGGGGTGTTTTTTTTTTTTGTTTTTTTGGCTTCTTTTTTTTTTTTTTTTTTTCATTTTTTTTGGGGTCATTATTTTGATCAGAAAGACAAGGAAGACATACCTTCTGCTTGATGTATGCTGTAGTTCCGTTTGACATACTCTCCCTTTGTCACTGTCACCATACAGGTCAGACAAGACTCGACCTCAGAACAGCTGATTCCCAAATGTTTCTGTAGAATCAAACAAAGTCATCACCTTTGAACCATGAATCTGTTTGGTTACTATCTACGATCTATACAACTGCATGCACTGCTGATCACTGAGTACTTAATGATAAGACTGTGAATGCTCCAAACTCTCTCTCTCTCTCTCTCTCTCTCTCTCTCTCTCTCTCTCTCTCTCTCTCTCTCTCTCTCTCTCTCTCTCTCTCTCTTCTCTCCCTGATTTAATCTCTCTCTTCTTTCTCCTCTCTCTCTCTCTCTCTCTCTCTCTCTCTCTCTCTCTCTCTCTCTCTCTCTCTCTCTCTCTCTATTTCTCTCTCTCTCTTTCTCTCTCTCCCTTATATTCTCTCTCTTCTCTCTATCTGTGTGTGTGTGTGTGTGTCTCTCTCTCTTTTATTTTCTCTCTCTCTCTCTCTCTTTCTTTCTTTCTCTCTCTTTCTCTCTCTCTCTCTTATATTCTCTCTCTTCTCTCTCTATCTCTCTCTCTCTCTCTCTCTCTCTTTTTTTTTTTTTTTTTTTTTTTTATCTATCTATCCATCTTTCTTTTTTTTTCTTTTCCACATCAATAAATTGCACAACGTGTGTTCGTTCATTTTCTTATTCGTTAACAGTTCATAACAGGCTCAACTTTGCGCTGATAATATAATATATAAAACTACACACCTCATTTCAACTAATGTATTTCATTGGACACAATACAACTTTTTTTTTTATTTGGGAGGGGGGGGGGGGAATCTTTTCAATATTTAGTGCCAAATAAACAGGTCTGATGACCGAACGCCATTATAGGCTTGATGTAACATTGTTGTAATTGACAATATTTTGCGTTGGTTTGAGAGTAATTTCCAATGCAACAATGAGCCCATGGGTTATCAGACCTGAAAATAAGTACACGTCAATTTGTCCCATTCTTACAGCGGCAGTCTTGATCGCTCCATTACTGTCTGTCACACTGATGCTGTCGTCATCATTGACCTTGAAGGTCACATTACCAAGGTGAAGGACGCTGGCCACGATTGCAAACAAATCCTGTTGCTCCTGTAAATAGATACAAAAACAAAATGGTCAATATTTTCTATGGAAGGGCCGGCCCTTGACTAACATAGCAATGTACTCTAACATGGAAGCAATGAATGTAAGCCACAACCCAAACTGCGAATATAAAAAGGTGGGTCCATTTTTCTTTCTTCTGGGCCAGAAATAAAAAATTTAAAAAAAATAATAATTAAAATTCCCTTAATTTGCCTTTAGGGTCTCTTCCAAGAAAAGACTAGAATAACCCAGGCGTCAAACGTATTGCAGCGCCACATAGTGAGCCAGGGCGATGTGATTTGCTCAAGGCCACACAACGCAGCGGCAGGTGATGGAACTCGGTACCCCTTTTGGGTACGAAGCAAAGACAGTACCGCTGAGCCACGCTGTCTTTCAGTGAATAAATAAACACAGTGAAGTCCCGAGAAAGCCAACACCGCCAGGCCAGAAAGATTGGTTGAATTTAAGCAATGTTTACTTTATCTCAGTGTTAATGGGACACAAATAAAGCAAAGAAAATATGGACACACCACCCCCCCCCCCCCCCCCCCCCTTCCAACACACACACACACACACACACACACACACAAAACACGTGTAGATATGACAGGTCTCGCATTATTATTTTTAGTCTATTACAGCACAGTACCTTGGTGTGACGATTGGTTACATGTTATTATAAAACTATTATCACCCACCCCCCCCCCACCCCCCACTTCAACCGTAGCCATCGTTGACTTATCGCCTGACACTGACCAAAAAATGATGTCAAAAGACAAGTCTTTGGCCACAAATGAAAACAAATCGTGAGTTGTATTCACTAGTTCAACCAATGGAATCACTTTTTTCCTTGTGCTCTACTAACGACAACCCACTAGACGCTGCACAAACCTAAAAAATGATGCCAAACTATAGATAGTATGCGCCAGTGGCGGTTCTAGCCTATTTATAGTGGTGGGGCAAAGATGATTCGGTCATATATATATATATATATATATATATATATATATATATATATATATATATATATATATATATATATATATATATATATATATATATATATATATATTTTTTTTTTTTTTTTTTTTTTTTTTTTTTTTGTTCACCTTAAAAAAAAAATATTTCAACCACAAATAATCACATTCACAATGAAATGACAATACCAGTAGATTTTAATCATACCAAACGTAATCAAAAATGAATCACGAAAGAGAATACAACAAAAAAATAAAGCGAAGAGACATAATGCGACAACACCTTGACAATACAAGTCCATTTCGTTCACTCGAAAAATTTAAGAGATGCTTTAATCCCTCAACGGCGAGATTAATATTTCTGTTACATTACTGGTTTTCAGTAGTACGTAGTAACTGTAAAGTTTTAATCGAGAAGCAACAACAGCGATATGACTCGAGTTTGCATCATTTTTACTGCTCTCTTGGTGGTTAGAATGATTGTGCCGGTGGTGGTAGTGGTTGGAATAGTGGTAGCGGTGGTGGTGGTGGAGGAGGAGGAGGAGGAAGAGGAAGAGGAGACGGTGAGGGAGGATGTAATTATGGTAGTGGTTTTGGTGGTACTGTTGGTTAGAATGATAGTTGTGGAGACGATGACGGAAATTACATGATGATGTTGATATTGTTTTTATTGCTATTGTAGTACTTGTTGTTAATGTTAATGTTGTTGTTGTTGTTGTTGTTGTTAATGATGATGATGATTATGATGACAACGACGATGTCGTCGACAATGATGATTACTATACGATATTACAAAGTTTATTCAATCTTAGGCTTTCGCCAATAAATCATACAATTTGATGACAACATACATGAAAGTGGAAAAAAATGATAAATGGAACCAAACAATGAACTGATACCATTAATAACCACACAAAAAAAAAATCAAAAAAACAATCGTAATCCCACCAATACGTAATAAATAATAATGATAATAATATAATAAAATAATAATAATAATAATAATAATAATAATAATGAATAATAATAATAATGATAATAATAATAATAATAATAATAATAATAATAATAATAATAATAATAATAATAGTAATAATAATAATAATAATAATAATATAATAATAATAATAATAATAATAATAATAATAATAATAATAATAATAATAATAATAATAATAATATAATAATAATATAATAATAATAATAATAATAATAATAATAATAATAATAATAATAATAATAATAATAATAATAATAATAATAATAATAATAATAATAATAATAATAATAATAATGATAATAATAACAATAATAGTATTACCATCATCATTACTACCACCACCATCATTATTACGTTTGCAATCAGTTTTTCTCGTTTTTTAAAAAAATTGATACCTATAATAGACGAAAATTCCGGTGATTTTGTTAAAGGGTAGTTAAAATATCTAGGATTTTATTAATCCTGAAAACTACGATTTTTATTTTCCTATTTCAAGTAGGCAGGTCTGCTATGACAAGTGTCAGTTCCATAGTAAAAAAAAAGACAAAAACAAAGTTTATTTAATCTTAGGCTGTCGCCAATAATTCATACAATACAATTAAGACAAAACAATGCTACCAATCTCTCCTCATGCATTCGTTAGACTATGACAATAACGACCGTGTTATCTTTACTCCTTACCCAACCAACCCCTAGCTTCCCGCCTCTTCATCGCGAACCATCTTATGTATGTATTAGCTTCAGGACGGGCAAGTACGGAATCTGCCCACCCTTCCTTTAAACGTCTTTATTTCCTCTATAACTTAGTTAGAATTCAACTCTCTCTTTTCTCAGAAGAGTATTTCTCGTATACTAATTCAAGTGTTGAGAAAACCAAAATGGTGGTTGTATTTTATATATTTATTTAGTCTTGACTTTTGAATAAAAATGTTTTGTTTTATTAGAGGAAATACAATAGAAAATTACATTGTTTTGCAAAAATATTTGGTCTGGCAATAAAAATACAGCGGTAATTACTTTAAGAATTGGAAAAAAAAAGAACTAACAAATTAATTTGTTAAAGAAAAACAAAACAAAAACAAAAAACAAAAAATCAAATAAGAAAACAATTTAAATAAATGAGTTTTGAGAAGCACTAAGGAAAACGAGAAAAAAAAAGAAATAATTTAAATGGATAAACAAATATATAAAAACAACACAAGTTAATACTAAATTGATATATTAGTAAATTAATAAATTAAATTCAATACTGAAACCTTCCCAATGTCATTACATCAATGGTACCAGCACAAGTAAGGCAATAAATAAGAAAAAGAATGTTTGCCAAAATCTCTATTTAATTTAGTGTTCACTGGTTTATAAGGTGGGCTCATTTGAATTAGCCCGACCTAGTGCTAGAGAGGCCAGACAGCAAAATCGGAGTTCACTGTCAGGCGACAAGACGATGAGATGACGATGCGGGCGGAGTGGAGTGGTTTGAGGGGGGGGGGGGGGTTGATAAAAAGAACAGGAGCGTATCCTGGTTTTTGTAATACGGGGTGCATGTTGATTCGCAATCTATCAAAAATACACACAAATTGATTTCAGTACGAAGTATCAAGTTTAAGTAATAACTTTTGAAATTATCTAATTTAAATTAGATTATTTCGGACCTAGTAATACAGCATATAACTTGAAAAAACAGGCTGGTATTTGCCCACCCTGCCCATTATTACCAGCCGTCCCTGAGTATGCGCTTGGCTAAGAAACTCACAATATGGCCGTCCGGAAATATATCAGACCAATACACAAAACTGTGTGTAACCTTAAACGTTTATAAACTGGTATATACAGTTTAGTGAGAATTACTCATAAACGTGGATGGCAAAAAAAAACAATAACAAAGACTTGAGTGACGTCAATTTTGTTCTATCTATAAGTCTTAGAGGGTTCTAGCGTTTCCATCTTAAAGTTATAGATAGTATGCAGATGACGTCACTCAGGCCTTTGTTATTGTTTTTGCCATCCGCGTTTGTGAGTTGATCTCACTAAACTGTATTAACAAGACTATAAAAGTTCATGGTTACACAGAGTTTGTGTGTTGGTCCGTTATACTTCCGGATGGCAATGTTGTGAACTCCTTGGCCAAGCGCATTCTATCTATAGCCTGACACTGACCAAAAAAAATGACGTCAAAATGCCAGTTTTTTTGCCACAAAAGTAAACAAATCGTGAGTTGTATTCAATAGTTCAACCAATGAAATAACTTGTTTACATGAGCTCTACAAACGACCTCACTAGACGCTACACAAACCTAAAAAATGACGACAAACTGCCAGTCCTAGATGTTCTGGTGTCAGGCTATAAGTTAACGATGGCTACGGTTCTAGTGTTAGTCTATTAGTTTACGACGGCTGCACTCCAACCAGAGAGATTGTATAGCTAACGCTTCGAGAGCTCTCTCTAGCCAAAAAGCCCGTATCTGGGTCAACAGCTGATCGTGGAAATAAGCGCGTACAACAATGAGCTAAGATGGCGCCGACGCCGACAACACATAACAAATGCCAGTGGTGTTCCGGTATCAATTGTTCAAATTCTCGACACAAGAGACCAGATTTAGGTTTCTTCCGTTTCCCAAAGGATCCTGAAAGGTGAGAAAATTAAACTTTAATCTATTAACCTTAACAAATAACTATATTTCTATATTAACGTCTAGATTGTGTTACAAGAGAAAATGAACATTAGATTTCTGATCCAGTTCTAATCTACTGCACCGTGACTGTGACCCTTAAAGGTGGCTCTGTTGGGGTGAGGCTAGCCATTATCTTCTTCTTCTTCATCTTCTTCTTCTCCTTTTCCATAATAGCAGATGTGGTTGATTTAAAACACAGTAAAGGGTGGGGGGCGACGGTGTAGCTACACGGCATTGAATTTTAGCCATATATGTTGTGCCAGTGGATTTATGCTTAAAATAATTGAGCTTTTATATAGCGCAATATCCAATAAATATGCTCAAAGAGCTTTAGAGGGATGACTAGATAGGATGTACATTGACTAGACTTGTGATGCCTATGTCTAGATTCTAGTACAGTAGTAATCTCAATGAAGTGAGCTTAGTTTTTTAGAAGTTTATCTAAAGAGAAGCATACATCTAGTCTCTCTCGGCCAATTAGTATGTGCTTTTATGTATAAAATTAACTCTTAATCAGACCTAGCTCTCAATTAATTACTAATAATAGATCTAGATCCAATATTGAACTGCGTTAGTTATTTTTTACAGGTCCAGGCGTTGGGTCATCAACTGCAGGCGTGCTGATTTGGATGACAAGTCAGCTGATGCACTGTACAGACGAAATGTTTTATGTGAAGAACCTTTTGATGCTTCCTGTTTCAGTGGCAGTCAAGACACGCCTTCAACAAGATGTTCCACAGGAAATTAGACAGCTGATGTTGCCATCAACTATGCAATCCCTAATACCAAATGAACAGAATGTAACAACTTGCATATCTGGGTATGTTGCAGTCAAATTAATGCCCCATGTGTGTACAGACTGTCAAGATTTATTGAAAGGTGACAAGGACCCTGGCAAAGAGAGTCAAGTATTCCTGCATGCAAAGAACCTTCAGGGTTGTAACCATGGCGGTCTCTGTGCACCAAGTTCAGAACTTCTCTGTATCATAGAAATTATGGAAAAGGAATTCAGAGACGCCATTACTCCCACACTGCACATTACTGGTCTGAGAAATAGGATCATTAGACGGCTTGTGGTAAGCATTCCACCCCACATGGGCCTTGGTTGCAAAAATGGAAAGTGTGATTTACTTTTTTATGTAGCTAATTTGTTCACTAATGCCAGTTAATGAATCAGACACTGTCAGAAAAACAGCCCACCCATAGAAATAGGAAGGCTGCCACATTTAGCCATGTCGTGTAGATTTGATATGTCGCTGATTTGTTTTCTTACCGGTATGCCTGTTGTTGTTGGCTTCCGTCTGTCTCAGGAGACAATGGATGTATACCGAGGTTATCAATTCTGGTCTGTCACTGTCAATCATCGGTGTTGATGCAGCATTGTCCCCTTTGTGATTTTACTGAGCCATTTTTCAGTTTATAAAATGTGTTTTAGATTAGATTCTACAATACTTACACGAGAGTACATGTATTTTGTATTTCTCTCCTTCATTATGTTTAATTGTACTTGTGGTCATTAATCTATGCAACGCAACTTGACGTCATCTCAGTCATGCATACTATTTTTTCATTGTACATATTATTTTGAACTATACGTGTGTTAATTAAACACATACTTACACACACACACACACACACAGAGAGAGAGAGAGAGAGAGAGAGAGAGAGAGAGAGAGAGAGAGAGAGAGAGAGAGAGGGAGAGAGAGAGAGAAGAGAGAGAGAGAGAGAGAGAGAAGAGAAGAGAAGAGAGAGAGAGAAGAGAGAGAGAGAGAAGAAAGAGAAGAGAGAGAGAGAGAGAGAGAGAGAGAGAGAGAGAGAGAGAGAGAGAGAGAGAGAGTTATGGCTTTGTTGAAAATACAAAGGTCGTTTGTTTCTATTAAGTTTGTTTAAAATAAATCATGATTTTCGCTGTAAAGTTGAGTTAAATTTTTTTTTTGTCAAAGTTTATCCCCCCCCCCTCACCCCCTCCCACCCGCCTTCTCTCTCTCTCTCTCTCTCTCTCTCTCTCTCTCTCTCTCTCTCTCTCTCTCTCTCTCTCTCTCTGTGTGTGTGTGTGTGTGTGTGTGTGTGTGTCTCACACACACACACATCATTATTATTATAAGTAATTTATTTTAGAATCTTACAAAGTTATCGTAACCTGATCTAGAGAATCAAACTAATCTGTACGATTTTGCACATAAAGCCTGAGCCGATAGTAAAGAAAAAGAGCAGCCGATCTCTAGCAGACGAAACACACATTCAGTGATCCGCGCCTATTTCGTGACACACAATTTTTCGGCTGATACGCAATGAAATGCATTGTTGTCATGGAGAGCGGGAGGGAAGAGAGAGCTCTCTAAGCGTTAGCTTCTAAACTCTCTGACTCCAACACAACATCATGTAGATATGATAGGTCACGCATGAGTAAACACTTACATCATCTGTGAATCCAACCAGATCCATAGCATTCACCAATTCTTCGTGGTTTTCAAATAATGCGCCGAGTCTTTTGTTGAAGTTCTCTGCACGGTTAGAAATATATCTGAAGAATGAAAGAAACAACCGACGTGTACTTATTCGCAGGTCTGATAACCAATATTGTCATGATCTCATGGTTGTAATGAAATGGAAATACTTTCAAGCTGGCATAAACAGGAAGAGGATGTGAGGATGTGGAAGTTTTGTAAAAATGACCTACATGTGTCTATATCTATTGTTTTATACATAAAATCACAGTTAATTGTTTCTTATACACCACAGGTCATCAGTGATTTACTACCTGTAATCAGAAAGGTTTTCCAGCTCCAAGCTCCCATCTCAGTGGGCTTAGTTGAAAATGTGGAAATCTATTCTTTTTTAAGAAATACTGAAAGGGGGTTAAAATTGTTCTGTACAGCCTATGTTAAATTTTTGCCAACAATAACAAAATTTACTGGCAAATCTAAAATTTATTACACTATTTATTACAAACTGATATGCGAGTAACTTGCAAACCTTTTTTAAATAGGGTAATTCTATCATCCGTTGACTCAAATGATTATTTATTAAATCTGCTAGGGCATAATGATCGGTCCTTAATTTGACCTTGGCCTTGGGAACCGTCATCTGGCCACACTGTTGTCAGATTAATTTGCGCGCATCTACAGACTTTTACCCAAACGTTTTATTGTTGATGGCCCAAAAGATTATTCTCGATCTATGATGATTTCCACAATACAGTAAAATTATAACTAAAATAGATGAGTGTCTATTCGTAATAGCCTTTATCTCTCTGCAAAATTTCCAGGGTTCTCCACAAGCACTATTAGATGAACTATATAAATGTATTTCTCTATCGTTGTATGAATCACGTACCATAATAAAATTATAGAAAGTATGCGCTTGGCTAAGCAGCTCACAACATTGCCATCCGGAAATACAACGGACTAGCACTCAAAACTATATGTAACCTTGAACGTTTACAGTCTGGTTAATGCAGTTTAGTGAGAATTATTCATAAACATGGATGGCAAAAAACAATGACAAAGGCCCGAGTGACGTCATCTTCGTTCTATCTATATCTTATACATCTCTGCTTAAAATATTTTACTATCTGTAACCAGCAGGGTTCCCTAGGCCCAGGCTTCCATCTCGATGGCCAGTTGTGGAAGACGTGGAAATACTATGTAAATGACTTATAAAAAAGTCAATATCTATATCATTGTATATATTATTAATCACTGACCAGAGCATAACTATAACACTACAGTTTTAAAATTGTATTACTACCTGTAACCAGCGGGGTTCTCCAGCCCTAGACATTAGTGGAAGACGTGGAATTACTACATAAATGACCTATATAAAAATCTATATCTATATCATTGTATATATTAAACACTGACCATAGCATAATTATTTCTTACACACCACAATTTTAAAATTGTATTACTACCTGTTAAAGATAAATCAGGTAGACTCCTCTTTGAGGTGGAAGAAATCGCCAATAGATGGAAAGAATACGTGGAGGAGCTATTCAATGCGGACAGAGGTGACAACCATATACAGTCCTTTCTACGGGGACCCACAATCCTAAGATCAGAAGTAGAGAAAGGCCTATACTGCATGAAAACAGGGAAGGCCAATGGAATAGATAGGGTGTCAACAGAAATGCTGCAAGCACTGGGTGGATTTGGTGTTGATGTGATAACGGACCTTATGAATGAAATATACGAGTCAACGCACATCCCAGAAGACCTTCGCACTTCTATCTTCATACTGCTACCCAAGAAAGCGGGTGCAATTGAGTGTTCGAACTACAGAACAATCACTTATGTGCCATCTACTGAAACTCCTCCTGACAATAATCCTGAAAAGAATCTCGTCAAAAGTAGATCGTGAGATTTCAGAACAGAAAACTGGATTCAAAAAGAACAGTGGCACCAGGGAGGCAATTTTCGACTTAAAAATCCTGTCAGAAAAATACTTAGAGGTCCAAAAAGACATATATGCCTGTTTTATCGACTACTAAAAGGCATTTAATTCTGTTAGTCATCAGAAACTTATCCAGGACCTTGTGACAATAGGTGTGGAAGAGAATGATGTGGCTCTAATCGCTAATCTGTACTGGCAGCAAAAGGCTCAGATAAAAGTGCAGGCAGATACAACAGATGCAATTAAAATCATGAAAGGAGTGCGCCAGGGATGTGTTATGTTTCCTTGCTTGTTTAATTTATACACAGAGTCTATTTTTCGGCAAGTAGAAACAGCACAAGGGTTGAAGGTTGGTGGCCACAACATCAACAATTTATGTTACGCTGACGATACTGTCCTGTTGGCAGAAAGTAAGGAAGACCTACAGAAGCTACTTTCAAAAGTGAACGAAGAGAGTAAAGAAAAGGGGCTGTTCATGAATGCGAAGAAGACAAAAACAATGGTGATAACAAAAAAGAAAGAGCCCATAGACATAGATATAGAAATAGAAGAGTGTCCAGTGGAACAAGTAAAGGAGTTCATGTACTTGGGGCAGTTGGTAACATCCGATACAAAGTCTGACAAAGAGTTCAGGAGACGAATAATGCTGGCCAAAAATGCGTTCATGAAACTAAAGCCAATCCTCACCAACACAAATATCTCCATCAGAACACGAATGAGATGCACCAAATGCTATGTGTGGTCCATTTTCTTTTATGGTTGTGAAACGTGGACACTAACCGCACAGACAGAACAACGTATTGAAGCTTTTGAGATGCGGACGTACAGGAGAATGCTGAAAATACCTTGGACAGCAAGAAAAACAAACATCGAAGTCCTCGACCTAATGGGCCAAAAACAAAAAGAACTTCTTTTGACTGTGAAGCACAAAAAGCTGTCATGTTTTGGACATATGCGAAGACATGATAGTCTCGAAAAAAGGATAATGGAGGGAAGAATTGAAGGAAAGAGAGGCAGAGGAAGACAAAGGAAATCCTGGACAGATGGCATAAAGGAAGCTACAGGACGGCGCATGGCAGACTGTAACGAGGCTGCAATGGACCATGAAGGATGGAAGGCCATGACATCCGACCTCTGGAAAGAGATGGAACCCGGGTAAGGTAAGGTAATTACTACCTGTAACCAGTAAGGTTCCCCAGTCCCATCTCGATGGGCAGTCGTGGAAGACGTGGAAATATTATATAAATCACTGACCATAGCATGATTAAATCTTCCACACCACAGTTTTAAGATAGTATTACTACCTGTAACCAGCGGGGTTCCCCAAGCCCAGACTTCCGTCTCGATGGGCTGCAAACATGTAGTTGAAGATGTGAAAGTTTTCCTCGCCAGGGTTTTGCCTAACCACTCTGGATTTCTCTAGAAGGTACTCGGATATTTTGGCTCCCACAACTGGTAAAATAAAAAAAAAGTTATTTTTTTTTAATTGAGCTTTTATATAGCGCAATATCCACTAAACGTGCCCGATGCTCTTTACAAGGGGTCCCTGGCCAATAGTAACATTTAACATGTAGGACGTAACATGACGCCTGGTAGGCGATATTACAATTTTTTTCGGATAGAGACAACGCTGTCAACGGCAATGTACTCATTTTACACCTGAGTACGGTGAGAGAACGTGAGTAAAGAGCTTTTCCCAAGGACTTAACTATGCGCCGAGAGAGGCTCGAACCCAGGACCTTCTGATCCGAAAGCGAGTGTCATACCACTAAACCACATAGCCGCATGTCATGTTACAAAGAAAAGCAATCATGTGATCAGACGCCTCTATGTGGTATTTTATCAGGGTGACCAAAATTGAATATGAACATTCTTATGACGCATTTGCACAGATTTACCATGCTCAAAATGTTTCACAATGTTTTATTTATTCCCCCAGGCCAAATGGAACCATATATCTATCCCTTACAGTACCTATCAGTCGCCTATTGGGCGTCCATTTTTGTACTAATACTATTAAAATATCCGTCACTGCCAATAGCCAGGTACTCATTCACACCAGAGTCGAGTGGTGCAATAATGTATGTTAAGTGCCTTACCCAAGAAAATAACGCTGGATTCTTATTTCCCACGATCATTGTCACTCATCCGGTCACTAATCAAACTTAATATCACTTACATTTTGTGACAAGACGAGACACCGTACCACCAGGGCACAGAGCCATACAACATGGCGGAAATGTGAGTCTAAGGTTCAGGTAATTAGAATCTAAAATCTTTTTCTTTTTTTTTTTTTTACTTTCGCAAGAAAAACAATATCAATTATCTATAAAATATAATAAAACATACGGAGAAGAAGAAGAAGAAGAAGAAGAAGAAGAAGAAGAAGAAGAAGAAGAAGAAGAAGAAGAAGAGAAGAAGAAGAAGAAGAAGAAGAAGAAGAAGAAAGAAGAAGAAGAAGAAGAAGAAGAAGAAGAGAAGAAGAAGAAGAAGAAGAAGAAGAAGAGAAGAAGAAGAAGAAGAAGAAGAAGAAGAAGAAGAAGAAGAAAAGAAGAAGAAGAAGAAGAAGAAGAAGAAGAAGAAGAAGAAGAAGAAGAAGAAGAAGAAAGAAGAAGAAGAAGAAGAAGAAGAAGAGAGAAGAAGAAGAAGAAGAAAGAAGAAGAAGAAGAAGAAGAAGAAAAGAAGAAGAAGAAAGAAGAAGAAGAAGAAGAAGAAGAAGAAGAAGAAGAAGAAGAAGAAGAAGAAGAAGAAGAAGAAGAGAAGAAGAAAGAAGAAGAAGAAGAAGAAGAAGAAGAAGAAGAAGAAGAAGAGAAGAAGAAGAAGAAGAAGAAGAAGAAGAAGAAGAAGAAGAAGAAGAGAAGAAGAAGAAGAAGAAGAAAGAAGAAGAAGAAGAAGAAGAAGAAGAAGAAGAAGAAGAAAAGAAGAAGAAAGAAGAAGAAGAAGAAGAGAGAAAGAAGAAGAAGAAAGAAGAAGAAGAAAGAAAGAAAAGCCCATTATCAAGATGACACCATGCTCAATGAGCTGTTGAATGATATCCAAACCCCCCCACCTTGGCCATTGTTGAATTTGAGTTGGATGTATTTCCCAAAACGGCTCGAGTTGTCATTGAGATTAGTCTGGGCGTTGCCGAAAGCCTCCAGTAAGGGATTCACCTAGGAATAAATCAGTAAAGATAAGCAGTGAGTGGGTGTAGGACGTGGACCATCAACACGGCAATGTGGTCTAGTGGTATGACACTCTCTTTCAGATCGGAAGGTCCTGGGTTCGAGACTCGCTCGGCACATAGTTGAGTCCTTGGAAAAGGCTCTTTACTCACATTCTCTCACCGAACTAAGGTGTAAAATGAGTACCTGGTCATAACAGCGTTGTCTCTATCCGAAAAAGATTGCAATATCACCTAACAGGCGTCATGTCTCGTTCTACATGTTAAGTGTTGCTGTTGGCTAGGGACCACTTGTAAAGCGCTTTAGAGCACGTTTAGTGGATATTGCGCTTTATAAAAGCTCAATTTAACACAGCACTGCAAAGGGGAAAAAAAGAAGCAGTGGAGATGGATGACTAAACGTTTCAGGTTCAAAACACCCTACTTTTGAGGGCAGCGTGTCTCAGCCTCAGCGGTACGGTCTTTGCTTCATACCCGAAAGGTACCGAGATCGATCACCCGCTGCTGCGCTGTGTGGCCTTGAGCAAGTGATCTCGCCCTAGCTCAATTTCCGGCGCTGCATAGCGGCTGACGCCTGGGTTTCCAGTCTTCTGTGCAATTGACCCTAAAGACAAATTTCCCCTATGGGCTGAATAAAAGTAGTTTGTTTTTTTTTAACCAAAGACGAAAATGAATAAATAACATTAATTCGTCACTTAAAAGCCAGAAAAACGACAGAGAAATATTTTTTGCGGATAGGGCGTGTCAAATATATTATCTGCCAAATGCCTGGATTTTTAAAAATTGAGCTTTTATATAGAGAAATATCCAAAAAGCGCTCAAAGCGCTTTACAAGGCATCCCTGGACAACAGCAACATTTAACATTTAGGACGGGACACGACGCCTGTTAGGTGATATTACAATTTTTTTCGGACAGAGGCAACGCTGTTAACGACCAGGTACTCATTTTACACCTGAGTAAGGTGAGAGAAAGTGAGTAAAGAGCCTTTTCCAAGGACAACAATGCGCCGAGCGAGGCTCGAACCCAGGACCTTCCGATCCGAAAGCGAGTGTCATACCACAAGACCACATAGCCGCAACTGCCTAGATTTGAAGGACGTATTAATTCCCAGGATAACCCTCATGTGGACCCCCCAGGGAACGAGAAGAATGGGCCGCCCGCTAGAGACCTGGAGGAGAAGCATCGAAACAGAAATGAAGGCTAGTGGTTGGTTTTGGGGACAGATGACAAAAATGGCCTCTAACCGAGAAAGATGGCGTTCCACCGTGTCAACCTTGTGTGCTGATCAAACACCAAGAGGATAAGTAAGAAAAGTATTAATTTTATTGTTTTTAAGGCTGAAGAACGGTTTTGAACCTGAAACGTTCCGTGTTTGGTCTTTGCTCTTTTTCGAAGCTGTTTATATTCATTTTTGTTCAATTCTTTTGACAGTCCGCAGAATCTAGCAGCTTTGTATCATTATGGTATTGGGGTCTGTATTGGAGGCTGCCCCAGTTTATCACAGCCCCAGTTTGTCACAGGACCAGTTTGTCACAGGCCTAGTCAGGCCTTGTCAGGGCTAGTTTGTCACAGTCCCAGTCTGGTCCAATTGTCTGTCACAGGCCCAGTTTGTCACAGGCCTAGTCAGGCCCAGTTTGCCACAGGC
>NC_088361.1:47857772-47860272 GCF_034508935.2 Berghia stephanieae
TTGTTCCCTTATAAATGAGTCACATTTATTCAATTTTTGTATTCTCTCCATTTTCGAATAAACTAAGCCCTATCTCAACGCAATTTTTCTTCGTGTACAATTTGCTGTGTTGTCCCCCGGGGGCCATGACAGAATCTGTAAATCCGTCAATAAAACTGACGGTAAACTGTCCAGTTACGTGATACGTCTTTCTATTTACGACCCAACAAGCAGTGATATTATTATAGCTCTATTCGCGTCGTGTTGCGTGCAACGGGGGCGATCCAGATTTTCAGTTTTCGTCCAACCGAGTCATCGATCACATGATTTGTTGCTATCCAGCGATTGGATATGTCTTTATAAATAATTAAATGTAAACACGCTGCTTTGTTTATGAAAGTTGTAAACATACCCATGTGTCAATCTTAACCGAATGAGATATCGCAGTGTTGGATGGTTCGGAAACTGAAAAAATATCATAATGTAGGTCATTTCAGCACAGTTTGCAATGTGACCAAAGACTGGAGGACATGGGAAAATTGATATAGATCGTTCCCATATAGTGTAGAGGGTATGTGAGTGAGGGATGGGGGAGATGAGATAGATAGATAGATAGATAGATAGATAGATAGATAGATAGATAGATAGATAGATAGATAGATAGATAGATAGATAGATAGATAGATAGATAGATAGGTTGGTAGGTAGATAGATAGATAGATAGATAGATAGATAGATAGATAGATAGATAGGTAGATAGATAGATAGATAGATAGATAGATAGATAGATAGATAGATAGATAGATAGATAGATAGATGGATGGATATATGAAAGATAGAAGAGACAGAGAGGGAAAGAAAGAAAGAAAGAAAGAAAGAAAGAAAGAAAGAAAGAAAGAGAGAAAGAGACAGAGAGAGAGAGAGAGAGAGAGAGAGAGAGAGAGAGAGAGAGAGAGTAAGAGATAGAAAGAAGGAGCAAAGAGAGTAAAACCAATACTTTTATCACTGATTGCAGATGAAGATGTGAGCAAAAGAAAACAAGGAGGTATATCAGCTTTTAAATTTACCCTTTATAGAATGGGGTAGGGGTTGGAGGTGGTTGAAGTTTGTTTATGTTATAACCATTGCCTTCAATATTTATTATTTTTCCTTTCTTTGGTTTCACATCTGTTTTAGGTAGCATAATGTTAGTGACCTTGAAAACAAGTGATAGGGTGATGTCATAGAAGGTTTAAGTGGTGTGTCAATTTGTGATGTGTTGCATGGTGACAAATTACTCACATTGTGACTAATAAGTTATTTTCACGTATTATAATAATAATAATAATAATAATAATAATAATAATAATAATAATAATAATAATAATAATAATAATAATAATAATAATAAATGGCATTTATATAGCGCTTCACTCCGTTGTCACAGGCTCTAAGCGCTTTACAGCGATATAAAACAAAACATATTACGGTAAGACAAGGGTTGATGGAAAAGTGAAACGAATTCAATTTAACAACAAAATACGATAATAGTATAGCAACTTATGATGTAAAAAGATAAAACTTTAAGCGAGCTTTGAAGGTTGTCAACGTATATAGAGTAGCAATTACAGCACGATTAAAGTAGTGTTTTAGATCTATACCATGCCAATGTCTAGGTTGGCCTTGAATCAAGGCAGCATCAAAATACAATGGATCTTTAGGGGTGGGGGGATTCCTATGGCTTAGCAATAATATCTGCTGCATCTTTTACTGACGCAGAAGAAACAATACTGGATTCGTCCATTTAACTCTCTAAATCATAGGCACATCACTGTCGTCAGTCAGTCACTTCTAGAAGCGGCCAAACTGGACATGGGCACTTTGGTTATAGTACTGACCCCTTCAATTTAACTCTCTAAATCACTGGCATCATCACTGTCGTCAGTCGCTTCTAGATGTGGCCAAACTGGACTTGAGCACGGTATAGAACTGACTCCTTCTATTTAACTCTCTAACCCGAAGTGGCCAAACTGGACACGGTAAAGAATTAACCCCTTCAATCATATTTTTTCCCTTTTGCATTTTGGCCAGAAAAAAAATCGTGTAATAAAAACCGATTGAGTCGACGCTTAAAACTACTTTTTTTAAATCGTGTAAATGTTGCTGCTCGAAGCTCGAAGAAATAAATAATAACGTGAAGTTGAATATAAGCTTCAATTTAATTACAAAAACAGATCAAATGAACGTTTCGGGTTTCCCCTTTAGCAACAAAACAGGATGAATGAAACACCACAGATGAATGAGATGATGTGGTAGTGGCGTAGTTAAGATGAATAAACAAAACATTGAATTTTTTGTTTATTCATCTTAACTACGCCACTAACGTTCATTTGATCTGTTTTTGTAATTAAATTGAAGCTTACATTCAACCACGTTATTATTTACTTTTTAAAAATCAAACGTTGACATCACCAAATAAGTTTCTGGCTTGAGACTTTTTGACAAGTTGGGTGTCATGAAGAAGGAGTAAGAGAATGATGTG
>NC_088361.1:47865272-47982772 GCF_034508935.2 Berghia stephanieae
GCTGATCTCATCCAGGATCACAGTTTCAACTTTCCTTATGTTTTAAAAAATGTTCATTTGCAAAATGTGTGCGTAGTCTACAAGAATTTAAGCTTACTTGTTTTTTATTTTGCACTTCAAAATTTAGAGCAAAGGTAGAACTAAGAAAAGACTGGGGTCCAGGAGGTCACGTCTTCATCTTCTTCACCCATCAATCATCAATCGTTGCCGTTGCTGTGTGTGTGACCAAAAATAAAAAAGTCAAATAAAGTGTGGTGGGAAAGGAATTAAGGTAAGTGGTCTGGAAATGTCAGAGATGCAAAATGACTAAATGTGCGAAATAACTCACTACAGTACAGCCTGTTGTGTAAGTGTAACAATAACAATCTCATTGACGAAAGATGTTTCTGGGTCTGGACGGCAAAACGCTGTCACTGTCACTTCTATCATCTATCATCACACTCTATCCATAGCCATAGGATGAAGATAGGATAGGCATGCGGCATATAGAATATTTGTTACTCTAACGAGTATTTCACTTGTAGACTGACACGAATGGGATTTTACACTTCTAGAAATCAGCTTTTCCTCTTTACGACTCAACTCTGTCTTTATTTTGATTGTCTTTGACTTTGATCTTGGATTTTATAAACAATTCCAATTTCCTGTCTTTGATCTACTAAGCTTTTGAATTGTTTTATTAATTTTAGGTCAGTTTCAACCTTTTTAAAAAGGCAGTCACAGCTCCTAATTCTTCATGATGAATGTGGTATCCCGTAGTTCAATCTCTCAATCTTTGACTCTTCTTTTCCTATTTTTTTCTGGTGGCCTTACAATTTAAGACAGTTGGACTGAATTTGACCTTCGAGGCAAACCTGTTCCTTGCCGCAGTTTATTTCACTGATTTCTGATTCTGAACATATGAAAGGTTTCCCATGTTCAACCTTTCTAGCTCTAGTGATTAAGTTCCAGGGCTGCCAAGTTTCCCGCATCGTGTGGGACACTCCCTCATTTGGGACTGCTGTCGTGCTGTCCCGCATCACTGCCTCATGTCCCACATTTCAGCCCAGTTGTTGATATTGATAGTTATTAGTATTAGGAGAATATGACTGTGATATCATCCTCTATAGTCAATCAATACACATTTTGTGTGTCTCATTAGTCTCTTCAAAGTGTGTGTAGTTGATGTCAGATAATATATTTTAGGAGGTCAATGACCGAAGTATTATTATATGATGCCTCCAATATGTAAGGTCAATGACCGAGATATTTTAAACTACATCCAGTAGGTAGTTTAATTGTGTATTGTCGGCTACTGTCTCTATTTAATTTTGGCAGTGTGTTTTTGGTGGATGTGTGTGTGAGGGTGCCTATTATTCCATCCCTCATTATGCCCCAAAATGTACCTTTATTTGACTTTCTGAACTTGGCAGCCCTGAATTTCCAATAATCCTTAATAAAAATATGCCAGAAATGCAACCTGAAGAACAGAATACTACAACAGCCTATTATTTATTATGTGTTTAGAATGTCGGAGGAAGTAGAAGACAAGATGGACCAGCCAAAATATAACTGGAAAGATGTCACCAAAGAATTTCTTACAGCTTCCTCTCAACTGCAACTTGGAGAGCTGCTTCATGATAACCAGTAAGTTTTAAATGTTATAAGCCAGAGCTGTCAGCTGCACATACAAAAGCGTAATATTTGAAAAGGCTTTCTTTACTCTTGAATTGTATGCTTTTCCTCTTCATTTGAATTTTTTTTTAACATCAGAATAAAAAAAAAGTGACAGCATCAAGTCATGAACAATTCCTGACTGTCCTGTGTTCGAGTCCTGATTGTGTATGGTGAATAGTTTAGTCCTTTGAAAAGGTTCTTTACTCACATTCACCTCCTGTATTCCGGTGTAAAATGAGTACCTGGTCATTAACAGCGTTTGTCTCTGTCGGAAAAAAAAATTGTTGGTGTTGACAAGATCCCCTGTGAAGCGCTTTGAGCACAATTTATATATGATTTGTAAGCATTTGAGTGTTCCTCTTAGTGGGGACCTGTACTTGTGTCAGGATGAGACTTTTAGGTGATCTCAAACCAACTACTTTGACAGTGTGCTCTTGGAATCTCCATCTGTTTCCTATTTGAACCAGTTCCCCTTTGCTTTACCTTTTCTTGAGTGCCTTAATTGTAACTCTAGAGCCTTTTACTATCTCATTTTCTTCCTTTTTACTGGCGCTGATATGACTTTAATGTGTTGCAAACGCAGTAAAACCCTTAAAAACAAAACAAAACAAACAAAAAGAGATACACAAGGGAAATAGACATCAAATGATTAATAATATCTTTTATTTTTTCTTTCCCATTGTTAGGTTTGGTTTGTTTGAGGCCATGTCAGCCATTGAAATGATGGACCCCAAAATGGATGCTGGAATGTTGTGTAACCAAATCAAGAGAAAAGTTAAATCTTTCGACCAAGCCAAAAAGGTGAGGCTGGATTCATATGTCTGTCAATCTGCATCATGTCGGATTGAACCAGATGCTAAAACAATAAATTTTAAACTGAAATAATCAGGAACATGAAATGTTAGTTTCTCACATTGTAAGAAGCTTATTCATTCCCCTCAATAAAACAAATCAAATAAAGTTAGTCCAAGTCTCACATTTATTAAAGTTAGAGTTTTTATAAAGAGCAATATCCACAAAACATGCTCAAAATGCTTTACAGGGGGTCCCTAACTAACAGCAATATTTAACGTGTAGAATGAGACTGTAAGGCGATATTACTATTTTTCCCAACAGGGACAAAGCTGTTAACGGCCATGTACTCATTTTACATAAAATAAGCAAATACATAATGTCTTTTTACTGGGGTTTAGCACTCAGAAAGGGGTCTATCAATGTGTTTGCGTAAATGTTCAGTAAATTTTTGCCTCCTGAATTGTCAACCCTGCAAATGGTCTATGAAAATCCAAATCCTAAATTAAAACCTTAACTTTTGTCCAAAGTAAAGTAAAGGGTCTGAAGGTTTGTTTTTTTATCTTGTTGGCAATTATAGCAGGTTTGTACACGGTGTAATCTCTTGCCATCTTTTTATGCTCTTGTACAGTTAATTATTCATTTTTAAATATATGTATATAATCGCTTTGCTGGTTTGTTGTCTCCATTTGGGTCCCACGACCTCAAAGCTGTATTATGTCAGAGTTATTTATTTAGATGTTGAAAAAAATTGAATTTTAATTGAGATTTACATGTTTTATTGAGGAAAATGGATTTGAATGATCCTTAAAGTGACAAGAACTAAAATCTCCTACTTCTGATCATTTTACTATCAAAATCTTTTTGCCACCTAAATCAACTTGACATACTACCAGTTTGAGAGGATGGGTCACTATTAAATATAAGTTCTTTCTTCCCCAATCCAACCACCATTATCATATATGTATTTACTCATAACACTGATAATTCAGTTGGTAGAGCATTTGCTTCACACACAAGGGGACTGAGATAGATCCCGAGTGTGGTCAAGATTTCACCCCCTCCCCTCGTCTACCCAGCAGTGATTGAGTAAGCTGGGTCTGTTTCATCTAGTGGAAAGTACTTTGGGATAGACTAGCATTCTATCCAAAAGGTTTTAGAGAGCAATTGATGTCTGTTTTACGCTCTAGAAACTAGGATAAACTCGAGCTCCATGGGCCTAATGGCTCTGAAGGATACTTTTTTACTCCTTCACCGACCAAACAACAATCATCATATTGTTACATACTCATAATTCTTTGGTAGTTGGTAGAGCACTCGCTTCACATGCAAAGGGACCAAGATCGATCTCAGGTGCAGTCGAGATTTTTTTCAGACCCCCACTATCCACTAGCGTCCTATCAAAGGGTGGCAAGCAATTGCTATTGTCCATATATATATAATTCTTTCTTTTTTTTATTTGATATTTCACAGGAAGGTATCCTACAAGTTGCCAATTTGGCCCATCCAGCCCTTATTGGTATTATGGATGCTTCTCTGGCATGCATGGTAAATAGAATATTATTAATTATAAATGATAACAATAATAATATTTGTATATTTCAATTGATAATAATAATAATAATAAGCATATTTCTATAGCGCCTTTCATCGAAGCCTCAAAGCGCTATCAATGTAAAGCGCTTGTTACCTGTTTATACAGGATAAAGCGCTATGATAAGTGCTATTTATTATGATAAGTTTCCTCCTTTATTTATCCACGAGGAAATTTTCCCCTAGAATCTATGAAAAAACCCAAGTTAAGCTAGATGTCAGCCTCAGTGCGGCCTTGCAAAGGGAGTTAACGTTTCTTGCTCAAGGAGAATGATAATTTAAAAAAAAAAAAGAAACAAAGCAAAATGTGGTAAAGAGGCTCAAGTCCAGGTCTCCTCAAAAAACGTATATTTTTGAAACATTAATTTTGTTCCAATATCAAAAGTTTCAAATCTGATTCACCATATTGAGACAATGGGAAAAACTTAATATAAAAAAAGGTCACAGAAAACATAGACTTAACTGATGCAATTATGGTTTCCATTTCAATTTTTTTTAAATTGTCACACCCTTATCAACATTTTAAGATTATATTTAAAGGGGCAAAATTTATATATATATATATGTAGTCAGTGGAATCTTGTACCACTATATTTTTTAAATGATGCACTTTTGCGCAGCATTGTGATCTGTCATCGTTTAGGCTTTCCATACAGGAATATAGATGATCCGTCAAACAACTGTCTGGTGTCAACAGGAATCGCCCATGATGTACAAAGTTGTACAAGTATAACTGAAATTATTTTAATTAATCAAGTTACGACTGTAACATTACATATCAAAACACATTCTTAGCCCTTTCAAAACATTCTACGTGTGTCCCTTATTGTGACAAAGAAAATGTATAACTTGCAAACAATGTAAGCAACACAATAATTGGGGGAAAAAATTAAAAAATTAATAAATCTTTCAAAACTTATAAAGGGCTTGAGCTCAAAGGCATCAAAATGTTTGTTTTGTTTCTGGGTAGATTCCACCGATGATATCTGAACTGTGACTGTGTCTGGATGTCGCTTTCAATCTATCCTGAATTGTGGGACTATGTGGTCTTGTACTATGACATTCGCTTTCAGATCGGAAGGTCCTGAGTTCGAGCCTCGCTCGGCACATAGTTGAGTCCTTGGAAAAGGCTCTTTACTTATATTCTCTAGCCGTACTCAGGTGTAAAATGAGTATCTGGTCGTAAAAAAATTGTAAGTTCACCTAACAGGCATCATGTCTCGTTCTCTGGGTGGGGATCCTGACCTCCCATAGCGGGCAGGGAGGTACATACTGTGTCTTCTATCCCCTTATATCTTATCCAACAAGCTTTCTGTCTTTGTCTTGGAATGAGATTACTTGTTTTTTTCCTGGCCCTCGTCGGAGTCCTGGCTGAGAGGGAAACAGTCAAATGCTTAGTTATTGTTTTGGGAGATGATATTTTTTTCCTTGTAAATCATCTCTCTGTTATGTATTATATATCTTTATATTTTTAATGTATAATGTAAGCATTTGAGTGTATTCCTCTTTGTTGGATTTTGTGCTTGTGTCGGGATGAGACTTATAGGTAATCTCAAACTAAGTACATTGGTGGTATGCTCTTGGAATCTACATCTGATCCCTATTTGTTCCCATTCCCCTTTGTCTTACTTTCTTTTGGATGCTTTAATTGTAATTCTAGAACTTTTTACTATCCCATTTTCTTCCTTTTTACTGGCGCTGATATAACCTAAATGTGTTGCAAGCGTCGTAAAACTCTTAAAAACAAAACAAAATGTCTCGTTCTACATTTTTACATGTTGCTGCTTGTCAGGGACCCTTTGTTAAGAGCTTTGAGCTCGTTTAGTGGATATTGCACTATATAAAAGCACAAGTTGTTTTTCTTTTTTTTTTTATTATATATACTGTATGCATTTATTATTTCCTTTTTCTTTTTTTTAAATTTCCACAGGTCACATGGATTGAAGGTCACTCATTAGCCCAAACCGTTTTCACCAATCTCTATCTCCACAACCCGTATGTCATCGAAGACAAGTGTCTCAAAGCTTTCTCCATCATCATGTTGAAAATTGTGGACCACATCAGAGACAGAATAAATAGGGCCGGAACTATCGAAGAGGTAATCCTTTGATTTTATGTGGCATTACTTTAATGTTCTGTCTTTGTACATTCTATTCTTGGGGGGGGGGGGGGATAAAGTCAGCTGTCGGAAACTACACAGACTTGAAGAGAATGGCTTAAATTTTATATAGGATAGTTTTTATTCCCCAATTCCTCATTTTCTTCATTGTGTAAAAAGGGAATTTTTAATTATAAAAGGATTTAGATATAACGTGTGTTGTTTGTTTTGTTTGTTTTTTGTTTTTTTTTGGGGGGGAGGTTGTTTGGGGTTTGTTTTTTTGTTTTTTTTTTCTTGTTTTTAAGGGGTTTTAGGGTGGGGTGGGTTGGGGGTTGTTTTTGGGGGGAGGGGGGGGGGAGGTTGCTTTTCTTTCTCATTTGTCTTTTTTTTCTATTTTGTTTTGTTTTTTTAGGGGGGTAGGGGTAGATTTCAGTGACAAGTGCGTTAATTCCCCATATTGTCAAAGTTAGTCCAATCTGTAGACCTACTATATGATGTAAAGTGGGATACAAGGATCTTGAGGCAAAGAGGTCATTCAACACCTATTTTATATGTTCCTCAGGAGGACTTCCAGCCCATGTCTTACGGCTTCAGTATGGCCTGGGATGTGTCGGAGTCCAGGGCTGTAGGGATGGTCAAGGAGGTGGAGGATGAAATGGCCAAACTTAGCAAGGTAAGAAATTATGTCATTCTTTCTTCAAATAGCCATATCAGTATCTTCAATTCTTCGGATGTCATCAGAGCTATTTATGAGAAACAAGGTGCAGGGGGTGAGTGATTAAGGCATTACACTGTGACCTGTAGGTACTGGGTTCAAGCCCCGCTTCAGGCACTTTGATTTTTCTCTGGATCAAGATTATCAACCCCCAATTTGCTCACTTTGGATATCATTGGTGATTCCTGTTCTCATCAGGTGTTTGTTTGATGGATGGAACTTCATGGAATGTCTAGGCAACAGCATTTCACATCACCGTACAGAAGAAGTAATTTTTTGTATTTTTCTTTTTCAGATAAGTTAGAAGAGCGTATTTTGACAATTAATATGCTTTATGTTTTAATTTAGGGTAGATGGTATAGTAATGTGTATGTAAAGAGTTTGCGTGTGGATGTGGAGAAGTTTCCGTATGTGGGTTTGAGTGTACATGTGCATGTGTGTGTAGGCGTGTTAGTGTATATGCTAATTGTTACAGTCTGAGTGATTGTAAAGCGCCATAGAGCACTTGTCAGTGGATTAATGGGCGCTGTATAAGTATATTATAGTATATTATTATCATTATTATTATTATTACTATTATTATTATTATTATTATTATTATTATTATTATTATTATTATTATTATTATTATTATTATTAGCTCTTCTATTTATTTTTTTCTACCTTATACAGGTTTTCTGAAGGCCGATAATCAGTCCCCATGTTAAGATATTTTGATATTTTAAAAAAAAATGTTGAGCTTTTATATAGCACAATATCCACTAAACGTGCTTGAAGCGCTTTACAAGGGGTCTCTGACCAAGAGCAACACTTAACATGTAGGACAAGACATGACGCCTGTTAGGCGATATTGTAATTATTTTTCCAACAGAGACAACGAACAGTCATGTACTCATTTTACACCTGAGTACGGTTAGAGAATGTGAGTAAATAGCCTTTTCCAAGGACTCAACTAGGCAATATTATAATTATTTTTTACCTTGTTTTCCTCTTATATATCATATGACCGTCGTTTAATTGATGTCTTTTCGTTTATTTTTTTCTTATATCTTTTTTTTTTGTTTTTTTTTTTTTTGTTTATCTGTTCATCAATCTCAGAATACAAAATGTAAACAAGGAGAAAACAGAACAGAAGCCATGGAGCAAGAGGTGAGGTTTAAAAACAAATTGCTTGATGTTTCATTTTATTTTTATAGTTTAAGTAATTTTTTTTACAAAGGTTTATTTCATTTTTAAAAATTTGTTTATTGTTATTTGTTTCTCATTTTTGGAAATAATAATGACCTTTTGTTCCAAGAGAAGATTTTATATCATGGACGGTTCACGTTTATGGCTGAGTGTTTTGAGAAAGGATTAGTACGTATGTATGAATGTATGTTTTTGCTGCATTTTTATTATATATGTTTATCTGTTCATTATTCGTTATCGTCTTGATACTGGAAATGACATGTATAGCACACAGCAATTTATCAACCTGTCTTTGTCTTTGTCATCATAATCTTGAGCATAGCTCTTATAATTAGTGTTTTGATTTGTTTGTTTGTATATTTCTCCTGCTTTTTAAAATTTTATTTTTATTTCTTTTATTATTAAATTATTTTTTTTCATTAGAATATCCACGATTCAATTTGCAATCTGTTTTGTTCTAATTTGTTCACAATATGTATACATATTGTGTGGTCTTGTGGTATGACACTTGCTTTTGGATTGGAAGGTCTTGGCTTTGAGTCTTGCTCGGCGCATAGTTGAGCCCTTGGAAAAGACTCTTTACTCACATTCTCTCACCGTACTCGAGTGTAAAATGAGTACCTGGCCGTTAACAGCATTGTCTCTGTCAGAAAAAAATTGTATGATCGTCTAACAGGTGTCATGTCTCATTCTAAATGTTACGTGTTGTTGTTGGTCAGGGACCCTTTGTAAAGCTTTTTGAGCACTTTTAGTGGATATCGCGCTATATAAAAGCTCAACTTTATATACATTATGATTTACATTAATTTTGATAATTGGAAATTCTATGTTTTTATTTATGTCTTGTTTCAGAAAAAAAAATTGTTTTGAATAAACTTTGAATGAAAAATCCTACCTTATCCTATCATTAAATATTTTCATAATTTCTCCGATAACTATTTTTGTTTCTGCTTTTGTGTTCAATCCACAGCATCAGTGTGTCACAGCTTTACATGTACGGCTAAAATTCTTTAGATTGTTCTACTCTGTCCTGCTTTCATTTGCCAAAGACAAGGTAAGGATTTCTTGGAGTTCATTTTTAGAAATTCAAGTAGTTTGTGTGGTCTTGTGGTATGACACTCGCTTTCGGATCGGAAGGTCCTGGGTTCAAGCCTCGCTCTCCGCATAGTTAAGTCCTTGGAAAGGGCTCTTTACTCACATTCATCGTACTCAGGTGTAAAATGAGTACCTGGCTGTCAACAGCGTTGTCTCTGTTGGAAAAAATTGTAAGATCTTCCAACAGACGTCATGTCTCGTTCTACATGTTACGTGTTGCTGTTGATCAGGGACCCTTTTGTAAAGCGCTTTGAGCATGTTTAGTGGATATTGCGCTATATAAAGCTCAATTTGTTTTTCAAGGTATTTTGTGTCTACACTTGAGTACAATTTCCTAGAACATGTGGTGTCATCAAAGTCATCTGAATGTCCCAATTTTTTTCCTTATTATTGTTCACGGCTTCCTTGAACTACCTGCTTCTTCAACCATCTTTTAATAGCTGTTTAAAAAATGAAGTTATATTCATTGCTAAATTCAAAATCTCCTTTTTTTTAAAAGAAAAAATTCTATTAAAATTTTTTAAAAATATACTATTTCTTTTATTTGATACAGTGTGATGGTTTAGTCAATGCAAAAAAGCAACTAGCACAGTTATTAGAGCTCATCCCTCCCATACAAAGCACTGTTATCCTTGGTGTACAAGAACAAACCTCTGAGGTGTCCAAGAATGGTAGGATTTGGGTTTGGCCTTAATTGTTAATAATAAATAATAATAATAATAATAAAGTGTTCTTCTATAGTGCTAAATGCCGAAGCCTCAAAGCGCTTTACAATATACTTGTCAAACAGAAACACACAACAATCGCACACATTAACTATGCAAGTTTTACAAAATGAAATTGACATTCAACAAAATGGAGTAAAGAAAATAAAATTAATAAAATACTCATCAAGAAGAAAATGCTTAGGGTAAAAATTTCTGGAAAAGATGAGTCTTCAGATTCTTCTTTAAATTTTCTACGCTGCCCATGTGCCTTACTGACAAAGGAAGCTCGTTCCAAATGGTAGGTTCTGCTTTATAGAAAGATCTATTGCCGAAATTAGTAAGCTGTGTTTTTGGCACTTTTAGTAGCTGGATCTCCAATAACCTAAGCTGGCGAATTGGGGAGTAGGGGTCCACAAGTTCTTGAATGTAGCTCAGAGATTGGGAATTTAGAGCGTTGAAAGAAAAAAAAGGTCAATTTTGTATTTGAATCTGGCTTGAACGGGCAGCCAGTGCAGTGTTCTGAGCATAGTTTTTACACTGTTAATCTGTCACAACAACAACAGAATAATAAGAAGAAGAGAAAGACGCTTGTTGAGTGCTTTCCATGACACCAAACATCTCAAAGCGCTTTACATATAATGAATTATGTTACGAACATATGTAGGTATAGTCAAAATGAAATATTGAAACAAAATACAAATGGGTTAAATAATAGTATACAAACATTACAAACACCATGGTGTAAAATGAGTTTTGAAAAAGTGGGCTTTTAAAGCAGATTTGAAGTTTGAGATATTCTCAATTTCTCTAATGGGTTGTGGTAGGGTATTCCAGAGTTTGAGGCCATAACATTGAAAGGAGCGATCACCAAAAGATTTTAACTTCCTTTTTGATACAGATAATAAAGTGGTGTCCCATGGTGGCTTCTGGTTTGAGGCTTAAGGTTTATAAGTTGAGAAAAAGATAAAGATATTCCTAAGGAGAAAGAATATCTTTTTATAGTGGATTTCAGGATTGGATATTTTCATCTATTTATTCTTTCAAAGGGTAAATTTGTCTTTAGGATCTATTCCAAGGGAAGACTGGAATAACCCAGGCGTCAGCAGCAGTGCAGCTCTGCAAAGAGAGCTAAGGTATGGTGACTTGCTCAGGGCCACACAGCGCAGCAGGTATTCAAACTCAGTACCTTTCAGGTGTAAGCATAGACTCTACCACTGAGCCACGCTGCCCCATATCATCATCATCATCAACACTATTGTAGTTTTGGTTGTTACTTCAATCATGATATCATTACCATAAGAAATAGTCCTACCATTTTCACAAATATATCTTTGTTTTCCTATTATTATAACTGTTATTTTTTTTTTCCTCTGAGGTCATTGTTATAAACTCAATATGTCTTCCATTTCTTCTAGGGTGATTGATAATAACTTTGTTCATGGGCTGGATCATTGAACAGTGTCGACTATGTGGTCTAGTGGTATGACACTCGCTTTCAGATCATAAGGTCCTGGGTTCAAGCCTCACTCGGCACATGATTGAGTCCTTGGTAAAGTCTCTGTACTCACATTCTCTCACTGTACTCAGGTGTAAAATGAATACCTGGCCTTTAACAGCATTGTCTCTGTCGGAAATAAAATTGTATTATCGCCTAACAGGCGTCATGTCTCGTTCTACATGTTATGTGTTGCTGTTGGTCAGGGACTGTTTGTAAAGCACTTTGAGCACCTTTCGTGGATATTGTGCTATATAAAAGCTTAAGTTTTTTAAAAAAGTTTTCTCTTTACATCTGCCTGGAGGAGAGGGGGTGGGGAGTTGTTTTTGGATTGTTTGTTTGTTTGTTTTGGTTTTTTTATCTGTTTGATGAGAAATCTATTTCTTCATCAGGTATTTTTTTTAAAATAAAAGGATGATTAGTTTCCATGTATTTCAACAGACTATCCGACCATTGCTGGGTTCGAACCCTTGATTAATCAACGACTGTTGCCACCGACATTTCCTCGTTACACAATCATCAAACCTAGAACAGACTCATACGATTACATGTCGACACTTATACAGAAACTTCAGTCCATAATTGGTGTGCCAGAACTTGGGTCCTTGCATCATATCTTGGTAGGTGATGATATTAGTATTGTTTTAGTAGTAGTCGTAATAGTAGTTGGAGTAGTAGTACTAGTAATGATAATAATAATAATAGTTATTGTAGTAATAGTAATTGTGTAGCGATATAGTAATAAGTAGTAGTAATGATACGATTAGTAATGACGATTGTGGTGATGGTGGTGGTAGTAGTAGTAGTTGTAGCATAACACTTGTAGTAGTAGTAATAATAATAATAGTAGTAGTAGTAGTTGTAGTCGTTATAGGAGTAGTTTTAGTAGAGGTAGGAGTAGTAGTAGTGGTAGTAGCATAACACTTGTAGTAGTAGTAGTAGTAGTAGTAATAATAGTAATATTAGTAGTTGTAGCAGTGATAGTAGTTTTAGTAGGGGTAGAAGTAGTGATAAGAGTAGTAGTAGTAGTAGTAGTAGTAGTAGTATAAGTTGTTGTAGTAGTAGTAGTAGTTGTAATAGGAGAAGTTTTAGTAGAGATAGGAGTAAGAGTGGTAGCAGTAGTAGTAGTAGTAGTGATAGGAGTAGTAGTAGTGGTATGAGTACTAATAGTAGTGATTTTTAAATCATTTTAGTCTCTTCAGCTGATTGTTATTGCATACATGATCCATTATTAAAAATGAAATTCTAATTCATAGTTGACATTAGCTCCAAAATTGATTGCTTTCAATTTTTTTTCATGACTATTTCAGGAAGCTTTTGTAGAATTTAGCCAGTCATCACCTTGTGTACTGTCACGATCTATATTACAGGTATGCTATATTTGATATTCCTCTGTCTGTCATACACCCAGATACTCTCTGTCTATTCAGGAAAAGAAATAGATCTCACTCAGATGTAAAATGAGTACCTAGCCACTAACAATGTTGTCTCTGTCCAGGAAAAATTATAGTTTTGCCTTCCAAGGTGTCTCATTTCGTCCTACATGTTAAGTGTTGCTGTTGGCTAGGGACCCCTTGTAAAGCTCTTTGATAACGTTTAGTGGATATTGCACTATAAAAGCTCAAGTTTCATATCCATATCAGTATGAATGAATCTCAATCTAATTTTTCTTCCTTCTTCCCTCAGCTCATGTTGTTACCACCCAATAGAAGAATCTTTGGCTCCCAGACTGTTGTCGATGCCCTCAAAGAGACCATCAAAAGGTTTATTGCTCCCCCTGCTCTGTCTTCGAAGTAAGAAGTACTGCAAAGTCTCTGTCGATTAATATCCTTAAGCACTCACACTCCGTCCTATATTAAAGACCTTCTAAACATCTATGTCCCTAATAGAAACTTGAGGTCAAGCAACGACCAATCAATCCTTGTCAAATCTAAGACCTTGCGTGAAATAGGTGAGGAATCTTTTCAACTTTCAGCCCCCCCTCCCCCCCCCCCCCCCCCCCCCCCCCCCCGATTTTTGGAACTCTCTCCCATCACACGTGAGATTCTCGGATTTGTTGACAACTTTCAAACCGCTTTTAATGTATTATCTTTTTACGTCATAAGTTGCAATACTATTATTGTATTTTGTTTTTGCTAAATTGAATTCGTATCACTTTTCCATCAACACTTGTCTTCCCGTAATATGTTTTGTTTTATATCACTATAAAGTGCTTAGAGCCTGTGACAACAGGTAAAGCTCTATATAAATGCTTATTATTTTATTATGTTTATAAAGTAGTCCTTCAGAGCCATTGGGTCCATGGAGCCGGAGTTTATCCCGGTTTCTATAACGTGAAACAGTCAATAGCAATTGCTTGCAAAGTACTTTCCACCAAATCATGCAGACTCAGCTACCCAATCACTGCTGGGTCGACAGGGCGGGATCAGAAAAAAAATCTCGACTGCACCCGGGATTGGTCTTGGTCCCTTTGATTGTGAAGCGAGTGTTCTACCAACTAAGATTCGGATTGTATGAGACGAAGAGATTTTGTTGAATGTTTAAACGAAAAGGGATTGAAATTTAAAGTTTTAAGAGTCTAACATTTTACTTCTGGGAGTTATAGTGCTGTACAAAAGCCTATTATTATTATTATTATTATTATTATTATTATTATTATTATTATTATTATTATTATTTTTACTCTTTTTATTATTTTTATCATTATTATTATTATCATTATCATCATCATTTTTGTTGTTGTGGTTCTTATTATTATTATTATTATTTTTATTTACAATTGTAATAATTGCCATTCCAGATCCTCCATTTACAATCATGCTCAGGCCAAGGAATACGTCGATGCATTGCTGGCCAGGGCCGCCCGACCATTCTGTAGCCTATTCCAGATAACAGGTCACAATCGAGCGAGACAGAGAGACAAGTGGGCTCATGTCCTTGAGGACCTGGCCAATCTACAAGAAGAGGTTGGTTTGATATATTGGGGTATTGATTTTAATCTCTTGTGCTTTTAGATCGTTACTGCATTATTTTCTTTAAAATGATTATTCACTAAGGCAATACAGTATATACATATCGCTGTGTTTTTTTTGTTTTATTTATATTTTCCTATATTTTTTTTGTTCTAAAACATGTAAAATTATCATCATCATTATCCATTGAAATTGAAACGATAGCAGACCTCCCTACGTGGACTTTAAGTAATTAATAGTTTTCCGGAGTTTTAACATATTAGACACTAGACTTGACTTACTTGTCTTATTGCCAATCGCCTCCTAATCTTCAGACTGGGACGCTTTGGCAGCTTCTCTGATTTGTTGAGTGGGTTCTTTCCACTGATGATGGTCTGCTGCGATGGATCTCAGGTGTTCTAAATCCTTTTCACATCTCAGTTCTTGTGTGTTATTTGGGCGCTTGAGGTCTTTATTTATCACTTTATTAGACACTAGAGCTACTAGCAAAAATTACCAATTTGAATTTTCCCTATCTTTTTGTTTTGAAACATGTAAAATTTCATCGTCATCATCATCATTATCCATTGAAACTATAGATGATATTCATATCCGTTTTATAATCCAATCCACAGGCTGATAAAGTGGACGCCTATCTTCACAGTTTACTCATTCGATGTGAGAAGAAGAGGAACCATCTCGCCTGCTTTGGGACATGGGTCTTGTACCACACTCTCAATGCCATGATCAGCTTTACTCTGTCGGGTTTCGAACTCGAGCTTTACGCCGTGTTTGAATATCATTACGTCTATTGGTAAGCATTGGATAGGATCGACGCATACTTCTTCATAGGTCTGATAATCCAAATTGTTTTGGGCTCATTGTTATAATGGAAATGCAATGCATGGTATTGTCCTTTAGAGCAATGTTAAACCAAACCAAAAGTTGCATTTGAGCTTGAGCTTTTATTTAGCGCAATATCCACTTGATGTGCTAAAAGCGCTTTACAAGGAGTCCCTGACCAACAGCAACATGTAGCATTAGAACGAGACATGGCCAGGTACTCATTTTACACCTGAGTACTGTGAGAGAATATGATTAAAGAGCCTTTTCCAAGGACTCAACTATGCACCGAGCAAGACTTGAACCCAAGACCTTCCGATTATAGGTGAGTGTCATACCACAAGACCACATAGCCACATGACATGTACTTATTCGTAGGTCTGATAATCCAAATTAATTTGGACTCATTGTAATGGAAATACTCTCAAACCAAAGTCTTGTATGGGGGTCCCGATAGCTCAGTTGGTAGAGCACTTGCTTCACAATCAAAAGGACCAAGTCGATCCCGGGTGCAGCTATTTTTTCTGTCCACCCAGCAGTGATTGGGTAGCTGGGTCAGTTAGATCTGGCACAAAGTACTTTGCAATATACTAGCGCTCCATTCAAAGGGTAGCAAGCAATTGCTGTTGTCTGTTTCATGCTATAGACACTGGGATAAACTCTGTCTCCATGGGCCTTATGGCTTGAAAGGACTACTATTTTTTACTTTTAAAGCATTTATTTTCCTTTAAAACAATGTTACACCAAACCCATTATTGCATTTGGATATCAAACCTGAGAATGTGCTCATGTCGGTAAGGATCAATTTAATATAGTTTTTTTTTAATTAAATAAAAAATTCCCTTTATTCATTCCATAGGGGAAATTTGTCTTTAAGGTCTATTCCAAAAAAAAATAACTCAGGCGTCAGCCGCAGTGCAGCGCCGCAAACTGTAGAAAGGGAGAGGTGACTTGCTCTAGACCAAACAATGCAGCGGGTATTCGAATTTGATACCTTTAGAGTACGAAGCAAAGACTGTACCGCAGAGCCAGGTTACTTTAACTTTGTCCTCTATACCCCTATATCTGTTTTCCAATGCCACTATGCTCTCTGCCTTTTTTTCTGAATTGAGCTTGTTTTTATCCTGGTCCTGGCAGGGATCTCGAGCAGAGAGGGAGGCAGTCAATTATATAGTAACTTTTAAAAAAAAGAGAGATGATATTTTCTTCCTTCGTAAAGCATCTCTCAGTTTTGTACTATTATAGTTTTTAGTTGTGAATATAGTATAATTTTTGTAGACGTTTGAGTTTCTCCTTCATAGAAGGAATATTTTCTTATGCTTGGGTGGTACTTTTAGAAAATGGCAAAACAAGCATATCTATTGCTGTTGTGCTAAAAGCACCTAAAAACAAACAAATGAAACTTTCTTTACTTTCAGGTATTTACACGAGCTCTTGTACGCCTGGTTGGTGTCAACATTGCATCGTGCTGACAGCTTTTTACTCGAGTCGGAAAATGCACCTGGTAATTCTCGTTTGTGTCTTAAGTTGTTGTTATTTTTTGTTTGTTTGTTTTTGTTTATTTGTTTGTTGTTTTTTTTTAATGATGTGAAATAAATTTGGGTGAAAAAAAATGAAAAACACAAGTAAAATAAAGGTTAATGAATAGTGACATCATTATAATTGTAAAAATTTTCCCTAATAATACTACTTTTTTAAAGTTCAAAATCAAGTCTTTAAGTTGCAGAAGGCATTGTATGCCATCACTGCAAATATTATAGCAAACTAGTCTTACAACTTAAGTCACTTCACTCTAATAATGATTATAATTGTGGGCAGGGAGGTACATGCTGTGTCTTCTATCCCCCCATACCCGTTTTCCAATTGTTTCCCGTCGTTGTCTTGGAATATTACTTGGTTTTGTCCTGACCCTGGCTGGAATTCCTTGGCTGGGAGGGAAACAGTCGAATGTATAGTTGTAGTTTTGGGAGATGATATTTTTTTCCTTGTAAATCATCTCTCTGTTATGCATTGTATTATGTTTAGTTTACATATTATATTATATGATTGGCAAACATTTGAGTGTATTCCTCTTAGTGGGGACCTGTGCTTGTGTCTGGATGAGACTTTTAGGTATCTCAAACTAAGTACTTTGACGGTGTGATCTTGGAATCTACATCTGTTTCCTATTTGAACCAATTCCCCTTTGTCTTACCTTTTCTTTTGTGCTTTAATTGTAATTCTAGAACTTTTTACTATACCATTTTCTTCCTTTTTACTGGCGCTGATATGACCTTAATGTGTTGCAAGTGCCGTAAAACACTTAAAAACAAAAACAAAACAAACAATGATTATAATTATAATAATAATAATAATAATAGTAATAATGATGATAATGAGTTGTATAATTATAATAACAATAATAATATTAATGATAATAATAATCCCAATAAAATAGCATTTCTATAGCGCATAGCCATGACAATGTTGTGTCCTAGGCACTTTTCATTGACAATAATTGTATGACATGAAATCAAACATTTGTAACAAATAATAATAACACATACTATAAATCAATTGATAAAACCGAGAGAATGCAATACATTAAAAGGCTGTTCTTTATATAAGTAATAGTTATCGTATGCAATACTGTGCATTGCTAAATAGGAAAATCATGCTTAAGTGTGTTACCAATTTTTAGAGTTTATAAAGAAATGTAAAGTAGTCCTTCAGAACCATTCGCCGCTTTCTATAACGTGAAACGGACAACAGCAATTGCTTGCTACCCTTTGGATAGGACACTAGTCTATCGCACTCATTTTACACCTGATTACAGTGAGAGAATGTGAGTAAAGAGTCTTTTCCAAGGACTCAACTATGCACCGAGCGAGGCTGGAACTCAGGACCCTCCGATCCGAAAACGAGTGTTGTACCATAAGACCACATAGTCGCACATTTTTAATTGTCGTTTATATTTTGACTCTTTGACTCCAGATATGTCTGGTAAAGGCCGTAACAATAAGAAAAGTAGCAAGAAGAAGAAGCGAGTGAAAACCTTGGCGAAGGAATTGAATTTGGCCCAGGCCTATCAGCAAATGTATGGTGGTTATTACAAGGTTAGTAAATCTGGACTGATTTCAACAACGGAGGTTTAAAAGAAAAAACAGAGCTTTTATATAGTGCAATAGCCACTAAACATGCTCAAATTGCTTTACAGAGTGTCCCTGACCAACAGCAACACATAACGTAAAGAACAAGTCATGACGCCTGTTAGGCGATATTACAATTTTTTTTCCAACAGAGACAATGCTGTTTTTCACCTGAGTACGGTGAGAGAATGTGGGCAGAGGTTGTTTGTTTTTTAAATTTATTTGGGGAGGGGGGGGGGGGGGGGGGAGATTGTTTCTCGTTTTGGTGTTTTTTAATTTTTAATATTTTTTTTTAATGGGGGGGGGGGGGGGGGGTAGCCATTTCTTTGATGAACTAAAATTTGACATGGTTACAAACACGAGTCATTAAATCCCAATAACAATCATTCATCTTGAGAATGCACTATCACATTATCTCATTTGTGTGTAGTCTTTCATTCATCCTGTTTTGTTGATAAAGGGGTGTCCATCTTATGTTTTCCTATTTTAAATTGAAGCTTGCATTCAATTTCACATTGTTATTTATTTAAAGAAGAAATTATGTTGTATTATTATTTACAGGCAGTCGTTGGTTTTCAACTGTGCGGAAAGTTGAAGCAACCCCAGTTTCACTTTGACAGCGAAGAGGTCCGTTACAGTCATCGTTTTGCTCCGTTTGCCACTGTGCTCACCCCTCCAATGGTGCAATATGCTCAGTACAAGGTGAGATTTTATCACTTGGCAGATTGTTGAAAATAATGCGCAGTTTTTGATGGCGTCAGAAGGTGATTTCTTACAACAAGTGAAGACAATTCTGCAAATGAACTCCTTAAATTCATAACTTGTTTTTTTTTTCATGTCGTTTTTATTTCTCAGACCATAGAATGTTAAAAATATGTCACACTTTTCAGGTAAAATATAGAAATCCCTCAAATATTCAATAAATGTGAATATAAATAATACTTGTATATATTTGTAATATTTGTAAATAGTATGTAGTAATTATGGGGCAGCGTGGCTTAGCGGTACAGTCTTTGCTTTATACCCAAAAGGTATCGAGTTCGTATACTCATTGCGCAGTGTGGCCTTGAGCAAGTCACCTCACCCTAGCTCAGTTTGCGGTGCTGCACAGCGGCTGACGTCTGGGTTATTCCAGTCTTCCCTTGGAATAAACCCTAAAGACATAAAGACAAATTTCCCCTATGGGATGAATATAGGAAATTTTTTTTTTAATGATTTATTTTATTATGCTGCTTAAATATATAAGTTACGGTGATGAGTTGACAGTTATGTGTGTATAACAGCTTCAAAAGATAACAAAATACCAAACACGAAATGTTTTGAACTCAGCAAATACAGTAAAAACGTTGATACAGTGTTTAAAGTGATGTTTTCATGTTTCTGCTTATTTTAAAATGTTTTTTGTTATTGACTGAATAAGAGATTTGAGTCTAAACGTTCTGTGTTAAGTATTTTTCTTTTCTTGAAGCTGCTGTTTTTTGTTCTTTTATTAAGGTTTAGATTTAGTTCAATCCCTTCTTTAATTGTAAGCCAAGTTTTGAAGCATGGGTGGGGATCCTGACCTCCCATAGCGGGCAGGGAGGTACATAATGTGTCTTCTATCCCCTTATATCTGTTTTCCAACATGCCTTCTGTCTTTGTCTCCGAATGAGATTACTTGGTTTTGTCCTGGCACTGGCCGGAATCCTAGCTGGGAGGGAAACAGTCAAATGCATAGTTATGTTTTGGGAGATGATAATTTTTTCCTTGTAAATCATCTCTCTGTTATGTATTATTATTTTTATTTTGAATGTATAATGTAGGCATTTGAGTGTGTTCCTCTTTGTTGGATTTTGTGCTTATGTCTGGATGAGACTTGTAGGTGATTTCAAACTAAGTACATTGGTGGTATGCTCTTGGAATCTACATCTGATCCCTATTTGTTCTCAGTTCCCCTTTGTCTTACTTTTTCTTGGGTGCTTTAATTGTAATTCTTGAACTTTTTACTATCCCATTTTCTTCCTTTTTACTGGCGCTGATATAACCTAAATGTGTTGCAAGCGCCGTAAAACCCTTAAAAACAAAAAACAAGTTCTGAAGCAACAGCGATGTTTTATTTTTTAGATTATATTTCGTTGTTAATCGTCTTCTAGTTATAAGTTATTTTCAGGTATGAACAAACAGGCTTTTTTAATCTTGATTGTTTCTTATCTATTTTTTTTTAATTTTTAAATTATCATAATCTCATTGACATTATTTATGATTATCACCATTTAGGAGATGTCAGATTTGCGTCGATTTCAACCTGAGCCTACGGCCAAAGATGTATTTGCATCTGCCTGCAAGTGTTTTTGTCAGGCCAAGGACCTTTTGGACGTTGTAACTCCAGACACAGAAGAGGTTTGTCTTAAGTCGATGACATAATCTCTCGCGTCATTCAGCTTTTAAGTAGAAAAATAGTTCTTCAGAGCCAACGCTGTTAACGGCCAGGTACTCATTTTACATCTGAGCAGGGTGAGATAATGTGAGTAAAGAGCCTTTTCCAAGTACTCAACTATGCACTGAGCAAGGTTCAAACCCAGGACCTTCCGACCCGAAAGCGAGTGTCATACCACGTTGCCACATGACTCAACTTCCCAAATTTTTTTTTTAATTGACTGCACCTGGGATTTTTTAAACCAGTGACTCTGATAGAGTATGGAACCCCTTCTATCTGTCCAGGATCTTTTAGCCTTCACACCACTGCAGACATTAGTAAGAAATTTTAGACTCAACACCACTGCAGACAGAAGCAGCTTGTCTCAATCGATAATAATAAAACAAAAGAAAGTAAAGTTGATATTTAAGAAAGTGATTATAGACTACAATTAATTGTTCTCTGCATTTTTAAAAAATATTTTTCTTTTCATTAGTTTAGTTCTTCAATAATACGATTTGCTTATGTTATTCCTTTTTGGTTTTATTTTTGTTTTCAATTTTTTTTCCCATTCTTTTTAACATTTAAAATTTTTTTTTTAAATTTTATTCAGATCCAGACTATTGTGAAAATTGCAAAAACCAACATTGTGGTGATGAAACTTGCAATGGGAGGACATAAAGAAGATTCTGCAGTAAGTTGTGGTTTCGTTTTTGGATATGTATGAATTGTTTTTCATGTTTTTCTTCTGTATTTTGATGTTTTATTCAATTTATTAATATTTTTGTTTTGTTTTGGGGGGTTTTTTTGGTCTTTTTAGTATTTGTTTCATTTTTTTTTTTCGAAAATTTATTTGCTGTTTTCTTTATTTTTATTTTTTTTTTTTGTGTGTGTGTGGGGGGGGGGGGGGGGGGGGTTCATTAGTAGTGTAGTGACAATTTTCCTGAAGGAAACAGGGTATGTATAACTTTGGTAGGTGAAAGTCTGACAAATGGTGTGTTGTGAATTACAAATAAAGCAGACGTCGATCTTTAAAAATGTGTCGTGTGTTATGACTTTATGGCCATGAGCTGACATTATAAAGCTAAATTTGTTCCTACAATTAGGCACCTCAGCATTAAGCCCTAAATCAAAGTCATTTTGTAAAATGCCATCTGGTCACTCAACAATGAGTTGGTTGCTAGGTCCTTGTAGTTCTGACAGAAAGTACTTTTCAATAGACTTTTGTCTTAACGAAAGGAAAGCAAGCAATTATCATGTCAGTGTAATGCCAATAAAGCCAAATTTAACTCCGGTTATAAATCGGAACCGTCTTCCAAAAGTCAGCTTTTCACAAACTCGTGTGGGATGGGTATGTGGAAAGAATACGAGTTCTACACCTTGCTGCACTGTGGCTGATGCCTGAGTTGTTCCAGTCTTCTCTTGGAGTACACCCTAAAGACAAATTTCCCTTGGGGATGAATTATTTTGAAAATCGAGCTTTTATAGAGTGCAACATCCACTGTGTAGGCTCAACACGCTTTACAAATTGTCCCAAGCCAACAGAAACAGGAGTAGGATAAGACATGACGCCTGTTTGGCACTATTATAGTTTTATTTTTCGACAAACGACAACACTGTTTAAAACCAGGTATTCATTTTGATCCGAGTACTATGAGAGTAAGGAGTCTTTTCCAAGGACTCAATTTTTCACAGATCAGAGCAGGACTCAAACCAGGTACCTACCAGTCATTACAGTTTCATACAACGAGACCACAAAATCTGCACAAATAAAGTTTTTTTTGTTGTTTTTTAAATTATAAAACAGCTTAGTGAATTATACAGACCATTGTGTAGCTTGTAAATCGGATTCTTATGTTGTTGAAAATGTTAATTTAATTTTTTTCTTTTTTTTCTTTCTCTCTTTCTCATTCTCCATCTGGATGTACAGAACCCACCCGTGTTTGATTTCACCTTGAGTAAAGTGTTTCCAATCATCAAACTGGTATGAAGGAATGAAAAGATTGACAACACAGACATCACAGATCAATGACAGTGTCTTTCCTCACTAAGACTTTTTTTTTTTTTTAAATTCCAGGGGAGATTTTATTGAATTTTTTTTACTTGCATTGTATTAGGGTGACGTGTACATTTATGCAGGCCTGACATTCGAACCCACTTATAGCCCTAGTTTAACATTGTTGTAATGGACAATATTTTGCATCATTTTTTTTTTTATATTTCCATTACAACAATGAGCCCATAAGGAATTGGGTTATCAGACCTGTAAATAAGTTTGTCTCGTCATATTAGGGAAATGCGTTTGTCACAGATTATGTCCCTTTGTCGTGTCCAACACAGTGAAAACTATTATGAGGACAGCAGCACACATATAACACTCTTTGATGTGCTGGATGATTTCTGAGAGTGAGCAAAACTCACAAGAACACACAATTCATAAACACGACCAACCACATCACTGAAATTCCGGTCTGGCTGTGCGAAAATAGGTCTTTGTCATTATACATTTGGTCACGAATCAAGGGAATGAATTTAGTGGCAAATATATCATGGGTGCCAGTTTTCGGGGTTCATGCCGGAATTCTGGTTTCGCGATATCTCGAAGTCAAATACCTCCGGTTTTTGTTTGCAGTGTAATCATTTGATAATGGTATAAAACGGTGATGAAATAAGAGTAAAGTTTAGGCCGCATTTTCAGGTTTGGCAAAGTGTCGAGATTTTAGTTTCAGGTTTCAGCACTTCTTCCTGCTGGCACCCATGAAATGTATTCATTCATTCACTCAATAAAATGGTCCAATTATTTTTTAGATTGTAGAGGACTAGCCATGCAAGAAAAGGGATTTGCAGGATCGATCCCTGTGTGGAGACAAGACTTTTCTCTGATCTGTCCATTTTACCCAGCTGTGAGAGGGTAGTGAAATAAAAATTAATTAATATTAACATTTATATAAGGAAAAAAAAACAAAAAACATTTATAAATAAGACATTTCCACAGATTTACCATTTTAATGCACTTCACAATATTTAATTTATTTCCCCAGCAAGTCATATGGAATCATATTTCCTTTTTATTCAGTACCATTCGCCTGTCAGGCATCCTTTTTTTTTGTACAAAGACTCTTACAATACCCGTCACTGCTTATAGCCAGGTACTCATTCACACCTGAGTCTAATGGGGTAATATGTTTACCCAAGGACATAATATCAGGGACCAGAATTTTCCACAATCTCTTTCACCCATCCATCTGGATAGTTGGGTTTGTTAGATCTAGTGGAAAGTACTTTAAGTGTCATACCTAAAGGGTAACAATTGCTACTATCGGTTTGAGTGAAAAATTAGGGAGCAGGCGCTGGTGTAAGAAAAAGATCTGAGAAAAAAAAATGTGTATAAAACAGTACCAGACATTTTTTGACAAAATAATAATACTGTCTGTTTTATAGTGATAGTAATGCTGAATTCTCCCATTTGTTTTATGAGAGAGTTGATCAAGTTGTATTGTCCAGGTTTAACGTATACCACACCATTCTAGAGGCTGCAAACTGTAAAGAGTATAGAACAAAATACTTAACTCAGAATGTTTTGGGCTCAAACCCCTTCCTCAGTCATTAAGTCTGTCAAAAAAAAAAACGTTAACACTTGTAAAATCTAGATAGGTGAGAGTTAAAGCCTGAGCACGTCCAGTCAGGATTTAACGACTAAAGTCTTTCTACCATTGCTTACCTTGACTGGCCTTGCAGAAACCTTTTCTCCCGTCTATCTGAATTTGGCATGGAAGTATGACTTGATTTAATTCTACAAGTATCCGTCATCTTCTGTCCTCGGCTTTCTTCTTGGTTTCTTCCTTTTTACTGGTGCTGATATGGCCTTAATGTGTTCTGAATGGGGTTCCTGACCTTCCATAGTGGGCAAGGGGGTACATACTGTGTCTTTTATCCCCTTATATTTGTTTTCCAACATGCTTTCTGTCTTTGTCTTGGAATGAGATTATTTGGTTTTGTCCTGGCCCTGGCCGGAGTCCTAGCTGGGATGGAAACAGTCAAATGCATGGTTATTGTTTTGGGAGATGGTTTTTTTTTTCTTGTAAATCATCGCTCTGTTATGCATTGTTATATTTGTTATTTTGAATGTGTAATGTAGGTATTTGAGTGTGTTCCTCTTGGGTGGATTTTGTGCTTGTGTCCAGATGAGACTTAAAGGTGATCTCAAACTAATTACATTGGTGGTATGCTTTTGGAATCTACATCTGATCCCTATTTGTTCCCAGTTCCCCTTTGTCTTACTTTCTCTTGGATGCTTTAATTGTAATTCTAGCACTTTTTACGATCCCATTTTCTTCCTTTATACTGGCGCTGATATAACCTAAATGTGTTGCAAGCGCCGTAAAACCATTAAAAACAATAACAAAACAACCTTAATGTGTTGCAGGCGCCATAAAACCCTTAAAAATAGAATCAATAAATGAGAGACGTACTAGTTCTGTGTTCACATGTAAAATATAATTATTGTTTTACAATTGTAGGTAACAATGATTTTGATGTGAGAAAAGCTTTGAGAAGAGGTTTACAGACCTGCCTTCTACGATGAAAAATTAGTAAAAATACGATTTTTTTTTGTTTCAACAGCATTTTTGATTCAATACAATGTGTTAAAAATAAAACTTTGGTGCCACAAAGCATCTATTCGAGGTTTTGAAGGCATATTTAACACTGCTAAAGGTAAAATATTAAGTTGTATAGTTATTTATAGTAACTTCTATTTCCTCCCTCTGAAAACTACGAATTTTTAACATTCAAGTAGGCAGGTCTGGGTTTATACTCGTGAAAATCATTATCATTATCTACATCATCATCATCATCATCATTTTCACATCATCATCATCTTCATCATCATTATTATTATTATTATTATTATAATTATAATGTTCACTAGAATAAATAATCTATATTAGAATCAGTTGTATACATTTAAGAAAGTTATTTTACACGGATTATGATTTTTATGTATAGCAATGTTATAAAACAATTGTATTTGTACAGATGTATTTTTACAGTGCGGCCTTCGAGAAGCCAACACATGAAGGGGATACGTTCTGCTTGCTTTGTTTGGGGTTTTTTGTTTGTTTGTTGTTTTATTTGTTTTTTTGGAGGGGGGGGGGGGGAGGTGGTTTGGTTCCTGTCCATATTATTGTTGCTAATATCTTATTATGTAAATAATGTAAACAGTTTATGTCAGAAATCCACTAAAATTGAACGCAGCTCAACTTACTGAAATGTGAAAATGGGCAATGACTAAACGACACACAGGCACAGAGGACAAGAGTTTGCAAACAATGCATGCACGTATACATTTTCATACATTTTTAGTAGAGCCCGTACATTGTTTACCTTAACAACAGATAATGTCAACAAACTGTTATTGTCCCAAACTGTTGATTTTAAATAAGCAGACTGCAATGTATTTTATAAGAAAATAAAATGAATGAAAATAAAAGTACTATGACGTAGCTTGAAAAGGCATGGAAAATTATAGAAACTTTTTGGGCTTCTTTCTTCTTCATATTGTTCACAGGGTTTGGGGTCTGTTTTGATTTTGTTTTGTTTTTTTTTCCGGGGGGGGGGGGGGTGTTTGTTTTCTTTTTTGTTTATTTTGACTTTTATAATTTGTATTTAATGGAGCAGGAAGGGAACTTGTTTGCTTTTTTTTTTTAATTATAATTATTTTATTTTTAGCCCACTTATTAATGTGTTTAAATAGCAGTAAAAGTTTCTCGTTCCCCTTTGGACAAGACACCACTGATCTGTTTCAAATTACACTTTCCACTATTCACTTTCCACTATTCAGTCTTAAAATGAAAGGAGAGTCGGAAAACCATTTTGATGTAATGGGAAATAAGCCTTAATCTGTGTTTTTTAGGTTTTTATGGCACTTTGATGTCATTCCAGTGCCAGTAAAGGAGAAAGATGTGGTCTTGTGGTATGACACTCGCTTTCAGATCAGGGTTCGAGCCTCACACACCAAATAGTTGAGTCCTTGGAAAAGACTCTTTACTCACATTCTCTCACCGTACTCAGAAAATGAGTAATTGGCCTTTAACAGCATTGTCTCTGTCCGAAAAAATTGTAATAGTGCCTAGTAGGCGTCATGTCCGTCCTACATGTTAAGTGTTGCTGGTGGCCAGGGACCCCTTGTAAAGCACTTTGAGCACGTTTAGTGGATATTGCGCTTTATAAAAGCTCAATTTTAATTTTTAATTTAAAAAAAAAAGATACAGTGGAATCCACAAAAAGTCAACACTCTTCAAGCCAACCTCAGCTCAAAGTCAACATCTCTTGTTGGTCTCAAACTTTCTGTTTTGTACCTAAATGTATTCCAATGATAATGGATGAAGTCAACAAATCTGGGTGGGGTTCCTGACCTCCCATAGTGGGCATGGAGGTACGTACTGTGTTTCTATCCCCCTATATCTGTTTTCCAACTTGCTTTCTGTCTTTGCTGTCTTTGTCTTGGAATCAGATTACTTGGTTTTGTCCTGGCCCTGGCTGAGAGGGAAGCAGTCAAATGTATAGTTAGTTTTGGGAGATGATATTTTTTTTTCCTTGTAAACCATCTGGGGTATATATATATATATATATATATATATATATATATATATATATATATATATATATATATATATATATGATTTGTATTTGTACAACATTTGACTGTATTCCTCTTCCTGGGGACCCGTGCTTTTGTCTGGCTGAGACATTTAGGTTATCTCAAACTAAGTAGGCCTACTTTGTGGTGTGCTTTTGGAATCTTCATCTGTTTCCTATTTGAATCAATTCCCCTTTGTCTTACATTTTCTTGGGTGCTTTAATTTTAATTCTAGAACTTTTTACTATCCCATTCTCTTCCTTTTTAATGGCGCTGATATGACCTAAAACTAAATGTGTTGCAAACGCCGTAAAACCCCTAAAAACTAAAAAACTAAAACAAGTCAACAAATCCTCTTGGTCCAGTAGTGTTGGCATTATCAGGATTCCACTGATATGGAACAGTCAAAAGTTTTAGATCAGCCTTACAAACACAGGTGGCTGAGTGGTTAAGGCATTGCACTGTGACCCTGGAAGGTCCAGGGTTCGAGCCCAGCTTCAGGCACTTTCATTTTTTTCCTTGGGCTAGATTATTAACCCCAAATTTGCTCACTTTGACAACATGGGTGAATCCTGTTGACATCGGACATCTTGTTCGATGAATTATCTATATTCCTACATGGAATACCCAGGCGACAATATCTGATGATGTCGCGGCGGAAGGGCATATTTTTCTTTTTTTTTACAAACACCTCAGGAGGAAAAGTAAGACAGATGGAACGCTTATAAGAGATCAGAGGTAAATCCAATTATGTGGTCTTGTGGTATGACACTCAACTTTCGGATCAGAAGGTCCTGGGTTCGAGCCTTGCTCAGCACATAGTTGAGTCCTTGGAGAAGGCTCTTTACTCACATTCTCTCACCGTACTCAGATGTAAAATGAATACCTGGCCGTTAACAGCATTGTCTCTGTCCAAAAAAATTGTAACATCACCTAACAGGGGTCATGTCCCGTCCTAAATTAATGTTAAATGTTGCTGTTGGCCAGCATAGATAACACAGGACTAGATACGACAACAGGTAGGAAAACGTCATCAAAAGTGACTAGTGAGAGGTCGAGCGCCGCCATTTTCTTTTTTATGCAACCAGGGATGCTGTGCGATTTTATCTCTATATGAATGGCTTTGACTGAGCTCGATTAACCTTGATTTGTGGACGGAAAATAGAAAAAAAGGCCAGGTTTATGATGATAAACCAAATTAGACATATTAAACTACACTTGAACTTGTACATTTTAGACTTGGCTCCAATGATCAGGTTTATATTATAACTTTTTTAAAATATTATGAATAATTTATAACTCCCTTATTTGTGGGGCGATTTTGTCATTCGGGGTATCAATTTTATTGTAATAAAGAGATAGGAACTTCAGAGTTATTTTTTCTGATGCGAAAGTAGTTGGTAAATAAATTTGGTACACCTCTTTGATCGACCGCCACCGTCCATTCGTGTAGAATTGTGAATCAAGCGTCTCAAAGTCTTTGACCAATCACAGGCTATCTATCCAGCTGGCCGAAACAAAGACGCTTCTCACCGTTGATGTATTATGCTATTGTTATGCAAGGAATGTAACACCTTTTTGAGTAGGCCTAAAAGCTAAAATCTAAAAGTAAAAAAATATAATTCTGAGGAATTTCAAAGTCACATTGTTGAAATCAGCCTGAAAAAAAGAAGAACATTGGTCCTTATTTCAGAAAAATCGGTTGAAAACCAACTGTTTTACGAATAAATTTGATTTTAAAAATTGCTTTTATTTATTTTAGCTTTTTTTAGCAACTTTTTTATTTATCGGCCGATTTTCTTGATTTTTATATCATTCTTTATATCTCAATGAGACGAGATCAGTGATATACTTTGTTTCAAATGTAACTAGAACATAATTTGGCTTTTTACCTATCAACCGTGCCTGGATAATATATTCAGCAACCTGGTGATTGTGACGCAACTATGCCATGAGCGTCTTCCAAACGATGGTTCAGTTCATTGTTGACGGCTGTTGACACGTGAGCTGTCAGAACGACCAATCGTTGAAGGGTCAAGATTCTCAATAGCCAATCGTTCTTCGATCAAAAAACTTAAGAACTCACGAGAACAAAAGTTTGAAATTTGGTGATGGACGGACCTATGAAATCGCTTCTGGGCGGAGTTTAGCCATGAGTGACCGTAGAAAACGAAAAGGCGACTGCAGACATCAAAGGGTAGGCTTATATCATCAAAGGATGTCTACATGATTGACATGGCCATATAGGGAACTCATTATCTACCCCATAAAGAATCTGAACACGAGAGGGTTAAATACGATGGCGGCGATTAGCCACTAAAAAGTGGCTGTTGTCTGGTCTGCTCCTTGTAGTCTGTGTTGGCCAGGGACCCATTGTAAAGCGCTTTGAGCACATTTAGAGGATATTGTGCTATATAAAAGCTCAATTTAAATATATCCTTTAAACTTGTATCATAGCTGCCAACCCTCCCGCAAATTGCGGGAGTCTCCCGTATTTATCACCGATCTCCCGCTCTCCCGCAGTTTTTTAGTATCTCCAGAAATCTCCCGAAAATTTATCAATTTGAATATTGAGTGTGATGAGTTGCTGGTTCTCTAGACAATCAATTGTCAACTTTTTTTTTGGCTGGTCGATGCTATGAAAGCAACAGAATCGATACCAGTAATGTGGCAATAGATTATATAGGATTGTAAAAGAATATATTGTGGTATCGATATTTTCAATTGAGAATAATTTGCTTTTGCTTATGCCCTGCCTTAAGTCTTCATCAATTTTCAAATTGCTGAGGACGGTTTCTTTCTAATTGGGAGTAATTTGTATTTGCCTTTTATACTGCTTAAATACTTTGTTGATTTTTAAAATGTCTAAACGACAAATTTCATTGTTGTGCATCACGAGGAGTAATCATGTGACTTTTGAAGAACTAGCAGCGCGTCTTCACTTCAGGTCAGTAAAAATGTAATCTCCCTGATTTTTGTTCCAAATCTCCCTCCTAATTGAATTACCGGGTTGGCAGCTATGTTGTATTAATACTAGTCTGAAACCATCTATAATTCCGAGAGTAAACCATGATTGTGCATATTTTCAGATCACCTAAAAGTCTCATCCAGACACAAGCACAGGATCCCACAAAGAAGAGCACACTCAAATGCTTACATTATACATTCAAAACAAGAAAAATATCAATACATAACAGAGAGATGATTTACAAAGGGAAATAATTATCATCTCCCAAAACTTTTAAGTCTACATTTGACTGTCTCCCTCTCAGCCAAGGACTCTGACAAGAGAAAGGACAAAACCAAGTAATCTCATTCCAAGACAAAGAACAAAAGCAATTGGAAAACAGATGTCTGGGTATACAAGTAATAGTAAGTGACCTCCGTGCCCCTATGAGAGGTCAGGAACCCCACCATGTATATTTTTTTTTTTTTTTGGAAGTGTCAGGCTAAGACTTCAAGAAGACGGTCCGGTGATTGACTGGTTGAGTCAACAGGACGCTGAATCGTCCGTAAATGTTTTGGGTAAAATACAAGACAGGCAGTCTTGTCAGATTTATTGTAAATCATTGTTTAATTACAAGGCTGAGATCAATGAATATTTAAATATGAAATGATAGGAGAATGGAGTTAGTTTAACACTACTAGGTGTATTATAAGGATGATGAAATCATTCACACAAAAAAAAATATTTTGGAGACAATAAATAAAGATTTTTAAATTATGAAGTTTGTTATCACTTTAATAATAATTATAATAAAAATAAAATTAATAATAATAGTAACGACAACAACAATAATAATTGCAAAGCCTTGAGAATTTGATATGTTGTGTGTTATTTAAGCGAAGTGAGTGATCAAGTATGGACGTCAAATAAGATTTTTTTTAAAGTTTGGAGTATGTTTAGCACATATGCAGGGAGTTTGATAATACAACGTGTTTGTAGTCTTTTTAAAGGGTTTTTACGGCAATTGAGACAGACATGTGTTAGATCATTGTAGCATAAATATTAAAATGATAGGAATGTGCGTATACATATCTACACTCAGTTCACTTTATGAGGTCATCCTGAATTTCCACCCATACACAAGCACACAACCCCCACCATAAGGAACACACTCTAATTGTTTACAAACTCTTACCAAAAAAAAATAGCAAAATAACAATAACATATGGCTAGATGATTTCCAATTTTTTAAATATCATCTCTCAAAATATATATATATACAACCATCTGCTGTTTCGCTCTCAACAAAAGATTCCAGGCAGGGCTCAAGCAAAACCAGAACAATTAAATTAAATTGAGCTTTTATATAGGGCAATATCCACTAAACATGCTCAAAGCGCTTTACAATGGGTCCCTGGCCAATAGCAACACGTAACATGTAGAACATGACGCCTGTCGGGTGATTTTACAATTTTTTCCTGACAGAGACAATGCTGTTAACAGCCAGGTACTCATTTTACACCTAAGTACGGTGAGAGAATGTGAGTAAAGAGCCTTTTCCAAGGACTCAACTATGCGCAGAGCGAGGCTCTACCCAGGACCTTCTGATCTGAAAGCGAGTGTCATACCACTTGATGAAGCGGTCATCATTTCCCTCTGCCCTGAAAGCAATTCGACACATGTGCAATATTTAATTGTATAATGACAATCATCATCATTTAGTACATGCCTACCACGGGGGAACTGATATCCCAGTTGATAAAGTTGTTGGTTTGTTTTTAAGGGTTTTACGGCACTTGCAACACTTTTAGGTCATATCAGCGCCAATAAAAAGGAAGATAATTGGACAGTAAAAACATTCTAGATGTACAATTAAAGGGACTTGAGGTAAAAGTAAGACAAGGGGACAAGGTTCAAAATCAGTATCTGTGTACTAAGTTTGAGATCACCTCAAAGTCTCACCCAGACACCAGCACAAGTCCCCACTAAGAGGAATACACTCAAATGTTTACAAATCATATGTTAAGAATAAAACAAAATAAAGTACATAACAGAGAGATGATTTACAAGGAAAATAAATGTCGTCTCCCAAAACTCTAATTATACATTTGACTGTTTCCCTGTAGCCAGTGCCAGGACAAAACCAAGAAATCTTATCCCAAGACAAAGACAGAAAGCATGTTGGAAAACAGATATAGGAGGATAGAAGACACAGTAAGTACCTCCCTGCCCACTATAGGAGGTCAGGAACCCCACCCAGGGAGTTGGTAAAGTTCAAAGGGAAGAGTATTGACCTCATGTGCTTGGAAGATCACAGAAAGTTCATCCCGACATTTGAGGTATTCCAAAACAAATGGTTACGATGAATCTTCAAGATAATCTGGCCGAATGCAATGTCAAATGAGGACCTGAGAGAGCTAGAGGAGGTGGAAGTCTATGGAAAGTCTCAATAAAAGTAGAAGATGGCAATGGTTGGGGCATGTCTGTCGCAGACTTGAAGAAACACTGGCAAGGAAGGCTCTGTAATGGACACCTCAATGAGGCTACCCCGAGGAGACCTGGAGAGGGACCTAAAGCAGAGAGATCTGTCCTTCTAGATGGCCCCAAGAATAGCAGCTGACAGGACAAGATAGAGATCCCTTACATCACTTCAAGTGCTAGCAGGCCAGGAGAGGATTGAGCGAGTGAGAGAGTGGTCAAGATGGATGTTAGATCTGGCAGAAAGTACTTTGCAATATACTTTATGACCTATCCAAAGGGTAGCAAGCCATTGCTATTGTCCATTAAATTAAATGCTACAGGAACCAGGATAAACTCTGACTCCGTGGGCATTGAGGGATTACGTTTTTTTTTTACCAGCCTTTCATAATAAATGTTTTATTTCTAAAATAAATAAATAATTTAATATGAACATTTACATAAGCATTGTCAAAGAATTTACCATGCCCACGGGCTTAACAATCCTTTTACATTGAATTTAACAACACACACACACACACACACACACACACACATACAGAGTTTGGAAAAAAACAATGACCCAGCAGCTAACATATTTAATGATGGTTTGTTTTGTTTGTTTTTAAGGGTTTTACGGCGCTTGCAACACATTTAGGTTATATCAGCGCCAGTAAAAAGGAAGAAAATGGGATAGTCCAAAGTTCTAGAATTATAATTAAAGCACCCAAGAGAGAGTAAGACAAAGGGGAATTGGGAACAAATAGGGATCAGATGTAGATTCCAAGAGCATACCATCAATGTACTTAGCTTGAGATCACCTACAAGTCTCATCCGGACACAAGCACAAAATCCAACAAGGAGGAATACACTCAGATGCTTACATCATACATTAAAAATAAATATAATAATACATAACAGAGAGATGATTTACAAGGAAAAAAATATCATCTCTCAAAACAATAACTATGCATTTGACTGTTTCCCTCCCAGCCAGGACTCGGGCCAGGGCCAGGACAAAACCAAGTAATCTCATTCCAAGACAAAGACAGAAAGCATGTTGGAAAACAGATATAAGGGGATAGAAGACACAATATGTACCCCCCTGCCCACTATGGGAGGTCAGGATCCCCACCCAGTATTTAATGATGGCCGAGTGGTCCTGAGTTCAAACTCCACTGTTGGCATCTCCTTTTTTCTTTGAGCTAGAGACGTATCTAACTCCTATTAATTACTTTACAACACTGCATGGCTGCTGATGCTGGGTCCATCTCTGTCTTTTCTTTTTTTTTTTTCTTTTTTGATATATACCATAAAGACAAAATTTCCTTACGGAAGAATAAAGGAAATTTCATTTATTTATTTATTTATGAAAAAAAAAACATTCCACACATTTCAAGAAGGAATATAAATAATCTGTCAGATGAGCATTTGATGTAATAGGAATCACAAAATCCACATTGTCTAAGTAAGCAAATTAACTAAGCTAATAACTTAGCTCAAGGAAAATAAAAATGAGAGTGCCTGAAGTGGAGTTTGAACCAAAGATCCCCCAGACCATAACGCAATGCCTCATCCACTCAGCAACCTCATCCCACCCGCTCACTCCCCAACAAACGTAATAGTTAAAAATATTTTTAATGTCAATGGCACCTCAAGACGTTGGTACAAGCCAACACACACACACACACACACACACACACACACACACACACACACACAAACACAAACATTCAACATTCACACAATCAAAAATATCAATTCATATAATATTTCATATGTACAAGGAGCCGTCCCAAGGTCCCACGTATCCAACAGCAATGAGAATTACGTCCACCAACGTCCACACTCCCAAGCCACCAAAGCTAAGCAACTTGCCAATCCCAGCCTTCCACAGGCCAAGGTAGAAACGATCCACTCCAAAACCACCAAGGAAAATACTGCAGATGAGGATGGTGGGTAGGTAGTAAAAACAAGTAGGAAGAAATTAGCAAAATAGATTTAAATCAACAACAACAACATTAAAAAAAAATAATTGAGCTTTAATATAGCACAATATCCACAAAACATGCTCAAAGCACTTTACAAAGGGTCCCTGGCCAACAGCAACATGTAACATATAGAATGAGACATTCACCTTTTAGGCGATATTACATTATTTATCGGACAGAGACAACGGTGTTAACAGTCAGGTACTCATTTTACACCTGAGTACGGTGAGAGAATGTGAGTAAAAAGCCTTTTCTCAAGGACTCAACTATGCGCTGAGCGAGGCTCGAACCCAGGACCAAAATAATGGATGGTAACTGTAATGGGAAGCAGAAGTCGTAACATCACGCCTTCCTCTCTTCCAGTTCAAAACTCCTTGGAAGTGTGTAATCAGTCCTCCGGACAATGAAAAGGTTACATATTAAATCATAAGGTGGCATAACTATTTCAGTAGCAGGTTGTATAGGCAGATTCTTATGATTACAGGACATAAAAGAACAAGGATGGATGATATTTATTGACGACCGGTATTAATTTAGGATAGAAAATAAGCTGCCGTCACTCTGAAACCTGAAGATAATTACACAAGGTATTTATCAAGTCCTTGGGAGGACTGGTTTCACACTTCTGAGGAGATTGGAACCAGTAATTTGACTTCCCACTTTTGTTCCCTTTTGCTTTAGAACAATTTTTAGTAAAAATGAATATGGTAATGATAAGATGTATATATAGCTTTAACTACAATAAGTACTGAGACGTATAAAATGCAGTGCAACTTCTCTATAAAAACATTGTCGGGACCAGAAAAGCATGTCATTATAGAGAGTTATTGTAATAGTTTTCTGTGCGGCTATGTGGTCTAGTAGTATGACACTCGCTCTCGGATAGGAAGGTCCTGGGTTCGAGCCTCGCTTGGCGCATAGTTGAGTCCTTGGAGAAGGCTCTTTACTCATATTCTCTCACCGTACTCAGGGTCAGGACAAACTTAGTCATCTCATTCCAAGACAAAGACGGAAAGCAATTGGAAAACAGATATAGGGGGATTGAAGACGAAGCAAGTACCTCCCTGCCCACTATGGGAGGGCAGGAACCCCATCCATTACAGTTATAGTGGAGCAACTGAAAAAGGTGGGAGGGGAGGGATAAAATACTCAGAGTTGCCAATTCAGCAGGCAAAAATTTACTAAACTTTTCCACACAAAAACACAATGAGTGACCCATTTCTGAGCGTTGAACTCCAGTAAAAAGATGTTTTGTCCTTCATTTTCTTCCATCTAGCATGTGACAGGAAAATATACTGTGGTTTTATAACGTACTGAATTCCGTAAATATACAGAAAATTGGCAATCCTGACTATGGCTGTCTTTCTCCATCCATCCCCAGCGGTGGTTTCAGTCAAAGTAGACTGCCTTCAAGCTGCCGTGTTGTTTCATGAAATGACAGAGCCAGCCATTGTCTACACTTGTTGTGGAGTTGTTACCTGCCAGATTCTTGTTTGACACCTGATTACAGTGCTCTCATCCCCGTGTGGAGTCCAGGGTCCCTCAACAGAGAGGGTGCGAGAATAGCCCAATGCCAAGCAAGCGTGTCGTAAAGGGGACTAATGGTGCGTGACACCCCCTTTTTGAGTCACCTGGTCCTCCATGTTGGGGGTCGTCGAAGGGTTAACACCCCTTCCGTAAAACTCAAGTTGTTACATAAACACAGGCGGACAAATCAAATCCTTTTTTAAGCTTGGGCGACCAAAGAGTTTCTGCAATGACAGAATTTACGAAGGACAACAGATAAAACCAAAAGGATTCTGATGACCCAATGACGTCTCTGCCAAACAAGCAGCTTCGAATTGGACTGGAACCCTCAGGGCAGAAGATCAAAGGGAAGGCCATGGGGAACATGGAGAAGACTTAAAGAAGCTGATATACAGAGAAGTGATAAGACATGGAACGAGATATTGAGCAAATTGAGCTAAGGCGAGGTAACTTGCTGAAGGCCACACAGTGCAGAGGCGGGTGATCGGTACTTTTTGGGTACGAAGCAAAAAGCTGCCCCTTGAAAAAAAAGATTATAAATCTATAAACATTCCAATTTTCTTTTAGATTGAGTGAAGAGGTTTTTTGGTTTTTTTTTTGTTTTTTTTTTGGGGGGGGGGGTTTAACAATGTTGACAAGTACCCAAAATCTCTTGGAAGGGTGGATAACACGGAGGTAGAGGACCAGGTTGAAGGAATTGAAGCATCTTTTACAAATTTAATCTCGAGCTTTGAGCTTTTTTATTATACAGCGCAATATCCATTAAACATGCTCAAAGCGCTTTACAAATGGTCCACGTAACATGCAGAATGAGACCTGACTCCTGTTAGGGGACACTACAACTTTTTTTCCGATGAGACAATGCTGTTAACTACCCGGTACTCATTTTACACCTGAATACGGTGAGAGAGTGTGAATAAAGAACCTTTTCCAAGGACTCAACTATGCAAGGCTCGAACCATGACCTTCTGTTCCGAAAGCGAGTGTCATACCACTAGATCACAAAACTTACCTTAATAACAAAGTCGTAGACCATTTATATCCTTCAGACCAATTACACTGTATTTGCTTGTGAAAGCATCTCCGACCTAAAAAAGATAATGTGAGCATAAATTATTTTTAAAAGTAAATGTTTTCTGCTCTACACCACCCCTATACTCACAGACTCACCAACACAAACATCACATAACCAAACAGACATGTGTAGGATAAAATGCCAACCTCGATAAGTGCTGTTTAACTTTGTTACAAGATGACACAGACTTCTTAGGAAGTCTCAGGTTTAAAAGTATTTGACACACATCTTAATCAATATATATCAAGAGTTGTACAAAAAAAATTCTTTAATGGGGGGGGGGGGGGGGGGGAGGAGGCATGGGAAAACAAAAGTGGAAGGAGTTGAAGGTAATGGTCTCCAACTAGATGTGGACCCGAGTATCCAGAGACACAACGGTCACAGAAATTACATGTTTTCCTTTCCCTCAATAAATTCTGCAAATGTTAAGTTTTGGATAGTTCTACCATATGATTTTTTGAGTTAGAAAATATGAGGAAATCAGCTTAACTATTGAGGGTAATATGACGATTAAAAATGAATATAATAACAGCTTCAAAAAAGAAAAAAATATCAAGCTCGGTACGTTTCGGGCTCAAAACCCTTCTTAAGCAAACAACAAAAAACAATAAAGACATAAATACACTACTAAATTCCAGATGGTATTTTGTTCTTTTTTTGAAGCTGTTTAATTCATTTTTGTTTATTACTTAACAGTCTACAAAGCAGTTCTTTATCTTGCACCGGTGATGCTCCATAATTTCTTAATTATACAATTAATCTTAATTATATATATATATATATATATATATATATATATATATATATATATATATATATATATATATATATATATATATATATATATATATATATATAATGCTCAAGTTGCAGGACAATTGTACGAAGTCTGCATGGAAAATCAACTCCGACTTGTGTAAGGTGTGTGTATTGTGGGTAAGTTAAACACCAGTATGAAATGATGGTCAGCTTACCCAGGCATAAATATTGATTCTGAGCCCAGCAGGTGCTCATAAAAAATGGTTTGGCAGGATAGTAGCTGCGTGGTTTATTCAAAGCACAATCTGTTGTTTGGTTACACCACGTCTGCCAGTGGGGGAGTTGATAACAATAAGCACAATCATATTCCCTCTCAAATTGCTGCTTGCCCTGTAACAAAACAAATCGGAAAAAGTTTAAATAATAAGGTTATTTCTGGGATAACAACTTAGTAGTAAATATTGTGCTATACAAGCTCATTTTCTTGTACATAGTAACCTTTTTATACTGATGCTCTGCGCTTAGGTTATTTACTCACAACATTCTGCCAGCCGGATATAATGTACAGGGTTCCCACTCAAAACCCATTTCAAAATTCAAGACTGCTAAATTTTTTCAAGACCAATAGTTTTCTCCACAACTAAATGTTTGTATTGACTGAACTTTTGTTTCAAATAAAAGTAGTCAATGTCCTCATTCGAACTGGCAGAGTCATTTTTCATTGCCGTTCACACACACCACCATATCTCAGCATCAATGACATCAGACTTACACACAAAGCTATCTAATGATGAAGGCTTTGGCATCACCTGTGCCTGCGTTGAATCAGAAGCGCAAGATCTAGTAGACGTAGATGGCTTTGCAACAAAGTTAAGTAACGACCCCCTGTTACTCCTAGATATAGCCAATGCTAGTGACTTGTGATTGTTTCCTTGCATGTAGGAAGTCAAAGCAGACCTTCCCATGCTCTTGATATAAATAGTCTTTTTACACAATATGCAGTATGTTTCAAGATTGTTGCTAGTATTTTTTAGCCAGTCTTTGAAAGCCGGATATTTGGTCCATCAGAACTCCTGGAATGTTCCACCAGGCATGATGATTAGCAGTTAACATAGCTTAATCACTGATGATAATAGTAATTTATCAAAAAGGAGGAAAATTTGTCGGTCTCTCAAACACAAGCAAAATGTAAAAATATGTTTTGTTTTATGTAATATATTACTACTAGTGTAAATCCATTCTTATCTTTAGACATACATTTACATTTTGTAAACATTTAATGAATTGTTCTTTTCACATAACATTTTAAAGGCCTACAACAATATTCAAATAAAAGGCCAGAAAGTGTTGTGTTATTTTGATTTTTACCTTATAAAGCAGGCTACAATATTTTTGTTACGGAAACCTAGTGGTTATGCAGCTTATAAATACAACCAAAGAATCCCTCAAATTTCAAACCATAGTCCAAAGGCAAAAAAAATAAGAGTAAACAAAGCCAATTACTATTGCTTTATTGTATCTCTGTATAACCAGAGAGAGGGAGAGAGAGAGAGAGAGAGAGGGAGAGAGAGAGAGAGAGAGAGAGAGAGAGAGAGAGAGAGAGAGAGAGAGAGAGAGAGAGAAATTAAAAAGACAATAGGCACCTACATCAGAGACAAAATCAAGACCAGTTTTTCCCTCCCCTTCAACCATCAACTAATCAAAGAACACCACTGATCTTCTGTATCAACTGTGACATCTGGCGCCATTCTTTCTGGCCAGACGTCATAAAGACGGGACCATCACCAAATTTCACGCGACAGCGCACAGTTGTCAAAACATGACATAAGACATAATGGTGATTTTGTGATTTTGAGAAAAATGTTTGACACAGCAAATTCAGCGGAAAATTTCTGAGAAATTCCCAAAATCCCGGACTTCACGTTTATGACCACACCCGATTTGAAAGTTCCTGAATCAGACAAGAAAAATCAAGACCGTTTTTATTTTCAAGACTGTTTTTTCCCGATCTTGAGGAAATTAAAAAATTCAAGACCATTTCCCGACTTCCCGACCGAGTGTGAACCCTGAATGTATTATGTACCAACATACAAAACTGTGAGTAACCTTGACCGTTTATAGTCTGATTGATAGAATTTAGTGAAAACTACTCATAAAAATGGCTGGCTAAAAAACAGAATAAAGAGGTGAGTGACATCAACTTCATTCCTTCTATAATTAATTTCAGTCATAAAACCGACAAATCAATGGTTAAACACCAATCAATTGCGAAAAGAAATTAAGAACACAAACAGCAGAGTTGCCAATTCAGGAGGCAAAAATTTACTGAACTTTTACACAAACACATAGACTGACTGACACCTTTCTGAGTGCTGAACCTCAGTATGAAGACATTATGTACTTACTTAGTTTTTGGTTTTTTTTTTCCGTTCAGCTGGTGTTTGGAAAATATACTGAGGGTTTATAATATACTGAATTCCATAAATATACGGAAAAGTGGCAACCTTGAAACAGAAAGATAAATCTGATACTTTACCGTGCAATTGACAAGAGGCATTGGAGTACACAAGGCTTTCTGCTTGGACCCGTAAACACAAGAATAATTAAATTCACACTGGATGCATTCAGCCCGAAGTCTGAAACATTCCAAGTTGTCTGGGCAAAGCTTGTGGATATCAACATCACATGAGGCAGGCTTTGTAACATTTTGTTCTGTGGTTTCGTTGAAAGACGACCCATCCATGTCACCCATGTCGACATCCTGGAGAACCATGTCATTGTCATCGGACACTAAAGCTATGCAAGATAAATTATGTATAACAAATTAAGGCATGACTACAAACTGATAAAAATTAAAACACAACAGCAAGGTCACTGGAGTAAGATAAAAATCTGAAAAGGTGTGTATGAAACAGTGCCAGACAAAGCTGAAAAATATGAGGAAAAAAAATCAATGAAAGAAAAGAAAAAACTCATCTTAAAAAATTAGCACCTACCTCAATTGGAGATCAAGCCCCAGTTGTCTGGTACAGTTTCATAGACATCCATAGTTTTACAATTCCTGTAATCTTTAATTTAGGCTTTTTTTTTCAAACCGAGCAAATAATTTCCTTAAATTTATTCTTGTCTAATATTATGTGCTCTGGGATTGCCTGATTTCAGGCAATTTCCTGATGATTTACAGGCCTGAAACAACTCAAAATCCTTAAAACAATATAGTCTGGCTTCAACTTTAATTTTCAATAAGTTATAATGACTTAGAAATGCTAATGAAGTTCATAAATTGGAGCCAAAATTTCCTAATTCTACAAATTGTTTATAACAGTAGGCACGTCAGTTATACGTAAAAAGTCACAAGCCATTTCTTTACTCTAAAAAAAATTCGCTACAGAAATTCTCACCTTCCTCGATGTTGGTTGATTTCACGGATGGAGAAAGCATGAGAACGATACAGATAGATGTTGACAGAACATGCCATGAAAATATGATCCATATTATAGACTGTGTTGTCTTCCGTAAGTAACGACTCGTCACAGGATCCATCTGAAACTGAAATGACAAGACATTTAAAACTATAATGTAATTTTTTTATGTAATTAAAATAAATAATTAAATAAATTCCCTTTAATTAAAATATAAGATTTAATTCTTTACAAAAATGTTTTAAGCATAGGGAGGCCTTCATTTATATATCGCTAAATAATACACTACGTGTTCAAAGCGTTTTACAACGGGTCCCTAGCCAACAGCAACTTTGAACATGCTGGACGAGAAATGACACCTGTTCGCATTATCACACTCGTCGGACATAAACAACGCTTTAGACAACCAGGGTACACCTGACCTGAGCAAAGTGACAGAATGTGATTACATTATTAGTCTTTTCCGTGGACTCAATCTTGCGCCACTCAGAGCGGGAATCGAACCCTGACTCTGACCTTCCGATCTGAAGGCGAGTGTCATACCACTAGACCACATTCTTCTCTGATTCTAAAGTTGCGGATTTCCGTTGATCAGAAAGCGAAATATCCACTTAAACTTAAACTAAACTGTCGAAGTCGAATGACTAATGGTGCTCGACTGAGGAGAACCTCCTCATAAGTAGACGACAAGGGCAGATGAAATCAAGCCTCGACGAAGACAAATCGTTCGTCTCAACGACAGACATTACCATTTTAATCGTAACTTCTAAAAATGATGGATCAAGTCAAATGTTTTTTATGTTGATTACCTGTTATCTTTATGATCTTCCTATTTTCATAACAAAGTAAAGGTAAGGTAATTCTTTACAAACTCTGGCATTTGATTTGGGAGTAGCTTACCTTCTCTATTCAATTTATCCATATACAAACGGGATAGGCAGGCTATAATGTTCTTTTATGCCCAGTGATTTCGATATGACATAAGTAAATAGTACAAATCAGATTATACTACCCATCTATATACCGTTCATTTCTGCCATATCAATGCTCAATGCTTCTTTGCAATGCTTCATTTACTACTTATGAAACCAAATTTAACTTGAGTTTTTATATAGAGCAATATCCACTAGAAGTGCTCAAAGCGCTTTAGAAAGGGGTCCCTGATCAACAGCAACACGTAGCATGTAGAACGAAACATGACGCCTGTTAGGTAATATTACAAAAAAAAATTTCGACATAGACAACGCTGTTAACGGTCAGGTACTCATTTTGCATCTGAGTACGGTGAGAGAATGTGAGTAAAGAGCCTTTTCTATAGACTCAACTATGCGCCGAGCGAGGCTCAAACCTAGGACCTTCCAATCCGAACGCGAATGTTATACCACTAGACCACATAGCCGCACAAAATGAAATGTCCAATCCATACAGTACACGTCGCCTTCAGGTAATCTTTTCTTTTGCTAACATTATTACTATATATTCGTCGCTGTCACGTGTGTGCGCCTATGTCGTGGTCTAGTGGTTAAACACTCGCTGTCAGATCGGAAGGTCTTGATTCGAGCCTCGCTCGGCGCATAGTTGAGTCCTTGAAAAAGGCTCTTTACTCACATTTTCTCACCGTACTCAAGTGTAAAATGAGTACCTGGTCGTTAACAGCCTGTCGGAAAAAAAAACTGTAACATCGCCTTACATGTGTCGTCTAGTTCTATATGTTACGTGTTGCTGTTGGTCAGGGACCCCTTGTCAAGCACTTTGAGCACGTTTAGTGGATATTGCGCTTTATAAAAGCTCAACTTTTTTAAAAAATTCACTCATGAGTCGAGCCAGGTAATCTGTGAAAAATGCGATCATTGTGAAGAATCCGATCGTTGGCCCCGCGGATACGGTGAGAGAATGCGAGTAAAAAGCCTATCCCAGGCACTCAACATTGCACTGCCTTCCGCGGCCGAGCTCGACTTCCTGTGACCTTGGACAAGTCGACTTGCCCTTGCTCATTTTGCTGGTTTGTACTACGGCTAACGCCTTGGTTATTCCAGTCTTCCTTAACTACAGACTCTAAAGATAAAATTCCCTTTCAGATCATCATAATTTTTGCATAATTTCATGTGGGCCATAATACTGTAGAACTCACAAATCCGTCATGAAACAAACATTAAATACTATATGCGTCGATTGCAGTGATTGGGTATCTAACTCTATAAGTACTTTGCAATAGAGCAGCGTCCTATCCAAAGGTAGCAAGCAATTGCTATTGTCCGTTTCACGCTATAAACTCCGGCTCCATGGGCCTATTGGCTCTGAAGGATTTTTTATAAAAATCTGACTCATGTTCAGTGCTCTGTTGAATGTTTCTAACGTTAATTTCTGGTGATAACGCATTCTATTCGCGAATGGTTCTGGGGGAAAAACTGGATTTATATCCGACATGGCAGATTTTCGCAAAAAAAAAAATAATCCCAAATTTTGCAAGCAAAATCTCAAATTTTGCAAGCTAAAAACAGCAAAATATGCAAAGATTTGCGATTAATTTTCCAAAAAGCCATAATTAATTCATGAAAGATCAAGGTATTTGTTTGTTTTTATTTTGTTTTTATTTATTTATTATTATTTTATTTTTTTATTTTTTATTTATTTTTTTTTTGGGGGGGGGGGGGGGGGCTGGGGGGGGTCTCACAGCGCTTATAGCAGATGTAAGGTCATATCAGCGCCAGTAAAACTGGGGGGAAATGAGATAGTAAAAAAGAAACTACTATTATCTTTCATGTTCTACACGAGCTATCAAATTAAAAGGGGAAAAAATGTCTTTTTTTTTATTAATGTTTTTTTTTATTATTATTGGGTTTTTTTCTTTGCAAAATCTCGAAAATTTGCAAAAAATATGTTTAAAAATTGCTGATTTTGCGGCCGCAATGCAAATCAGTGATATATTATTGCGATTTTCTGCGGCCGCAAGCGATGCAAAAACTGCCATGCCAGTTATATAGGGTGTGTCTCCTATGAGATGAGTAATGGGAATTTTACTTTATTCTTCTTATTATTATTATTGATGGGGCTACTTGTATGGTTTCCTCTATTTTCCCTGATCTGTTGCAGGCAGTTGATAATAGAAGCTTCTTTTGACATTCTCCAAAAAGTTAGAGGACTATGACTGTGAGTGCTGTTGAATTCTGTATCAATCTGCGCTCTTGCTATCTTGTCTATCCCTCTATTGAGTGAATGCATTTTGCCGCCTAATTCACTCCCTTGATTGGTGACAAAATGATTACAAGGACGGAAACACAGAGGACTGTCATCGAAGTGTTGTGGCTTGTGCGAATGAGTTGGTGTAAATTGTAATATTTTTATTCACTCGTTGAAACCATTAAGCCTTCAGAAATGTTGTTTACGTCTCTGTTGTCCTTATAGTAGTATTCACTGTGTTCGACGTGTACATATATGCAGGTCTAACATCCGAACCAACTTATGGGCCTAGCTTAACATTGTTGTATTGGACAATATTTTGCGTCATTTTAAAAATATTTCCATTACAACAATGAGCCCATAAGGAATTGGGTTATCAGACCTGCAAATAAGTGCACGTCGAGTGTGTTAGACACAACGAAGGACATAAATAAGAAAATTAAAATAAAAGAATAAATTTCTAAAAATATAAATGACAAAAAATGATTCATCCACTAGGGGAAATTTGTTTCTAGGGTCACTTCCAATCAAGGGAAGACTGGAATGACACAGGCGTCAACAGCAAATTGAGCTAGGGCGAGATGACTTGCTTAAGGCCACACAGAGCAGCAGCGGGTGATAGAACTCGGTACCTTTCGGTAGAAAAAATTACTCTTATAAAAGATACAAAAAAAAAAAATAAATTAAACGACGTTTCGGCCTTCTTCAGGTAAACAAGAAAAGGAAATATTATGTAATATCAAAATGGCTGCCGACATAATCGGAGACAAACGCATTCCCCGATTATAATCTTTTTTTTTTTTTTGCCATAATATCATTTTCCATTTCCAATATGCTGTTTTGTTTTGTTTTTGTTTGTTTTTAAGGCTTTTACGGCGCTTGGAACACATTAAGGACATATCAGCGCCAGTAAAACGGAAGAAAATTGGACAGTGAAAATATTCTAGATGTACAATACAAAGGACCTGAGGAAAAAAGTAAGACAAAGGGGAGTGGTTCAAATAGGGAACAGATGTAGATTCCAAGAACACACCATCAATGTACTTAGTTTGAGATCACCTAAATGTCCCACCCATACACCAGCACAAGATTCACGAAGAGGAATACACTCAAATGCTTACATTATAATTCAAAATAACAATACATAACAGAGAGATGATTTACAAGGGAAAAAAGATCATCTCCCAAAACAATAACTATGCATTTGACTGTTTCCCTCTCAGCCAAACACTACGGCCAGGGCCAGGGCAAAACCAAGTAATCTCATTCCAAGACAAAGACAGAAAGCAAATTGGAAAACAGATACAGGGGGATAGAAGATTCAGTAAGTGCCTTCCTGCCCACTATGGAACCCCACCCAGTTCCAATATGCCGTCGATTTCAATAATTCCCTTTATATAGTAAAACCGTTAGCCGCAGTACAACTCAGCAAAATGAGCAAGGGAAAGTCGACTTGTCCCAGGACACAGGAAGTCGAGCTCGGCCACTGGGTAGGAAGCAAAGACCATACTGGTCCCAGCCAGAGCATAGCAGAGAATAGACTCGCCCAATAATTAATAATACCACCCACCAAGCGTCTCCCAAGACTTTTCCTCTCAGTTGGTCTATTGATTTATCATAGCAAAGTGAGTGACCCCTACTCTCATTTTCAGTTGCCGAACCGAAAACGAAAGGAACGCGAACGTTTTTTTTTATCTCGGAATTAAAATGTCTGTCATTTTCCTACCAGAAAAGTGATGTATTTTAAATTCGTGCTTCCTCACAAAGTTGCATACTATTTGCTGCCCATCAATATTTTTGTTTATTCATCTTAACAACGCCACTACCTTATCTCATTCATCTGCAGTGTTTCATTCATCCTCTTTGTTGATAAAGGCTAAAGGGGAAACTCAAAATGTCGATTTTATCTGTTTTCGTATATTAAATTGAACCTTCTGGGTGGGGTTCCTGACCTCCCATAGTGGGCAAGGAGGTACTTGCTGTCTTCTATACCCCTATTCATGTTTTCCAATTGCTTTGTCTTTGTCTTGGAATGAGATTACTTAGTTTTGTCCTGACTATGACCGGAGACCTTGGCTTGGAGGAAAACAGTCGAATGTAGTTATAGTTTTGGGAGATGATATTATTTACTTGTAAATCATCTCTCTGTTATGTATTATTATATTTGTTATTTTGAATTTATAATGTAAGCATTTGAGTGTATTCCTCTTAGTAGGGGCATGCGTTCGTATCTGGATGAGACTTTTAGGTGATCTCAAACTAAGTAGGCTACTTTGATGGTATGCTCTTGGAATCTACACCAATTCCTTATTTGTACAATTCCCTTTCGTCTTACCTTTTCTTGTGTGCTTTAATTGTAATTCTAGAACTTTTTACTACATATCCCATTTTCTTCCTTTTTTACTGGCGCTGATATGACCTAAATGTGTTGCAAGCGCCGTAAAACCCTAAAAAAAACATAAAAACAAACAAATTGAATCTTACATTCAATTTCACATTGTTATTTACCAGCAAAGTGAAACAACACACATGCTTTGTTATTGTTTTTAGAACAACTATTGGATGACTAGTTCTCACTGAATAAATGCATCGTAGTATTATAGATAGAATGAAGTTGACGTCACTGGGGTCTTTGTTGTTGTTTATTTGCCATCCACGTTTATGAGTATGAGTAATTCTCACTTAACTGTATTAATAGTATTATTCAGACTATAAAAGTTCATGGTTAAACCGAGTTTTATGTGTTGGTCCGTGTTACTTCCGGATGGCAATGTTGTGAGCTTCTTAGTCAGGCGCATACTATCTATGAAAAGTAATACCTACATATAAGGGGACACGCAGTTTTGTGTGTTGGTATGTTTCATATTTGCTGAGTATATGACAAATGTATAGTTCGAAGATGACGTCACTCTGGTCTTTGTTATTGGTTTTTACCATCCGTGTTTATGAGTAATTCTCACTAAACTATTATCCAGACTATAAACGTTCAAGGTTACACATAGCGCATACTATCTATAGCGTCTGTACATACTGGTTGTTCACAAACTGGAGACATTAATGTGTTAGTTTTATATAGCGCTTGCAACACATTTAGGTCATATCAGCGCCAGTAAAAAGGAAAAATATTGGATAATAAAAACATTCTAGATTTACAGTTAAGGATTTGAGGAAAAAGTAAGACAAAGGGGAAATGGTTCAAATAGGGAACATAGGTAGATTCCAAGAGCACACGATCAGTGTACTGAGTTTGAGATTACCTAAAAGTCTCACCCAGACACCAGCACAAGATCCCACGAAGAGGAATTCACTCAAATGCTTACAAATCATGTTAAATTTAAAAAATAACAGTGCAGAACAGAGATGATTTACAAGGAAAAAAATATCTCCCAAAGTATACATTCGACTGTTTCCCTCCCAGCCAAGGACTCCGGCCAGGGTCAGGACAAAACTAAGTAATCTCATTCCAAGACAAAGACAGAAAACAATTGGTAAACAGATACAGGGGGGTAGAAGACAGAACAAGAACCCCACCCATTGAGACATGTTTTGTTTTTAAGGATTTTACGGCGCTTGCAACACATTAAGGTCATATCAGCGCCAGTAAAAAGGAAGAAAATGGGACAGTAAAAAGTTCTAGAATTACAATTAAAGCACAAAAGAAAAGGTGAGACAAAGTGGAATTGGTTCAAATAGGGAACAGATGTAGAGTCCAAGAGCACACCGTCAAAGTACTTAGTTTGAGATCACCTAAAAGTCTCATCCAGACACAAGCACAGGTCCCAACTAAGAGGAATACACTCAAATGTTTACAAATCATATGATATAATACGTAAACTAAACATAATACAATGCATAACAGAAAGATGATTTACAAGGAAAAAAATATCATCTTCCAAAACTATTACATTCGACTGTTTCCCTCCCAACCAAGGAACTCCGGCCAGGGCAAAACCAAGAAATCTCATTCCAAGACAATGACAGGTAACAATTGGAAAACGGGTTGGGGGATAGAAGACACAACATGTACCCACTTTGGGAGGTCAGGATCCCCAACCAGCCCATTGAGACACATTAAGGTCCTACTATCAGCGCCAGTAAAGAACAAAGAAGATAGGGGGTGGGGGAAAGAGATCTGAAGTTAAAAGCAGGAAAGAAAGAGAAAGGGGACTTGTTCAAACAAACTTGGTCATAAATAGTTAAATAGGGAACAGAGGAAGGTTCCAGTAGTAATTCATTTTGCCCTATCCCACGGGGAGCTATTCATTACACAATGCTCTTACTACAAACCCGAGAGGCTCTAATTCTTAACAATCAATGAAAGACATAAGCTAAAAGCAGGAAGTAAAATAGTTGCCACTTGGCATTAAAAAAAAAAGTAAATAAACACTTCAGAATAAACACTATTTTTTTTCCAGTTTATTACTGCACAAATACATAAATATCACTCAATCTGAACCAATCATTTCAAAGATCTAAATCATAAGAAGTCAAGAAAAGGAAAACCTCAAAAAAAAAAACAAAAAAAAAAAAAAAACGAAAGAAAATAAATAGATGAAATAAACTCTTCTTCTCAGGGATGAAAAAAAAAAACAAACAAAAATAATAATTAAAGAGACCAATGAAATGGGGAAATCTTTAAAACAAAATAAAATAAGCAAAGCCACTGCACTGTTCAATTATCTAGACAAAAGAGGGTGGAATGTGATGATCTTGATTAGACCCCTTTAAAGGAAATAATAATGATATCAAAAATAATAAGGTGCTTGAAATTCATAAAAAGATTTTTAAAATTTTAAATACCCAAAAACTATGACCCATTCACATCATCATCACATATGAGAAGACAGAGAAGAAAATACTCTTGCCAAAACAACAACAACGATTCAATGGCACATGCATTAAAACATTCACACGTTTTTATCACCGACCACAAACATCAACGATAATAATGATATAGTATGATTATCATACCAATGAATTCATCTCGCAAACTACCAGAGATACAACACGTTTTATTAAAAAAACCATTGATGATAAATAATATCTAATAATAATAATAACAATAATAATAATAGAAAGAAAATCAAACATAGAAACATCAAGCTAATCATATTCGAAATAAAATAAAACAAAATAAAAAACTACGACTTACACACAAATTAAGCTCTTGAAATCAGCTGCACCAGCAGTAGCTATAATCTATGTGTTGTTCAATCATTTGTAGTTATTACAATGAAAGGCAAAAAACCCCCTCAAAACTACACATTTTTTAATTTTCCCGTAATATTTTAAAAGCAGATACTGTATAAGTAATTTGCTTGTTGTTATTATCATGTATAATTTGTAACTTTTGGATATTTCACAAACATGTTCCATTGTTAATAATGCCTTATCTACTTGTTAAGTTCATAATTCCAAAATTAATATGGATGGTCCTGGTCCATGAAATGTAAGCAATTTGAATATGAAATTTGCCATCAATATATTCCCAAAATTTATTTCATCACAAAACTGTAAGCTTTGATCATCAATGGCATTTTCTAATCCAGTTTGTAAAATGTATATAATTCACACCCATTATGAATAATTATTTATTTGAGGAATTACAAAATACCCGACAGATCTGTCAACGATTCAGTCAGATTTCTGAAATCTGAACATTCTTGCTTCTAGGAATTTGTTCAAATTACAGAATAATCTTCATCATGACGACACCAACCAGTCAGCATTTTGAATCTGCAGTCAAAAGGCTTTCCTGAAATGATATAGTTATGTAGGTCAGGTGCATTTGGCATGGTAAGGCGATATTTTGTTCATCAGTCAAACATGACTGAACATATCATTAATTGAAAATTAGGTGTTTTATTTTATTCTGAGAAAAGCAATGCACCAAGAAATCAGCCTTAGAAACAATGAGATGAAACTTGCAGATTAAATTAATTTTCTCAATGAAACATGAGAGTGGAATATCCGAGGCTCAACAATGTTTTTATGTCTTGTTTTGTTTTTTTAATTCAAATTGTCTTCTTTATAGTAATGTCTCAATGGTAATTTAATACATTTATTTAACAAGCAAAGATGAGAGGGATTAATTGCTATTTTTCAAATTAGTTGAGAGCCAATCCAATCCCTCATAGAGTCCATCTCCGCTTGTAGCACACGTTGCTTGAATGTACCACATTCTATTACGCATAGTGTGAAGTCCTAGTTTTTCTGTAATTTCAGTGGCATTCATAGCATTGGGCAAATCCTGTAGGGGTAGAAAAAAAAGGGAAGGTGGGGGGAGTGGGAGGTAACATTAATACCTTGAGTCAAAAAAAGAAAAAAAAAAAAAAAGAAAGAGATCCAGACCGGCCAACCCCTCACATTCTTAAAGTGGAATCATCACAACATCAAAAAATAGGAATTTGATTTTTTTTTTTTAAAGGGGTTTTACGGCACTTGCGACACATTTAGGTCATTTCAGCACCAGTAAAAAGAAAGAAAATGGGACAGTAAAAAATTTATAGACTTACAATTAAAAGCGCACAAGAAAAGTAAGACAAAGGAAAAGAGCACAAATAGGGAACAGATGTAGATTCCAAGAGCATACTGTCATTGTTCATGGTTTTAGATCAGCTAAAAGTCTCGTCCTGAGACAAGCACAGGTCAACACTAAGAGGAGAACACTCAAATGTTTACAAATCATAAGTTAAAAAAATAAAAATCAATACATAGCAAAGATGATTTACAAGGGAAAAGTATAATCTCCCATATAACTAAAACCATATATTCACTGTTTCCCTCCCAGCCAAGGACTCCGGCCTGGGTCAGGACAAAACCTAGTAATAGACAGAAAGCAATTGAAAAACATAAAAGGGGATAGAAGACACAGCAAGTATCTCTCTGCCCATTTTGGGAGGTCAGGATCCCCACCCAGTAGGAATTTGAGACAAAATAGGAATTTCTTATAAATGGATAATTAACTAACTTTGCAACCAAACTCATAAAAACATTATTCTGGCACAGCTGGCAGAACTACATACCACATGTGTTAGGTAATTGAATGGGCAAGGGGGAACTGAGCTCTCTCTTGGCAATCGTTTATTTCTCCTTCTACTTTCCATTATCATCATTTTTGAAAATTGGAATTTTAGAGACAATCGCAGAATAGCGGAAAGGAATAGTGAAAATAGGAATGATTCCGCCAACAGTGGAAGGGTTAGCAGGTATGAATATCCACTAAACGTGCTCAAAGCACTTTACAAGGGGTCCCTAGCCAATAGCAACATTAACACTTTACTATCACACGTCGCACGCAATAATGCGACCCGGAAATAGCTCGCTAGTCGTCACTGGACGTATTATTGCGACAACGTCCCTTGGTTACGGAAAGGTTTGATAAAAGCCAGCAGAGTTATTCTTCCTGCGCCTGCGCACTTCCTACTTTCGTTTTTCCGATAGCGTCAGTTTCCATTATGAACTGATCGAAAAAAACACGATTCTAACACGATTTTTGACGATTTTAGACACTTTTTTCACGTTGCCATGGCTGCAGAAGGTGATGCCTCGACTAGCTACGTAGTAGACGATAACCAGGAGTTTCGTTATGACTCTGACTCGGAAGAAAGTGTCAATTCATGGGCTAGTTTCCCAACAGACGATCCTGAATTCACTGTTACGCGACTTCTCAATGTTGATAGTGATAGTGGAGACGATTCTTATCATGAACCGACCAGAAATACAGTTGATAGAGGTGGACAAAGGGGCGTGGCATCAGGACAGACCCTTCCTCAGCATCAAACATCTAATAATATAGACTGGGAGCATTTTGACGAAGGTGAGAGTCATCGATCGACGTGTTTAGGTCCTTTCACGAAGCGCTCTGGATTGTTGGTTGATCTCAATGAACCAACACCACTGGACTTCTTCAACTTATATTTCCCTGATGAAGTGATAAATTTACTCGTCACTGAGACAAACCGTTATGCTGCCCAATCCCTTGCTCCTCTCCCTGATAGCAATTTTTACAAGAAGAGGTGGACACCAGTCAGTGATGTGCAAGTGTGTGCTTTCATTGGATTGCAGATAGCCATGGGCATTGATCCCAAGACTTCCATCAGTGACCATTGGCAGAAGTATTGGCTCTTGGGCAACTGCTTCTCTGATGTTATGCCCTATTACAATTATAAGATGCTTCAAGCATTTTTCCATTTCAGGGACAACACTGGACGAATTCCTAGGGGTCAGGTTGGCTACATGCCTCTTTATAAAATTCAACCTCTGCTAGATTTGACACAAAGTACATATGGGACAAATTTCTACCCTAGTCAACATTTGTCTGTGGACGAGTCGATGGTCCCGTTCAAAGGAAGGATTCATTTTCAGCAGTACATGCCAGACAAACCGACGAAAAGGGGGTTCAAGTTGTTCACCTTATGTGATGCAGCTACCTTTTTTTGCTTAAAATTCTGTGTGTATACAGGAAAAAACTATTTCAATTTTACTGGGCCAGATACATTTGTTGACCATGGAGTGAAAGATCTTCTGGAGTCATACTTAAATTTCAACCATGTCATTTACATGGACAGTTACTACTCATCCCCAACCCTGTTCAAGGCACTTGAACTTCAAAAAACTGGTGCTGTTGGGACAGTTCGAGAGGACAGGAAAGGCTTCCCCCTGCACTCAAAAAGAAAAATTTACGTCTGAAGAAATCAGATCCCCAAAATTCTACCGCAGCGACAATCTTGTCTGTCTAACGTGGCACGACACCAAGCGATGTAACCTGCTCAGCACAGTTCACGGGAACGACACTGTGGAAAAACGTGTGCGGGCGAAGAACACCACAACAGGATATCATTCTGTCCATAAACCGATGATTGTTGAAAGATACAACAAATACATGGGTGGTGTCGACCACTTCGACCAGCTCATGATCAATTACTACTACCCTCACAGAAATTACAAATGGTACCTTGCCTTGTACCATTACGTCAAGGAGGTCGCCCTCGTCAATGCACACATCAGCTACAAACAACATATGCAACGAAAGGGAAATGGAAAAGTTCTTGCCGTCAAAGACTTCAGGAAGGAGCTTATTGATCAGCTTGTGAAGCCGAATGTAGCGATCCGTCACCACAAGAAGAAGTCGCGGCCCAATGCTGCACATCCTCGTTTGGTGGTTTCACAATTTGATCATTTTCCTCGAAAGTATACAACAAAGGAGCGTCCAAGATGTATTGTTTGCAAGCACATGATAAGGAGGCAAACAAGTTACTACTGTGCACCATGCAATGCACCACTCTGCGTGGAACCGTGCTTCCGCCTGTATCACACGGAAGATGATTATCAAAAAGCCAGAGCGGCTCTTGGAAATTTGTGATTGTGAATGTTTTAATTATAATTAATTTCCACACTATGTATGGAGTAGCAGCAAATTCTTTTATTTTTTTGGAGTAGCAGCAAATTCAATTTATTTTGGAGTAGGAGAAAATTCATTTTATTTTGGAGTAGGTAGCAGAAAATTCATTTTATTTTGAAGTAGCAGTGAATTCTTTGATTTTTCGGATGATCATGAAATAAAAACAAACCATCAGATTTGGAGCTACATAACAACAAGAACTGTTTATTTGCAATGTTGAATTATTTATTCATCCATTGCAATCTGTTTTATGGGGATTATAGGTAATGATTATTTGTCAATAACAGAAAAACTTTTTTTTTTTAATTTCAAACAATTTTTTTTTTTTTAATCTAACAATGTTGAATAATAGCTATAAACTATATCAATGTGTTTGTCAGTCATTTCAGTGTATTTTCTGAAAATTTGAAGCAATTCCATGCCATAGTCATTGAGATATGGCCATTTTAGTACATGCACTAAAATGTTGAAAAGGCAGACCGGAATTGGTACGAAAACATGTAATCAAAACAAAATCACAATCGAATATGGACCCACATGACAAGAAACACTGTTATTTTTGCAATTGATTCATTCATTTCAATCTGATTTTTTTGAGTTTTAAAGTAATATTTAATAAACAATAATTTGAAAAAGAACCACTTTTTTGTAAAAAAAAAATGTAAAATTTAACATTTGATAATTAAAAAAAAAAATTTTAATCATTAATAATTGCCCGCAACTACGCCAATGCATTTCTTATTTATTTAAGTGTGTTGTCTGAAAATTTTAAGCAATTCTATGCCATAGTCATTGAGATATAGGCATTTTAGTGCATGTACTGAAATTTTGACAAGGCAGACCAAAATGGTTGTGCCAGCAGGGGAAACTACTGGGTTTATTGGTTGATAGTAAAGTGTTAAACATGTAAGACGAGATGTGACGCCCATTAGGGGAAATTACTTCTTTTTTTTTCTGACAAGAGAAAATGGTATTAACAACCAGGTACTCATTTCACACCCAAGTACGGTGAGAAAATGTGAGTAATGAGCCTTTTCCAAGGACTCGAACTATGCACAGCTCAGAGATGGACTCGAATCCAAGACCTTCATACCCGAAGTGTGTCATAACACAAGACCACATAGCCAATCAAAAAAAAACAACCAAAAATAAGGATTTATAAGCCTGTCAGAAGCAGGTTTGTTGTCACAGGTATCCACATCAGAGCATGTGCGGATTATACTTTATTCATTTGAATAGCAGTAGTAGTAGTAGTAGTAGTAGTAATAAGCCTCGCAGTCCTAATGACGCTTGCTGAGAATTTTGTGATTCAGTCATAGTCGATGAGTATAACTGCTCTCTCCATCCATGTTGTTAATTGTTTCTATTGAATAGGGTATCCCAAATTAAAATTTCGTTATACAAAAAGCAAAAATTAAATTACAAAGTCACATGTGACTTCCCAAACCATGGAAAATAACATTTTATTTATCAAAATTGGAAAATATATAAAAAAGTTATGGGTTTCAATTTTTAATGATTTGTGAAGAAAAAATAAATCTTGGTAAGGGAAAGAAAAAAAATAGGCTTTGTTTACATAGATGGCGCTTTGCACTGAAAAAAGTTAGGCCTAATTTTTGCTATTGTAATCTTCAAAGGCTGCTGATTTTAATGGTTTAAGTTTTTCACCAATAACTTAAATTCAAGAGAAAGAGAGACTGTTCAAAGAGACCTCATTTTTGATGATTTATGAAGAAACATTCACCTGCTAAACAGTAGTTTGGGATACTTATTTGAATCCTCTATCCCTTTAACAAATGGATTTTGCTGATGTGGAAACTGAAAACTTTTCATCAACATCTTGTCAGAAATTTAAGATAAATCAATCCGGTACACAGATCACAGTAAAATGCGTTATGATAACATCCAAACTATATTCATGTACGGGTTTTGACCACACTAGCATTTGATGAAAACGTTAATAAAACGCTTAAAGACTAATTTATAGTATTCACATTAAAGAAAAAAAAAAAAGAAAAGTGAAATACTTTTGGGATCTAGCTTCAATGTAAAGCCTTTTACTTAAACTCAAAGAAATGGTCCGACAAGGGAAATGATAGAAGCTTCAGTTAACATGACAACACTGTGCACCAAATTATCATCCCATTTGTGTCATGCTGTAAGAATAAAAAATACACACCTGTTTGTTTGCAAGAACTAAAAGAATAGCATCACGCAATTCGTCTTCATTGAGCATCCTGTGAAGTTCCTCTCTGGCCTCTCCAATACGCTCTTTGTCATTACTGTCTACCACAAAGATCAAACCTGAGAGTTTTGAAAAAAAAAAAAGAGAGAAAAATTAGACGTGTGAGACAGGACAATGCACAAAGAATTATTTTCAAAAACATTACATGAGTTTCTACATTTCATAATTCAAGATCAAAATTATAAATCAATAAGAAAAATCCCAAAGAGATTAATATATCAACAAATGCAAAACATAAGAGAAGGGCTGAAATATATAGATAGTGTGCACTAGGGCAAGAAATTCACAACATTGCCATCCGGAAGTATAATGGACCAACCATGTGTAAAACTATGTGTAACCCTGAACGTTTATAGTCAGGTTAATACAGTTTAGTGAGAATTGAATTACTCATAAACATGGATGGCAAAAAGACAATAACAAAGACCTGAGTGATGTCAACTTCATTCTATCTTTAGGATGCTCCATGACTGATTCTGGGACATGCTTGGGTAAAGGCAGTTGATGTACTGTTATGTAACACCAAAGAAGAATGTTAAACAGTAATGGTCTGCAATATCAAAAGCCTTGTGTTATGTATGGTCTCCCACAAGTCTTTGAAAGAACTCCATGGCCATATGACTGAGAATCTCAATGGTTTCTCAAGACTTTTTCACTCGTTATTTATTATTAAACAATCAATAAGAAACAAAAGAACAATTAGGTAAGTTAAGCCATAGAACACCCTCCAAGTCTAAGACTATTATTACACAGCAGAATGCTTGTTTACACTAAACTCTTTACATGAATATTTCATCTACAGTTGACCTCTAAAAACCCATCAAATCAACCATTTCAGGAGTAAATTTTACTTTATTCTTTTCCAAAGTTTACCATTTTCAATGATTGTTAAACTTTCTTTTCCAAATTTTATGATTTTTCTATTTTGGTATTGAATTGATATCACATAATATCATCACAGCATGGACATAGATTTTAAAAGGCAAAGAGTCATCTTCAAGATTCAAATGGAAAACTTTTTGAAAAACAGTCACATGAACTCTAGAACTAGAACGCTCAAGATTTAAAAAAAAAATAAAAAAATCAAATTTTTAAAAATTGCTTTTTAAAAATAATATTTTTAAAAAAGAAAAAAAAAACAACGAAATTTTAAAAATTGAACCCTACCCCCAAATAAAACCCATCTGCAACTTACCTTGTGTGTTCTGGAAGTAATGTCTCCACAATGGTCTAATTTTGTCCTGTCCACCTACATCCCACACAGTAAAGCTTATGTTTTTGTATTCAACCGTTTCAACATTGAACCCTGTTACAAATGGAAGGTGACGATAAAAGTCAGAAAATCAAAGCAATGAACACATGTTTTAAATCTGGATTTATCCGTTCAAAGTTCCAATTTGATTGTCGATTGTCTGTGTAATACTAAAAGCATAGAAAACATATAATTGCCTCTTTATTAAAATACAGAGCAATCTGCTTATAACGAATATCTGGAACTGCCAGAATTATGTCAAAAAGTATAAATTTCCAATCAATGCGTAACAATGGAAAATTAACTTTTTACAATGATTGGTACTCAAGTTTAACTATTTGACATCAAAATATATTTTTAGTAAAACCATTTGAGTGCCAAAAAAAATAACTGCTACAGATTTTTATAAAGAATAATAGCCTCAGAATATTTACGCTATTGCGCTATAGTATAAACAGGTTTTTCCCAAAACCAAAGGGGTATAATAATAGTAATAGTTAAGCAGAGGATGATACAAAAGAAAACTTACCTATAGTTGGAATTGTAGTTACAATTTCACCCAACTTCAATTTGTAAAGGATGGTTGTTTTCCCTGCAGCATCTAGACCGACCATCAAAATTCTCATCTCTTTCTTCCCAAATAACTGGCTGAACAATTTACCAAAAACACTACCCATCTTGGCTGATTATGACCTCCTGTAATAATAATAATAATAATATTTTATATAATATATTTATAATAATAATAGCGCCAATACTGAATTGCACAGATCTAGACGCACAAGGACAAGAGAAAATCATACATGCTACACATAACAATTACACAAATCAGATATTGGACTATTTATATACACACAGTTCTATTCATAACATTAATAGGGCAAATAAGAATTCATCACTTGTGTTTTAATTTTAAGGTACTTTTTGAATGTCATCTTCGACGAAGTGGCTTGAGAAAATGCCCAATCAGAAAATGTTTAAGGGCCTTTTTAGGTACATGGAGGAGTTGATTACTGGATCTTAGAGATTAAGGAGGCTCATATAATGAACATTGTAATATAAATAATTAATAAAAAACAATTTTGGGACAAGTAAAACAGATTGCTTAAGTTTCGAGTGTCATATCTTGTCCAACACAGCGTTGCTGTTGGAGAGGGACTATTTTAACAGACTTAATGGTCATTGTGATTGTGCTATATATATACGTAAAGTTCATGCTTTTTATTATCCTCTTTATTCTTAACATGGAACAGCCGGTTGATATAAATTTTGAGTTGCAGATGAAAACATTCTGGTTTCCATTCCAACAAGAGATGCTGCAGAGAAGGGCTGGCAGATACAAATCTTTACAAGATGACAAGCTGAAAAAAGTTATCAGGACAGTGCACAAATGTGGACCTCCTGGCTTTGCTTTGTGGTGTTGGAATTTGATGTAGATAAATGTTGCTGTGGTTAAAATAGGTAGTTTCTTAATTTTTTCAAAACTAAAAATGAATAATTAATTTTAATATAGATAGATAGGCCTTTAACTTTAACTTTAAAAACCATATTATTAGATCTAGGATAAACGATTCCAAAGTTATGATTTTAGTACCCAAAATTGACTATTGCCAAAAGCTCAAATCTGTATCTGTGACTGGGAATTCCCCCGCTGGACAGCCTCTTGATAAACTGATTGATACAGGACATTAGTTTAGTATGTGGAGAAAAGAGGGAGGGTCACAATTGGGGAGGAGGGGGGAATACTTACTGTTGAGTACAATGCAGTACGACGACGAATACAAAGCCTTTGTTTGTAAAGGGTTTTATGGCGCTTGCAACACATTTAGGTCACATCAGTGTCAGTAAAAAGGAAGAAAATAGGATAGTTTTAAAAACACCATCCAAGTGCTGCAGCTTTTTCTCTTTGATCTCGTATCATGGTCTCCCCTGCACCCAACACGTTAATCGTTTGTGCCCCCCCCCCCCCCCCCCCCACACTTTCCCCCGTCATCATTTTATAATTTTCTATCCATATTTAGGACAGAGAATATTAAATGACACTGCCCCTGCCCCACCCCTAACACATGGTAGGAGGAGGCCTGAGGTAGTTTCCACTCTATCGTCGTTCTCTGTTTCTTGTGAGCTGACGCCGACACAGATCTTAGTTTTTGTGAAGTTCACTGAATGTCTCAGTAGAAAATAGGGACGTTTTTAAAAAGTAAGTCCGCCTTACTGATACTATACTGGTTCGTTGGATCTGAGACTGAGTCTGAGATAAGTTCGTTTGAGAAGTTTTTTTCACTAAACTCAATGAAGAGAAGAAAAATTATAATTTTTGACAGAATGTGCCTACAATGACAAATAATTAAAACAAATAAATAAATAAATGAAAGCCCCTTTTACCTTTAAACATCACCTCGCCCCATCCCTAAGCCTAAACTAGGCAATTTAGTGAGCAGCAGCAGTGGCAGTCAAATTGTGACCCAACTCGCCCCCATAGGAAAGTTGTGACTGGAAATTGCCATTCGCGTTTTGGGGGATTCAATTAAAGATGCATAACTTCGTTATAAAGAGGAATATTGCAGATATTTTGGTATCATTGTTTTCGTCTTTTAATTTCCTTTTAAATGGTGCCAATTAAGTAAAAATCCATTAATAACTCCAGAAGTTATATGAAGTTAAAATTGGGCAATTTTCAATTGCATTTATTTTTTTATTTACCGCGTGTGTTTTTAAAATAAAAACGCTTGTTTTTAGAATAATATCTAAACTTTATTCATGCCAATTTCAGGGCTCTATATCGATGCGCAGACACCTTTTAACTCTGCGCCGAAATGCCATGTTTACATTATCTTCTTATCATGCCTGCCTGACGATATCGATATTCATATCGATATTTTAAATTTAGTTATGTACTACTTTAAATTTAGTCCATATTATTTTCAGTACTATTATTTACTATGTTTTTATTTTGAATACATACTTTCCAACTTTATTTATGGGCATTTTATAGTTTTTGTTTTAAAAGTTCGTATATTTCTTCTCTTTGTGAAATCCGATATTAATAATATCGATATTTTAAAAATACCAATTGCTTTAATTTTATTTTATTTTGCCATCAAGTCATCAAGTTTCTTTCCCATATGCTTAGATATATTTGTTATCATTTGTATCCATATTCTAAAGGCCTTAGCCTTAATAATTATTATTGTAAGAAGTTGTATTAGTTATAAATTTTTACACCCCACACATTGAGAGAGAAGGGGGGGGGGGAGTTGGGGAATAACATTATGTATTAATTGTCAGTTCAAATGTAAAAGCAATAAACCCAAAGTGGTTCAGCATAATTTTTTTAAGTATTAAAAGCCAGAACTTTCCTTCTAATTAAAATAAGGAATCTGTTTCACTTTATTTGAACTTTTTCAATCTACCATTTTATTTATATGCAATTAAATTGCCAGAGGTAAAAATAAACTCATTATGTCATTACACAACATGTTTATATCTTTTCATTTAACAAATACTCTCAAACCCCTTTTTATTCTCTATGTATTAAATCAAAGAGGGGAATTATTTGCAATTGTTTCAGTGAGATATTGGGGATAAATCCAGAAGTGATTCAGCAAATTGTTTCTCACGTCTAGCCGAGTTTTTAATTATGTAACATTTGCGTCATATTATGTAATAATGTGTTAATCTGAAATGTTTATCTTCCTTTTTATTAATGTAAATGCATTGTCCTTGATAAGACGAACATTTTGGTATACAATATATGATAAGAACTCCATATTGACTGTTTTAACCATTTTTTATTAACATCACGCGATTTCGGTCACAACTTTCCAATGGTAATTTTGGGGTAAAAATCGGTCTGAAATTTCAGACTTTGACAACTGCCGTAACTCCTTTTCTAATCAAGATAGAAACAAAATTCAAACTGTTTTGTAATCTGTGTTGCCAGATCTTTCATATGACATTGGTTTCAAGTGTGTGAGTTACATTTAGAATTTCTATTAAACTCCCTACCTAAACTAACACCCCCTATCCGGTTGACTTACTTAATATCCAAGTCACTTTTTGACACTTGGTGCCAGCCTGTCTAGGTTGACGTCATAATATTGGGAGTGTCTACGGAATTCATGCAATTGTGCACATGTGGCTGTGACAACTTATAAGATTCATGATGCCAATGGCAATGGCATTATTGAATGCGGCATTGAGGCACTGGTCCTTTTTTTATAAAATGTTATGCTGCATACGGAAACTCATTTTGCAGCCTTTTACTTTTGCGGAAAATTCGTACAAATTACGTATTTTGCGTACAGTTTGGCATCTCTGTATTAAGTTAAGAGGGCTCTTACTTTTATTTTTTTTTTTAAAGTTAAAAACTCACCACTTCAATTTGAAAATGAATGATGAACGATGCACTCCGACTCCACTTCGCGACGTCAACAAAGTCGAAAAAATACTCTCTTCAAAATGTGAGAGAATCCGAAGGTCAGCAATCCAGCACAAACAGTCTGGAATAGTTGTGCTGAATAAAATTAAGATTTCTGTTAAAGTTAAAAAATCAGGTGGATAAATAAATTTGGACTAGAATATAGACTTGTTACACCCAAGCCCAAGTTGGCCAAAATATCAAATATGGCAGCCAGTTTTTTTCAGGGTTGCCAGATTATTTTTCAACAAAATGCCAGGGGAAGACTCAAAAAATGCCAAAACACTCAAAAAAATGCCAAAGTCTGTTGACTCCCACCCCCACTAAGAAATCTACTCACTTTTGATAGACAATTTACTATCATATCCTGGTGGCTTGCGTGTTTTCTTTTCTTTTTTTTTTTTGAATTATACTAAATTTCCTGTTGGGGTAATGAAATAATTAAGAAAAGGTGTCATTTGAAGTATAATATACAAGAAAAGAAAATGCCAAATGAAAATGCCAAATGCCAAATGATTTTTCTAATGCCAAACGGTTTTCAAAAATGCCAGATTTTTGGAATCTGGCATTTAAAATGCCAAACTGGCAACCCTGGTTTTTTTCATGAATCCAATGTACAGTACGTTTTCTTGTTATCAATAGAAGAAGAGCTGCAATAATGGATACATTTTAAACCTTGTGTGACGAAGATCGAACTACGTGCCAACCCCTTCTCCACTACGTCATTGCCGACACGATGAACACGTCGGTAACGGTTTTTGTGGTCTTTACGTACTATACTATTTTTTTGTTTGTTTGTTGCTTGTTTTTTTTTTGTGTGTGTGCTGTCCGTTTTTTCTTTGTTTCTTTACCTAATTGTAAAAGGCGGGTGGACAATATATTTCTACGTTTTTGATTTATTTTAAAATAGATATCTAGAGAATTATAAAAAAAAATTAACAGGGGTTTTTTTTTATCACGAAAGCAAGTCAGTCGTCAGCATCTTTCAAGTCTACAACAGTTCGTGTTCGTCCATCCATCCAACAACATAAATCGTAACTATGTTACTGAAAACGTACTGTTAGGCCCGATAGCTCACTTGGTAGAAAACTCGGCTCAAAAGCTAAAGGGACCACAATCGATCAAGGTTATTGACAAGCCCCCCCCCCCCCCCCTAATCCTGTAATGATTAGGTTCTAGTATGCTCTCTCAAGTCTTGCAAAAAGTTTTCATGACAGACCAGCGTCCCATGCTATATGAATAATAAAGCTAAAAATAGACAAAGAAAGGAATGACACACACCTGGAACACAACAAGCAGGATCCAATCCATGCCATTCAGCGAAGTAGCCAAGTCACCCTATTCCGCCTCCGAACAGGACACAATAGACTAAATAAAGGGACATATGTTTACAAAGCTAGGTATTGGAACAACCCCTTATTGCCCATGTGGAACCGCCCATGAAACCACTTTACATGTGCTTATGGATTGCCCATTATACAACGTGCAACGTTCGAACCACTGGGTCACCCCTACAACACTCAACACAAAGCTCGGGACCTAAAGCGGACCACAGACTTCATAGCAGATAACGGACTGCAGCCATAGATGTCCATCAGAGGAACGAAGAAGAAGAAGAAGAAGAAGAAGCTATATGAAAAACTACGACGGCAATGCGGTCTTGTGACACTCGCATTCGGACCAGAAGGTCAAAGGTTCGAGTCCTGTTCTGAGCAGCGCATAGTTGAGTCCTTGGGAAATGCTCTTTACTCACATCTCTCACTGTACCAGTACCAGGTGATGATCTATTCAGACCACAAATTCCTCGTCGCATTCGTGTACGATCGCGAACCCGCCCGGAAGCTTCGTCACAACGCAACTCTCAACTAGATACTCTGCCGTTTCGAGCTCTTTGCCACAACGCGCGTACGTGTTGGGACTGGTCGAGATTCCCCACTGATGAAGCGACGATGCCGTAAGGCAGGTTCTCGACCGCAGTCGATTCGTCGCCACCCAATGCCTTCTATTGCTGGTACAGAAGCTTGACAACTTCTCTTACCTGTTTCGAAGAGTTTGTGTCCCCGCCCCCTCGACGGATTGAATTCGTCCAAACCGACTTCCATCTCGTATTCCCGCCCTGTCCGAAGGCAGGGATGTTAAGTGCAAGGATTACGGGACTTATTTCGGCTCAGAACAGGGGCTCCATTCATTATGCACTCGAGAGAGGTTTCGCTCCCCATCTCGATGTTTTGTTAAGCCAGCCAATTGTAATCGTCTCCCGCCGGACATCGCGGAGATGAATTGCTGCCTACCATTATCGGGCCCCATTCTCTAGGCGTTGTTCCCAGCGTTCCCGACACTTTGTGCATGGACTTGCGAAGCTTTACTTCAACCTTCTCAACATTCTTGCTCCTATTCCACACCGGAGAGCAATATTCCACGGTGGAATAGCATAGTGCCAGTGCTGAAGTCCTCATAAGTGCTTGTTTCCGTTCGAACCGTGTTTCAATATATTCTGTCAGGACAATGACCTTGTCCGTTGTGTACCTATCTTCCCCGAAGCCCGCCTACTCGTGGCAGGGGCTCCATTCATTATGCACTCGAGAGAGGTTTCGCTCCCCATCTCGATGTTTTGTTAAGCCAGCCAATTGTAATCGTCTCCCGCCGGACATCGCGGAGATGAATTGCTGCCTACCATTATCGGGCCCCATTCTCTAGGCGTTGTTCCCAGCGTTCCCGACACTTTGTGCATGGACTTGCGAAGCTTTACTTCAACCTTCTCAACATTCTTGCTCCTATTCCACACCGGAGAGCAATATTCCACGGTGGAATAGCATAGTGCCAGTGCTGAAGTCCTCATAAGTGCTTGTTTCCGTTCGAACCGTGTTTCAATATATTCTGTCAGGACAATGACCTTGTCCGTTGTGTACCTATCTTCCCCGAAGCCCGCCTACTCGTGGCAGGGTTGGGTCTACTACCCCCCCCCCCCCCCCCCCCCCCCCCCCCGTTCAAAAGCACGCGCTCCTAAAGTTTGTACGGGCATCTCAGTAGTGATGTGATATGGGTCGGTAACTGTCAGCCACCCTCGTTGGCTTCCCTGGCTGCAGGGCGGGAACTATCTTAGCTTGCTTCCACACTTTTGGAAGCTTTCCTTTTGCAAGGACGTTGGACATTGCCTCTGCCAGCCAGGTCTGTGCACTGATACCCTAATGCGTCACCATATCGGGATATATTATTATGCTATCTATCCCTACTGCTTTTCCGTTCATAACAATAACACTTCTCATGGAATGAATGGGGATATCCAGTCCAACTCTTCATCCGCAGGTAGCGATTCCCCAAGTCGTACAGTATGCCTAGTGGACACAGCGCTCGAAAGACTGAATCGGGGGCCCCGTTTGGTACTGTTCTTTACATATTCTTGGCAATTGTGTCTGCTTCACATTCCGATGAAGCCTTCGCAAAGTTCTGGTCGGGATCCAATTTCTTTATCAGTCTGTACAGCTGCGGGAACAAGCTGTTATGGGCTTTGGGCAGCGTGTACAGGCAATATGTAAGGGCTCGATGGCTTTGGGGAATCCCGAGGCTGTTTCAGAGGCGAGACAACGAGCTAGCTTAGGTGGCGCTACGAGTTGCACAAGCGTTTACTATTTGGTTGATAGCCATGGCACGAGCCTCACAATGGACCATTGTCCGAGTAATATGAAGCTCCATCTAAGCCAGTTTTGTCTCGCTTTGCCTTACCTGCGAAACAAACTTCCTACAACAGGCCTGGTCATCATTGACCAATCAAGCATTTTCATTGGCTACAATTACGGTATTTCATTTGGTAGGAAAGCAGGTGTTTTCATTGGACAATAAATTTTGCCTTGACTGTTGATTTGAAGTTGGCGATCATTGCCTTTTCTTTCATTCTAAGGTTTTTAGGGTGCTTGCTGACACATTTCGGTCATTTCAGCACCAGTACCCTCTCCCCCACCCCAAAATTGGACATTCCCCAAACTTGGACAGTAAAAAAATGCCCACTAGAGTAACTAAGACAAAGGGGACTGGTTCTAATTCAAATAGGAAACAAACGTAGATTCCAAGAGCTCACTTTGAGATTACCTATTAGTCCCACCCAGACGCAAGCACAGGATCTCATCGAGAGGAATACAGTCAAATACTTTAAAAACATGATATTCAAAACCCCCAAAAATAATATTACAGAGCATAACACTGTTATTAACAGAGATGATTTACAAGGAAAAAAGAATATCACCTCCCAAAATATTACTGTCTCCCTCTCAGCCTGGGCCAAGATAAGCAGTAATCTCATTCCAAGACAAAGACAGACAACAACTTGGAAAAAATATAGGGTGATAGAAGAAGCAGCAAGTGACCTCCTGTCCAAAATGGGAGGTCTGAAAACCCCAAGCAGGATCATTGCCATATACTTTAGATATCATTATACAGAGTTTTTACTAAAATGTAGAAAAGGAAAAAAATCGGGACTTGGAATTGAAACACCATGTCGTTATAGAAAAGTGGGCTGCACTGAAATTAATTGTTTTTAATGGGTTTTATAACACTTGTGACACTGTTTGGTCATTTCAGTACCAGTCAAAAGGGGGATAGAAGAGAAAACAATAATTATAATATTATAATTATATCGACCATTGAGTGGCCAACATTCCCTTACCCTAAGGGGAATTCCACCCACTACCTGCATGGCTATGGTTGCAACAACCAATACAGACACTGGCACAGGATCGCCATTGAAATGGAAACAGATGATTCGTCTATATTTAGAGGCACAAAACGGCTTTAAAAATAACAAAACAAAAGAAACCAAACACCTGAAAGAAAAGTTATTCTCAGTTTATTACAATGTTGTTACACTTCTTTCAAAACAATTCATCCCCTTATTTACACACACACTCGTGCACATACGAAATAAATATAAGATGACCATTTGGGGGAAAAAAAAATCAATTGTCTGGTACATGGATGTAGAAAAAAATTTAAGGAAAAAGGAATATAAAATATTTTAATAAATTAGCGCTTGCAACATAAGACTTTTGAGAGGGTTAATTCAGCGCCAAAAAAAAAAAAGATGATGGGATGATCAAGAGGTTTTCAATGCACAGCTTATCTCTGTGATAACAAGTGCCAGAGACAAAGTAAGACAAAGGGGACTAGAAGTAGATCTATGAGCATTTCTATCTTATCTTGCCCGAGAACACCTTCAAAGGTATTCACTCAAACTCAAAGGTTTATGGAATATATTCTCTCACTACCTACAATTACATAATACAATTTCTAAACGGACCTCCCTTGGACTGCAAATCCCAGTGATAGTCAAGGCAAAATCAAATAATCTCATTTGAGAACAAAGACTGAAAAACTTGCAGAAGGGGAAAACAGTTATACAAAAATACGCTATTATACCTCCATATTTGGGATATTCGCACAATGATCTGGATAACACAATAATTCTCTTATGAAATTAATATGATTGCGCTCATCATCCGGTGGCCACATAATGAAATTTAGTGGTAGAAACAATACAAGGCGAACTTCTCAACCACAAGGAGAAACCAAGGATCCTATCACAAAAATATTTAAAAAAAAAAAAGGATAATAAACGAGGGAATCTTGAAATAAGGAGAAGAAAGCCACCGTAAGTAATAGACAATATGGACACAAGATGGTGGAATGTGATGGTTTTGATCCAGCCTTTTGACATGAAAAGTTTTAAAAGTCATATCAAAAGAGAAAAACAAAACAAACAAACAAAAAAAAAAAACTCTTAAAGATTCATCAACAACCCACAACATCACCAAGATACAGGATAACGCTGCCAATCAATAATAACCCACAGCTCATTATGTGCAAGCAAATCATTCACACAAGTTCATGGTCACAAATATTACTTTTTTTTATATCACATCATCACTAGCATGGATTCATCTCTGCAAACCAAGCACAGCCATGAATAAGAAAACATTTCAACAAAAGCGCTTCCAAATAATAGGTCACATCAACATGTATAAAATAAAATAAAGACAGGCATAGGACCATTCAGGCAGCCCTGTCAAATACTGACAAAATAGCTTTCAAACCTCCATTATTCAACTTCAAACATCAACCAATCAAGATGTCCACCAACTTGTTCAAAATTCTTCAAAACAAGAAGTTTTACATTGATGGACAGCTTATCGCATCAACATATGAAATTAAAAACAAAAGTGTCTGACAAAAATGAGGAGGAAGAAGGTTAATTTGCCACTGTATGAGAGAGTATCACTGACAAACTATCACATTCAATAACATTTCAAATAACCAATCACTCACATTCACCCATAACATTATCCGTCCGGCGCACCATTCAATAATTTAACTTCCACAAACATTACAGAATCAGTGAGTAGTAGCAAAATGTATTATATTCAGACGACATATTCATCTTTACTGATATTTTACAAGCATTTTACAAATAAATATGAACCACCAAAATTGTTGAAACAAAATTATCAACACCATTAACAATTTATTGAGTGGGAGGAAGTGAATACCCAAAAAAAAAACCAAAAAAAAAAAAGCAATCTGTGTTCTCTATTCTGGAAAACAATGAATGAATGTCAATCTATCTGTAAAAAAATTATCCACCCAGTCAAAAATCTAAAGCTATATAAATTTTATCTCCTCGTTATGATGTCCCAATAATCAATTCATTAACAAGTATGGAATAAGTTAATTATTTACTACTTTTTAATTGATTAGCGAGCCAATCCAGCCCTTCGTAGAGTCCATCTCCACTGGTGGCACATGTTGCTTGGATAAACCATGTTCTGGATCGCATGTTGTGAAGTCCCAATTTGTCAGTAATCTCACCGGCCGTCATAGCGTTTGGTAAATCCTACGAGAGACAAAATGATAAAGGATTAAAGCAACCACAGGACTAACAATCTTTTCACAAAGCAATACATAACAAGTGGCCGAGTCGTGAAGGTATTGCATAGTGACACGGAAGGTCCCAGGTTGAAACCTGGCTTCAGGCACTTTCATTTTTTTCCTCGGGCAAGAACATTAACCCCCAATTTGCTCACTTTGGACAACATGGGCGATTTCTGTTGACATAAGACATCAGATTTGATCGATTATCTATATTCCTTCACGGAATGCCTAGGGGACAGTATCTAACGGTACCGTTGCAAAAAGTAACAACAATTAACAAGCCCATAACAATTTGGGTTGTCAGACTTGTCAATAAGATCTCGTCTAACTAAGTGAAATGCTCCCCAATTCTGTAAACCAAAACAACCATAACCATATGAGGAATAACTATGAAAAACCTTCAATGTTGGCTATTAGGGAAAATTTAGTGATAACTGGTCACCTATCAAATGACATAAAAACAAAATTAAACAGCTAAGTAATGTCAATTTTATGCATACTAAAATTCTGCAGGGTGGGAAGTATTTCATAACTTCCACCAATACAACTGTTGAAACTCGATCTTTTTCATGGAAAAGTTCAGGTTTTTCTCTCACTGAGAAGCCATACCAGCTATGACAGCAGATCAGACTAAGATGATTAAAGAAAATTTTTTATTCCACCCCGATCATTGTAAAACCCTATCAATTCTTAGTAAATACGTAATCTTTGAATAATGCTTTGAACGCATTGAATAAAAATTTCATTCAATGATTACAGAATATTTTCAAACATTTTATTGGTGTGAAATACAATGTAAAAGAGAGCTGATTGGCAATTAAAAATAATCTTTTGGTACGCATGAATACTAATCCAATGTTTTTAGTTTTGGGTCAAGTTGTAATTCAAGCAGGAGGAGAAAGATACAAATTATGGTGAAGCGAAGTACTATTACCATACCATTTGATTCCAAAATATCTAATAATCTTATTTGGATGGGTAGAATAAACGTATCCTTTCAGTTCTCTGTATTTAAAAACTCATATTTTATCATGCAATAACACATACTCACAAGCTAGTGTTATTGGGCACGATAAAAATAACTTGTTTAATAAATAGAATGAGATGAAAGAATCATATAAAAATGCATACAGTGGAACCTCCCGATAACGACATGCCATGGGACCGAGTTTTTATGTCGTTATCCGGAGGCGTCGTTATTTAGATTTAGAGGTTTCCAAGATGGCGGACAAAGTGGGCGTGGTAAGGCCTGCGGGACCAGTTTTTATCAACTACGAGAGACTGTTGTGAGGTATTCCATACTTGGCCGCGATGTCTTTCTCTGCCGTTGTATTATTGTCAACAGCTTCCAAGATCTTGATCTTTTCATCAATGGTGAGTATTTTCCTTTTCTTGGGTGGAGTGGTAGTTGTAGAAGACATCTTAGCAGTCAGGGATCGGTGATCAGTGATAGTGATAATGCCATTCAGTCGTTAACGCACGGGCTTCAGTATCCACCAACGGCCATACTCATTGGTCGGTAAACTCGCTCTCCGATTGGTTGGCGAAACTCGCATTCTCATTGGACCTAATGGTGGTAAAAGCTACATTCTGATTGGTTTCAAAAGCTGCGTTCTCATCGGTTCAAGCAGGAATCGTTTTTATAAACTTTGAGTACTCATACTCTGTATTTTTAGTCTCAGATATCTACGAAAACTGCCGAAAATCGCCAAAAATGATGTCGTTATTCAGAGGTTTTATTAAAAAGTGCGTCGTTATTTGGAGGGTTTTTCTTTTACTGATCTTAAATAGAAAAAAAAAATCGGGACCAGGGGTCAATGTCGTTATCAGGAGGTTGTCACTATTCGGGAGGTACCACTGCAGTTTGAACACAATCACCATTCGCAATACAACCAGTAAAGACCTAAACAAAATTGTATTTGAAAAAAAAAAAAAACATGTAGCACTAACCTGTTTGTTTGCAAAAACTAAAAGTATGGCATCGCGCAATTCATCTTCATTGACCATTCTTGACAGTTCTTCTCTTGCTTCTCCAATACGCTCTCTGTCATTGCTGTCTACCACAAATATCAAACCTGAAGAGATGAGAGAGAGAAATAAAAATGATTAAATTGTCTTTCAGACTAACTAAAAACCTGCCTATACAAAATACCCTCTATGAAGAATATTCCTATGAAAAAGCTTGAAAGATAATCAACATCCTCTATTTTTAGAATTTAAAACTAAAACGTCCGGTAGACCAGATACAGTGATAAGTTTAAAATCCAGAACAGAATGTTTTTTATATCTTATTGTAGAGAATAAAAATATACGAAATTAGGGTGAAGAAGAATGTTTGTTTGTGTGTATGTGTGTGTGAAGAAGTGAGCGAAACACAGAGAGAGAGAGAAGATATTTGTTGGTTTACTTCTATGTCATTGTAATTCCTTTTTATTATATATTTGCTTAATTATGTTCAGAAATTCGTAAGTCTATGACAATACCCAATGTAAATTTCCAGAAGCCGATAAATAAAGTTCATCTAATCTTATCAATTTCTTTCTTTAATATGATGCAGAAATTACTGCCTTTTTCTCGAAAATGTATGAGATGGGCTGTTTGCAGTGATGTCTTCCTGCAGTTGATAACTGGTCACTCATCAGTTCCCGCAGATCAAATACCCTTTTTGCCTCACTTTTCATCGTTCAACTTTATACCAGAGTGGATTGCACAGGTGCATTATGTAAAGTTGAATAGGGATATTAATTGGTATATTGTAGAAATGTGCCACAATGCTAATTAGAAAATGGGGGAACTATCTCATCAACATATGTAATCACTTACTTGACAATTGTTAGCAGTAGGGAGCTGCCTGATGCAGTGTATTATAACATACCCATGAACATGTGAAAAAGGAAAGGCTGCTCTGGAATTGAGCAATCCAAATTGACAATTGATACGTATGCATGTTATAGCGATGAATGCCATAGCATTGACAATGATCATATGATAGCTTGTGCGATATAGCCAAGCTAATCTAGACCAGCGGCATTTCAATGCAAGAAAAAGAAAATATTGTTTATCAGCAAAGTCCAAAATGCCCTTGACAATACTTTTATCTTTATAACATTATTTGAGAATGTACTTTAAGCACAAGATCACCAGAGTTAGTGTCACTGGCTTTATGACAGTAAAATAAAGTATTCAACAACAGTAATGTGACAAAGTACCAAGATCAACCTTGAGCATTGACAATGATCATATGATAGCTTGTGCGATATAGCCAAGCTAATCTAGACCAGCGGCATTTCAATGCAAGAAAAAGAAAATATTGTTTATCAGCAAAGTCCAAAATGCCCTTGACAATACTTTTATCTTTATAACATTATTTGAGAATGTACTTTAAGCACAAGATCACCAGAGTTAGTGTCACTGGTTTTATGACAGTAAAATAAAGTATTCAACAACAGTAATGTGACAAAGTACCAAGATCAACCTCAGCACAGAGCACATCAAATTCCCTTTCTTCACCCCCAGGAGAAACTTTTCATTGTCTAAAAATGGCTTCAGACTACTAAGGCATCAGCAGCATTGCAGTGTCATGAATAGGGTAGTCTTGCTCAGGGTAATATTGAGAAGCTGACAGCAGGGCTCAAATGGCAACGCCTTTTCCACTCATGATCTCTTACTTACAAAGCATCTAAAAACTTTAATACTAATATACCTACCTTGCGTGTTCTGGAAGTAATGTCTCCACAAAGGCCTAATTTTGTCCTGTCCTCCTACATCCCACACTGTAAAGCTTATATTCTTGTATTCCACTGTTTCGACATTAAAGCCTGTAAAAAGGAGAGGGGAAAGCATTAAGTTAGGAGAACACAGTAGTATAAAATAAAAATTGTAGTACATGTGCACTAAAAATGGAATTATATATCTCACCCTGACTGAAATTAGTGTTGTTCCGAACAGTTCTAAATAGAGGCATATAACCAACAACAACAAAAGGAAAGAAAAAAGAAAATTTTTATCTATTTTTGGGGAAAGAAAAATAAAAATCTGAATCGTAATCAATCCAAAATGCATAATTTGCAACCCCATTTACAAACTGATTAACACTTCAGATTGTTCTGGAGTAAATGTAGTCAAATTGAAACTGAGCATCCATTCCCAAGTAAATTTAAACCAATTTTCATTAAATAAAACTGTAATAGATTACGCTACTTTTCGCTTTGCTTTCCTAATCTACTCTATCACTCCCTTGTTATTATTCGGCCCTTTGAATTATTAGAGTTATTCCCCTTTGCTTTATTCGTTCAGTCTTCTCTTCCATCTATCAGCCTATCCAACTCACTTCCGTCACTTGATTTACTTAGCACGTAGTAGCCTACGTTTTTTCTTAGTTTGAAATAAAGAGAGCCGGTTAATGGCTAGTATCTGAAAACAGAACAAGTCTTGTCCAGTCTATTATAAAAACAAAACAAAAAGAAAAAAGAAAAAACACTTTAAAAATCCAAATTTGGCCAAAAAACCTGAGTAATAAATGGATTAAATCTGTGGGTCTGTATTTGTACTGCTTTACAATCAGAATAACTCTAAATCCAAAGACCCTCTTTGCAGGTGACGGTTTAGTGCATTGTATTACTATAATACTTGAGCAGGGACTATTCAGTTACAGGTTGGGCATAAAGCAACTTGTCAAGAGGTGTGACAGCCCACAAACATTCACACACTGTCAGGTAAATCACCCCATTTACCCAAATGGAGGAATCTACCCCTTCATCCCGGGCACCACCCTTCCTCAGCAGTCAAGCATCAAATATGACGGTTCTGATGAATGTTACATTTAATTTTTTCTATATTTCAAGGAAAATCATGGACATCAAGTAAATCTAACAACAATGCTATAGAGCACTGCCACCAGGGCTGGCGGAGTCGGTTATTTTTAAACCGACTCCGACTCCAGCCTTGAAACCGACTCCGACTCCTCAAGCATAGTATTAATAGGTAATAATATGCAACCAACACTCGCAGCTACTTTTAGCTTTTCCCCAGTATATGTATTATAACAATACAAGCCGCTTCATATTTGATATTGCATCATTAAAAGTACAAGCTCTTCATCATTTTTTTGGCTACAGACTGATTAGCTCATTTCGAATAAACACATTAATATTGATTAATGATCATCACATTTAAAAGATAAACACATCCCCTTTTCCCATGAAAACAAACACACAAAAAAGATTACTATTTGTGAATTTTAGTTTTGAAAAAGTTTTAATTAATAGTAATAGTTTTAATTTTTCAAAGTGAACTATAAATATAATATTCCCCTTTTCTAAAATATTACACATTGAATGATATAAAAATGCAATGTCTGAAAGTGGTAAGGAGTCGGGACTTCTAAAACCGACTCCGACTCCACCCTCAAACAACCGACTCGGACTCGCCAGCCCTGACTGCCACAAGTCAAAAGGAGTTACAAATGCTGTCAAACTGACCAAGTAAAAAAAAAAATTAATTAATAATTTAAAACGAACTTACCTATAGTTGGAATAGTAGTTACAATTTCACCCAACTTCAATTTGTAAAGGATGGTTGTTTTTCCAGCAGCATCGAGACCGACCATCAAAATTCTCATCTCTTTCTTCCCCAAGAGGGAGTTGAATAATTTACCTATAACACTCCCCATTCTGTTTGATTATATCCCTCTGAAATGACAAGCATGGATTGAGTCATGAAGTAGAGCAGATGTTGGGGCCCCCGAGTAATGTCACATAGAGCATTTTGTCTCGGCTATGCTCCTAAAATCATACTTCATTCATTGGTATACATAATCAATATACAGTCGCATCTCTCTGGATGAGATGCCTGGGGACGGATTATTTTCTTCTTAACTTGTGCACTTTAGGGACTGATTTCACTATCCCAGATGTCTCTGTAATCCAGACAAAATGCTGGGAACAGAGGTGTTCGGTTTGAATATATGTGACAGTATATACGCATTTATTAGCAATGAATCAACAATATAATAAACATGAATAGTAAAATGTAACATTTTAAATGGCATTGCTGAGAGTCAAACTCAGCACCTCACAACACTGGACTGCAAATTAATAAAGATGGCTGTTTTATTCAAACAATAAATACAGATTGGGAGAAAGCCGTTCAAAAGACCAGATGTTGCTTTGACAACAACCGGTTACAGTCAAGATGGCTGCACAACTTTCACTAAACTGGGAACATAAAACAACAAAAACCTGTCGTTTACGTGGTGTCAGAGGTCAAATTGTTTCTTTTTTTGGACAAGTAGTCCTTCAGGGCCACTATATGCCTATGGAGCCGGAGTTCCTGACTTCTATAGCGTGAAACGGACAATAGCAATTGCTTGCTATCCTTTGAATAGGATGCCAGTCTATCGCAAAGTACTTTCCACCAAATCTAACAGACTCAGCTACCCATTCACTGATGGGTGGACAGGAGGGTCAGAAAAAAATCTCAACTGCACCCGGGATCTATCTTGGTCCCTTTGCGATGAAGCGAATGCTCTGCCAACTGAACTATCGGGACCCCCTTTTTTTTGACAAACAAAACATAAATTCGAGGTGAGCAGCTATTTAAATTTAGACTTTATAATGAAAGTGGCGGATGCATATGGAATTTCTCCAAAAGCCTCTTCATATAATAGATAGGTGATGAGTGCGAAATCGATTTAAACTTAATCTTTAGTTTGTTTTTCTTAAGCATATGACAAGGAGCAGCATGCCTAATACAACAGTACTGAGAGGACTCTAGGTTAGTAAAATGAAAGAGACAAAAACATTTCAATCCAATCTTATATAGTATAAATACATTGCCACTAGTATTAAAATATAGGCTGTTTACTGTATTTCCCATCAGTTTCAATATTGCAAGTGATGGCAAACATTATGTTCCATCAGGTCTAGTATCTGTAGTTAGGACTTCCGTAATTTCACAGCACATTTATATTAGGGTTATATTATTAGCTAATCTTTTAACCATTACAGACTTACAATTTCAATTAGTTTGCAATGTCCAAATAATATTACTAAGATGAGTTTCATTTTTATAAGAGGTGTGATTTTTCTAATTTTAAAAACAATTTGCTGAGACGGTAGTCGTATGACTCCTGCCAATGCCATTATTACTGTGTTTCCTGTCAGTTACGGTACTGCAAGTGATGGCAAACATTATGTTTCATCAGATTTTAGTATCTAGTTAGGGTTGAGGGGGTCTGCCCCCCCCCCCCTCTCCCCACAATTAAAAAAAAAATCCCCTCTTTAACGAAACTACGGAAGCCCTTCCCTTCTAAAGCTGACATTTGGTGAAATTCCAATTTTTTCTGTGATTGTGAATCATTGCAAAAATTCCTCTACTCTCCTCAGACAGTTATATTAATATTATAATGATTATTATATATGACAATTATGATTATGGTATTGATCAGTTTCGGTATTGACCAGTTTAAGTTTAAATATTAAGTTCAAAAAGAAAAGGGCAGGTGGACTCCATACTCCATCATGTGAAAACCTGCTTTGAAAGGTAAACCAAATGAAATGTGTTGTTTCAAATATTCAGAAGTTTTCCTATTTCTCCATTTCATTTGGATGGTTTTGATTGATAATTGATAGATGATGAAGGATGAAGAAGATGGGTGTTGACTTTGTCCTGAGCCTGAACTGACCTGACGAGAATCCTGAGTATTTCTAATCGTTGTAGTACAACGATAATTAGACCAACATTATAATATTTTCAGTCTGACTGCAACATGGAAGATTGTAATAAAAGCGATCAATTCTAATAAACTAATAATTAATTATAAAAGTTTTAAAAAAGTAAACAACCCATTTTATTAACAACATCGACTGCTGAAACTGAAGCTAAATTTCACTTCGCTGTTATTGTCTATCAAATTCAGTCAAACTGATTAGTTATAAATCTAAATTTTACAAGAACATGACCTCAGGGTTATGATGGTCAAAAGAGGAAACTTTTATTGTCTTCTGGTGAAAAATGTAGGCCTATCTTTAAACATTAGCAGACCATTATATTTACCGGCACCGGTGACTTGACAAAACAAGAACACGAGATAAATTTGTGCGTTTCAAGACAGATCTTTTCACCTAAGATCCTTAGAACTTTTATAACTACACTACACACGATTTATTACTTTAACAATTGCTTTTAGACGGCCAATTGGCAAGATTGTATCTCAAATAAGCTTATATATCCCACAAACAAATGCTTGGTTACCTCTTTTCCACACCCGTTGTAAACAAAATGGCGGACGTGGAAGTAATATCGTTGTTCTTGCCACGTCAATATCGCGGATTTGGGATCTTCCAATCTGCAGGCAGGGCTGGGCGCTAATCGATATCATTACCTTTACTAGGTACCCTACTGACATTAATTTTGGCTCTTAAATCGATATTATTTTGTTCGTTTTGTCAGCCGAAACGTTGTTTGTCTTGCGTTGTTTCCTCCTCACTCGTGAGTCGCCTTAATTCTTCATTTGAAGCCTTGGCAAAAGGCGCTATATCATTGTTATAGATGATTTTCAAAAAATAAATTATTAAAATAATTATTATCATTAATTAATATGGCTAGTTTTAGAATAATATAGGTGGGTACCTTATATATATATATATATATATATATATATATATAATATATATATATATATATATATATATATATATATATATATATACCGGCTCCCTAAGGCACCTTCAATTATTAAATCAATTAAATTGAATAAACTTTGATCAACAGACTTGCGAAGCATATACAGTAGCCATCTACTGCACGGTGCTCTGAAAAGCGTACCGTTATCCGATCGTGCAGTAATCCGATATGTCAAGGGAGACAATCCTAGGTGACTTTAATGATGTCAATAGATCATGAATTATCTCCTCTTATATCTGTACACAGTGTTCACACCCAAACTATCAAGGGACGACGAAAGCTTGTCAGAATTATTATTTTTTTTTTTAAATTTCTATATTATAAATCAAGCAATTCAATTTGTTTAGCTCATCAAGATTAAATAGAAAAACTAATTGACAACTCATATGATTTTGTTTTCACCAGTTGCCCAATTTGATCGCACCCTAATACTAATTATTATTGACACCCACCCTCTGTCCCGGTAATTTTTTATGTGTGAAAGTGTGGTTCCATTGTCATTAATTTACACTGGGCATAAAACAAAAATCTGGCGAAAAAAGTAGAAGAATGTCGATAAAGAGTGTCCAGTTATGAAGACTAATTACATACGGAGACACGATGGCTATAACACCTGGCGAACGATGAAGATTCGCCGTGTGTAAAATCAAAACTCTCACTCTCGTTAAGGTAATTACTGTCTCATCTTAAAAATAATTGAAGAATAATTTTATTCGGCTTAAAGGCAAACACCGTTCAACGGAAACCGCACTTGTTCGGGTTGTTAATGATCTCCTGTCTGTTATAGACAATGGTTCATGTTCTTTGCTGAATTTGCTTGACCTATTGTCTGCTTTTGATACTATTGATCACAATCTTCTCCTCAAACGTCTTGAAATTACTTATGGCGTGTCTGGTGCAGCGCTTGATTGGTTTAGGTCATATTTATTTAATCGTAAATAAATTATTACGGTGGATGAATATAGATCTGAGGAACTCTTTCTTGACTGTGGGGATCCCCAGGGTTCAGTACTTGGACCCGTTCTTTTTGTTCTGTACGTTGGCCCTCTGTCTAAAATCATCAGAAGTTTCGGTCTGTCTTACCATCAATACGCTGATGATAAGCAATTGTACTGCGTTTCCAATACGAGAAATTTACAAGAAGTATCAGCCGATAGTAAGAATTGTATCCAAAGTGTTAAGAAATGGATGAATGAGAACAGAATGAAACTGAATGATGATAAGACGGAGGTGCTGTATGTGGGGAACAGGAAGTGGAAAAGTGAAACAGATTTGAAGCTGGGGGATGCCTCCATTCAAATTGTTGACGAAGTGAAAAACCTTGGCACATTCTTAGACTCTGGACTGTCGATGGAGCATCGGGTTAATATTTTGGTTAGATCTCTCTTTTTCCAACTAAAAAAGATTGCTTCCATTAGACGGTTTATATCTGAGGATGTGACCAATTACCTGGTTGTCTCCATCGTACTATCGAAATTGGATTATTGTAATGCTCTGTTGTTTGGCGTTTCGCAATATAATCTGAGACGTCTTCAGATTGTCCAAAACAGCGCTGCCAGACTAGTATTCATGAAGTGTAGGTGCGACACCTGCATTGGTTGCCTGTTGAGAAAAGCATTAAATTCAAAGCTTGTGTTTTAGTGTATCGTTGTCTTGAAGGTACTACCCCTTCCTACCTTTCGGAACTAATTGTAAGATATTCAAAAACCCACCCCTTACGTTCGGCCAGTGATTCCACAAAACTAGTTGTCCCTCGAATTCGGAAAAAATGCTGGAATGGGGTCCTTTTCTCATTTCAGATCCTCTATTTGGAATGCCTTACCACAGAGCATTCGTGAAAAAGAATCTTTGTCTATTTTTAAACGTTTGCTTAAAACATATCTGTTTCGATTTTAGTAGATGGTATGAGAAGCAAGATAGGTCTGGTTTGTGTTGTGTGTTGTGTGTGTGTGTGTGTTTTCACTATGTGGGTAATTTTGAGCACACTTTGCAATGTGACCAATGACCTCGAGCACATGGAAAGGTAATTTTGATCATCCCCATTGATGGTTCCTCCGTGACCTCTTGTTTCTATGCCTGTCAAGCTTTGACATGGATGCCTTTTTAACTATTAGCTTATTGTATGAGCCTTTAGTTCTTCAATCAACATGCAGTGCATACACCTTCGAAAATGACATCCGTTATCGTATAGTTTATTAAAACTAGTCGAATAAATATTTAAGTTGTTTTATTTTTGACTCGAAAATTTAAGATAAAGGAAATCAACCGCCAACAGTAAACCGAAGACCCATAGCCACCTTAAGTGATTGCCTAACATCTTGAGTAAACAACCCACAGATCCTGAGCATCACTCACAATTTTAACTGAGATTATTTTAAAAAATGCATAGTGTCGTCAGGTTTTGCGATTCAATTCCTTTATCAGTGTGTCAAAATATTGTGAGAAATACTCACTGACCTATTTGTATGTTTGACATGTACTTAAGCGGTATCTCATGCCTTTTCATACAGGAAATAAATTAATAGTCCAGGGGACAAAACGGGGTAAATGGCAGGAAATATTCTGATTGGTTAATGCTTAGTAACGGGCGTACCATCAATGAGAGGCGGGGGATGTTAGGGATCAGGATTAGAGGAGTTCGATCTTCACGACTAAGGCTGTAAACTGAGTGCATTCAATTTCCACTCCAGTCCGTCGTCTTGCCCTCCATTTGTCATTTCCTCTCAGTCGGTCTCTTGTTTCATCATAACAAAGTGAGTGCTACTCACTCGTTTTAGTTGCCGAACCGTACAGGAATCGAACGCGGACGTTTTTATCTCGAATTAAAATTTCTTTCAATTTCAAACACACGGAGTTTCTTTGTTATTGTTTTTAGAACTCCTTTGGATGATCAGTTCTCGCTCACTAAATACTTGTTTGAATAGTAATATAAACGTTTTAGGTGACACGTAGTTTTGTATGTTTCATGTTTTTGTTGTGAGTCATTTACAATAATGTATCGTGCCTATGGCAGTAGCCATCGTTAACTTAAAGCCTGACACTGACCAAAAAATGACGCCAAAATGCCAGTCTTTGGCCACAAAAGAAAACAAATCGTAGTTGTATTCAATAGTTCAACCAATGGGACCACTTGTTTCCATGAGCACTACTAACAACAACTCACTAGGTGGTGCAAAAAACAAATAATGACGTCAAAATGCCAGTCTTTTTGGGTTTCAGCGTAGCCATCGTTATGTTATAGCCTGGCACTGAAATCCAAAAGGACTGGCAGTTTGACGTCATTATTTGGTTTTTTGAACCGCCTAGTGAGTTGTCGTTAGTAGTGCTCATGGAAACAAGTTATTTCATTGGTTGAACTATTAATTACAACTCACGATTTGTTTTCTTTTGTGGCAAAAGACTGGCATTTTGACGTCATTTTTTGGTCAGTGTCAGCGTGGACTTCGTAAAGTTATGGCCTGATACTGACCAAAAAAATGACATCAAAATGCCAGTCTTTTGCCACAAAAGAAAACAAATCGTGAGTTGTATTCAATAGTTCAACCAATGACATATCTTGTTTCCATGAGCTCTACTAACGACAACTCACTAGGCGGTGACAAAAAACAAATACTGACGTCAAATTGCCAGTCCTTTTGGGATTCAGTATCAGGCTATAATAAATATAACGATGGCTACGGTGTCAGGCCATAACTTTACGAAGGCCAAGGTTTCAGTGTCAGGCTATAACTTAACAATGGCTACGCTACGACACACGAACAGGAGAGGAAATTGAATGCACTCAGTGTACAGCCTAGCACGTAAGACAAACCATGATGCCAGCAAAATAAATATGATGAAATGGAGTAACCGATTCAATTTAATTTGCGAAGACAGATGATGTTGACGTTTTGGGTTCCCCCTTTGTCAACAAAACACAATGAATGTGACATTCCAGACGAATGTTTCTTGTTGTTTCTATGTAGAGGAAATATTGATGCAACGCGTTTAACCAAAAAAAACCCCAAAAAACGTATAACATCCCCAGCGTACCAACACACAAAGCTATGTGTAATCTTAACGTTTATAGTCTGATTCATATAATTTAGTGAGAAGTTATCATAAAAATGGCAGGCTAAATACAATAACTGAGAGCTGAGTGGCGTCAATTTCGTTCCTTCTATAGATTGTTGCGCTTTGACCATTGACTAATGACCCCTGGCCTATTTTCAACTTTTTGTCTATCACAGCAACACTGCTATTAGAGAGGTGCAGATTTTGCACCTGGATGTGTTGAAATTAATGTGAGAAAAGAGCTTCCCCCCCCCCCCCCCCCCCCCCCCCCCCGGACTGAACTTTAAGCTGCAGCAACGGAACTCGAAATCAGGAACTTGGGATCACAAGCAGAGCGTCATACAACAAAACCAAAAAGCAATAAATTAACCGGTAGATTTTTGACCAATCAAAACATGGAATTTGTGACACACCTTCACACGACTCGGACAAACATAGTTGGTTGTTTATAAACAATAACGTAAATGGAATCAACCTGTCTCTGATCATTGTTATTGTTTTATATATCAAATGTGTGACTAGTTATCACACGATTATCTCGATCAGAACATTTAAGCTTACACATAGTTTTCTGTGTTGGTTCTATTGATCATGCGGTAGAACAGTGGGTAATTTATCGAGACACGTGCCACCGTTAGTAAAAACTGTGGAGTTCGCTCCGTTTACCAATCACTGTCATTGTTTATAGTATGACGACTGTCCGAGAGGCGTGGTTATCTAGGTGTCTATTGAAATCAATATGCCGTGCACATAATAATTAATTATGCCATTAATTATTTACCCCCGATGTAAATGATTCAAGCGCTCCATAGTATTAGATTAGGGAGCAGGCACTGGTGTAAGATAACATCCGATAAGATGTGCGGCTATGTGGTCTAATAAATGGTTACGCTTATGACATTCGCCTTCGGATCGGAAGGTCCTGGGTTCGAGTCCCGATCTGAGCGGCGCATAGTTGAATCCTTTGGAAAAGGCTCTTTACTTGGATTTTCTCACCGTACTCAGGTGGAAAATGCGGGTGGTCTTTGTCGAGAAAAAAAAATGTAATATTGCCTTACAGACGTCATGTCTCGTCTTTCATGTTAAGTGAAGTGTAGAAGTCGGCTTAGAACTTATTGTAAAGCGCTATAAACACGTTTAGTTTATATTGCGCTTATAGACGTGTAAATCCGAACATTCTTGTGAGCCTAGTCTAACATTGTTGTAATGGACAATATTCTACGTCATTTATTTTTAGATTTCCATTACAACAATGAGCCCATAAGGAATTGGGTTATCAGACCTTCAAATAAGTGCACGCCGCGCTATAAAAAAAAAAGCTCACGTTTAAACAATACCAGACAAAGCAGAAAGAAAAATACCCACAAGTTAAAAAAAAATATAATCCCGTCTCAACTGGAGATCGAACTTCAGACCTCTTGATCATGATGGGGCAGCGTGGCTCAGCGGTATGGTCTTTGCTTCGTACCCGAAAGGTACTGAGTTCGATTACCAGACGCTGCTGCGCTGTGTGGCCTTGAGCAAGTCACCTCGCCCTAGCTCAATTTGCGACGCTGCAATGCGGCTGACGCCTGGGTTGTTCCAGTCTTCCCTTTGAATAGACCCAAGAGACACATTTCCCCTAAGTGATGAATAAAGGGAATTTAATTTAATAATGCAAGTGAGGATTCACAGTGGAAACAGGCGCTCTTGTGAAGAATAAAAGTAATAGATTGTTTTAACTTGAGGACAACTTCTGTGGTGCAATGGTAAAAGTAACAAACAGAAATGAATATATAATAGCTTTAAAAAAAAAACAAGAACAAAAAAACAAAAAAAACAAACACACACACACAAACACACACAAACACAGTCACACACACACACACACACACACACACACACACACACACACACACAATGGGAGCACGCCTGAATGGTAATCAGGAAGTCTGATGTTCGATCCCTGGTAAGCTGAGGTAGGCTGATTGCTTTTTTTTAAATTATTTTTTTTTGTTTTTTGTTTTTTTTTGTATTTTTATTTATGCTATGACTTGAACTGTTTCAAAAGGTAAGATAAAAAAAAAAAGGAAATCTGTGTCCAATCGTGCATGTTCCAAGTATCTAAATTAAACATATAATTTTCCACATATAGATTTTAGTAAACATGATCATTTTAAATCAATTTGGGAGAATAATACTCTATTCATATCTAAATAAAACATAAGAATCATTTTAAAAAAATTCATAAGGCAGGGCTCCGTACCGTACTGCTGACTACTATTATCGACATTACTAGGATAGTATCGAATGATACCGAATAGTACCCATTCTTTCGAAATGGAAATAAGAAGTCCCCTGCCATGTGAAATTACAAAGGAAGTAACAAAATGGGCGTTTTCGGAACTCTTTGTATGTTGAGGTAAGATAGGCTGTTGCCCTTTGACCACTGACCAATAACCCTTGGCCCACAACAATGTCGATTGTTGTTAGACACCAGATGATTTAAGTGTTTGCACCTATCCGTGCAGGTGCCTTACTTCATGCTGACCTCAAGTAAGATAGATAGACGTTATTTAAGTTCCTCATCCATCTTTAGAGATAATGGGATCATAAAGTTATAGGACCATTTCATGAAAATGGCGATGTTTAAATCCTCCCCCCCCCCCCCCCCCCCACCCTTTCAACGTGGGTCCCCCCCCGAGCCGAAAATGCGTCTTGGTGGACTTTTACTTTTAACCGGACTCTTGACTCTGACTGAGACAGTGCCTGAGCATTTTATATTTTTGAATTATTTATTTATTAAAACATTTTTTTTTACAAAGGCTGCCTCTATTCTCATCCTGGATGAGAATAGAAAAACAGTCGAGCTCTCATCCTGGGTGAGAATAGAATAACATTCGACCACTCATCCTGGGTGAGAATAGAGGTAGTGGCACCTTCTCACTATACTCGCCCCACAGGTAGGGTAGCCTAACGCCGCACCTTCTCGCAAAATTCTCGTCCCTGTACCAACAGTTAGAGTCAGCTTAGCGCCCCCCCCCCCCCCCCCCACCCACCTCAATATTCTCACTTGATCATCATCATCTCTCATGTGACTGCTTTTAGAGGTATTTGGACGTAAGGAGGATGAACATACATGTCAAGCATTTAGAATTTAGATTTAGACTGGATTGCTTGAGATATGGGAATCATGTTGGAATCTCTCTCTCTCTCTCTCTCTCTCTCTCTCTCTCTCTCTCTCTCTCTCTCTCTCTCTCTCTCTCTCTCTCTCTCTCTCTCTCATGACTGACAAGCTATGTCATCACAAGACAAGGGGGTGATAGAATACCAAAGATATTGCCTGGATGTTGTAATTAAATAAAAAAGTTTTTAAAATTTTGAATACACGATAAGTAAATATATGTTTGTCTTCCACTATTCATATATGGCTAAATAACGTTAAAAGTAATTTACAGAAAATAGGAATTCAGTCTATTGTCTAATAATATCCTTACCACCCTTTCACAGCTAAGCGAAATAGACTCTCCCAATTTCTAAGAGTTGGACTTTTCCTTTTATGGGCCTATCACTATTTTGTATTGACTTCGCTGTCTCCATACATTAGGTATTTTAACTTGTTTATACTTCCTCTCTCTCTCTCTTTCTCTCTCTCTCTCTCTCTCTCTCTCTCTCTCTCTCTCTCTCTCTCTCCCCTCTCTCTCACTTCTCTCTCCTCTCTTCCCCCCCCCCCCAAAAAAAAAACACAAAAAAACTCTATTTCTCTACATCATTTTATATTGTTTGTTTTTCCTTCTTTCTTTGATCCACTCAATATTTCATATCTCTCTCGCTCTCTCCCCCATCCCCCCTCTCATTATCCCCGTCTTTCTCTACGTCGTTTTAATTTGTTGTTATTTTCTCCTTTCCCTTTCTCCTCTACCTATACAATAAATGTGAATGGGTTCATCCCATTCTGATTATCACCACCCAAAAACAAAACAAAACTGAATAAAAAACCCCAAAAAACATTTCCACCATCCAAGTGCTGGCGGCTTTTTCTCTTTGATCTCGTAATCATGGTTTCCATTACGCCAACACCTCCGTTTTTTGTGGGTCAACCCCTCCCCCTCCCCACCTTCCCTCATCATCATTTTATTTCTCTCCCAACCTATGAAAGAGCTCTGCATGCACTGGTCTAATATTGAATGACACTAACTCTGCCCCACCCCTAACACATGGTGTGGTTGTGTGAGGCCTGAGGTAGTCTCCATTCTTCTATCCTCCGTTTCTTGTCAATTGAATGCCGACAGCAGACGTTTGGTTCTATGAAGTTCAACTGTATGTCTCAGTAGAAAATAGGAACATTTAAAAAGTGAGTTTGCCAAAACTACTGGTTAATTAAATATGAGGTTGGCTCTGAGATTAGTTGGTTCCATAAGAGGTATTTTACTAAGTCGATGTAAATTAAAAAAAAAAAGTCATCACGGTGTCACATACCATATGTACGCTGATGACACCCAGCTCTACCAATCTGCAAAACCAAGTGAAATTAAAGGGTTACTGAAATCGATGGAGAACTGCATTGAAGATGTGAAGAACTGGATGGTAGCTAATAAACTGAAAATGAACGATGAGAAAACAGAACTCCTATTATGTAATCCTAAAAATAACATTTGTGAACAAGACCTTTCGATTTGTATTGATGATGTAAAAATAACATTTTCTGAAAACGCCAGAAACCTGGGATTTTATTCCAGCAGTGACCTGTCCATGGAATATCATGCGACACAACTTTGCAAAGTACTGTATTGTGAAATTTGCTGTATTGGCCAACTTTCGGCATTTTAAAATCAAAATTCCTTAAAGACTCTAGTGTCTGCTTTTGTTTTTACTCGTTTAGACTATTGTAATTCACTCCTATCTAATTCCCCAGGTTTCTTACTTGATAAACTGCAGCGGTTTCAAAATCAAGCTGCTAGAATAGTTTTAAGAAGAAATAAGAGAGAACACACGACTCCAATGCTTTTCACTTTACACTGGCTTCCCATTAGGGCCAGGGTGCTCTTTAAGGTTGGAGTCACGTGTTTTAAATGTTTTCACGGAAGCTCCCCTGCTTATCTTGATGATCTTGTCGAGCCATACGTTCTGCCCCGTGCATTGAGATCAGGTGATCATCGTCTACTTAAAGTGCCAAAAAAGGGTAATAAACTCTCTGACAGATCCTTTAGTCACTTTGCACCGACTGTCTGGAACAATCTCCCCTTATCTCTTCATGACGTCCCTACTGAACTGGCTTTCAGGAAACACTTAAAAACTTTTATTTATTTCGAGAATTCTTAATTTATTAGTTATTTTATTTGAGCAGACGATGATCACAGGATATGTATATATAGATTACTTTATTTTTTAAATATGTTAAGTAGTTGGATGGTGAAAGGTTTGTGTGTGTGTGTGTATGTGTGTGTGTGTGTGTGTGTGTGTGTGTGTGAGAGAGAGAGAGAGAGAGAGATTTGAATGGATTGAAGTTATTGTTATGCGCCTAGAGCTTTATTGTATAGGTGGGCGCAATATAAATAAATTTAATTATTATTGTTATTATTATTAAATTTAAATTATGCCTTTTCCGCCACAACATCATATGACATTATTGCCTAGGCATTCCATGAAGGAATATAGATAACTCATCAAACAAGATGTCTGATGTCAACAGGAATCACCCATGTTGTCCAGTGAGCAAATTGGAGGTTAATAATCTTGCTCAAGGAAAAAAACAAATGTGCCTGAAGCGGGGCTCGAACCCCGGTCCTTCCGGGTCACGGTGCAATGCCTTAACCACTTGGCCACTTCGCCAATGTAAAGTCGATGAAAAAAAAAAAAAAGAAAAAAGGGGGGGGGGGGGGGGTCAGTTCGCTGAATGCAAGGTGTTCGTTGGGTATGTTCCTCATCTTACGTTCAGTATCACTAAAACTAAAAGCAGTCACATGAGAGATGATGATTATTGGGTGAGAGCACAGACTAATCTGTGGGTGAGAGTAGCGAGGAGGGGCGGGGGCTAGGGGGGGGGGGGGTGAGAATAACGTGAAGGTGCCACTACCTCTATTTTCATCCTGGATGAGAATAGTCACTCCTTTTTACTTCTACACAACCAGTTGGTAAGGAGTAAGTTAAATTTAAAGAGTAATATAAACAAAAGTGAACAAGCAGCTTCAACTTCAAAATACCATACACGGAACGTTTCAGCTTAAAACCCTTATTCAGCCAACAACAAAAAAGAATTAAATCATTAAGGGAGGCCTTCCGAAAGATCCTCGTGCTAAGGGAAACAACCCAAATATTCTCTCAACTAACCCTAAGTAAGAAACCTAGATTTAGATAGTAATCTTTAACTAACCATAATAGGAAAAACAAACACCCTAGCACCTTTACTAAAAGTAACCCTAATAGGAAAAAATATCCTCCGACATCGAGCTAACCCAAATAGAAAAAAAAACCTAGGGCTGTTTTCAATACTTCACAAAACAAAATGGCGGCGGAAAACAAAAACAATGGTCGTATTAGTATTAGTATTAGGGAAATTTAAACTTTCACTAATCTATCAAGGTTTGATCTAGAGTTTAAAATGCTACTATATATTGACAAATTCAATAAATAAACGCATGGTAAAAGATCTATGGTGAAAATACAAATTTTAAAAAATGCTAGCACGAGGAGCTTTTGGAAGGCCATTACTTAAAAATTCAGATAGACAGCAGAGAAAAAATAAGCATGTCCTTTATGGTTTTGAATTCATGTTTCGTTTGTTTTTTGTTTTTGGCTGATGAAGGGTTTTGAGCCTGAAACGTTCAGTGTTTAGTATTTTATTCTGTTATATATGAATTTTTGTTTATTACTTTTTTTTACAGCCCACAGTTTCTAGTAGCTTAGTATCACAATATGAAAGCTTCACAGTCTGTAGCTGAAGCCCAGTGACCTCTCTCTCTCCTTGGTGGACATAGTAAGATCTGTGCTTATATTAACAATTACTTACTTATTTATACTGGGAAAACTGTAGGATCAACATTGAGTTAGAGATGAACACATTGAACCCTGTTAATTGTGTAATAAACTTATTTCACTTGATCCAATACCGAATTCTTGTCAGACATCAGGTTTACCATCTCATGGCAAATGAAAGACATTTCAGTCTGATACATTTTGAATTAGCACATTAAAGTAGTTAAAGAATAGAGACCAGACCATTGTCATCGATTGAAACTGAAGAAGTCGTTCATTCATCTTTCTTTGTACTTCTTTTGTTGATTATACTAAGTAGAGAAGATTTTCACAGTGCGGTGTCCGGGATCCCTCAACAGAGAGGGTGCAAGAATAGCCCATCACCAAGCCAGCAGGTCATAAAAGGTGACTAATGGTGTGTGACTCCTCCTTTTTGAGTCACCTGCTTCTCCACATTGGGGTTTGTCGAAGGGTTAACACCCCTTCCATAAAACTCAAATTGTTACAGAAAAACAGGCGGACAAATCAAATCCTTTTTTTAGCTTGGGTGACCGAAGAGTTTCTGCAATGACAGAATTTCTGAAGGACAACGCAAAGCGGAAAGGAAAGAAGCTGATATACAGATAAGACATGAAATGAGATACAAAAGTTAGCTCAAGATAAAGTGGGATGGAAACTATTTGTCTGTGGCCTATACCCTGATCCAGGGTGAAAAAGGCAATGATGTTGATGATGACGGTGAAACTAACCCAAGAGTTATCTACTTTCAAAATATCACAGTTGAAATAATTAGAGACAAACTCAAATTGTCTTTCTTCTTTCAGAAATATTTTTTTTGAAGCAAATATTTATTATATAATCATTTTTAGTTCTATGATTTAAAATGCATTATTATCTTTGATCATCTACAGGGTGTGAGACATGGCGTGCACTGATTTTTATTCCGACCTTGTTGGTGGGATTAGACAACTTTGGGTGCAAGGAGAATTATGCGACGTTAATCTATCCATTGAGGAGGTTTTGATTCCAGCTCATCGTATAGTTCTAGCTGCTTTGAGCCCATATTTCAAAGCAATGTTCTGTTCTCATTTAGACGAAAGAAGGCAATTTACGATAAACATACAAGAGTTGAACTCCACAGCTGTGAAATCCATTGTTGAATTTGCATACACTGGAAAACTGAACTTGAAAGAGGACTCTGTTCAGACCATACTCCAAACAGCGGCCATGATGCAGATTTCCCCAATTGTCAAAATGTGTTGTCAGTTTCTTATAGAATGTCTCCATCCTTCAAACTGTTTAGGAATTCGTGATTTTGCAAAGAAAATGGGATGTTTTGATCTGATGGAAATTGCAGATAAGTACTGTGAGGAACATTTCTCACAGGCCTCTGAAGAAGAAGAATTTCTAAATCTCGATGTTGATGAGGTTTGTAGGTTTTTGTATTAATAATATTTTTGTTATTCATTTTCCTTTCATTCTTTCTTTAATTCCTTCCTTCATTCTCTGTTGTTATTTTTTTTCTTTTCTGCTCTATCTTTATTTTCATGCCTGTCATTGGCCAGTTTAGATTAAAAATGTAGTAATATGAATGTCTTGTCCTATTACATTTCAATGCCTTTCCAGTTTTCATTTTTATTCTTATATAATATGGACAGATGTTTGTACAGAATGGCCGACTGAAGCTGCGGATTGTAAAAGCATGAAACAAAAATTCGTATGACAACTTAAAAAATAGAACAAAATACCATACAAGGAATGTTTTGGGCTCAAAACTCTTTTCAGTCCAAAACAAAAACAGTAGAAACAGTAATATAAAACACAATCACACACACACACACACACACACACACACATATACACACTTTCTCTCTCCCTCTCTCTCTATGTTTTTTTTTTCTCCCCAACACATACACACGCATACACACACATACACGCTCATACACACAATCATTTTGCAAACAAAGCATCACATTAGTGGATATTGAGTTACAATTAATCTCAATTGATTTGATTTATAAATAATGAGATATGTTTTGTGGCGGAAAGTCAGGAGGGGATGGATCCCTCATAGAAGCCCAAAGGATAGGCGGTTGTGGAGGATCTATCCCTCCAACAATGAGGCCAGAGTAAGGATGCTGGCAAGAGGGATAGTCTTAAGAGGAAGAAAAATGGATTTAAATGAGAGGAACCCATTTATAATTGTGGATGACGATGGAAAGGAGATCGCTGTCACCAAACTGTTCATTGGAGGAATCCCAATCTCATTCTCAAATGAAGAGATTGAAAAAAAGATCAAGTTGTTGGGATTCAGAATGTCGAGTAGGATGGTGATGGAGCGGGTAAGGGACCCGCAAGGTAAAATGATGGCATGGGTGACAGGGAGATGAATGGTGTGGATTCATACCCCTACTGCCCCATCACCAAGAGTTATAGATGTCGGGGATTTTTAAAGGGTTCCTTTACTACAAAGAGATGAACGTGAACGATAATCGGTGCAGAAATTGCATGGAGCACGGTCACAGTGCCACAACATGTACAAAGCAAGTCGTCTGCCGAAGATGCAAGGCAGGTGGACATGGGGAAATCAATTGTCCCAATGGAACATACATTGAAAAGAATAAAGGGCTCGAGTTGATGTCTCAGTCAATGCATCTGGAGGAAAAAGAAGTGGAAACAGAGGATGATAGAGTAGAAAACTATGAGAGGGAGGAGGAGAAGGAGGAGTAGTTGGAAAAGGAGTCGGAGGAAAAAATGGAGGAGGAAAGATAGGAGACGGAAGAGGAAGAAGAGAAGGAGGTGGAGGATGAGGAAGAAGTAGAGGAGAGAAGGAAGGAGACAAAAAGTGGAGAGATTAGGGAGTTGGGAGATAAGGACAAAAGAAAACCACATGATAGAATTAATGGACGGGGAGGAGAGGAAGTAAGAAAAGATATGGAAGTGATAAAAGAAGGAAAGGGAAAGAAGCGAGGTAATGATGAACAGGTAAGAGAGATGCGAGGAGGTAAGATTGGTGGAAAAGGAAAATCAAATGAAGTCATGGAAGAGGATAAGGAAAAAGAAAGGAGAGGTCGGAAAGGAAAACAAAAGATAGAGACAGATAGAGAAAGAGAAGAAAAAAAGAGAGAGGGGGAGACAAGTTGCGAGGGAGGCAGAAAAAAAGTTTAAAACAATGGAGGATTATGTTATGACAATATCTTCTAGTAGAAAGATAGGGTCACCAGAAGAGGAAGGAAAAAGAAGTCGCCCAAAACTATCTGATTAAAAATGGTGGTAAAAAGAGATTGTAGTAACAGTAATTGTGCTAAAATATAAAATATTATTAATTAAAAAATACTTCAATTAAAATATTTTTTTCAGATGGGGGTTTAGAATATTTAAGTATCCTTTCACTAAATGTTTTTGGATTAAGAAACAGGAAAAAAAGGAATGCAATTTTTAAAAATATCAAGAAAAATGAAATAGACATAGTAGGATTTCAGGAAACACATTTATTGGAGGAGGATTCAAATTTAGTTGAAAAAGAATGGGATGGGAAAGTTATCTTATCTCCGGGGACATCCAAAAGTAAAGGACAATTATTTCTGATTTCAAAACAATTAAATGATAAAGTAGAAATTAATACATTGTACAAAGACTCCAGAATATTATTGAGAAAATTAAATACATACAATAACAAAGATAGAGGTATTTTAATAGCTAATATTTACGCTCCATGTATTACACAGGACAAAATTATTTCTTTTCTCATTTAGGAAAGATTTTAATATCAAAATCTGAGTTAAATCTAGATTTACCAATGGTTTGTTTTTTAGGGGACTTTAATACTGTGGTAAATAATGAACTGGACATAATATCTGGCAATCCACATGATTAAGAAAATGTTGAAAATTTTAATGATTTTATTAAAAGATTAGCTACATGGAGAATAAAACATAAAAGAGAAAAAGAATTTACATGGAGTAGAGGATCTCCTTTGATAGCTAGACGACTAGATTGTATCTTTATAAATAGCATGCTTTTATACCGTTCTTACAAGAAGCAAAAATTAAAGGCATTGCCTTTACTGCCTTTACAGCTCATAGAGCAGTTATATCAAAATTTAAATTCATATCCTTCAAAAAAGGACCCTCTTTATTTAAAATGAATGTATCAATATTGAGTGACTTAAAAATATAACATTAATGAAACAAAAAATCCAAAGTTGCTTAGAAGAAAACAAAAGGTTGGATCCTCACCTTAGGTGGGAATGTGTTAAAATAGACATCCAGGAATTTACTCAAGACTACTGCAAATATAAATGTCGTAAGAAATCAGATACATATAATAGCAATGACTATCCCGCACAAATCTTTGGGCCTCTTTTTCGCTTACGAAGTGCCCGAATTCGCGTCAAAATATGGGACGAAGCCGTTTCATATATGCTATTTTAAAAAATTAATTACGACGCTGTTTATTGATGAATATGACTGAAAGTTGGCACACAGTTAGAAAAAAGGTGATTTTAGATTATGTCAAGCGACAAAACTCGTGCTATTACCAGAAGACTGTTAAAAATAGATTTTTACTCTTTGGAGTAAAATATTTCTAAAACTACCGGTCGTGGAGGTTTTGTCGCTGACAAGGTAATACATGAACATTTCTTCTTTTTGGTTGTAAAATTTCATATGAATATGACGAGTACTTTTCCCGTATTTTACAAAACACCATCCTAATTTGCTCTTCAAGTTTCACACTTATTACGCAAGATACAACCAAAGGTCGAAAAAAAATGCCGAAAAAGCGTCCCATATTTTTGCGTTTTTTTCCTCTTTGCGGGTCATCCAAATAAATGACACCTTTGAAACTGCATAACTTGTTTATTTATGAATGGATTTTCAAAATTCAAAAACATTTTTACTCAGTGGAGATAGGGCTTTGATTTTAGACAAAAAATTTCCTCAAAAAGAGAAAAAAAACATTTTTCATAGTCATTGCTACATATAATGAAGAAATAAGAGCCCATAATAAATTAAAACAATTAGTATATTACCCTAACGACACTGATATTTTATCACAGATATTGGAATTGCGGAAAAGAATTGAAGTAAAACAAATTGAAGAAACAATGGGGGCCAGAGTAAGAGCAGGCATCAAGTGGACAGAGGAGGGAGAGAAATGTAATAGATTCTTTCTATCATTAGAAAAGACCAGGGCTGTAAACAATACAATTTATAAATTGAAAAGTGATGAAAATAATTATGTTACAAATGAACTGGAAATTCTAGAAATAATCGGTAAATATTATTCAGAACTTTACACCGAATTGAAAGAAGACATAACATTAGAAATGTTGAGTGATGAATATGTAAAAATTATCACTATACCTAAAATAAAAAATGAAGAGAAAGAATTCTATGTCAGATTTATTACGTTAGATGAAGTTAGGAGCGCTATGGAAAAAAATGAACAATGGATTCTCCCCAGGGCCAGATGGATTCCTATAGAATTTTACAAAGTTTTGTGGGATGAGATAAAAACGGAGATGCTCAACTGTTTTGAGTTTAGTCTTTAAAAAAATATGCTTAGTTACAGTCAAAGAAAGGGGGGGGGGGGGGGGGGGGTAATAGTGTTAATACCGAAAAATCAATTTATCGGTAGGGAAGATTTAGGGAATTGGAGGCCTATAACATTAACAAATGCTGATTATAAAATACTGGCAAAAACCTTGGCAAACAGACTTAAAACGGTTATAAGTAATTTAATTAGTAATGACCAAAAAGGATTCATTCGTGGAAGAAACATTGCAGAAATTTTGAGGGAACTTGATGATTTAATAGTAGTAGTAAGCTTCGCAGTCCGAATGATGCTTGCTGAGAATTGTGTGATTCAGTCATGGTCGATAAATATAGCTGCTGTCTCCATCCATGTTATTAATTGTTTCCATTGGTCACGGTCCTGGGCCAGAGTTTTGAAGCTGTCAAGATCTTGTTGTGACTTTAGTACAGAGGGCACTGCAGTATTTCTTAGTTCTTCAGGGATTAATTCGGCCTCATCTGAATCCAGAAATTTCTGATATGTAGAGAGGTCCTGGTTCAGGGTAGTTACTATTGGTGTTGGTGTTCTCCCTACATATTTGTTGTCATGAAGGAAATATTCTGTCATTGCAGTTTGGGCTGGGATGTTATCTTTTCGACGTAAGATGTGACCGAATAGCCTCCATCGCTGTTCTTTTATTAGTGTACTCAGGCGTTAGACCCTGGTTTTTTCATAGAGATCAGTATTTGTAATTGTCTCTGGCCAATAGATTCCAATTACGCGACGTAATTGTATGCAGTGGTATGAATCGAGACTTTCTAAGTTCTTTTGTTTGTGAGGCTCCAGGTTCCACAATTATATGTCAATTATATCGGAATAATCATTGCCTCGTAAATGTGTATTCGTTTATTCTCACTGATCATGTAATTTCTATTCCATAAAATTTGGAGTTGGTTGAATGCATTGGTGGCCAGCTGCTTTCGTTTTCTGATGTCTTCATTTAGTTTGACAAATTGCCTAGTTTACGTACACTTTTCCTTTCATTTATATTTCTGTTGATTTTTGTATATTCTGTTTTGGATTGATTCACTTTTAGATTCCATGCTTCTAGGGTATTTGATATTATTGGCAAGTATATTTTCGCTTGATGTTCTGATTCAAAGATTAGGTCTGTTTCTGGGTGGGGATCCTGACCTCCCATAGCGGGCAGGGAGGTACATACTGTGTCTTCTATCCCCTTATATCTGTTTCCAACATGCTTTCTGTCTTTGTCTTGGAATGAGATTACTTGGTTTTGTCCTGGCTCTGGCCGGAGTCCTAGCTGGGAGGGAAACAGTCAAATGCATAGTTATTGTTTTGGGAGATGATATTTTTTTCCTTGTAAATCATCTCTCTGTTATGTATTATTATTTTTATTTTGAATGTATAATGTAAGCATTTGAGTGTGTTCCTTTTTGTTGGATTTTGTGCTTGTGTCTGGATGAGACTTGTAGGTGATTTCAAACTAAGTACATTGGTGGTATGCTCTTGGAATCTACATCTGATCCCTATTTGTTCTCAGTTCCCCTTTGTCTTACTTTTTCTTGGGTGCTTTAATTGTAATTCTAGAACTTTTTACTATCCCATTTTCTTCCTTTTTACTGGCGCTGATATAACCTAAATGTGTTGCAAGCGCCGTAAAACCCTTAAAAACAAAAAACATTAGGTCTGTTTCATCTGCGTATATCAATTCACGAGTGATCTTCTTTATTGGTGGTAATTTTGGTCTTAGATCTTTCATGGCCGATTCGAGGTATATCGGGAATAGAATTGGACTCAAGCTGTCTCCTTGAGGGGATCCAATTGAGGTTGATATTGTTGTTAATTCTCTGCCGGATTCAAATTGTAATGTAGTATTTGATAATAGGTATCTTATGAGCTTCACGTGATCTTTGTCCAAGAATGAGTCATCAAGGATTGATAACAATTTGGTTCTGCATATAGTGTTGAAAGCTGAATTCGTATCGATTCCAAGTATGGTAAATTCATCCTTACATTTCTCCGTTCTGACTTTCAGCCATCAATGGGCCCATACTATGTCTGCAGTGCTTCTATCTCTTCTAAACCCACTTTGTGAAGATGAAAGATATTCCTCTACCTTTTCTCTAATTCTGTTGAGCGTGATAGTGCTTAAAACTTTTCTTAGCATGGATAATAAAACGATTGGACACAAATTTTCTAAAGGGCATTTATTTTTATTTGGTTTGTTTAGCAGAATGAGTTTTCCACTTCCAAGATTGAGAACTTGTTTTGTCTTAAATATCTTATTATACATATCAGCTAGTATTTGCATGCCTTCATCGTCAAGACATTTTAGTTCTTCTGCTCTAACACCATCTAGACCTGGCGATCTGTTGTTATTGAGCTTTTGTATGGCTTCGCTCTGAATTGGTCGAATTGAATGGTTCCACTTCTTGAATGACCTTGTATTTCTCAGTGTAATACATGCTTATAGTGTTTATAATTTCTTTATCATTACATAAGGTCTTATTACATTTATCTTTGATTATAAGTCTATTATGTGTTTTTTGTCGTTTGATTGTATTCACCGCTTTGAACATTTTCATACTGTCACTCGTACTATTTATTTCTGTCACAATCTCGTCTATTTTCTTTTTGTGATTATCTATTGATTGAGATTTAATTTTATGCATGATTTCATTTCTTTGCCTCTTCATTTTGTTCTTTGCAACCGTATTTGAGCAGCTCATGATGTCAAGTCTCAGTTGTTTTGGCTGCTGTGATAAGTCATGCAGTATTGTACAGTAATCTTGTTTTTGTGTACCCTACTACTTCTCTCAGGCAGTGTTGTTTCCCTACTCATCAGCACGCTTTGGACAAGATGTTGTTGAATTTCAGCTGGGTTAGAGGCATCCTTTAAATTCTTTGATGAAAGAGTTTGTTTTTGAAATTTTCTTTGACTAGGTCATCTCTTGATTTAATAGAATATGAAAAAGAAATTAACTTATCCTCGTTAATGTTATCGACACTATATCAACAACTTTCCAATTAAAGCTTTTGATTACTTTGGTTTCGGAAATTATTTCAAAGGATGTGTGATCACCATTCTCAATAAAAGGAAGGTTTCTTGGCTGCTTTCACTAATAATGAATTATATTGTCAACTAACCTTGCCTTTTTAAGTGAAACTTAAGTGGTGAATTGGGTTTAAAATGTTTATGTGGATTGTCTTCATTTGCATTAACGGACTAATAATTATTATTAAATCTTTGTACGTCATGAATGAAGTATATGATTATATTTTTTGTTTCGTTCTTTCATAACTCTTTCTATTTAAACTTTAGAATATGCATATAATTGTGGGGCTCATTTAACACATTCAAACCTAATCAATATCATTATGACATTTCAATTAAACTTTTATCAATTTTTCTTGCAGGTCATTGGACTGATCGTTCGAGACACTTTGAAAGTTGCCAAAGAGGAGGAGGTTTGTAGATTATTTACTCTTCATGTAGTTACCGATGAGGGAAATCTTTCTAAAAAATTGTAATGAAAAGACATAGTTGATTACAGCATTGCATTTATGTACCAACATGTCAAATGCTACTGTTTTTTGTTGTTTTATTTAAACTTTGCTTTTTAAATAATATTACAGGTTTATTCAGCTGTTATGCGCTGGGTTGAATATGATCCTGAAAGGAAAAAGACTGATGCTGTGAGGATTATGGAACATGTTCGGCTTCCTTTAGTGCAATGGGATTTCTTAATCAAAGAAGTGAGCCGAGATAAATTGTTTGTCACCAATGAAGAATGTCGGAATTATTTACAAGTAAGTTTGGTCATCATAATTGATGTTGAATGCTACAATCAGCCTTATACATTTGCATGACCTTGAAAAGAGTTGTTTTATGTTCTATGGGCTTTAAAAAAATATACCTTTTTATTTTATTTTAGCAGCAGATGGTGTAGTGAACAGGTCATATTGTCTATTCTCTGTCTATCTTGTCTGTCCATCATTCTCTCTCTCTCTCTCTCTCTCTCTCTCTCTCTCTCTTTCTCTCTCTCTCTCTCTCTCTCTCTCTCTCTCTCTCTCTCTCTCTCTCTCTCTCTCTCTCCATTTATCTATTTGTCTATACATCTATCTTCTTGTCTTTTTATATATATCTTCATTATCAATCTATTTCTATTTTTCTATAATTAGGCTACAAGTTTAGGATAACATTAAAAAATTTTAATCCAAGAGAATCTGAAAAGATGATTGTTTAGATTTGTTTGTATGTTGAGATGGTCGATAGGATAATACATAGCATTTACACAAGGAGGACTCAGGTAGAGCATTGCTGTCGCAATCTGGTTTATTCACCAAGCAAGCAATTTAGCTCCGATTGGTCTCTTTGTGTCACTGCTGAGGTCTGGGTTATCTCTGTATGAGACAAATTTCCTCTCGGGATGAATAAGAGGAATTTTTGCTTCATTCTTTTTCATCATTTCTTTTCTTTGGTTAACAAAATATACATTAAAATTTTATTTTTTTTTCTCTTTCCAGCAAGCAAGGGCTTTTCAGGCCAGTTCGTTCCATCCTGACCTCATCAATTTTGCGTTCAACGAAGCTGTTCTCAGGTCTCATCCACGGACGTCATTCTCATCAACAGACAGACTGTATTCCATAGGTCAGTTGCTTAATAAACAAATAAATAAATGGAATAATTATTAACAATTTTTCATCTCAATATTTCCACTAGATGACCGTGCCAATTACACTTCACAAATTTTCATTTATTCCTCCAGCAGGCTGTATAGAACTAATTCATAGAGTACAAGCCACCTGTTAGTTATGGAGGATCACTCTATAGTTTAGAAATAAATCGTAGTTTTCAAGGACCATAACAAAAGAGTCATGATAACTACTTTAAAAAATTACCAATTTATCCTTTATATAGTTCTCTAGTTGGATTGGAAAATTCGTAATTCTACAAAATTTTCTTATAACAAGCAGGTTTGTCAATGAGTGACTAGTGTATCATTTATCATAGACTTGGATGTTATCCGTACATTTACTCACCCATGATTAAACGAATAATCTTCAAAATTAACAGCAGATAAACGGATAATCATAGAGTAATTTAGTAATAGTATATAGTAACAGTTGGAAGCATAGACTGCTCAGTGTTAATCATGATACGAGTGAGAGTTGGGGGAAATGCCAACTTGAAATTCTTCAAAGCAATACACACCTATGGAAATGCGATTGGGTTATAAATGGTCGTTAAAATTTTTATTTTTCATTCATGATGATTATTCGTTGCACAAATAAAAATGATTATCCGATGACTTTCCATCCGTCTTTTTACCCGCGGATATCAGTTAATGAGTGTATAATTGTTATTGCTCTAATTTATCATGTCTTGTTTGTCATGGTCATCATCCTCATTTATTTTAGTCTGTTGTTAACTCATGTGCAGCTATGTGGTCTAGTGGTATGACACTCGCTTTCGGATAGGAAGGTCCTGGGTTGGAGCCTCACTCGGCGCATAGTTGAGTCATTGGAAAAGGCTCTTCACTCACATTCTCTCACCATCCTCACGTGTAAAATGAGTACCTGGCCATTAGCAGCGTTGTCTTTGTTCGGAAAAAATTTTTTATTGCTTACTTGTGGTGCTATGTTGCGGCTGATAACTGGTTTATCTCACTCTTAGATAGGGGGTCCTGATAGTTCAGTTAGTAGGGCACTTGCTTCATAAGCAAAGGGACTGAGATCCACCCCTGGTAAAAGTTGAAATATTTTTCTGACCCTCCCACCCTGTGCACGCAGCAGTGATTGGGTAGCTGGGTCAGTTAGATCTGGTAGAAAGTACATTGCGATAGATCAACGTCTTATCCAAAGAGTAGCAAGCAATTGAGTTGATAGCAAATCATGCTATAGATATCAGAATTAACTCTAGCTCCATGGGTCTAATGTCTCTGAAGGACTACCTTTTCTCGGGATAGTCCCTAAAGAAGTATTTCTGAGACAATTTGATAAGGGAAATTATTTTTATTTGTACTATTTAAAAATTTTTCTAAATGACTCCTTTCTTTTTTTTTGTGAAAAAAACCCCATAAAACCTCCCCAAAGAACTTGAGGTTTTATAAAGGGTCCCTGACCAACATCACACGTAACATGTAGAATGAGACATGACACCTGTTAGGCGACATTGCAATTTTTCTGACAGACAACGCTGTTTACGGCCAGGTACTCATTTTACACCTGATACAGTGAGAGAATGTGAGTAAATAGCTTTTTCCAAGGACTCAACTATGCGCCTCGAACCCAGGATCTTCCGATCTGAAAGCGAGTGTCATACTACTTGACCACATAGCCGCATGTGCATGATTTAGATAATTTTGTACTACATTGTTTATTGAATGATTGATTGTTTATCCATTTGTTTTGTTTTTAAAAATATTTTTTGTTTTTATTGTCCCAACCCTGGATCAGGTGGAGAGACTGGTAATAGGGAAATCCTGTCTTTATTTGAGAGCTTCAATCCATTCACCGGACAAGCTACAGAATTACCAGTTCTTCCCGAGGCAAAACGTAGTTTAGGAGTGACTGTTCTGGACAATATCATCTATGCTATTGGTGGCGCCACAGATTCTCAAAGCAGTCGATCGGTTCATGCGTTCGACATTGAGAAACAGCAGTGGAAAAGCCGAGGACAGCTGTGTGTGGCTCGTAGCAGCGTTGTCGCTGCTGTCCTTATGGGATCGATTAGAGTGTTGGGAGGATACGGGGAAGGCGGTGTATTGAGCTCGGTTGAAAAGTATGATGAAGAGCTCAACTCATGGTCATTGTCTACAGGTATGGGATATTTACACTTGAATCATAACTTAACTATGACTGAAGCCATGATAATTTTTTTTAAAAGTGAGCTTTTATGTAGCACAATATCCACTAAATTTGCTCAAAGCACTTTACAAAGGGTCCCTGACCAACAACAACACGTACCATGTAGAACGAGACACGACACCTGTTAGGCGATATTGCAATTTTTTTTTCCGACAGAGACAACACTGTAAGCGGAAAGGGTCTCATTTTACACCTGAGTACAGTGAGTGAATGTGAGCAACGAGCCTTTTTCAAGGACTCAACTATGCACAGAGTGTGGTTCAAACCTAGGACCTTCCGATCTGAAAGCGAGTGTCATACCACAAGACCACGTAGCTGCACATAAATAGAGTTTTTTTATTTCCATTTTGTGTTTTTACTTTGTTTTGACAGAGGTAAGCTGGGTGGGGTTTTCTGACTTCCCATAGTGGGCAGGGAGGCACTCACTTCTATCCCCCTATATCTGTTTTCCAACATGCTTTCTTTTTTGTCTTGGAATGAGATTACTTGATTTTTGTCCTGACCCTGGCTGGGAGGGAAACAGTCAAATGTATAGTTAGTTTTGTGAGATGATATTTTTTTCCTTACAAATCATGTCTCTGTCATACACTGTATTAATTTTGTTTTACATATATTATGATTTGTAAAAATTTGAGTGTGTTCCTCTCAGTGGGGACCTGTGCTTGTGCAGGATGAGACATTTAGGTGATCTCAAACTAAGTACATCGGTGGTGGTATGCTCTTGAAATCTACACCTGTTCCCTATTTAAACCAATTCCCCTTTGTCTTCCTTTTTCTTTGGTGCTTTATTGTAATTCTTGAACTTTTTACTATCCCATTTTCTTCCTTTTTACAAGCGCTGATATGACTTAAATGTGTTGCATGTGCCGTAAAACAAAACCAAAACAAAGGAAATGCAACATGTTAATATAGATGAGAGGTTTAAGATTAACATTTTTTTTTTATTATGCTTATTTATTGCCTATTTAATTTGTTTGGTGTAATTTCTTTTCTTCATATTGACCATAATAATAGGTTCCATCTAATAACAATTGTTTTTCTTTATTGAAAACCATCTTTTATTGTAATTCAGATAAAGTTAGTTGAATCTTGTTTCCAGTCAAAAGTTTATAAGATAAGAATCATTTATCAGTCAACCCCTCCCCCCCCACCCCTCCTTTTTTTTTTTTGTATCAAAGAAAAATGTCAAAAGCACTAAAATTATAAATTCATTTTCGCTTATGCATCTTTCGATTTCTAGGCTTTTATAAGCTTGTTCATTTAACTCAAACACTCCATTTTCATGGGTTTATATAATTTTTTTTTTGGTTAAACCTGACTATGGAATAGCCTCCCAGCTGAAGTGGCTGAATACGGTTTACCAACATGCCTTCACGTGATTGCTAGAGTTCACAACGTGACTTTTTAATCTATGTACTTTTTATTAGTATTATGTGCAGAGTTTTAGTAAGTTTACAATGTAAAACCCTACATACTGGTGTGATCCTCGACAATATTGGAGGTTTCCACAAGACGAAGAAGAAGAAGAAGAAATACTGAATAATGGTTGACTCACTTTGACTATTTCAGAAATGCTTGAGCCAAAAAGTATGGCTGCAGCTGCAACGGTGGGTCATCGACTTTATTTATGTGGAGGTTACAATGGGCAGATTGATATGGCCTCGTGCCATGTGCTGGATAATAAGGTATATATTTAGTTAACGATCTTTCTCTTTGATTTTCATATTTCGATTTTCTTTTAAATATTTTTTTTCTTCAATTTTTGTTTAAAAATAATTATCATTATTAAATTAATTTTACTGTGCGTATTGGACTCTTCAGTAACTGATAAGGGCTTTGTGATGAGGAGATGAATTGATATAGATAATATGTATATTTGCATATATTTGTATGTATGGGGCAGTGTGGCTCAATGGTACGGTCTTTGCTTTGTACCCGAAAGGTACCAAGTTCGATCACCCGCTGCTGCACTGTGTGGCCTTGAGCAAGTCACCTCACCCTAGCTCACTTTGCAGCGTTGCTCTGCGGCTGTTGCCTGGGTTATTCCAGTCTTCCCTTGGAATAGACTCTAAAGAAAAAATTTCCCCATGGGGATGAATAAAGGGACTTTTATTAATTATTTTTTCTATTTTTGCGATGGGAAATTCTCCATTTTGTTTCATCAATTCTCTCTTTTAATAATCCAAATATTCCAACATATTCTAAATTTTGACGAGAAAATGATGCACAATATCAGATTTGGAAACAACTACTGGAACTGAACACAAAATATTTCTTTTCATCATAGAATTCACATCGGGTGCACTGTTGATGCAGTGTTAAATCACACCCATTTTGTTTGGAATAATGCAGATTTAAATAACTCTTGAGGAACCAGAATTTTTTTTACTCTTGTCTATTGATTTTTGATGGTTTTGTAGAGGATGATATGTGCAAATGTTGTTCCTTAAGATATCCCGTCCTCATGTCTAACCACTAGTAGTGGTGCCAGCTTTATGAAAAAAATGCTTATTTTTCTGCATTTTCATTTTTTGTACACATTTTGCTAAGGATCTTACACATAATTAGATTTTTGTTATTTAATAATTTTAAACAATCATACTCTCTTTAAGTTAGTATTATTTAACACTTTAGTCTGTTTAAACGCCAGGGAGCTCAATATAATATTATCTGGCTGGGTCATATCAGATTTATGCGTGGATTCAGTAAGTCGATGCTATTTTACAAAGTTTATAAAGAGTGAGTTTATTCATTTATTTACATATTGATTACAATATTGCTAGTATGGTCTAATTGCCCTTCATCAAAATTTAATGCTAATTATGGTTTTTGAAGGATTGTTCTCATTAAAAAAACATCTTACTCATTTGGTTCTCCATTGTACTCATTTGGTTCTCCCCTGTACACATTTGGTTCTCCATTGTACACATTTGACTCTCCATTGTACACATTTGGCTCTCCATTGTACATATTTTCAAGGGCAGGGTTGGCAGTACTGGATTAGCTCAAACAAACGTTGGACCTGATAATGCTTTGAACCTTAGATTTTCCCTCTAAACCAGGATGACAATATGTAGTGTTAAGTCATTTTGATTAGAAGATTGCAAATTTGAATCTCGTTGGAGACACAGGAGATTTTAAAATGAACAAAAAAAAAAGAACTTTATTCATTCTTTCAGGAAATGCCTTGTTTCTACTGACTTTTTTTGTGGGTTTTGCCTCATATACGTCTTTCGCAGATGGACTTTAAAATGAAACTGCTGCCTTTAAGTAGCTTAACTTGTGTTGAAGTATTTCAATCGTTGCATTGGCTTCCCATGAAGAAGCGGATTGCTTACAAACTTGCCTGTTACTGTTTTAAGTGCATCCATTGGCACCACTCCAACTACTTGCCATTTCTTTTTTCTATCTCCAATCCGAATCGCTTTCTCCGCTCATCTACTTCCCTGTACTTGAACCGTTTGATTCCTAAGTCGAATTTTTCACATCATGCTTTCACATATTCTACTCCTTCTGTGTGTAATGCTCTTTCAGCAGACACCAGACACCATAATTCCCTGTCCTCCTTTAAAGCCTCTTTGAAGACATAGTACTTAATTTCAGTTTTCTGTGAGTGATTTTTTAAATTTTATATCTGTGTTGTATAAGCGCTTCTGAGCACATTTTGTGGAAAGGGGTGCTATAGAAATTATTATTATTATTATTATTATTATTATTATTATTATTATTATTATTATTATTATTATTATTATTATTATTATTATTATTATTATTATTATTATTATTATTATTATTATTATTATTATTATTATTATAATTCTTCTTCTTCTTCTTCTTCTTCTTCTTCTTCTTCTTCTTCTTATTCTTATTGAAAAGGGTGTCAAATTAAAGCTGAACCTTTTGACTTCAAATTACCCCTCTTGTGCCGCTAGACATTTCTAGGAAAAGCAATTCTTATGGTTTTGATTTGATATTGATAAATATTCCTCTTTATAAATAATTATCTATTTAAAAGAAATTATTTATTTATTTTATTATTTATTTTAAAAAGAACAACAATTTGTTTATATACTTTTAAATAAACGACAAAATGATAACGATATATAAAAGTTATCTTTGTTTCCATTTTAGACAATGCAATGGATAGTCTGTGCTGATCTGCTTGAACCACGGTCCATGCATGGAGCAGCTGCTTTAGGGGGAAAAGTCTATGTGGCAGGTGGATGTCACAGGAACCAATGGTGAGAGGGGAAAGCATTTTGTGCTTTATTGATTGGATAAAAAAAGTATATATTTATTTTAGATGTTGCCGGCGATGCAAGTTATATTGCATTTTATTTTATTTGTTTTCCACGTTAATTTGTTTATTGTTGTGCTGATGAAGGGTTTGAGCTAGGGCGAGGTGACTTGCTCAAGGCCACACAGCGCAGCGGTGGATGATTGAACTCGGTACCTTTCGGGTATGAAGCAAAGACCATATCGCTGAGCCACGATGCCTCCATTATTATTATTTTTATTATTATTATTATTATTATTATTATTATTATTATTATTATTATTATTATTATTATTATTATTATTATTATTATTATTATTATTATTATTATTATTATTCATCCTATATATTGCTAACACTTCTGGTGGGGATTTCTATCTGTGGGTGATCTCAGGCCAGACACAGTTGTAGGTCAATGCTGAGAGCTACTTTGTAATCTATTACCCTCCATTTTACTTTTTCTTTGGCACTCGTGACTCATGGTTTGCAGGCATTGAACACATAATTTTTAAAATTTTTTTGTTATGATGTGTATCATCTTTTTTCCTAGACCGAACATGATGTAAAAGTGTCGTCATCATCATTGCCTTTTTCACCCTGGGTCAGGGTATAGGCCACAAACAGTTTCCATCCTTCTCTATCCTGAGCTAACTTTTTTTTATCTCGTTCCATGTCTTATCACTTCTCTGTATATCAGGTTCTTTAATTCTTCTCCATGTTCCTTGTGGCCTTCCCCTTGATCTTCTGCCCTGAGGGTTCTAGATCAATACTTTCTTTGTTATAGTGGAGTCATTCTTTCTAAGCGGGTGGTTGGATGGGAGCATCACCCTTGAATCATATACCTATGATGTTCGCATGGGTGTACGATCCGATAGTGATGTCGTTTCTTCTTCTCTTTACTAGCCTATCCTGCATCTTTGGTTTGTGATTGTATTTTTGACAGGGGATATTTTTTTTTCTGTAAATCTTCTGCCTGTTTGTTCTTGGTTATTTATAATTTAGCTTATGATATCTTTAGGTTATGATTTTGATTTACATTTGTACTATTTTTGTTAGATTGCTTGTTTTTTTGTTTCAGCGGTCTCTCATATAACCTCAATTGTGTTGGAAGAGACCTAAAGCAACAAACAAACAAACAAAAATTCTTTCTAAGGGTGTGTCCAATCCACCTCCATCGTCTTCTTCCTATTTCCTCTCCCATTGGTCTCTGCTGTGTTCTTTTCCATACTTCTTCAGTTTTAATTCTATCCATCCATTTTATCCATTTTATTCTGAGTAGCTTATGTATGGACCTGTTTACGAAAATCTGTACCCTCCTTATACAAGTGTCGTAAGTGCTGATAAACATGTAAAAACTAAATGTACTAAACAAAGACAATGGAAACAGTGTGTACTTTCAACAGCGACAAAAACAATGGAAACAATGTGTACTTTCAAAGCAACCAAAATGATGCAAAACGTTGATTGGATTCTTTCAACAACAACAAAAATAATGCAAACATTGAGTGTGTACTTTCAACAACAACAAAAATAACACAAACATTGAGTGTGTACTTTCAACAACAACAAAAATAACACAAACGTTGAGCGTGTACTTTCAACAACAACAAAAATAACACAAACATTGAGTGTGTACTTTCAACAACAACAAAAATAACACAAACATTGAGTGTGTACTTTCAACAACAACAACTCATACAATAAACACCTGGTTCTTCAAAAATGAATGTATTTTTTATCATAATTAATCTTTTTTTTCTCTCTCTCTTTTCTTTTACATTCCAGTTTAAGCAGTGTCGAAATGTTTGACCCTGAATCAAATCAATGGACATCTGTCATGTCGCTTTTGGGAGCGAGGCGGGGAATTGGCCTGTCAGTAGCTGGAGATTCCCTGTACGCCGCTGGTGGCCATGACGGGAAAGCATTCCAGAGCACTATCATGAAATACAATCCGAGGACGGGAGACTGGTCGAATATAGGAAACCTTATCACCAAAAGGGGTCGATTCGGATTTTTGTGATGGATACTCAATTAAGTGCAATTCATCAGAGTTATCATTTTGTCATTTTAACACTTTGTCAGTTTTGTTTTATAGTCATAGTCTTTTTTGAAAATCAAAATTGTTTTATGTTAGTGAATGAATGAATGGATATGGCTGCTGTGCCTCTATGGACGCTTGCTATGAACAATGTGTGTGTGTGTGTGTGTGTGTTATTTTAAGTGTTTCAGTCTGGTTTTTTTGTATCTAGTTAATGATGTCTGTTAGAATAGGGAATGTAAAAAAACAAAAATTATAAAGCTGAATGCAAAAAAAAAAAAGGTCACGTTGATGGAGGAGGACGATTTTGTTGACATTTCAGTCACTTTTACTCACTTACCATCAGCAAAAGAAAATAATAAAGCTAAAAATAGACAAAGAAAGGAATGACACACACCTGGAACACAACAAGCAGGATCCAATCCATGCCATTCAGCGAAGTAGCCAAGTCACTCTATTCCGCCTCTGAACAGGACACAATAGACTAAGAGGACATATGTTTACAAAGCTAGGTATTGGAACAACCCCTTATTGCCCATGTGGAACCGACCATGAAACCACTTTACATGTGCTTATGGATTGCCCATTATACAACGTGCAACGTTCGAACCACTGGGTCACCCCTACAACACTCAACACAAAGCTCTATGGTGAGGCTGAGGACCTAAAGCGGACCACAGACTTCATAGCAGATATCGGACTGCAGCCATAGATGTCCATCAGAGGAACGAAAAAGAAGAAGAAGAAGTCACTTTTACCAGCTTTATCAACTTTGTGGATAAATGACGAATTTGATGTAAGATAGAATTAATATCCAATGTTGTGGCAAATTTATCAGTTATTCACATCGTTGACAGTGAGTCACCTTTGTTGTTCTTCTTGATCAAAGTGTGAAGTTTACAATCAACTGAATCATGTTCTCTTTGTTTTGTTGTTTCTTTTTTTTTAAAAAGGCTTTTTTGAGCTTTAAACAAAAACATTTTTATCTAATGTGGTATTGAAATTTTCTGCTGTCACCTCCATGCTGCTGTGCTGCTTCTTTTGCCTTTGTGTCTATCCTTGACCTTGAGTTAGACAATTTCTGGCTGGACCACTTTCTAAGACAGAGATGGTCAAATGGGTTCATATGTTTTTTTTTCTTGTTTGAGAGGTTGGGGTGGGGGGGGGGGAGGAGAGGGAGAAATTATTTTACTTTTCATTGTAATGCAGTCAATGCATTGAGGAAACCATTTACTATTAAAAGCCATTTTCAAGGTTGCCAATTTACCGTATATTTACTGAATTCAGTATGTTATAAACCCTCAGTATATTTTCCAATCACCTGCTAAACGGAAGAAAAAAAAAATAAGTACGTTATGTTTTTTTAAACTGGAATTCAGCAATCAGAAAAGGGTCGGCCAATATGTTTGCGTAAAAGTTCAGTAAATTTTGACCTCCTGGATTGGATTGGCAACCCTGCAATCTGGTTGATTTCTTCTGGGTTCCACTTCTGTTCTACTCTTGAATTATTTACCTTTGATTTACTTTCTAACCCCTCTCTCTCTCTCTCTCTCTCTCTCTCTCTCTCTCTCTCTCTCTCTCTCTCTCTCTCTCTCTCTCTCTCTCTCTCTCTCTCTCTCTCCCTCTCTCTCCCTCTCCCCCCCCCCCCTCTCTCTCTCTCTCTCTCTCTCTCTCTCTCTCTCTCTTTCTCTCTCTCTCTATCCCTCTCCCTCTCTGGGTGGGGTTCCTGACCTCCCATATTGGGCAGGGAGGTACATGCTGTGTCTTCTATCCCCCCCTAACCCATTTTCCAATTGTTTCCTGTCGTTGTCTTGGAATGAGATTACTTGGTTTTGTCTTGGCCCTGGCCGGAGTTCCTTGGCTTGGAGGGAAACAGTCGAATGTATAGTTATAGATTTGATGATATTTTTTTCCTTGTAAATCATCTCTCTGTTATGCATTGTATTATGTTTAGTTTACATATTATATTATATGATTTGTAAACATTTGAGTGTATTCCTCTTAGTTGGGACCTGTGCTTGTGTCTGGATGAGGCTTTTAGGTGATCTCAAACTAAGTACTTTGATGGTGTACTCTTGGAATCTGCATCTGTTCCCTATTTGAACCAATTCCCCTTTGTCTCACCTTTTCTTTTGTGCTTTAATTGTAATTCTAGAACTTTTTACTATCCCATTTTCTTCTTTTTTATTGGTGCTGATATGACCTTAATGTGTTGCAAGCGCAGTAAAACCCTTAAAAACAAACAAACCTCTCCTTCTCCCTCTTTGTGTGTCTGTATGTCTCTGTGTGTGTGTGTGTGTGTATGCTTTTTTCTTCTGGATGCCAAATGATGCTACTAATGTTCGTAGGTGTCAGTCATGGAATAAATGCACAGATGATATTATGTAGATATTGCTGCTCGAAGCTCGAAGAATTAAATAGCAATGTGAAATTGAATGTAAGCTTATATTTAGTAAACGAAAACAGATAATGTTGACGTTTTGGGTTTCCCCTTTATCAACAAAACAGGATGAATGAAACACTACAGACGAATGAGATAATCCCATTTGTCTGTAGTGTTTCATTCATCTTGTTTTGTTGATGAAGGGGGAACTCAAAACGTCCACATTATCTAATTTCCTTTATTAAATTGAAGCTTACATTCAATTTCACATTGTTACTCTGATGATATTGTGGAAGATTTAGAATGGAGGAAATTCGTGACATATGTGGTAGCTTTTCAAGACAAGGGGGCTGTTTGGCAGTCGTCCGGAGTGGAGATCCTGACCTCCCATAGTGGACAGGGAGGCACTTACTGTGTCTTTTTCCCCCCTATATCTGGGTGGGGTTCCTGACCTCCCATAGTGGGCAGGGAGGCACTTACTGTGTCTTCTTTCCCCCGATATCTGGGTGGGGTTCCTGACCTCCCATAGTGGGCAGGGAGGCACTTACTGTGTCTTCTTTCCCCCTATATTTGGGTGGGGTTCCTGACCTCCCATAGTGGGCAGCGAGACACTTACTGTGTCTTCTACCCCCCCCCCCCTTTATCTCTTTTCCAAATTGCTTTCTGTCTTTGTCTCTGAATGAGATTACTTAGTTTTGTCCTGATCCTAGCCCGAGTCATTGGTTGGGAGGGAAACATTCCTTGTAACTCTGTTATGTAGCATTATTTTTTTTTTTTTTAACATATGATTTGTAGATATTTGAGTGTATTCTTCTTAGTGGGGACCTGTGCTTGTTTCTGATGAGACTTTTAGGTGATCTCAAAATAAGTACTTTGATAATGTGCTCTTGGACTCTACAACTGTTTCCTATTTTAACCAATTCCCATTTGTCTTACTTTTTCTTGGGTATTTTCTTCCTTTTTACTGGCTGATATGACCTAAATGTATTGCAAGTGCTGTAAAGCCCTTTAATACGAATACAAAATTAGCAGGTGTCATGCATCATTCTACATGTTAAGTGATGTTGTTGTCTATAAACCCCTTGTAAAGCACTTTGAGCATGTTTAGTGGATACTGAGCTATATAAAAGCTTTTTTTGTTTTAACAGACTGCTCAGTGAATCACTCAGAATCTCAATGAATTGAATTTGCATTTTATGCAAATTAGCCTCTGTCATGTGCTTATTTTCCAACCTTTAAAAACCTTTCACTGTCTTATTGCCATTTTATGAAACATCACAGTTTTCGCATTCCAAATTCTTTTTCATAGCTTTTTGTATTCTTTTTTATATACTGTTTCCACATTTGGGTAAATTTCGTCCTATTTTGTCGCTACCGGTGATTTAAAAAAAAAGATAAGATATTCTTTATTATTAAATATTATAGAAATAACTTGAACATGTTAATAAATTTAAAAAACTGAACAGGTGTGTATGAAAATTGCCAGACAAAGCAAGAAAGAAAACCATCCCAAAAAATCAGTCGACCTTGACTGGGGATCGAACCTCAGACATTCTGATGCTGGTCAGACGTGCATCTGAGGTTTGATCCCCAGTCGAGGTTGTCTGATTTTTAAAAAAAATGTTTTCTTGTATTTTTTTCTTGCTTTGTCTGGCACCTTTCATACACACTTCTTCAGTTCTTTATCTTATAGGTGCCTGCTCCCTGTTTTCTTAATTTAATAAATGAAAACCTTTTATACAGTAGGAGTCCGTAGAACAGCAACCAATCAGGTTATGATTTTATCTTTGCTGACCTGCCATCTTGGGCAGCATGGCTCGGCAGTATGAACAAATTTAAAAAGAAAGAAAAAAATTCCCTTTATTCATCCCATAGGGGAAATTTGTCTCGAGATTATGTTCCAATGGAAGACTGGAATGATCCAGGCGTCAGCTGCTGTGTAGTGCCGCAAATTGAGCTAGGGCAAACCTTTCGAGTACGGAGCAAAGACCGTACTGCTGAGCCACGTTACCCCCTAGTCTCTGCATCATACCCCAATGGTTTCTGAGTTCGACTCCCCACCATGCTGTGTGGTAGTGAACAAGTCACCTTGTTTTAGCTCACTTTGCGGCACTGCTCCTTGTCAGATGACTGGGTTATTCCAGTCTTTCCTTGGAATAGGCGCCATACACAAATTTCCCCTTGGGGATGAATAAAGGGAATTTTATTTTATTTCATTTATTTGTGTATTTATTTATTTATTTATTTATTTATACAGATGCTTTAAAGTCAAAATTGGCCAAATTCGGACTTTCTCTCCAAGATTCAGGTTTTTAAAAACCAAAATTTTAGTGGAAAATTGTTGAAAATGGATTTTTAAAAAAATAAAAAAATAACCAAACAGTATGACATTGTATCAACTTTAACTTTTTGAAGTAACAATTCATAGAAATAGGAGCAGAAAACTGAATTTTGCGTTGAAACAGATTGATAAAAAGAAAATACAATTTTTTTTCTTCTTTTTGTGGCAGGTCTATGTCGCATTACATTTTCTTCCTGTCATATTTATTTTTTACTTGATTTTCATTCTTTTTTTTTCCTTTTTTTCTTTTTTCACAAAGGGTAACAATCAAAATGTTCCAATCAAACGCTGACATTAAACAAAATTTTATAAATATAAAAAGGATTTTTTTTTCTTTTATTTTATTATGCTTAAAGTTTATTTGAGTTTTTTCTACTTTTTTCTAAAAGCATTTTAACTACCATTGATCATTTACCCATCATGTACTACTACTTAGCTCTGGTGGGGGGGGGGGGGGTCACTGTTGTAGTCATACATCTTTTTTTGAGATATTTTTTTCACTATTATGCATCCTATGTGTATGTGATATTTTACATTATGTATTAATTAACAGATATTTATCTAACCTCCCATAGTGGGCAGGAAGGCCACTTACTATTCCTTCTATACCCTGTATCTGTGTTCCAGCTTGCTTTCTGTCTTTGTCTTGGAATGAGATTACTTGGTTTTGTCTTGGCCCTGGCCGGATATCCTGGCTGGGAGGGAAACAGTCAAATGTGTAGTTAGTTTTGGGAGATGATATTTTTCTCATAGTAAATCTTCTCTCTGTTACGCACTGTATTGTTTTGTTTATGTATTATATATGATTTGTAAACATTTGAGTGTGCTCCTCTTCGTGGGGACCTGTGCTTGTGTCTGGATGAGATTTTTAGGTGATCTCAAACTAAGTACACTGATAGTGAGCTTTTGGAATCTACGTCTGTTCCCCTTTGTCTGCCTTATTATTGGATGCTTTAATTGTAATTCTAGAACTTTTTACTATCCCATTTTCTTCCTTTTTACTGGCGCTGATATGACCTTAATGTGTTGCAAGCGCCGTAAAACCCTTAAAAACATAAAAACAAAAACAGAGGTAATTAATATTATATACACTATGAATTGAACTACTGTTTTATAATATTTATTATTAGAAATGCAACGTAGTTGTCATCACGTTCTTGTCATCATGAGCATTATTACAGTCGACTCCGTTTAATCACACATCAGTTAATCACACACTCGGTTATACGCTACACATTCCCGAAAGACGGAATTTTGTCTAATATAATCGCTCCGCTTCTTCGCTACACTATCATTCTATCTTGATTGGAGAAAAATATTTAAAAGTTATAAGAGTAACAATAAAAGACGTGTGCGCATGTTTTAGCGAGATCGCGTGTGTGCATGTATGTGAGAGTGAAGTTTTAACTGTCGACAGATGACAAACATGGAAAAACTTGACATGGTGGACAAACTATGCCACTTCATTTGAGAAGAATCCTTGACAGATGATCTACGAACATTGGCAAGATTGGAGACAAAAGTTTTATAAATAGCTTGCACAGAATAGAAAGCAACCAACACTTCACGATTATTAGTCTTACAAATAATAATGTCACATTTTGTTGTCGATTAAAACATAAAAAGAAAATTTATAAAACAACAAAAAACCCTCTAATGTGGTCATGTCTTGAACAAGATGGTCCCAAGCTGGTAGAAAACTCAGATGGACAGGTCCCAATTGAATGGCACATGAGAATGGGCCCTTAGGGTTAGGGTTAGATGCTATTTTTAGCTTCTCCGCTCAATCGCATTCTCGGCTTAATCAACACACTAATCCGAACTCCAAAGGGTATGCGATTAAGCAGAGTCGACTGTATCATTATTATTATTATTATTATTATTATTATTATTATTATTATTATTATTATTATTATTATTATTATTATTATTATTATTATTATTATTATTATTATTATCATCGTCATCATCATCATCATTGTTATTATTATTATTATTTTTTAAATTAATTAATTTTTTTATTTTCTTTATTATCATTATTATTATTATTATTATTTTTATTATTATTACATTGTCATGAACATGATTTCCAATCCTTTTTTTTTTTTTTTTGTTTCAATTTGATTATCTCTAATTTTTTGTGCCTAAGAATTCTCGACTTATTTTACAATCTCTCATTCCACAGAATTTTATTTTTGTTGATTTTACATTTGGACAAATTATTGTAGTAATTCTTTTTTTATTCTTGTATTCCTTACTGTCTCATGTCAACTTATTTATCCTGGCGTTCCTGTAGCTCAGTTGGTAGAGCACTTGCTTCACATTCAAAGGCAACCAATATCAATACAGAACTCAATCAATATTTTGTTCTGATCATCCAGTAGTGAGTGGGTAATTAGGTCTGTTCGATGTGGAGGAAAGTACTTAGTGATAGACTGGTGTTCTACCCATAGGATAGCAAGAAATTGCTGTTGTCAATTTAATGCCACATAAACTATGATGACATGCGGCTATGTGGTTTAGTGGTATGACACTCGATTTAGTTTTGGAAAGGCGGGTGGTTGGATGGGAGCATCACCCTTGAATCATATACCTATGATGTTCGCATGGGTGTACGATCCGATAGTGATGTCGTTTCTTCTTCTCTTTACTAGCCTATCCTGCTTCTTTGGTTTGTGATTGTATTTTTGACAGGGGATTTTTTTTTTTCTGTAAATCTTCTGCCTGTTTGTTCTTGGTTATTTATAATTTTTTAGCTTATGATATCTTTAGGTTATGATTTTGATTTACATTTGTACTATTTTTGTTAGATTGCTTGTTTTTTTGTTTCAGCGGTCTCTCATTTAACCTCAATTGTGTTGGAAGAGACCTAAAGCAACAAACAAACAAACAAACAAAAAAGTTTTGGAAAGGCCTTGGTTCGAGCCTCATTCGGTGCATAGTTAAAGGCAGGGAGGTACTTACTGTGTCTTCTGTCTCCCTATATCTGTTTTCCAATATGCTTTCTGTCTTTGTGTTGGAATGAGATTATTTGGTTTTGTCCTGGTCCTGGCTGCATACCTTGGCTGAGAGGGAAACAGTCAAATATAGAGTTAGTTTTGGGAGATGATGTTTTTTTCTCTGTAAATCATCTCTCTGTTATGTATTATTATATTTATTATTTTGAATGTATAATGAAATGTAAGCATTTGAGTGAATTCCTCTTTGTTGGATTTTGTGCTTGTGTCCAGATGAGACTTATCGGTGATCTCAAACTAAGTACATTGATGGTATGCTCTTGGAATCTACATCTGATCCCTGTTTGTTCCCAGTTTCCCTTTTGTCTTACTTTTTCTTGGGTGATTTAATTGTAATTCTAGAATTTAACTATCCCATTTTCTTCCTTTTTACTGGCGCTGATATGACCTAAATGTGTCGCAAGTGCCGTAAAACCCTTAAAAACAAATAATCATATAATTGTTACATATTATTATCATTAGTAAATACAGCTGTAAGCAATTTGAGTGTATCCCTAATATTGAAAACTGTTTGACAGTTCCTTGATTTGGCATTTATATCATCATAGACTGGATGCATGGATATGTTATTGCTTTTGAATTGGATCTACTTGTTTTCTTAAAAGGAAACACATGTTGTGTGGTGTCAAATAAAAAACTGGTTCCAATCTCATTGGAAGTGTACAATCATTCTTCCTGAGGACTGGATACATACCTTGTGTAATTGATCTTGTGGTTCCAGAGTGATGGCATCTTATTTTCTAGTCTAGATCTATGCTAGTCGTCAATTAAATATCATCAATCCTCGCTCTTTTAATGTCCCGTCGTACTCTTAAGAATCTGCCTATACATCCTGCTGCTAAAAAGATCCAATATCCAATACCTATTATATTTATTGTTATTAGTCCTCCGATTGACTGGTTACAAAACACTTGCAATGGATTTGGAGCCGGAAGAGTAGGCTTGACGTCAGGATATCTCTGCCCTATTCCAACTAGTCTGCATGTTTGTTTGTTTGTTTGTTTGTTTTTTTTTCTTAAGCTTAACCATAACTACATTTATAATTTTCAACTGTGGTGTTACTTTCTTTTTGGTGACGCTGCAATCACCTAATGTTATTGGAAGTAAAGAATAATCAAAATGATCGAGGTTATTCTTGTCTTCTTTTATTATTAACAAATCTGACAACTACTTTAAACATTTGTCTCCCATAGTGGGCAGGGATGTACATACTATCTTCTATCCCCCTATATCTGTTTTCCAATATGCTTTCTGTCTTTGTCTTGGAATGAGATTACTTTGTTTTATCCTGATACCCTGGCTGGGAGGGAAACAGTCAACTGTATAGTTAGTTTTGGGAGATCATTTTTTTCCCTTGTAAATCATCTCTTTGTTATGCGCTGTATTATTTTTCCTTTGACATATGTGTGATATTTGTAAATAATTGAGTGTGTTCCTCTTGGCGGGGACCTGTGCTTGTGTCTGGATGAGACATTTAGGTGATCTCAAACTAAGTACTTCGATAGTTTGCTCTTGGAATCTACATCTGTCTCCTATTTGAACCAATTCCCCTTTGTCTTACCTTTTCATGGGTTGTTTAATTGTAATTCTCGACCTTTTTACTGTCCCATTTTCTTCCTTTTTACTGGCGCTGATATGATCTTAATGTGTGGCAAGCGGCGTAAAACCCTTAAAAACAAACAAAGACAAAACAACTACTTTAAACATTTGTATCTGGGTAAGGATCCTAACCTCCCATATTTTGTGGGATTCCCGACCTCCCATAGTGGGCAGGGAGGTACTTGCTGTGTCTTCTATCCCCTTGTATCTGTTTTCCAATTGCATTCAGTCTTTGCCTTAGAATGAGATTACTTGGTTTTGTCCTGGCCTAGGCCGGAGTCCTTGGCTGGGAGGGAAACATTCAAATGTATAGTTATGTGAGAAGATAATATTTTTTTCCTTGAATATCATCTCTCTGTTAAGCATTGCTATATTTGTTGTTTTGGATTTATAATGTAAGCGTTTGAGTGTATTCCTCTTAGTGGGATCCTGTGCTCGTGTCTGGATGAGAATTTTAGGTGATCTCAAATTAAATGCATTGATAGTATGCTCTTGGAATCTACCCCTCTTCCCTATTTGTACCATACCCCTTTGTCTTCCTTTTTCTTGGGTGTGTTAAATTGTAATTCTAGAATTTTTTTTACCATCCCGTTTTTTTCCTTTTTACTGGCGCTGATATGACCTAAATGTGTCGAAAGCGCCGTAAAATCCTTAAAAACAAAAACAAACGTCTGGATGACACTTAAATGTGATCTCAAACTGAGGACATTGATGTCATGTGCTCTTGGAATCTACATCTGTACCCTATTATTACCAATCTCCTTGGTATTCCCTTTTCTCGGGTGCTTTTCATTCTAAATCTAGAGTATTATTTTCATTATCCCATCATCTTCCTTTTAACCGGCGTTGAAATG